>NW_027191466.1:0-603526 GCF_011745625.1 Cladosporium halotolerans | reverse complement strand
CATTTCTTTACATAACAATATATTTTGCTTTGCTAGCTAAAGCATTAAGTAATTGTCTTTAATATCTACCATTAAATTATTATAGCCCAGTGTAAGTATTGAAGGCGGAGGTGCTGACCATCAATGTATCGCCAATTTCGCCAAGGGCAAACAAGACAGACGGCGCGGTTGGAAAGGACGTTAAGAGCATTCAACGGGCCGCCGGCTGGGTTGGCTGGAAAGGAGCCAAGAACACCTTGATGGATGCCCGACAACGTCTGTCTCCACGTTCGGCAAGCAGCACGTGCGACTATGGGGTCCAAAGACATAATTGAGAAGATCTTGCTTCCATGCATGTTCCAAAGAGCCGCAGTACAGTTCTGGTAGCGCGGTGTTGACTAAAGTGGCGCCGAATGATCGACCGGAAAAAATGACAGCTCGTATTGTGCATGAGAGCCTCACTGACCGGAGTGCATTTTCGTAACTGCCGCTTTAGATTGCAGTCGCCAGGTTCATGAGAATGATGGCGTATGTCCAATGGAAGCCAGGGCTGTCCTTCAAAAGACGAGTCAGGAACTCACAGGTCGCTTCGCCACGGAGTCAAGATCCCAGCGAGCAACCCAACGGCCCCAAAGGAATCTGCTCGAACAGGTTTTACCCGATGGTATGCCACTCGGGTCAAGTAGCACCGCGGCGGATTCCTGCTTCGGGTAAGGCAAGCAATAGTCCACGAGGCGGAGGGTTACGGTATAGCCGAACGACCCTGCTACTCCACTCGTAGACCGTTGGACCACGCTGCATGTCGCTCGGAGCCGGGCCCAGGCGGTCTAGCGTTCGATCTAACTGAACACTCCATATGCACGCGCGAACTCCTCGTGGAGCTCCAACGAGAGCAACGTTCGAGTGTTGGTTCGCTCTCGGGCTGAAAACCCGGACATGCTTCAGCATCGGCCCGGATACTCGATGCTGTAGCCGAACACTCTCGAGCAAATGCAACCGTAAAGAGTAGTTGAGGCAGAGACTTCACCCAGACCTTGATGGTCGGCTCCTTCGCCAAGGTGTACAGCACTTGGCAAGAACGCTTTCGAGGACGCCACTTCCGCGAAGCCACGGCGAAGACCTCAAGGCCTGAAAGAATCTGGTTGATCCAAGGCTCGTCATGCCCGGTAGAAAGCCCTCCGAGGAGTACATAAGGCAGGCCATTGACTGCAACAACTGGCGGAGAACCAACCATCCAACCTTCGCTTTCCCTCAACCTCCAAAGACCTTAAATCATGTACTCCCTCGCTCTTCAAGCCTTGGCCGCGGCAGTTCTGCCTTCGGCTCTTGCAGCTCCCCAAGGCCTGCCCTCTTCCTACGGTGCTAGCAATGGCCGCAGCTCCTACGAGGACAACACCAGCTCGACCCTCCAGTCGCCGTCTGTCCACGACTGGGCCGAGGGCGCCGTGAGCCAGTACGAGATCCACAAGTCTTGCAATGCCACCGAGACCGCCATGCTCCACCAGGCCATCACCGAGACCGAGATGATGGCCGCCCACGCCCGCGACCACATCCTCAGGTTCGGCAACAGCTCCGCCTACTACACCAAGTACTTCGGCAAGGCTCCCACTGCTGAGCCCGCTGGCTGGTACGACAGACTTGTCCGCGGTGACAAGTCCGGCGTGATCTTCCGCTGCGACGACCCCGACCAGAACTGCGCCACTCAGGATGGTAAGCAAAACCTTCGACCGTCTTCTCACACATCGATACTAACCAAATTCCCAGAATGGGCCGGCCACTGGCGCGGCAGCAACGCTTCCGACGAGACCGTCATCTGCGAGCTCTCCTACACTTCTCGCTGGTACCTGCCCTCCATGTGCGGACACGGCTACACGGTCGCCGGCGGCGAGCTGGCCTCCTTCTTCGCCTCGGACCTGATCCACCGCCTGTTCCACACGGACAAGATCGGCGAGGCCACAGTCTTCCACTACGCGGACACCTACGACGAGTGCCTTGCGCTCGCGCAGGAGACGCCCGCGCAGGCCGTGCGCAACGCCCACACCCTGCAGTACTTCGCCCTCGACGTCTGGGCCTTCGACATCGCCGTCCCCGGCCAGGGCTGCACGGGCGTGTATGTGCCTGAGGAGGAGGACGCGGAGGCTGCTCCTGCTTCGACCGCCAGCTCTGCCGCCGCTGCTACTTCCACTGCCGCCGAGACTACTTCCGCTGCTGAGACCGCTGAGGCTGCGACGACTCAGGCGCCCACCAGCACCATGGACGACGCGGAGTCGACCACGGAGTCTGCCACTGAGTCTGCTGAGTCGGTAAGTTGAAGCATCAAATCAATTCTAGGCCCTTTCGAACCATCAAACTGACCGATCCCTAGCACTGCCACACCCACGCTGGCGGCGAGCTCCACTGCATCTAAGCCTGAAAAACCCTTGGCTTCAGCAAACCAGCCTGTCGTCAGACAGCACCTCCACCAAAAAGTCGACGGAAAATAATGGGGAGTAAATGAGACACGAACCATAGACGGATAGATACACACCTGACCACGATCATTAACGCGACAAGATGTAATAGACCCTCACGCTCGGCGTAGCAAAAAGCAAAATCAAAACTTCATCTGAACCATTACGTGTGTGTCAACGTATCAGTAGCGTTTTCTGTAGTCAGGACGCACCCTTTGCCGTGAATTTTCGACTCTCATGCGCCGCCAACGACAATCTTCCCCTTAATGCTCACCCACGGCGCGAACAAGCTCGCGAGCGCCGCGCAGCCCGCGAGTACGACGGCGAGGAGGAAGGTCGCGCTCAGCCCCTCCATGTAAGAAGAGACTATTTCTTCAACTTCCGTCGGAGCAAAAATGCCGCGGAATCGCGTTGCGCCGGCGGCGACGACTACGCGGGGATCGACGGTGGGCGCGTTCACCAGCAGGCTGGAAATCAGCTTGTTGCTGAAGATGGACTCGGCGGTTGAGACGAAGATGGAGGCGCCGAGGAGTTGGAAGACTGTGCTGACATTAGCTTTGGACCGTGGAAGAAGTGATTCGAAGACGAAGGCGGTACAGTAGAGAATGGCTGTCGTTGTAGCGACGTCTTCGTGCTTGGCGAGAGCCTGGGCTGCCATGATTGGAGTCTGGAACGCGAGGCCGAATGCAATGCCGGTGAGGATCTGGTAGCCGATCCAAATGCCCGGACTCGAGTCTGCTTTGAATGTGTAGATCAGGCCGGCTCCGATCACGGTGAGGCAGGAGCCCACGAGCATGAAAGGGGCGAAGTAGCCGAAGAGAGTGATCAGGCCGCCGACGATGATTGTACAGATCGCTGGACGTCTCGGTTAGTCTGTGAGCTAGATAATTTGTAAGGTCATTTCAGGCTATGCGTACAGACGGGTATGATTAGTGCCAGGTTGCGGAGCCCGCTGTCTATGGCGGAGACACCTTGGACGGCCTGGAAATATATGGGAAGGAAGTAGATCAGAACTAAGAGTGATCCAGCTATGCTGGGGTTTGTCAGCGAAGAACCAGGCGCATCAGCTACACAGTTTGTACTCACAAGAAACTGAACGCACTTCCAACCAAAACCTCACGCTTCCTAATTAGCCCATGAACTACCATAGCGTATCGCCCTTGCAGAAACTCGACTGCGATGAAAGCCAATGATAGTAAGCCAAAACCGAGCAACGTGCCGATAATATCGTTAGAGCTCCACGGTTTCGTCACACCGCCCCAGTACAAGGCCAGCAATAGACATTGTATCGCTCCGACTATGAGTATGAGTCCTGGGAGGTCCATTTGGAAGAAAACTTCCTTCAGAGGAAGAGACCGATCAATAGGAATGCGTGCGGTGTCCGGGACGGAGAAAGTAAAGAATATCACAGTAGCTGCGAAGGCGCCCACAGGCAGATTGATGTAGAAGCTGCTCTACGATTAGCTGGACGCTCATGGGAATGGTTGATTACTTTCTTCTGAGCTCAAGATGTCTAGGACCAGTGAGCGGTTTGCTATAGAGTGTAACTCACCACCAACGCCACGACACTTTGTCCGTGAACACTCCTCCAAGGAGTGGACCCATGACACTCGCCACGCCGTACGTGGCTCCCAGCACGCCAGTGTACAGCGGTCTTTTGTGTGGCGCAACCGAGCAAGCAATGATGCAGAAGCATCCGCTCACGACACCAGCAGCTCCTATACCAGTCACGGCTCGACCAACAATGAGCATTGGGCTGTTCAGAGCGGCGCCGCAGATGGCACTCCCGACTTCGAACACCCCGATGGCGATCAGGAAGATGGACTTCAGATCAAAGTATTTGTACAGCTTGCCCCAGACAGACTGCGTGGTTGCAAAGGGCAGGAGAAAGGCGGAGCCGTACCAGCCGACGTCTTCGAGGCTGCGAAAATCATCCGTAATGCGCGAGATGGCGGTAGCGATGATGGTCAAATCGAGCGAGCAGAGGAAGATGCTTAGAATTAGGGCAGTGATGATAGAGAACATCTTCCAGCCTTTCATTTCATTACGATGTGCGGGGTCTTCATGCGACTCGCCGAGGCCGTAGTAGTTGTTGTTATCGCTGCTGGCGAGCCTTTGCGTTGTCGTCTCTGCATCTCGGCAGTGCATGTTGGGCAGCTCCATAGTTGGCGTTGATGTTCTTGTCGCGAGAAACGGCTTTAATGGGGTTTCTCTCTCTCCACTCTCTCCAGTTTTGTAATGCGAGTGTTTGGTCTTCGAAAGTGAAGGCACACGATTGTTGTGACAAACGACGGCACTGCCTAAAGCGCATGCTGTCAAGCGTTCGCTGCGGCGAGTGAGTGCGCAGGAAGGAGCGAACACGCATCTGACTTCGCCATGTAACACGTGAGCGACTGCAGTACCATGTTTTGACTTACCTTGTGTTTCTACCAGTCGAGTCACCAGCCATTTCAGTGCCAGCGAACAACGTCGCCGAGTCCTCCCTCGGCTAAGCCCTGATAGCTCATAGGAGCGACGCTCTGAGCCCGAGGGTGTAACAGGTGTTGTCTGGTCACGACTGAGGAGCATCTGTGAGTGGTAACCATCCGATTGCTGAGCAGCAACAGCCTGGTGACAGTTTCGTCATCTAGCTACGAGCGCCTTGACAGCCGATGCGGCCCAAGATGGCTCGAGACTGCTCAGGGGCAGCCCGTCAGTAGATGATGAACTGCGCTCATACCATCCAGCACGGGATGTTCATCAGGACTGAGCCCACTGAGAGACCGTGCCCCAAAGCTTATGCCTGTGTTCTCGCCTTCACAAAGAACGGCCAGCTTCATTTTCAGCTGAGTATGCCTTCATAATGGCTTGCAGCCAAATGCTAGTCATGTCAAACGCATGCTGAATCTCGCCCGCCTTCTCCGTGTCTTCAGAGACGTTTCAAATCCAGGGATGATGGCATGTGCAGCAGCCTGCCGAAGGGTTGTGGGGCAGCAACCCCCACTTGATCCTGGCTTCTAGCCTGCCCACGCTATTGACCGCTCCAGGTACACCTCTCTCTCCTTGTGCCACTCCCTCACTCGAGCTACCACCTCACACATCACACCGCAAACATGGACGAGATCGCCCCCGAATACGACGTTGTTGTCCTGGGCACCGGCCTGACCGAGTGCGTCCTCTCCGGCGTGCTCTCCGTCAAGGGCAAGAAGGTGCTGCACATTGACCGCAACGACCACTACGGCGGAGAGTCTGCATCCGTCAACATCGAGAGCCTGTTCAAGAAGTACGGAAACTACCAGGAGGGCACGGAGCCGTGGAAGAAGTATGGCAGGGCAAACGACTGGAACATCGACCTCGTCCCCAAGCTCTTGATGAGCAATGGCGAGCTCACCAACATCCTCGTCTCCACCGACGTCACCAGATATCTCGAGTTCAAGCAGATCGCTGGCAGCTACGTCCAGCAGGGCAACGGCGCAAAGGCTACTGTTGCGAAGGTGCCTTCGGATGCGAGCGAGGCCCTCAAGAGCCCGTTGATGGGCATGTTTGAGAAGAGACGTGCGAAGAACTTCCTGCAGTGGGTGGGCAGCTTTGATGAGACGAACCCGAGCACACACAACGGTAGGTCTTGAGAGACGAGGATATAGTTGGGTGTAGGAACACGCAGCTGATGAGCATACCACAGGCATGAACCTCTCACAGACCACCATGAAGCAGGTGTACGACAAGTACGGCCTCGAGCAGGGCACCCGTGACTTCATTGGCCACAGCATGGCCCTCTACGCCACCGACGACTACATCGACACCAAGGGTATGGCCAAGGACTGCGTCGAGCGTATCCGCCTTTACGTCAACTCCATGGCTCGCTACGGCAAGTCTCCTTACATCTACCCTCTGTACGGCCTGGGCGAGCTGCCCCAGGGCTTCGCTCGCCTTTCCGCCATCTACGGCGGTACCTACATGCTCAACACCAACGTCGAGGAGGTCAAGTACGAGAACGGCAAGGTCTCTGGCATCCGTGCCACCATGAAAGAGCGCGGAGAGGAGGGCGACGGCATGAAGTTCGAGACCAAGTGCAGCAAGATCCTCGCGGATCCCTCTTACTTCCCCGAAAAGGCCAAGGTCGTCGGCCACCTGATCAAGGCCATCTGCATCCTCAACCACCCGATCGACAAGACGGATAACAGCGACTCCGTGCAGCTCATCATCCCCCAGTCGCAGGTCGGCCGCAAGCACGACATCTACATCGCCATGGTCTCGTGGGCCCACAACGTTTGCCCCAAGGGCTACTACATTGCCATCGTCAGCACGATTGCCGAGACCGACGCGAACCACCACCTCGAGATCCAGCCCGGTCTCGACCGCCTGGGCAAGATCGAGGAGAAGTTCATGGGCGCTCCCATCCCTCTGTACGAGCCGCTTGACAGCGGCGAGAAGGACAACATCTTCATCTCGAAGAGCTACGACGCGTCCAGCCACTTTGAGTCCACTACAGGTAAGCACCCATTAGCCGTAAGGACAAGGCATTTCCGCTGACACCATTCACAGACGACGTCAAGGACATCTACCAGAGAGCCGAGGGCCACGAGCTCAAGGTCGAGGGCCTGAAAGACGGCCAGAACCTCGTCGCCGAGGAGTAGCAATAGCATTTTGAAGATTATACCCTCTCTTCCGCACCGCAAACGTAAACAATATCCCCGCAAATCCTTCATAGCAGCGTATGTGATGAGCGTTTTTCCAAGAGACTGCCCCGGATCTTCTCTCCCTAAGGCTTTATTTTCCACTTCGACTTACGCGAGACGCCTACTCGTCGTGTCCCCAAACCAGCCGAAGCCTGCTTTTTACCGTGACGCTCACGCAACCCGTCTAGGTATCCTCACGCAACTAACGCTCTCTACACCGCTCTTGATCACGCCATCGCCGCACGCGCGACATCTCAAAACCGATCTCCGACCAGCCCTGAACATCGAAAGAACACAACCCCTGCGAGAAGGTAAGAAAGGAACCCCCAAGTTTCGCTCGAAAACGACCTGCATTATCGCGCTCTAGATAAAAAAAGGTACATGTACGTCCGCACAAAACGCGCTCACACGCTGCTCGCAAGCCACTTTCCCCAGTGCCCTCCTCGCCCTCAACTCACCAGTCAACCCCTCAAAGAGTAAGCGTGTTGCCCGCAACACCCACAACAGCCGCCTCGACATTCTCGCTGCCGAGCAGCTCATACTCATACGGCACGCTGGTCAGCGTCCCCTCAGGAGCAGTGTTGGCGCCCTCGCCGAAATCGTTGCCCCTCACGACCGCGTAGCCGTCCTCGTCCGAGTACTCCGACACGACGGCGTCCTTGATGCCGGCCATGGCGTTGCTCTCGACGAGCACCTGGGCGCCCATGCGGGTGTTGACGGCGCTGTCGCCCATGCTGCCGCCCTCGTAGTAGCCGTTGAAGACGTGCACGGTGCCGAAGCGCACGAGCGGCATGCGGCTGTTGATGTTGGCCCAGTGGTTGTTGGCGTAGGTCACGTGCAGCTTGCCGGCGTCTTCGTCCGCGTTGCTGTCGGTGTGGCCGCAGAGGGAGGCTTTGTAGTGGTCGTGGAATTTGGTGTTGCTGGGGGGTTGGGGTGTTAGTTTGGGTGGGGAGGAGGGAGGGTTGAGGGGAGGGGTTTTGGCTGCTTACCTGACGGTGATGTAGTCGGAGCCGTGGGTGAAGTCCGCGAGGCCGTCGTAGTAGTCCTTGCCGTGGTCGAGGTCGGACGACAAGTCGCAGTGGTCGATCCAGACGTTCTCGGACTTCTGGACGCCGATGGCGTCCTTCTCGCCCGTGTTGACCTTGCTGATGGCCAGGTTGCGGACGATGACGTTCTTGGCCTCCTTGATGAAGAGGCCCGCGCCCTCGATGCCGGCCTTGGAGCTCCGGCCCAGGATCGACTTGTTGCTGCCGACGCGGATCTTCTCCGAGCTGCCGGACAGCACGCTGTCGATGTAGATGATGGCGGGCTCGTCGCCCTCGACCGCGGCCAGCAGCTCGTCGATGGAGGTGACGGTCGTCTCGGAGCCGCCGGCGCCGCCGGTGGTGCCGCCGTTCAGAGAGGCGTAGCCGACGGGGCCGTCGGCGCCGCTGGATGTGCTGTTGGCGCTGGTGGTGCCGTTCACGGAGCTGGTGGCGTTGGCCTGTCTGGTGAAAAGGGGAGCAGCCAGGGTGCTGGTGGTAAGCGCCGCCAGGGCGCTGTAGAGAGTGAACTTCATCGTGAGATGATTGAAGAAAGAGAAAGAATGAATGTGATAGAGAACAGACGATATGAAAACAGTATGAGCAGGAGAGAAGGTTCAGATCAGAGGGACTCACCACCCTATATACCTACCGCCAGATCTCGGTCGACGATCGGACCATCTCGACCTCAGGCGACCACACCTGAGCGTAGCCTTCTCTCATCTCCGCCTTCCATGCAAACCACATGCTAACAGAGAAGCAGGTGGGTCCAAAGTGAGCACGCGAGCGTCGCAACTCGCAGAGGGCTTCAGAGGGCTTCCGCAAAGCACTCAAGACCCAAGGAAATCCAGGCCGTGTACTCCGTCCAAGACAAAGTCGCCCATACCAAACCATGCCACAAAGATAGACAGCCCTACACTCTCCCACCACAGCTCAATCTACCTCCGACCGGCAAACCCCAAGCCGAACTGCTTAGCGAAGTCTCGGAGGCTTGGCTCAAACTAGGGCAAGCGTGTAGTCGAAGTAGGCGGCTAGCACGCCGTGAGCGACGGCCCCCTGGTCGCACAAACCCACAGTTCACTTCGGTTGTTTCGCTAGGTTGAAAATCCGTCGTGTGGCTTGCGAAGTTGGGCAGTTCATGACTCGGGTGCGGTCGGCACCACGCTGCTGAAACGCATAGTCGATGGGGGTGCTTAGGGTTCGGTTGATGGAAGTTCTTGCCCTGTGGTAATAGAGTACCGAGCAATAAGAGAGGGGTGGAGGTTGGAAGCCAGTGTGGAAAGGCTGAAGCATTATCCGAGCATACCATTAGTCTCCCTTCCAGCATGTAAACCAGACATCACGGAAATAAGGTAAGCGCCTCCACCAAGCTACTCAACCCTCTCCGCAATTGAAGAAATCGGGCACAAGAACAAGTGATAACGAGTCATTAGAAATCTATCAAGTACGCACATGATCAAAGACAAAAGCCACATGCATATCCACATAAAAAGCCAACCAGTCCAAAACCCCCCATCCATTTAAAAAAACGCAGGAAGAAACACCATGCGAAGCACAATCAAAGAAAAGTATAATCCACCGACCAAATCCAACCCCCCACTCTACACGACCCCATCATAATCGTAATCGCCTTCTCCCAGATTCATACAAGGCCCTTAAGCCTTCGCCAACCTCCTCAGCACCTCCTCCTTCTCCTCCACAGGCAGCATGCCAAGCACCTGCATGACACCCGCCAGGCCACCGTCCTTGTGGCTCCTCATCAGCGCCGCGACGTCGAACGCGACGGCGTCCGCCTTCATCTTCTCGATGCGCTCGGAGATGCTCTTCCTGTTCTCCTCGTACCAGACCGCGACGCTCATGTCGTCGGTGCCGAAAGCCGGCAGCTGGCTCCAAGCCTCGAGGGTCTTGAGGCTTGTGCCGCGGCTGGCGGCGAGCTCGCGCGGCGAAGCGGCGGCCATGCGCTTGAGGACGTACTCCTCGTTGAGGCGGCGGCGCAGGCGCCAGTAGAAGAAGCGGCGGGCGTTGGACCAGACGAGGGGCATGCGGATGGTGTCCTTGGCCTTCATGCGGCCGGCGCGGTCGTGGAGGTCGGAGTACTGCAGGGCGATCTGGAGGTAGACGGGCAGGAGGAGGGTCTCGCGCTCGGTCATGGCGTTCTTGATCTCCGTCTGCTCCTCGGGGGACAGGTCCTTCTGCAGGGAGCGGCGCTTGAGGTTGCCGTAGGTCTCGTCGAGGCGGGCCATGGTCTCGAGCTGGCGCTCCTTGCGGTACTTGATGCCGACGATGCCCTCGGGCTCGAGGACGCCGCCGCGGGCGTCTTCGTCGGCGTACATTTCCATGAATTGAGGGTTGATGGTGGGGTCGACGACGACCTGTGTCGTTTGTTAGCTGGTGATTCTGCGTGTTTAGAAGACTAGATAAACTTACCCAAGAACCACCACGGAGCTCGCCGAACGGAGGGATGTACACGAACACAGGCTGCTCGTACTTGACGAGGGCGTCGACGATGTACGAGCCGTACTTGAGCACCTCGTTGTACATGTCGCGCTGGCCGCCGGAGAAGCCGCGCCAGTTGGCGAGGATCATGAGCGGCAGCTGCTCGCCGTTGTTGAAGTCGCGGATCGCCTGCGCGGTCTTGAAGGCCGAGTTGGGGTACCAGACGCCACCGGCCTCGTTGGTGACCTGCTCGATGGAGTCGGGGTTGGCCGGGTCAGCGGGCGAGACGTTCTCGACGGAGCGGGTCTCGACACCAATGACACCGACGGGGATACCGCCGAGGCGGGCACGGCCGGTGACGACGGTGCGAGCCCAGCCGCCGAGAGACTCCTTGAAGGAGTCCTTGTCGAAGAGACCGGACAGGAAGCCATCCTCGGTCTCCTGACCAGCGATAAGGTGGCGGACGTCGTACGGAGCCTTCTGGGGCGGGTAGAAGGTGATGTCACGGTCCCAGGAGTCGGCAGACGGGGAGATCGGGACGGGGTTGCCCTTCTTGTCCGGCACGAACGACATCCAGTTGACGATCTTAGAGACACCCTCGAAGTCGTCGTTGGCGGTCATGTGGGAGACACCGTTCTTGTACATGATCTGGGTGCCACCGAGCTGCAAGTTGGAGGTGTAGACCTCACGACCCAGGAGCTTGTTGATGGCGGGGGCACCGGTGAGGATGATCGGCTGGCCCTCGACCTGGATGGCACGCTGGCCGAGGCGGACGAGGTAGGCACCGATACCAACGGAACGGCAGGTGACGAGGGTGATGGTGAAAATGTCCTCGTAGGCACGCGAAGTCTCACCAGCGATGAGACCGGAGCCCTTCAGACACTCCACACCGAGACCCTCCTCCTGACCAATGATGGTGACGACCTGGTGGCGGGTCTCGCCATCGACCTTGATCTCCTTCGTGATGACCGACTTCATCGCACCGTCCTCGAAGCGAGCCTTCTTCTCGGGGGTGAGGTAGAGGTACTCAAAGCCAGCCTCGGGGCGGGCAGGGTCCCTCCAGGCAACGGAGAAGTGAGGGATCAGCTCGTCGGCCATGCCGATGCGAGCACCGGAGTTGGCAGACAGGTAGATACGCGGGATACCAAGCTTGCGAGCGAGCTCAGAGCACTTGTGGAAGAACTTGTCTTCCTGCGGGCCGAACGAACCAATCTTGTAGGTGATGTCGTTGGAGATGATGATGAAGCGACGGCCGCGAGGGTACTCGGGGGTCTTGGCGGTGATGAGCCAACCGACCATACCGATGGTGTTGGTGCCCGGCTCGCGGTTGACCTCGGCAAGGTTGTCGGAGTCGTCGAGGACGAGCTCGCTGTACTCGATGCACTCGCCAGATACAGGCTTCTTGTCCTTGAGGCTGGGGTGCTGGGCGACAGTGGCGTTCCAGCTGTTCTCGATGGCTTGGCGGAAGAGCTCAGGGAAGTCGTAGACGTACTGAGTGCCCATGATATGAGCCTTGTAACGCTTCGGCTGGAGCGCACCCTTGGTCTCGTAGGGAGAGGCGACAGGGCGCAGGTGCATAGAGCCAATCTTGGTGGTGCCGCCAATGCTGTGGAAGAGCCACTCGTTGCCCTTGTCGGACTTGCGCTCCTCGTACAGCTCAACCTGGACGATGTAGCCAGAGGTGTTGGTGATGATGACACGGAGCGGGTAAGGAGCACCGGTGGTGGGGTCAGTGCAGACGATGCGGATCTCAGCACCGGTGACACGGAGCCTCCAGGCACGGCGACCGAAGCGGTCGAGGAAGGTCGCGAGGGCCTCCTCAACCTCCTTGGGGTCGAGAGGGAAGACGGCAGAGAAGTTGATGAAGATGTGGTTCATGTCCGAGTTGTTGTTGCCAACAATCTCCATGGCATCAAGGATGTCAGTCATCAGGCGGTCAGCCTCAGAGATCATGTACTCAGCAGTGGGAATGTCCTCGCGCAGACGGCCAGGCCTGACGACAGCGCGGGTGAAGAAGCGCTTGTCGTTCTCGTTGTTCTTGCCAACAGCCTCGTACATGTGGATGTTGCGGTTCTCGGTGAAGACGGGCTTGATGTTGAACTTGGAGAGACGGCTGAGCTCAAGCTGGAAGGCAAGAGCGGGCTCGCTGTGGCGGATGCTGGTGTCCTCCTCGTACTTCGGTCCACGGAAGGTGAAGTAGCCGGGGTAGGTGCCGTCCTGGTGACCGCAGATGAATGTCAGACGGCGCACGCGGCGGGCAAGCAGCTCCTGCTTGTAGTCGTTGACGATGGGCACAAGGCGAGACAGGATCTCCTTGTCGTCGAGGCTCTCAGCGTCGCGGATGGCGACGTTGCAGACCGCGGAGAGGTCATCATCGTGCTCGGGCTGAGCGACCGCGGGCGCCCTACGCTTGGTCAGGTCGGTCGCGAGAGTGTTGCTCTCCTTGCGGCCAGTCTTCTGGCCAGCAAGAGGGAAGGCCTCGAGAGCCTTCATGAGGACCTCATCGACCTCGTCGAGGTACTGCACAGGGACGACAGCACCCTTCCTGGTGGGCTCGCCGCCGTGGGCCTGGCGGTTGAGGTAGCTCATATCGCTAATAGAGTGGACCCTCGAGAAGCCCTCAGCGGCGGGAGTGCCAGGGGTGGACGGGTGAGAGGACTCGATCGGCAGACCGAACTCAGACTCGCCAACCTTGCGGAGGGCGAAGTCCCAGGACAGAACGTACGGGGTGTCGTTCTCGACCAGGTAGTCAATAGACTTAAGCTGGTAGGCACGGTAGGCGCGACGAGTGTAGACCTCGAGGGCAGCCAGGGAGACCCAGGGGTCCTGGTGGATGAAGAAGTGAGGCAGCACATCGAAGACGGTGTACTTGGAGTCGACGACCTCCTTGATGACTTCGAAGTTGGGCTCACGGTGCTCCCAACCGCTCTCGCCGTAGCGAGACTCCAGGACGGCAGAGCGCAGGATGTGCTCCATTTGGGCAGTGCGCTCCTCAAGGGTAGGCATGGCGCACTGGATCAGAAGCTCACGAGCCTTGAGCGCTACCTTGCCAGTGGCGCGACCCTCGAGGTCGGCAAGCTTCTGCAGGTGAGGGCGGAAGTACTTGGCGACGTTGCCGACGTTGGGCTGGTTGGGCCTGTAGGTCTGGAGGATCTCAACGAGAAGGTTGTTCTTGGAGCTGACCCTGGTGTGGGAGAGGACGATCTGGACGACGTTGTTGAGCTTTTCCTTGTTGGAGTCACGCAAGGCGAGGATGACCTCCTCGTCACGGCTCTGGCGGGCAGAGAAGATGCTCTCGACATCGTAGTACTGGTCGAACAGCTTGGTCATGGTGGTCAGCTCGTGAGCCTTGAGGCCGTCGTTGTAGGCGGCCATGATCTCAAGCAGAGGAGCCAGGGCAGTGCGCAGAAGGTCGGCGTCACCAGGAGAGACGGTGTCCTCGAGGAAACGCTGGAAGGCCTTCTGGAGAGGCTTGGAGGGGAACTCAGAGCCACGGGCGTGGGCACGCTTGACAATGTCCTCGAGGGTGGCATCAAGCTTCTGCGGCATGCGAGAGTGAAGGGCAGAGGCCTGAGCGGCCCACTCGCCGTAAGGCAGCTCGGGGTCACGGAGCACACCGATCAGGCTCTTGAGGGTGCTCTTCATGACAATCTGATTGTCGTAACCCTGGAGAATGTTCTGCAGGATGCCCATGTAGTAGGCGAACTGCTGAGGGGGCTTGCTACCGAGGACAGTAGGCGGGCCAAGGTCAGGGATGGGCTCGAGGAAGGGCTGAGCAGACTTGACCTTGGTCGGGTCGTCAAGAGCCAAGATACCGAGGATGTCACCAGCCTCAAGAGTCGCGCCGGGCTGCTTGATCAGGTTGACGAGACCGTCCTCCTGAGCAATGAGAGGCATGTACATCTTCATGACCTCAACCTCGGCGAAGGCCTGGCCCTTCTTGACGTGCTCGCCGTTCTCGACAGTGTACTTGACGAGCTTACCGGGAGAGGGCGTGCGGAGCTGAGTCGGGTCGTTCTCCTGCTCGAGCAGGCAGGTCTTGCTGTCCACGGACATGCGGATAGCGCCCACCTCCTCCTTCCAGTAGACACTGTGAGAGCTGCCGCCGAGAAGGACGAGAAGACCACCGTCGGACAGAGCGCGGACGCCGACCAGGGTCTTGCTGCCGTTGAGGAAGAGAGTGTAGCTGTCGGTGCTGGAGCGGGTGACGGTGAACTTGTACTTCTGACCCTCGTAGATGAACTCGATGGGGAAGACAGTCTTCAGCGTCTCCTTGCTAGGGACCTGACCCTTCTCGAGACCAGTGCGGTACTCGGTGGTGCAGATGTCGCTAGCAACGTGCGCCTTGGTGACAGCACCGCAGATGATGGCGACCATCTGGTCTGGCCTCTCGGCAGTCAGCTTCTTGCTGATCAGCTCGTCGAGCCAGCCGGTGGTGATTGTGTTCTCGGAGAAAGCGGGAGTTTCCAACAGCTTAATCAGGTATTCCACAGTGGTCTTGAAGTCACCACGAATGCTCAGCTCTTTCAAGGCGACAACCATGTGCTTGCGCGACGCCTGTCTGTTCTCGCCGTACGCGAAAATGTGACCGAACTGCGAGTCGGAGAAGTTGTGAATGGAGGAGGCGGCACCGACGGAGAAGTAACCCCAAACGTTGGAGCTGGATCTGAAGTTCAGCTCGTGCATGGTACCGGAAGAGGGCTTGAAACCCTCGCCGGGGTCCTCAGAAGTGATACGGCAAGCCGTGCAGTGGCCCTTGGGCTGCGGCCTGCGCTGCGCCGAGGCAGAGCCCTCCTTCTCGAAACCGAAGTCGATCTCGGGGGTAGTGTGGGGATCAGCACCGTAGAGCAAGCGAATGTCACGGATGCGGTGAAGGGGGATACCCATGGCAACCTGGAGCTGAGCAGCCGGGACGTTAACACCGGTGACCATCTCAGTGGTCGGGTGCTCGACCTGGAGACGCGGGTTCAGCTCGAGGAAGTAGAACTTGTCGTCGGCGTGCGAGTAGAGGTACTCGACGGTACCGGCGGAGACGTAACCGACGAGCCTGCCGAGCGAGACGGCGGCCTTCTCCATCTGCTGGAAAGTCTGCTGGCCCGCAACGGTGACGGGAGCCTCCTCGATAATCTTCTGATGTCTTCGCTGGACGGAGCAGTCACGACCGAAAAGCGAGATGTTGTTGCCGTACTGATCAGCCAGAAGCTGAACTTCCAAGTGGCGAGCGTTGCCGGCGAGCTTCATGATGAAGATGGGGGAACCGGGAATTTCGCTCGCGGCAGCCTTGTACAGCTGTTCGAAGGTCTCCTCGTTCTGGACCATGCGAATACCCTTTCCGCCACCGCCCTCAGAGGCCTTGACCATGACGGGGAAGCCGATCTTCTTGGCCGCCGCAAGACCCTCGGCAACGGAGTTGACGCAACCCTTCTGGTAGACGGAGTCCTCGACGGTGACGATTGCGTGCTCGTCAACCACGACCTCGTCAACGCCGGTACCAGACCAGGGAATGCAGGGCACACCAGCGTGCTGTGCGACGATTGTGGAGGAAATCTTGTCACCGAGTGATCGCATGGCCGAGCCGGGCGGGCCGATGAAAATGATCTTCTTGGGTGATGCTGCGAGGGATTCGGGGAGCTTGGGGTTCTCGGAGGCGTGTCCCCTGTTGGTGGTGTTAGCCAGCCGTCCTGCTATGTTTGTCCAAGTTTTCACGGGTGTCCAAATCTTACCATCCTGCCCACACGGCGTGGACGTTCATGCGCTCGGCCACGTCGACGATGAGCTCGACGTTGGCGTAGTTGTTGTTGTTGGTGCCACCAGGGACCTCGACGTACTTGTCCGCCATGCGGATGTAGTCTGCGTTGGCCGCCAGGTCCTCGGGGGTGGCCATGACGGTGAACTGGATGGCGCGCTCATCGCCAAAGGTCTCGTACGCCCATTTCCGCACCGATCGGATCTCCTTGACGGCGGCGATACCGTTGTTCGCGATCAGGACCTGCAGACTGGTCAGAGAGGAAGCTCGGGCGGTGAAAAAAGCTCTCCGGAGCTCGAGTTTCATCTGGACTCACGCTAGAAATGACAGTGTGACCCTCGCTCGCGGCGACGAAGTCCTTGACCTGGCTGGGAGGAGCCTTGGAGAGCTCGCTGCCGCCGATGAAATGCGAGGCGAGGTTGAATTTGGCGGCGTAGCTGCTGGGAGCGCCATTGGCGTGCCCATTGAGCTTGGAGGAAGCTCCGCTCACTGCGTCGGCCATCTTTGCAGCAACGGAGGTCATGAGAGAGGCGTGCAAGAGCTGGCGGGTCGCGGGGAGAAAAAGGCGGAGATGACAGCCAGGCGGCGCTCGGGAGCTGCTGGCGGACGGCGAGGCTGAAAGAGTGTAACCGCCTCGCGGCTAGCGCTGATGCAGGAGTGGGAGAGGAGGGGGGTGATTAGAGGTGTATGGGTGTAGAGATGGGTGCGAAATGGAGACGGAGCGCTGAGAGGGTATCTTAAGGCGATCAGGGGCGCGAGCAGGAAACAGGCGCGGTGCGGTGGGAGAGGTAATAGCGCTGGCGCTCGATTTCCGGAGTTTTGCGGTGGGGCTGGACTTCTGGAAGCCGACGTTGGCGTGGGCTCGTGGAGGGATTCGAGGTCGGCGAGGCAGCGAGCGGCGGTGATTGTCTAGCGGGAGGAGCTGCGGCGGTGGGAGACACGCAGATGCAGTACACGGAGAGGAGAGGGAGCAGGCAACAGGAGCGGAAGGACAGGCAAGTGTTGAGGCGGGCGAGGCAGGACGTAGGGTGGTTATTATGGCTGATCCAGCTGGGGCGCTGGGCTGGTGAAGCTCCCGGACAACACAGCCAGCAGCAGCGCATGGAGCGGCGCACGGACGGGCGATTACCGCGAACCTGCGTCGGCCGCCCGCCGGACTTGACTTGGCTGACGGGTGCGCGAGGGTTCAGCGCGCGCCGCCAGTGCTGCTAGACTGCTAGAGGCTGCGGCTCGGTGGTGGTGGTGGTGGTGAGACGGGGGTTCAGGCTTCGGGCGTGCAGACGTCGCCCTCCCGGTCCCGACGGTCGCGACGTCAACGCCCTGCTATCGCTGCGGGCGGCGGCGGCGTGCAGCTCAATGGCACACGCTGAGCCGGCGCGCTGCCACTCAATGGCCGGGGTATGCGCGGGCAGGCGCAGGCAGAGGCGCTGGTTGGGAATGCCCGTGAGGGGAACTCTGGCAGGGCGCGCAGGTGCTGGCTGTGGAGTGCAGCGGGAGGCGGCCGCCCGCCAACTCTGTGCCTGCCGGTTGGGAAGCAGGGTCAGGCCAAAATGTCCGGACGCACGACACGCCCGCACTCGCCCATGGCCTGCCTGTGCCCGCCCATACACCTCGTCCCAACGGCTGATACAGCACTACATCAGGTCCACCGTCTGTCCCAACCCGCCAGCCATTACTGTCCTTCCCCTCTTCCTCCCTCTCGCGCTGCTCGCATCATTTGCACACGACCAATTTTCGCCGCCCCGTCGAGCAAACACCGCCTCCAGCGCGCTAAATCTCCAGTCTCTCGCCCTCCCGGCATCCGTACAGTCGGCCACCCGCAGCACAGACCCGGGAAATCGCTGCCGCCAATCCACCCTCCCGTCGCCGCCGCCAGATCTCCGTGCGCCAGCTGTCCTGTCACGCCGTCCCGATCACGCCTACTACCACATCACATACATAGTGCTGATACTGTAGTTTGTCGCACGAGAGCAGACACCGCACATTCTAACTATAGCACCCAGCGCTGCTGCGGTGAGCGTGCGTGAGCGTGAGCGCGAGCGCGAGCGTAAATCCAACAAACGCATCAGCCGCACTGCCCACCAAGGTGAGGTGCCTCATCCATCACACCGGCCTGACGCCCACACCACCGAGACAACCACTCCCCATCGCATCTCGCAAGCCGATCGCATCGTCATGCAAAAGAAAAAAACGTGTCAAACACACGCCTCCCGCGCCCGGAAACGGGCTGAGCTAGGCAAGGCCCAAATCGACAAGTCCATTTGATAAATTCTCCGACCGAACAATCGGGGACGGGCGGGCGAAGCGGCGGACCCCACGCGCCAGCAGCCAGCCCAAAACAAAACCCAATCCCGGCTCTCCATGTCGGATCGCCGAAGGCGTGTCGCGACCGCGCAGATGTGCTGCTGCAACAGTAGGTAGTAACGGCTCCTCGTTTTGCGCGCTCGTGTCATGGAGTCTCTGATAGACTAGGCTCGCGACCTGACAGTAGTGCGGCGATCGATGTCCTCACGACGGGTGGCGCAAGTCCAGTAAATCGCGGGATTCCCATCGCGGCAGCTAGTTAGGTGTCGATGAGTATTTGCTCTGCTTTGCCTTTTATTCTCCGGATCTCCATCCATGCACATGTTCATCTACCACGGGACCCGTCCCGCCGAGTTCCTGCGCCCGGCTCGTCCCTCTCTCAGCCTCACCTGTCCTCGTCAGCGCTCTCCAGCCTTATCGCTCGCCCACCAAGACACGGCGAAACCGTGACTCTGACGCTCGGTTCGTTGCCCCGGCGCAGACGAGCGAGCGAGACACATTTGCTGGCGCGCTAGCAGGTGAGACATGCAACGCCTTTGATAACGGTCGGCGGCGCAAGCGAAGCCCTCCCTCATGGCTGCATGAGCGCGCTGCACTTCACGTTGTCAGTAAAGCGATTCCCTTGATGTCTGGCCTGTCCGCTCGCTCTGTTGGACTGCATCGTCGGCAACGGATGGGAGGGAGCGGACGCGACTCCGTCTGGTTGTCTTTCGGTCGTCGTGAAGTCTGAATGAGCTGTTGCAATTGTTGTTGTCTGTTGTGAGGGATTATTTATTTCCTCTCTCGTTCTCCGAAAGTTTATCATGGCCTCATGTTCGAGGGACGGGGATCGTTCACTTGCTTGATCGATGGGAAGGATGATTCATGCCCGGCTGAACACCAACGCAGACACTTCCTGCAGGCGTCACCCCTCGCTGCCGAAGTGATCATCGTCTCCTGTACTTTCGAATCGGGAGATTCAGCTCGCCGTCGCGGTAGCATTTCTCTAGATACTACCCAGCCTTCTCCCGTCTGCCTCGCTACGTAGTGCACGCCGTCCAGCCTGGCCCAGTCACAGAGGTCGCTGTCAGGCTAGCAGTCTTCGATCACACAACCAAGGAAATGAGAATGGAGTCTAGCACTCGAGCTGAAGAAAAAAATTCCATAGAATCCATCTCATCGTCAAAAAAAACACCTATCAACACCCCCTCCCTTGTCCATCCATTGGACCCGTACCGATCCGTGAAAAGTATATGCATGAATCATTTCGCCAGTCCTCCCGATAGAAAGCCAGAGGGAAAAAAAACAAAAAAAAAAAGAAAGAAGAACATAGAAAAGTCTCTAAACGAAAGCGAGCGAACCCCGTCAAATACCACATCAATACGTCTCCCCAACCCCCTCCCCCTCCCCCTGCCCCTCCTCCTCCTTCCGCCGACTAGGCGGCCTCCCGATCCCCCCACCTCCCATCGCCGTCCCCGGCCTCCCCGGCAACTGCACGCTCTGCCTCCTCGCGTGCCCCATCGGCGCCGGCAGCCCGGACGTCCGCCTCTGCCTCCCCGCCGCCGCCCCTTCTTCAGCTTTCTCCGAGACCGAAACGCTCTGCCGCGCGCGGTGCAGGCTCTTGCGCGGCGAGCCGGGCCCCTGCGAGCTGTGCAGCGTGCTGTACGAGGCGCCGCCGACGGAGCTGGGCGGGCGCGAGCCGGGCGTCGGGATATCGCTGCGGGAGGTCGCGGAGCGGGAGTCCGGGCGGGTCGGCGGGGCGCTGATGCGGGAGCTGGGGCGGGAGAGCTGGGGGCGGTCGAGGGCGGAGGGCGAGCGGTCTAGAGGCTGGGTTGAGGCGGGCCGCGGTAGGCCGTAGGAGAGGCGCTTGATGTGGCTTTCGCGGGGTTCGGAGGAGGAGGCGGCGAGGTCGTGGGCGATGGCGGAGGGGATGCGCTTGCTGCTGCGGCGGACGGTGATGGAGGACGGGATTGCGCCGGGGCCGCCGCGGGGCGAGCTGCGCGGGGAGTTGTAGGGGGGTGGGAGTTTGGAGCGCGCGGAGTGCACGCGTTCTTCGATTTTCTGCATGCGGCTGCGGAGGGATTTCATCTGGTGCAAGGATTCGGAGCGCGGGAGGTCGTTGCGGAGGCTGGAGCGCTGGCGGGGCGGGCGCATGGATTTGAGGTCGGTGTTGGTGCTGGAGGCGAGGGAGGGGCCGCGCGTGTGTCGAGATGATAGGGCTCTGTGGCCGTATAGCGAGGGGCGAGGTGTGGTGGATGAGTCGGGGAGGAGGGAGCGTCGCTTTTCGAGTGCTGGTGTTTTCGGCTCTGGGTCGGGCTTGACATGACCGGGTGCGTCTGAAAGAGGTGGCGAAGGAGGCGTAGGCGCATCTGAAGCTGAGTCTGACTTTGGTGGCGGTGTGGAAGCTGTGGGTGAGGTGGGTGTCGCTGTGCTCGCCTCGCTGGCAGGGCTTCTTGTGCGCAATGATTCCACCGCAAGAGGGCTCGGTTTCCGTGATCTCAAAGCCACAATAGTCTGTTCTGCGCGGCGCAGCTTCTCCAGCCGTATCTCGCTCTCCACCTTCAAGTCACCCAGCTCATCCCTCAACCTCTGCGTCTCAATCCTCAGCGCCTCTCTTTCCTTCTCTCCAATCTTAATCTCCTCCTCCATCAACACATTCCGCTCAATCGAAACATTCAGCTTCCCCTCCAAATCCTCCAAACTGCTCGTCGTATTCCTCGCCTGTCGCTCATAATCGTCGTTCGCAACCTCAATATCCCTCAACTTCAGCGTCAACCCGCGGTGCTGCTCGCGTATCGTCGTGATCTCCTTCTGCAGCGCGTTCTGCGCATTGTTCGCCTCCGTCTTCGACTGCTTGTGCTTGGCCTTCCACTCTTCGACTTCGAAGTTCAGCTTCTCGACCTGCTCGCGCAGCTTGCGCTCGTTCTTCTCCGCCGCGTCGACGTCTTTCTCCAGCTGGTCTTCGAGCTCCTTGCTCGAGGCTTGGAAGTCCGCGAGGTCGGTCTCCAGCTGTTCGTACTGCCGCTTGTAGTATTCGAGCTCCTCATCCCGGCTGGCGCCAGGGCGAAGAGGGGATGAGGACATGGGCGAGGAGGGTTGTGCGCGGTGCTAACGGCGCATTTCCCGGGCGCGGAAGGAGGAGTGGTTGTGTAGTGGAGAGGGCGGGTTGTGTTTGCTGGGTGTTTGCTGGGCGGGCGCAATGAGGTGAACGCGGAGCCAATCCACCGGTTGTTTCAGAGATCCAGATCCAGTCCAGGGGCGGTTCGTCGGAGTCGCGTCGTTCGGAGGAGCGCTGAGGGTGAGTCCAGTCACCGGGTGCGCAGCGTTCGCGGTCGTCGTCGGGTGTCGGGTGGTGTCGTGGGTCGTGGTCGTCGATTATGCCGTGGCGGGGTGTGGCGGGTTGTGTATGCGCTTGGGCGTGTTGACACATGTGACGAAGGCTGCACACTAAAGTTCGGGGCAGCGTCGGCCAGGGAGCCAGCCAGCACGCGGCAGCCTGCAGAGCCTCATCCCTGCACATGACTCCATCAATGTACATGGGCAACTTGAACTTATCGAAACATTCAAGATCTGTAGAAATGGCAAACACGCAATACTTTTGATTCTTCACATTCATCACATTTCAGAAGCAGGTGAGCAGAGTGCACGCACTCATGCACCCCGCAACCCGTCACTGCCTAAAGATGTGACGCTCACAACTATTGACGCTACCGCGCTCGATACTACCCGCCAAATATGATATTGAACCACTTATCAAAAGCATTCCTGCCATCAAGTTAGCAACCGATCATTCACAGAGCATCTGGGTTCATCACTCACCTCGGCGGCGTCGGCACGAAATTCCTCGTATACTCATCAATCTCCGCCACTTCGCCCTTCAAATCCACCTCGTGCGGATTGCGCACCTTCGTCTTCTTAATCAGCTTCCACCCAAAATACAGAATCGGAAACATCCCAATCATGAAATAGCTAAACAAGAACGTCGGCACGTTCCACTGGCCCGGCAGGAAGACCGTATACCCTCCAACAACCGCCATGACAGCCGTGCTGATCATGCCCGCGTACGCCGCACCGGGCTGCCAGATGGACTTGTAGGGCAGCGAGTCGGGGCTGATGCTCTGGGCTCTGAGCGCGCGGCGCCAGAAGAGGAAGGTGCAGCAGGTGACGCTGAAGTTGATGAGCTGCGAGGCCGTGATGAGGTTGACGAACCATTCGAGGACGGTGGCGGAGCCGCTGGAGACTTGCAGGAAGGCGAGCAGGGAAATGGCGACGACGACGAGGACGCAGTAGATCGGGACGCCGTTGCGCGTGGTTCTGGGACTTGTTAGCAGCAAGACTTATTTCCCTACTGATTGCACTCACCTGGTCAGGAATTTAGGCGCCTTGCCTTCCAGCGCCAGACCAAACAGAGACCGAGAGGCGCAATACATGTAGCTGTTACCGGCAGAGAAGGCGGACGCGAGGACGAGAGCGTTGACGATATCAGGCAATACGCGCACGCGCAGCCTATTCATGGAGACGACGTACGGCGACGCCGCAGCTCCAGGCTCCTCGTTTTCGAAAGCAGCCGTGAGCTCAGGGTCGTTGTACGGCACTACGATACCGACGCACAAGCTGCCCAGGACGAAGAAAGTAGTCAGACGGTAGAAGACGGCATTGAAAGCCTTTGGCATGACCACGCGGGGATTCTCTGCCTCTCCCGCCGCCATGGAGACATAGTCGGGTCCGGCGATCGTGAAGGAAGCTAGGATCAGGCATTGCAAGAACCCCAAGAATCGGCCGAGGCTGCCTTCGTAGTAGAGCTCCGCGAACGAGCCAGGGTCTTGCCAGTATCGGAAGCCGTAGCGGTCGCCTAAGGGATTTCCACCTAAATAACGGATGAGTATCTACAGCGTGAATGCAGTGTGCAAGACTCACCTAGCATAGTGACAAACGTGTACAGGATCAAGCCGATGATCAGTAGAATCTTGCCCAACGCCGCCCAAAATTCCGTCTCGCCGTACCACTTCACAGCCATCACATTGATAACAGCGTACAGCACGAGCACTATAGCAATGATACCACCCGCAGGCACGGCATCGCTCCAGTAGTGAATAATCACATTGCACGCCGTGAGCTCGAAGGGCACAAGGATGGCCTCGAAGACGAAGAAATTCCAGCCGGCGGCGAAACCGAACGCTTCGTCGACGTAGCGGCCGGCGAAGCGGATGAAGGGCGACGAGATGGGCAGGTACGTGACCATCTCGGCCATGCACAGCGTCACGCAGAGGACGATGGAGCACCACATGGAGAAGGCGATGAACAGGCTGCCGGGGCCGCCGTTGAGCAGGCCGCGGCCGATTTGGACGTAGAGCGCTGTGCCGATTGTGCCGCCGATGCTGTTTCGCGTTAGACCTCTCCCATGGGCACGTAGGACTATGTACGTGAAGAGACTGACCCGATGAGCTGGATGTGTCTGGCCTTTAGTTTGCGGTGCGTGTTGTCTCGCATGCCACTGAGCGCGGCGACTTCAGACCCCTGTCGCTCGGCATCGTCGTAGGTGGGAAGGTCGAGGTCGGCGCCTTTGCCCATGCGCTGTTTCTCCTCGATGTCTTTGACGCTGCCGCGGCGGTAGCCCGTCGTCTGCGTGGCGACGTCGAACTCCTTGCTGTTGGCCATGGCGGCCTGGCAGTGGTGGTTCAGAAGCGTAGATGTAGTCTCGTGTACACAGCAAAATAATATGTCAAAAAATCAATTCAGCAGAGTACGGGGGACTGCAATACCAGCACTAAAAGACAGGCAAACAAGACAAGAAACAAAAAACCACCAGCCAGCCCAGTCCGCCCACCCGAGGTCGGCGACACCGATGACATCTCAGCAACCCTACCGCGCACGCGTGGAAAGCAGGGAACGCGGACGATAAGGGTGCATGCTAGTGCGTTCTGGCCCCAAAAGTGCAAGGCACGAATAGCTTGGGTGACATGCCGTCGTGGGATTTGGCTGAGCGCGGCAGCGACTTTGCTACGCTTCGTTGGACTTGACATGGGCGCGCCGAGGCTTGGTATGCGGGCGACAGCCAACCAGCCGTGCAGTGATAGTCGGCTGTGCGCTGGTGATCTTTCTGCAGTGTTTCCGGGGTGCTGGGTGAACCGCTGGTGCGGTGGATTAGGTCAGACAGCTAGTGTTTCTTTGATGCCATTGGGGATTACGACTGGACGGCCAGAATCTTTCGACCACGGGTAAGCCACGTGCGTGCGACGGTTGTTGCGTCAATTATGCCGGCAGTCGCGACATGAAAGTAGAGGTCCGAGATCGAAGCCAAGGCGACGGCGGGACGCCTGCAATTTGTTGGTGGCTCGGCGTGGGGGGTAAGCACGGAGAGAACCTATGGGGTCGTTTACATTTGGAACTCAAAACGTGAGTTGGAAACGGACTTGAGTAGTGGAAACCAAGTGAACGTGTTGAGAATAAATTCTGCATAATTGCGGACACATGGGCATATCAACCCGGGGCGAGGACTAACTGATTTGTGTGCGCAAGCTTAAATTGCTGCCATCGCATTCGTACATTTCATACTGTCGTGTCTAGTGTCCTCCTGTCTTTAAGCATAAATCTTAGGTGTAGCCGCCGAATGCAGCGTTCCTCCTGTACAGCGGCGAAGTGCCGGTGAAGTTGCCACTTTGAGTGGTGAACGAGGAAACGTCGCTCAAGGACTTCACGCGTCCGAGAAGGAGCTCGAGAGTCCTGTAAGAAGCACCGGGCGCATAGCCAGGAAGCTCGTGACCTGCAAGCTGGACCTGGTAGAAGGTCAAGCCACGCTCGTGGCCCCAGGATCCGAGGTAGCCAGCTCCAGCAAGAGCGCCACCGTTGTACTCGGGGTGGTAGGGTGCGTAGAATGGAGTGTCAGGGTAGGACTGGAGGCCCTGGACGCCGTGCCACTGTTTAATGTTAGCTTTGTAAGATTTGAGAAAAGGATTGGGAAACTCACGGTCATGTTCTGGATGGCAAGAAGAGTGCCGTTGGTGTTGAGGAGCATGTCAAGGTTACCGGAGCCAATCAGAGTGTTGTTCGTGTACTCGATAACACGCTGCAGCACGCCGTTCTGGGCAGGACCCAAGCTCTCGTCACTGACAGTCTGGTTGGTCTCGGGGTCGCGGAAGACGCCGTTCTTGCACTGGGCCCAGTCCGAAGGAGGCACGTTCAGAGCAGCCTGAACATCCGTGCGGTTGAAGTAGATCTGGGCACCAGGAGGGACGTAGTCACCCGTGTTGACGGCACCGAGAACGGAGTAGGGGTGCGGACAAGTTTCGGTGATGTGGTAAATGTTGAAGCACGGGTTGATCTCCAGAATGGCCTCGTAGGCGTTCTCGAACTGATCACACGAGTAGTTGTTCGCATATGTGGCGGCCGGAAGGACAGGGAACGACTCCTGCGGCGGAGGGAATGTCAGGTACTTCTCAAGGTACTCGGTGTAGCCGCATTCGTCATTGCGCTCCCAGACGCGGTCCAAGAAGGACTGGTTGAGGAAGAGAAGGTTGTTCCAGTACTCCAGGTAGGGAGCGATTACCACCTCCTGCTGGGTAGTATCGTCTCCAATGATGGGATCGTTGATGTTGATACCCTTGAGAGGCATGTCCGGGTCGTCGGCGGTGATGAAAGCGTCTGCGATGTACGGAACGTAGTAGCCACCGTAGCTCTCACCGGTCAGGTAAAGGTCCCAGCCCTCGACGCCGAAAGTCTTGACGAACTGCTTGTAGAAGCCGACGAATTGCTGGCCGAGCTGGACTTCGTTGGTAATGTTCGGTGTGCCTTGCGTGAAGCCGACGCCGATGGGCTGCTCGACCCAGACCATGTTGGTCAGGTTGACCCAAGTGTACGGGTTCTGGACCGGGGCAAGAGTACCGGCCTCCCATGTGAAAGGACCATTCTCCGTTAGCAGACCGCTCAATGAGCTACAGCCGGGACCACCGTTGAACCAAATAGTGATCTCTTCTTGAGGGTCCGGGTTAGTGGTAGGGAAGAACCAGAAGAACAGCTCGCGCGTCTCGTCGGCATCGCCAGAGATGGGCAGCAGGCCGGCGTAGGACTCGCCGATGTCGAAGGGCACGTCAGGAATGCCGGTACCGTTCACAACATATTTCTCAGTGGAGTTGGTGAGGTAGTTGAAAGCGCGCTTCTGGAGACGCTCGTTCTTGAAGGGTTCGTTGGCAACTCTCTTCTCGATGACCGGCTGAGGGCGCTGTGCCTTTCTGAAAGCCTTCTCGGCAGGGTTGAGGGCAGAAGCTGTGCAGGAAAGGCCAAGAAGAGCCAAAAGGCTTGATGAGAAAAGCATGGTCAAGACCTAAGCCACGAACCAGGCGTGCGAATGGGGATGGGAGTCTAGCGGGGGGCTGCAGGACAAGCCTTTAAGTATCGTGAGCTACGGCGCTCAAGCATTTAGCCCAGGCGTAACATTGTCTGATCTGGTTTTGGCCCTGCAGAAGCACGTTTGACACGAGCAGGCACCTACCTGTTGTCGTCTAGCGGGCGGCCGAACGAACCCGGGCGGGCAGGTCATTATTGGGTAGACATGGGCGATGCTTCGACCAAGGTCGGGGCCGTTGGATCGGCTGGTGACATGGCCGTTGACGTCTTGCCGCATGAGGCAGGTCAGTGAAAGTCGTGATGGGTCGGCGTGGATCTGAAGGCTGGTCGGCAGCGGAAAGCAGCGGGCGGTCGCCCTGAGCCGCCGAACCGAGGGTGCAGGGATTGCAAGGCGCAGCGAGCGCAGCACGATAGATCGACACGACCGCGCGGTCACGGTAATATTGCTCTCATCTCAAGCTATATTGTGCTGCGAGCCGGCAGGTGGAGGCAGAAGCGTCCTTCACCGCGGATGTCGCGTGACACACGAATCGGCGCCTGCGATGCAGGTCCGACGGCTGCCGGTCACAAGCGAACGCGCCTCCAGATGCAACGAAGTTGTCGTGGTTGTTTTGATCCCCGGCCTTCAGAGCGCCACTAACGTCACTGTTGCTCCAGCTGCAGATGTTTAGATACTCTAGATTGCCTGGAGTACCATGTACAAGGTTTAGTACTTTCAGCCTGCTCGTACCGGCACTACCAAGCTCAACCCGATACGAGCATATGAGACAGTTCTCCTCTATCAAGCTTTCAATACACCCAGGTCCCCATCACGCTCACGCGCCTAGCTGCTTCCGATACATGGCTTCCATCTCGCGACGCACAGCCACCGCCTGCGATTTCTCGCTCCATTCGACATCCTGCCAACTGAGACCCGAACCTTGCTTGATGTCCTTCTTCAGCACCAAGCCATGTGCGAGCCCTATGGGCAACCCCTCGATAGCCAGGGAGTCACGAGCGGGCATCAGCTTTCCGTAGACCATGAAGCCCCCCTCGCCGTCAAGCTTCTCCCCGGTTTGCAGATCGCGCTTCGCGGTGGCAACGACATCGCCAGCGAAGGTCTTGCTGGAACCAGTCGGCTCGCCCCGACACATGATTGTCGCGACACTGACTCCAAGCTCTAGTCCAATGAGATGGTACGGTTTGCTCTGTGCGGCGTATCGACCGGTGGAATCCGTCTTCATGCCATACTGTGCGAAGCATTCCTTCTGATATTCTCCGGGAGCCTCGAAGACGACATAGACCCCCCATCGTAAGTCATTGAACACAGGACGGCCGTCCGTTTCTAGGCAGGAAACGACTTCCACGGTCCCCTTCTTGTCGAGTTGACCGCCGTCACTCGCGGGCCTCAGCACATTCGGAAGGTCATGGATGCCGCACGGAGGGAAGCGAAGACCAGCCTTCGGAGGCGTCAAGTCGCACGCATTCGCGACGGCTGCCATTTCCAATGCACTCTTCGTCCCGTCGAGGAACGAGTTGAACATCTGCGGATTTAAGTCCTTCGTCTGCTCCTGCGTGAGCCCGTAATGCGACCATACCGTGTCCGGCGTCGAAGCGTGGTACGCAGGCAAGTGCTTGGTGCCTTTGCCGGCACAGACAACATCGAAGCCCGCAGTCCGCGCCCAATCGACAAGCTCGGCAATGAGAGCAGGCTGGTCGCCGTAAGCCATGCTATAGATGATGCCGGCCTCCTGTGCCTTGCGAGCAAGCAGCGGGCCAGCGAGAACGTCTGCTTCGACATTGATCATGACGATGTGCTTCTTGTGCTCGCAACAAAGAAGAGCATGGCGAACGCCAGCAGCTGGGCTACCTGTGACTTCTAGGATGACATCGACGCCAGGCGTAGCGATCAGCTCTGCTGAATCCGTGGTAATAGCCGTCTTTCCACTGCTGATGCCGTCGGCCACTGATGTAGTCGCTTGCGAGTCATATTTCTCTTCTGGAAAGCCCGTACGTTTGAGAGACGCAAGAGCTCTTTCTTTGGACAGGTCGGCGATACCAGCCAGTCGCATACCGGGTGATCGGTGAACTTGTGAGACAACTGCGCATGGTATCAGTACACATTCATCCCACTGAACGTTCCAACAATACTTACACATAGATCCAAACTTGCCAGCGCCAATCAGACCAATCTGGATAGGGTTTCCGCTGGCCTCGCGCTCAGCGAGCTTTGTCGATAAGCTTGTCATGTTCGCAACTTCTATTATATGTTTACTAAAGGAATAACTACCAGAATATTCGGAATTCAAAATATCAGAGAGATTGCTGCTTGTCGTAAAAAATGTTCGCGAGCATATGTACTGCCTTCATGCACCTTTGTTCCGAAGTCGCTGTTGGCGAGATCAACACCCCGCATCGAGCTCTCTCGGTAACCCGAAGCGATCGTCCCTCTTATTGCCGGCAACAACCAAAATCTACAGACATGCGAGCCGTTAGGTTAACTCTAGGCGTTCAATTGCACGTGGCTTGCGCCTCGTATCGAAGTTGGCACTTGCTAAGCTGCTTTTTCTCGGTAAACAGACTGATCGCCTAATAAAACGTACGATCATTGTTCCAGAACGGCGAAGCCTATTGTATCTTCGTTCATGACATGGAATTGGCTTGGTGCTCACGCGTAGAGGCAAGCAGTCTGGTGATTGCTGTCGTGCCCTGACATTGCAGGCCAAATGTTTTGATTATTCCGTTGATTCTAAGACGACGTCTTCACCAACTTCAGCATCTTCACCGCGTTGCCGCCCATCACCGCGTCCACTATCTCTTTATCCCCATCAAAAGTCGTCGCCACTGCCTGCTCGTTCGTGCTCACACTCATCCATTTCTCTTGCCCCTCATCCAAAGGTGGGAAGAACGGGTGGTCTGTCCCAAACATCAACCTGTCCGCGCCACTAACCTCGACAGCTGCTTTCAAGCCCGCTTTACCGTAAGCCACTGCATCCAGGTAGACGTTGTTCTTCAACACATCCCACACGCTTCGTCTCGACTTGAAGCCGGGCTGGCCGTGCAGGTGGCCGTCGTGCTCAATGCAGCTCTCAATGCGCCCAGCCAAGAACGGCAGCGTGCCACCCGAATGCGCGAGAAGGACGGACAGTTTCGGGAAGCGATCGAAGACTCCTGAGAGTAGCATTCGCGTGACGGCGATTGTAGTTTCTAAAGGAAAGCCGAGCGCAAGAGGAAGAACGTGGCCATAGTCTCCAGCGCGAGGACCGTAGACGGACGAAGGCAGGCCATAATGCGGGTGTAGGAAGATGATCTGACCGTGAGCTTCCAGCGCTGCGTAGACTGGGTCTAGAGCCGGGTCGTCGAGCCCGGCTCCCATACCTGAGGTGCCGATGATCACGCCGCGCATTTGGTCGAGCGTGTTGAGGCGGGCGATTTCCGCCACGATGTCGCCGGCTTTTGCTGAAAGTGGCAGAGTACCGAAAGCGTACAGTCGCTCGGGATGAAGGGCGCACATCGCATTCACGTCGTCGTTGATCTCTTGGGCGGTTTTGGCGGCTGTGTCGGCGGGTAGCCAATCTAGCCAGGGATTTGCGAGGCTTAGGACTGAGATGTCGATGCTGTGGGTGTCCATGAAGGCCAGCTTTTGGTTGATGTCGTAGTATTCGGGCCCGATTGGTCGTCCTCGCGAAGTGCTGGCTGTGTCTTCGGCGGGGAGGATCACGAGGCGTTCCTGCATTGGGTTGGGTGAGTCTGGAAATGAGCGGACGTAGGGGACTTCGCCCCTGGAGCGTAACAGAGCCATATAGGCTGGAGGGTAGACATGGGTATGGACATCGACGACTGGCATGGTTGCGGTTGTTCTCGATGCTGCAAGTCGGTTTCTGATGGAATCAAAGGGTATGAGTGGGTAGTTTACTAAGAAGTGAATGGAGAGGATGCCAAGCAGAGTCAATGATCAAGCGGATTTGTACCAGCGCCTAATTCTTCAATTTGGGTTGGATTGCTTAGATTGCTATGTTACCTTGTGCCTACTTAGGCTCCTCATCAATGGTACTCATCCCCACGTCGCGTACCCCACCAAGGCCCGGACCCCGCCGCATGCGATAAGCCAGCACATCAAAACAAGATACCGGATAAGGCAGGCAGCTCGGAAGCTCGTGTACCACCTAGGCGCATGATAAAGATAAGGGAGCAATCTGGCCGGGCGGCTTTACCCCATTCACGCCGTAACTCGAGACGCAAAAGGCCAGGTATATGGAATGCGACTTCGCCCACGACCTAGCTATCAGTCTCAATAATCCACAATCAAAGATTCAATCACCGAGCCGCAGCTCACTTGTTCAACATGACCGCAATTCCGCAAGTGACCTCAGCTGTCTCCCACGACTCCCTCGAGATCCCTCTCATCGACTTCTCCACTTTCTCCAGTCCCACCGCAAGCGCCGAAACCAAACTCACCACTGCTAAAGCCATTCTTTCTGGTTTCCAGAATGCCGGTTTCATCTACCTCCGCAACCATGGCATCCCGAAGGACGTAGTCCAGCATACCTTTGCACAGTCGGCCGAGTTCTTCGCCCGTCCGCAAAGCCAGAAAGACGCTCTGGCTTGGACAACGCCAGAGGCGAACAGAGGCTACGTAGCTCAAGGCCGCGAGAAAGTCACGGATTTCACGGATGCCAAAGAAATCGAGGAGCTCCGTGCCGCTGAGGGCGAGGATATCAAGGAGAGCTTGGAGATTGGCAGGGAAGGGGAGAAGGATCACCCGAACCATTGGCCTGAGGTCGATGGCGAGAAGTTCAAGGCTTCCATGCTTGACTTTTTCGAGAAGTGCAAGGACTTGCATGTGCAGGTCATGAGAGCGATTGCTGTGGGTTTGGGTATTGATGAGAAGTGGTTTGATAAGTATTGCGATGTGGGAGACAATACACTTAGACTCCTGCATTACCCTGAGGTGAAGGCGACTGTCTTCAAGGAGAATGAGAGGAAGGTGAGGGCCGGAGCGCACACGGACTATGGGTGAGTGTGAAATTCTGAGAACAGCATGACTGACCTTGCTGACCGTACTCGCAGTATACTCCCCTACCCGGCGATTGATCCTCTCCTACTCCACTGACAATGAACATCATAGGCTCAATTACCTTGCTTTTCCAGGACATGGCTGGCGGATTGCAGGTACTTTCTCCTAACGGTAACTTCGTCAACGCCACACCCATCGAGGACACTATCGTCGTGAACGCTGCCGACTTGCTCGCAAGATGGTCAAACGACACCATCAAGAGCACGAAGCATCGTGTTGTTGAGCCGCCTGCGCCGGCTGCGAGCGGAGTCCACCCTGCGAGATACAGCATCGCGTATTTTTGCAACCCGAATTTTGAGAGCTACATCGATGCCATTCCTAACACAGTCGACGAGGCGAAGGGGAAGAAGTACCCCGGAATCAACAGGTGGGTCAATCCTTTGCATGCCTGAGTTCAGATACTGACCCATTCTTCACTAGCGGCGAGTATCTTGTTCAGCGTCTGACAGCGACATACTGATCTTCTGATCCGGTGGTGTTGTTGTGAGGGTTTGGGCACAGGCGATAGTTCAGCGTTTTGCCTCACATTTCATGTGTGAGTCTGACTTTGGGGCTGAGGCTGATCAGGCATCACGGCAATCAAGGGAGCAAAGGAAGTGATTGGAGTTCTCGCGGTATGTGAGTATGTGATCAAAAGTTGATGACTATCAGTTGGTCAAGGATGCTGCCGCTCTTCGATTTCGGGATTGTGCGGGATTGGCCAGCTGTTTCGCTGAGCGTATAACCCCAACCCTAACCCTATCGACCCTATGTCGTTCATTTCCAATAGGACTTAGTCGTCTTAAGAGGTGAGCAAATGCTTTGAACGAGGATTTAAACAGACTCTTGAGATCGTCAGTATTCTCTGGCTTTCCTAGCGCCCGGCAAAGTGTCATGAATATCACAACTTTCGTTGATCGGTTGAAGCTGCCAAGTCTGGTCAGAATCGACAGTGTGAGAAGTGGACGCGTTGTCGCTGCCCGTATGTAGCCAACAATACTACTTCGTGCGTGTATGTATACTGGGCGTACGTCATGAGAGTCGCCTTCCTCATACTATATCTTAATGTCCCAGACCCTTCGCTCTAGCTTTGGCGACGTCGCTCCAATATCTCTCAGCGGTCCTTTCTCTCAGCTTCCGTCCGTATCTAGTCATCACGAACAAACTGCCGTTCCACACAAGGCCAATACCCGCCATGATACAGTACACACGAAGATACCCACTCGCATTCAGCCAAGGCGTAATGCCATAGTTGACCGCAAAAGACAGAGTGTTCCTGATCAGGACGCAAGTCGTGACCATCGATCCAGATAGCTCGGGGTAGCTCGAGATGGCATATGTCAGAGCGGCTCCAACGCAAAGGGCTGCGTTGATTGCAATTGCGACCTGGCTGATGACCAGTGCCATCCAGTGGAGGTGGTAGGTGACGCCGAGGCCGTAGAGGATCATTGAGAACGGACACAGGAACATGCTTGCGATGAAGAGATACAACTTTACGACTATCAGTGGGTCGATTAGGAGAACGAAAGGATTCTGAGGACGCTTACCGCATGTTCTGGCTCACTGATACCTCCATTGCGACGCGCCAGTCGAATGGTGAGCATCTTGCCGACTTTGCCGCAATAGTAGCCACTGAGGACGATATTGTCAGCTCGACACGGGCGATTCGTTGCGAAGAGACCTTGACTTACCCGATGAATGTACCAATGACGCCTCCGGAATAGGCTGCAGCGACGCCTGCAGTACTGAATCCGTACATCGTTGTGTATACCGTACCGATGGTGGCATTCTGTACGCCCTGCCAGACGAGACTGTTTGCGCCATACATAAAGCTAGAAAAATTATCAGTGAAAGGTCAAAGGAGGAAAATACCACGATTCACAAACCCAGCATAGACCACAGACGGATAGGTAAAGCCCTTGAATGGCGCCAGCATGATGTTGAGAAGTCGGTTTGGTCGTTTCTTGTCTTTGAGGCTGAGTTTGTCCTTGAAGGTCTTCCGCGGCCACTGGACCTCTCCGGATTCGTAGTCATCTGATGAGACCGGCCTGACATCCTCAGGGCTTGTCTTCTTGTAATTAGTGTCAGCAGCGCTTGCTTGAGCATCCATGTTTGGCTTTTCAGGAGTCTTCGTGTTGGGAAAATCGGACTGCTCTGCCGCAGGCTCATGTTTTCTGTCGTAGTTCGTCTCCTCCATGAAGAAGAAACAGAACACAAGAGTCAAAGCAAGAAGGATGGCCCACCACTATCATCAGGTTAGCGAATGAATGCGTGCTGGACGAATGACGGTAGTGCCTACCCTGAGTGTCCACTCCCAACCCATGCCAACATTGATGAACCCTGCCAGCATCGGCGCCAGCTTACCGGTCAACGCAAGTGACCAACCATAATAGGCCATATACTTCGGCCGTTCGTGAACAAACCAGATGTCGGTGATGGAGATCTCGGCCAAAGACTCTACCGGCGAACCGAAGAACCCGAGGAGAATACGATTCGCGGTATATGTTCCCGCGTTCGTGCAAAGTGGCGCGGTAGCAAGGATTACAATGTTAGTCGCGATGGAGAAAAGATAGACAGGACGTTTGCCGTATTGCAGCGCAATCGCTTGCCAGAAGATGCATCCCCAACTGGCCTCAGATGTCAGTCATCGAACATTCTCTGAATTATGCCCGGACGTCTTACCCGTACAACAGGAACATGATACCGGTTCCATTGTTGATATCAGCAAGGCTCAATGAAGTCTCCTTGCGAATTGGTGTGACAATAGAGTAGACCGCACTGGAAGGAATCGCAATGAAAATTGTATAGATCACAACACATGCTGTAGCAAGAATCTTGCGCTTGAAAGCCCAGTTGAGTGGATCCTCTGGATCTTCGCTGGGCTGGGGTACAAGCAAAATGTCTTTCTGACCATTCCCTGCGGCGTGCTTCGAGTATTCGTATCCGTCTTCGTCGATGAGGCGAACGGTACCTGGAGGTAACGTTTCGATTGCGTCTGGATCCCGATGTTGAGCCCCAGACATGGTTGGGTATTGTTGTGTGTAGGATTGGGGAAAATGAGGGGATGGTCAAACCAACGGCGGGTTGAAGAGCATGAAAGAGCGAAGACCGATCGTCAAGCCAAACATTCACGGACGTACACAACAGATATACCCATCAGTATAGAAACAGAAAGGGCTCGTTGAAGGCAACCCAATGCGGCTTATCTGGGGTTGCATCAAGAGTGATAAGGTATGTACTGTCGGAAAGCCAATGCTGTCGCGAATGAGGAGGTGGCAAACGGATAATTCAGCTGAATAGGCGGGGAGTGGCGTCAAGCATTTGGCTTATCATGATGAGGATAAGTACTCGCTCTTGTTAGGCAACGCTGTCGATCAATGCAAGGACGGCTGTAACCGGCTCACCATCTTTCGCCGTGAGTTGCCTCTGTGGTGCTCCGTTAATGGATAATTCCCTTTTCGATTCAATCATAGGAAGAAGAATAGAGCGAGTGTAAGGCGATTTAAAAGCGTTAATGCTGAGACCAATGATAAGTACCAGATCAGCGGCATCACTTTGCATCGCGAGATTGATCTCTCGAGCGCTGGGACATGCCATGTGTCAAACACGTGGCTGTCATGACATGCTGCTAGTCCACGAGGCAGGCACCCCAGTCCTCCGCTAGGTCACAATCAAGAGATAGAGAGGCAGATTGATACTACTGCTTGTAAACGTCTTGTAGCAGAGGGACTGTCGCCGACGAGTGTGGCGTTATCGAGACAGAATAAACACAGATTCGGAAGGCCACAGCGAGAGGAGGAACGTGGCCTCCGCGTGGGGAAGCCCGAACAACCACCAAGTCCGTTGGCGCCAAGCGCTCGGGCAAGACTGCCTATCTATTGATCCACTTCGGCAGACTTCAGCCCGACTCATGAGAGACTCATCCATCCCCAGCTGCATCTTCAACGGGCATCCCAAATCGCGAAGACCCACTCATCCGGAGCAAATATACTCGTCTATCGCCGGCTTTCGGGTCCACATCTGCGGCGGATGAGATACTGCAATCTGTTAGTTATCAGAGCGAGTAGAGAGGGTTACAGAATAATGTGCCTCAAGCGCAATCATGGGAGATAAGTCGAACGTGAAGGCGTGCTTATTTCGCGGAAGCAATACAAACCTCATCGTTGCCAATCCATCTCACTCGTCGGCCAGCAACAAGTGCCTGTGATCAGTTGATATCAGCTCTTAGAAGCCATTCCTCACGTACTTACTTCAAGATGCCTTTACTCGGTGATAATGACAAAGCCAGCAGCCCACAACATTTAAAGTCATGGGAGGAAAAGGCTCAGTGGGCTCGAGCGAAGCGTGACGCTTCGCTTGCCAAGGTCAAGCCAGTGTTGCAAGGCGTCCCTGAAGAAAACGACCTACCCATGAATTGCCAGAGCCTGGCTTCAGCAGTCTTGACTTCCAGAGAGATCGAGATCACTGAACGGTATGGTATCTTGGACCTCCTGTCGGAGATGCGGACCAGGCGAGTTTCCGTTGAAGAAGTGACGCGAGCATTCCTCAGACGGGCTGCACTTGCGCACGCTGCGGTAAATGTCTCGAGCCCCATACAGAAGTAGCTGAGTCTAATGATGACTTTCGACAGACGAACTGCCTGGTCGAACTACTCTGGGATGAAGCTATAGAGAGGGCGAAGTATCTGGATGCTCTGCCTGAGCCTCAAGGTGAACTCTTCGGCTTGCCAATTTCTACCAAGGAGCACCAGGGTATGGTGGGCGAAAACATTACTTCGTCAGCATCTTTTGTGGCCTGGCTCGGCAAGAAGCACGGCTCCAACTTGCTGTACGACACTTTCTGGGAGCAAGGATGTGTTTTCTATGCCCGGACGACGCAGCCACAAGCCATTATGCACCTAGAGACGAGCAGCAACGTATATGGTCGAACAGTCAATCCTTACAACCGTAGGCTGACGCCCGGCGGAAGCAGCGGAGGCGAATCTGCTTTGTTGGGAATGAGAGGTAGCATACTTGTAAGTCCGCCGTCATTCATGTTTTGAAACAACCATGCTAAGTCATACAGGGTGTTGGTGGAGACATAGGCGGTAGCATCCGCTGTCCATCTGCACATGTCGGAGTCTACGGTTTTAAGTATGTGGCAAAATCGTTCGTTTTACTAGGCGTTGGTGCTGACTCAATTAGACCAAGTCTCAAGCGGATTTCCACCACCGGTCTCATCGCACCAGCAGCTGGCAAAGAGACGATCGGCGCCTGTCCAGGGCCCATGACTGTGGATCGTGATGCTCTCGACCTTTTCATGAGAGTCGCCGTCGCCGCAAAGCCATGGCGCATCGATCCTTCACTAACAGTGAAGGAGTGGACACCCTACAAATTCACGAGTCCTCCCAAGGTGGCTATCCAATGGTGGGATGGCGTTGTACAGCCACATCCTCCGATGACTCGTGCTCTCAGAGAGGTTGCAGAGCACTGCCGCAATGCAGGCATGGAAGTGGTTGACTGGGACTGTGAGGGCCTTAACCATCAGGAGGGTTGGGATATCCTGTCCGCTCTGTACTTCCCAGACGGTGGCAAGGAGGTTCTCAATTTGATTGCGAAGGGCGGTGAGCCCGTTCTGCCCTTGACCGACTTCATCATCAAAGAGCAGCCGACGATCAAGGACCTGACCCAGCACGAATTGTGGGAGGTAAGTCATGGTTGGACAAACGATCTAAGGGCTATACTAACTGTAGGTTAGCTCTGCGTTCGACGTGATCGGTATCGCGCAATGTATGCAAAGGCTTGGTCTGATACTGCTAAGTCAGGGAAAGAAGTTGATGTGATCATCTGCCCTCCATCGTTTGGTGCGGCAACACCACACGAGCATTCGAGGTACTGGGGATACACTTCGCATTGGAACTTGGTCGATTACCCAGCCGCTGTCTTTCCCGTAACGAAGGTTGATCCGATTCTCGATCCCAAGGATGTTGACTACGTCCCGAAGAACGAACAAGACAGATTCGTGTACGAGATGTACACGCCTGAAAGATTCGCGGATGCACCCGTCAGCCTGCAAATTGTAGGCAGAAGACAGGAAGATGAGAAGGTTCTCGCCGCTCTAGTCGAGATTGAGAGAGCCTTGGGTAGGAATTGAAATGGGTAGCACTTGCTCTCGGCGGTGAGAAAGGATCGGAAGCCTGCAGGACTTACCTTGCTTCGGTGTCACAGGTCTTAGTCCAATCAAAGTGTTTGAACGTAGCTGGTGTGACAGCTCCTGCACTGACCAAACATCGTGCGTTTGTCGTGGATGGCTGCATGTACGCTGCGATCTCTCAATGAAAACACATGAGATCCAACATCGAGCTGGCTCTCGCTCCGTACTCACAAACTGATCCACCATAGACCATGATCACTCCAGCCGACTCTCTCAAGTATGGCCTCAGCCAGTGAGTAGGGGAATATATGTGGTAGACGATCAGAAACGCTGACACCTATCTAGGGTGCATGAGTCGGAGCAACACTCGGATTGCACGATTGTCTGCGGCCCATATCACTTCAAAGTCCACAAGGTCATACTTGCAATTCAATCCAAGTATTTCAAGACGGCCTTCAAAAACGGAACCTTCAAGGTCGGTGGGACGCCCTCTCTTTGCGAACAAAGCTGACGGCAATGACGCGCAGGAAGGGAAAAATGGAGTCATTGAGCTCAAGGCTGCGGATGGTGACACTGAAGAGTTTGACGAGGCATGCGACGATCCTGAGATCGTAAAGCTGATGGTGGAATACTTTTACCACTTGGACTATCCCCGTCCTAAGGACAGCACTACGTCAACTAAGTCCACAAGACAGAGTACCAAGAAGTTGAGGTACAGCCATCCGACATGGGATTCAAGTGGTCAAGAAACTCCGCCACAGGCATTCGACGCCGAGCAGCCAAACGTCAATCTCATGCAACACGCCAAACTCTTCGCGATGGCCGTCAAATACCAAATAGACGGACTGCGACACTTAACTACACAGAAGTTCAAAGAAGCAGTGGCCACTCAGTGGTCGCACGAGGACTTTGCTCATACCATTCACATCGTTTACAACTCAACAGCGGAGGACGTTACGGAGCTACGTGAAATTGTCGCTGATGCTGTCCATGCACACTTCGAAGAGCTGCAGGAGAGACCTGGTGTTGAGGCTTCCATGCGCAGCATTGCGGCTCTGACCTATGGGCTTTTGACTCGGAGTCGCGAGAGAAATCGCAACAAAGGATACTACTATTGAGAAACTTGAATGAAAGCACGTTCTTGCACGTTGAGCGCTAGGTCGTTGGCCAGAATGATTGCGCATAGTTGCAAAATTGTCATTGGCATGTCATAGGCAAGCACTGTGTTGATGTCGATCGAGGCGAGTGCCGCTACAGAAGGAACACGATCATGGAAGAATACATGAGGGACCAGGGGAAGGGAAAGATCGCAGTGCAATAAATCATTACAAGAACAAAATGTAGGGGTATCTGCATTGCCAAAAGGCACGTAACAACAAAAGAATCTGCCGCCTCCATCTGAATTCTCGCATAACATGCTGACCATACCACCCACACTTTTCACTTCTTGGGTGTCTCCGGCACCGCCCATATATCAACATCTGCTTCAGGACCAACCCCAGCAGGCGCCTCATGCGACAACCGCCCAGCATTGAAGTGGCCTTGAGAAGCAACTGCACCAGGCATGCCGCTAGCATCGCCGCTCAGAGGACCAGAAGGAGGTACTCCCTCCTTTGCAGAAGCTCCGGTCGGCGGTGCTGCGAACGGAATGGGGCCTGTTGCAGAAAATACCGGCAGCTGCCTATCCAAGACGGCTGGGCCGCTGAAAATCGCAGCTGACGGGTTGAACTGAGATGACTCTGGTGCGTTTAGCTTGGGAGAAGAAGTCATGCGAGCGGCAGTGGAAGGTCTGCTTTGTGGGGGCGTGGTCTCGTTCATGACTGGCACGAAGCGATAGATTGAGCCGGTGCTAGATTGCCGAGATTGAGGAAACGGCAATGGGGGCGTTGCGGATTGGGGCTGTATGACCGGAACCTCAGGTTGAGGAGCTTCGGGTGCTGCCGCAGGAGGTGGTGCAGGAGCTGGTGCGGGCGCTGGGATAGGTGCTGCGGCCGGCGCTTGGTAAGAAGGAATGATGAATTGCGGTGCTCCTGAAGTGGTGGGCATTATGGATGCGTTGTTGTTTTGCGGCTCGGGATCGGCCATGCCCTGCATTGTGGAAACACCTGCCATGGGATTCTGCTCCATCGGCGGTAGAGGCTGCGAGATTTCAGGTTCAGGCTTCGGCAAAATCGCAACGGGCTCTTGGGGGACTGCGGGCTTCACATTTTCACTCCTGACACCCTCAGGTCCAAGCTTCGCTCTCTGCGCCGGAGTCAATTTTGCATCGGCCATTTGAGCCTCCTTCGCCTCCTTCGCGGCCTTGTTGATTCGCCGAGTCTCTGCGCCTTTCAGTGCCCTCGCGCGCCTTTCGGCGTCCAGCTTCTCCTTCATCTTGCGGTCGTGCTCCTCCCGTGTGCCAAGCTTGAGCGTGACTTTCTTCAACCCTTTCGTCAAAGCATCCATCTCTGACGTGGGCGACATGGCACTCGCAGGTGGCGCAGCAGAAGTCGCAGTCGGGGACTGCATCTCATCGCCTTGCGGCACGGCGGCTCCTTGCGCGTGAGGGGGGAGTTGACGTCTGAACATGGGAGAAACCGGCGCACTAGCGGGTGCGACTGGCTTCTTGAGCTTTGGAGGAGCACGCACTTTCTTCATCTGCGCTTGACTTGGCGCCGCCGGTGGTGGAGGCGGAGGCTGCATGCCTCCGTCCGTTGTAGTGACAATGGCTGGAACGGGAGGAATGTCATCTGCTTCGGTAGGATCGGGGCTGACCGTACTAGCCATGCTAGATCGCCTGCTGGAACGCTTCGCTTGCGCTGGCTGTGCGGCAGGTACGGCAGGTGCAGCAGGTTCAGGCTCCGTCGATACGGGCAGATCGGCGATTGTACGACGGCGGTCGCTCTCCTTCTGAGTTGGCTTGGCTCTTGTTCGTAGTTGTCTCGGCTTTTCAGCTTGATCTTTGTCCGCAGCAGAAGGAGCAAAGGCCGCTTTTTTCGGAGCGGCTAGTTGCTCAGGGGTACAGCTCTTTGTCTGCCTGTCCTGCGGTACAAGGAGACCAGTCAACTCTTGAGTCGCGAGAACCCAGTCGATCTCCGGTGAAGGCGGCGTAGGTGGTCGAACAGAGCCTACAGGTGTTTCCCTCATCGTGCCGGAGATCGAGCGCGCGAACTTTTGAGGGTCGTGCACCTTGTACGCGAACGACTCTGTCGGTGTGGCATACGTGGGCTGCTGACCCATGCGATATTTCTTTACCGCCGCAGGAGGTGGAGGCGGATTTACTTTGGCTTCCAAAGCAGTCAAATTCTCAGCAGACCACCACTGGGCGTCATATCCGGGACGACCGGCTCCGTTTTGTAGCGATAGGCTCGACATATGCTGCTCGAGATCAGATGAACGGTCAATGGGCTGGGCTGGAGCTGACGAGGACGCCGAACTGAGGCCAGATAGGTGGCTTAGCACACCGCTGCAGAGCGCGCGATCGCTGTAGCCTCCCTCGAGCACGCTGATGACACGACCATCACACCCAGTGCCTTCCTCTTGAGCTAATCGTACCATATCCTCCGTGAAACGAGCATAGAACTCCGTGGGCACATTAACCACATGCCTCTGCATGCCCGCTCCCTCCCATTCAGAAGCGTCGAATCCAGCGGATATGAAAATCGCGGCTTTTGGCTGCACTTTCCCTTCTGCGCACAACCGCGAGGTGTGGTGGCGGAGGAAGATGCGCGCTTTCTCGAGCAAGATCTTGTAACGCGATTCGTAAAGTTGCCAGAACTCATCAACTGTCTTCCAGGTCTGCAGATGGACGTTCCAGATGGACTGCCCGTGTGCGTTCTCAATGCAAAGACTGGCTGCTTGAACTTTCTCGTCGTCGCCACTTTCGCAAGGATAGCTATTGATGTCGTGCAGGCTGTAGTATCCAATATCGGGCCCCAGCTTCAGCTTACTGTTCGCTTTTGCAGTTAATCGCTTGATGTTGTTCTTGCTATTTCGATCCCAGGCGATGGATTGACTTCCGTCTCCGTGGTGTAAGTCGAAATCGATAATGGCGGCATGAGTCAGTCCCTGCGTTTGTGCAGCATACTCCAATCCAACGTGCACGTTATTGAGCCAGCAAAATCCAGAAGGGTAATCAGCGCTGCAGTGATGTCCAGGAGGGCGAACGGCGACAAATGCGCGCTTAGTTCGCACATCATGCGCAAAGACAGCATCGACTGCGTCCGCAACGCCACCTAGAGCCCCTTGAAAGGCGTCCAAAGATTCTGCGCAAAGATATAAATCACCTTCGTGCAACGTGCGTTTCTCGCCCTCTTCGGTGGTCGAATCTCTAGCCAATTCCTTCTCTCCGTTCTTCAAGCGCCCTTCAGCCGCCGCACACATGCCTTGCAATTCGCGCATCCACTCCGTACCGTGAACATTGGTGACGAAGCTGCTTCCAACATCCAAAGTACGCGCCGTCTTGCGAATCACGAAAGGCGGCTGATCGCGCACTTCGCCACTTACTGTCGGCGCATTACTCTGCCCCTCATAGTGCCCTCCCATTCGAACAAAGGCCGTAGCAGCGCCCAGGACGCCAGCGTGCAATCTCTCAGGTCGCTCTACGATCATGGAAAGAGAACTCTTGCTCGTGCGTGGACGTGAGAAACGGTGGCCGTAACAAGCATCGTGCAAGATGACCATTGTTTCTGCTCCGATACTTTCCAAGCGGGCGAGCTCACGCGCGAAATGGACTTTCGCGATGTCAGGTGCTGTCACTCGCACGGGCTCCTTGATAGCAGCCATGCTAGACTGTGCTTGCGCTTCTCTGAGGCCAGAAATGAGATTGCTTATGGAGCGCTTGGGCGTCGGTTCCTTCACAACGCCGTCAGAAGGCTGGTGCGGCGATTGTGCAGAAAGTGACGAGCGCGAAGTCCTTTTGCTCAGGCGCGGTGAGGAGGCAGATTGGCGCAGAGCGAACGAAGAAGACGAGCGTCGCGCAGAATTTGGTGTAAGAGGGCCGCTTTGCGATGCAGCTCCCTTGTTAGAAGAGGTGCTCGCGCGGCGGTCCTGTGATAGGGAGACGCGGCGCATGTTGTTGTTCAGATCCTCCTGGTCATGCCCGCTCGTCGCGTGAGAAGCGGCAGACGGCGAGCGGGCGAAAGAGGGTGATTTTGGCGGCAGATCCATACTGGCGAGTCCGCGACCAAGATGTGGTCAAGTCCAGGAAAATTGGCTTAGCCAGTTATTTGCGCATGTCTTGAGGAGGGGTGTGTTTGTCGACGCCTCCCCAAACAGTGACGTCGCGTCCCAGACGCAGGGACGGGATGAGGGTTTCGCGACGTCCTGCCCGCGTCGCCGTCTCCGCAGCCAATCACAGCCTTGCCATGAATCGCTCAATCGGGCATTCGACGACTCCAATTGCTTGTCGGGGCCAGCACCAGAACAGAGTTGATCCGACCTTCCAAGGCTAGAGAGGGACAATTCTAAATCGCTAGCAGCACAGATACTATGTCGGCCTCACAATCAACGTCCTCCTCGGACCCTGCGTCCAATCCCAAAGTCTCACCCGACGACGCAACCTACTACACCTGGTCCTCCTTCTTCTCCATCCTCACCGGCAATGCCTCAACCCGCGAGCGCGAAGCCTACTTCCGCGTCAAAGACACCATCAACGCAGAGGCCGACTGTAAGCGTTGCGTCCGCGACACGAAATGGCTGTTCGCCAACTCGCCCATCATCCGCTTCATGAAGCACAACATCGACCTGCTGGGGCCCAGCGACGGCAGCGCCTCGATAACGCCCGAGCGCGTGATATGCCAGAAATGCGACGCGAAGCAATCCGGCGGCTTCGATCCCGAGTACGGCATTCTCATCTGCGCAAACCAGATGCGCAACTGGGGACACACCGAGGATACGATCGCGCATGAGATGGTGCACGCTTACGATCACCTGCGGTTTAAGATGGACGCGGTGCATAATCTGAGGCATGCGGCTTGCACGGAGATCCGCGCAAGTACGCTCAGTGGCGAGTGTCGTTGGGGCAGGGAGTTTTTCACAAGAGGCCAGTGGGGTGTCACACAACAGATGCAGGAGTGTGTGAGGCGGCGAGCCGCGCTGAGTGTGGCGGCGAGGCCAGGGTGTAGAGATGCGGCGCATGCGAATCAGGTTGTGAACGAGGTTTGGGACAGCTGTTTCAACGATACCCGACCGTTCGATGAAATCTACAAGTGAGAGGATATACGGTGTGAGATTGGTGTTGATGTGGAGCATAGCGCACCAAACATGAACCAAAGAGAAAAGCGAGAGGCTCCGCAGCAAGGGTTGGAGACCCAGTAAGGCCTCGGACCTGTGCCACGGGATGGCCTCAGGTCTCGCCAGATCGTCCTGGTTGTCAATTGCTGGCGGCGGCGTATTAGTCGGTAATCTCAACCCTTTCAAGAAACGCTATGGACTCCAATCTTCGATGGGTGGCATCGGCTGATTTAGAAGAGCGGGCAGTGTACGATAGACAACAGTGTTACATTTCATGACAAGCATATCTGAGCGTCCGAAGCGATGGATGCGCCACAACTATTATAACCCTGTCCCACGATTAAAGCAAGCCCCGAGACTCCACGCCATGCCCTAAATCAATCGCTGTGTTCAAATGCAGAATCAACCTCGTAAAAAGTCGCCCGGCTACCAGGACGTGGGAATTCAGCGCGCAGCGCGTGACTCCATTACTTCTTCTCAAAACTCGCGCGGTTATAAGCCCTTTCGCCCTTAACGCAGTGCTTGATAATCCACGGGTGAGTCTCGACGTCCTCGAGGCTGATCCTCTTTTCTGGGTCGAGCACAAGCAATCGCTTGATCAGGTCTCTCGCTTCGGGACTGAGATTTGGAGGGATCGACATGTCGCACTTCGCGATTCGCCGTTGTGTCATGACAGGAGTGTCTTCGAAAGGCGCTTCACCGACCAAGAATTCGTACGTGAGGACGCCTAGCGACCACAGGTCGACCTTTTCTGTGTACCAATTCTCCTCACGTCCGGGCTTGATCATCTCGGGTGGCAGGTAGTCCAGAGTACCGCACATTGTGTTTCGGCGATTGTTCGGTGCATGTACACTCCAGCCAAAATCGCTGATCTTGATCTCGCCGTGAATCCCCACGAGGATGTTCTCAGGCTTGATATCACGGTGCATGACGTGCTTCTTATGCAGGTACTTGAGAGCGCTGGCCATCTGTGCGATGTACTGCGCTGCTTGCCATTCCGGGAATTTGCCGGCTTTGCGCAGATGCTTGTACAGCTCGCCTTTGCCGGCGAATTCGAGAATGAGGAAGATGCGCTTGCTGTCGTGGAAGTGGCCGTACAGGCGCAAGCAGTGTGGATGCGCCAAGTTTGACTGAATCTCGATTTCGCGGCGCACTTGCTTTTCGACCTTTCCTTGCTGCAGCTCTGACTTATGCAGGACTTTGAGGGCGCAGACAAAGCCTGAAGCGCGTTCACGGGCGAGGTATACGCGGCCGAATTTGCCCTTTCCTAGAGGCTTGCCTATCTCGAACATGCCCAAATGGTATTGTTTTGGCTTTTGTTTGACCTCTTGAGGCTGTGATATAGGGTCTGCAGAGGAGTCGGACGGTCTTGATTCGGCGGAGGAACGCTGTTGCGCCGCTTGTGAAGGGAGAGTGATCTTGGTCAACTGTGCGGGTTTGGGTGCTGCGTTGCTCGGGATCTTCTGGAGGGGGAGTTTGAGGCGACTTTGAGGGCCATTGGCAGCGATAGACTGAAGAGAAGCATTAGCGACCTTGTTGCGCCTCATTTAATATGCGACGTGGGCATATTCACCTTCGATTTGTACGGCACAGGCGGCGCAGTCGTGTCGTAGTTTTCATCTTGAACGCTGACGCCCTCGAGCGCGTGAGAGAGATGTTGCACGTCGGCCATTGCAGATGCTGGTCAAAATGAATGTGCGAGGATGAGCGGAGGCGTGCCCTACGGTTTGTATTATTAGCAGACCGGACGATGCTGGTGCTTGCGGGCCATCGCCCTAGCGGCGATCGCGTTCGCCGCCCCAGGATGTTGAGCACAGCCAAACGTTGCCGTCGACCGGGCAACCCGCCAGCTTTTGGCCAAGCCTGAAACACGTGCGACCGCGGGCGCTGATTCCGACTTCGGGTGGGCGAACCGCCGAATGACGGAATGGACGAGACTTCCATAGGGCGGGGTGAATTTACTCTACAGGTGAGCAATATGCCTGCGCCCTGCCGCTGTATAGTCGCCACCCAGCATACATAAAAGGAAGTGAATGAATCAGAAGTCAGCCGGCTGAATGCTGTGCTGTACACTCCCACACGATGAAGCGCCATCTGACCATCGTGATCAAGCTCGGTACATAAAAGTATGAGCCCGGCAGTAGGCAGAGAACAGCCCCCACTAACGGCCGTGATATAGGCACCTCGTCCATCGTCGATGAGAAAACACACGCGCCTCTACTAAGCACACTCTCGACAATCGTGGAGACTGCGGTCAGCCTCCGCCAAGATGGCCACCGCGTCGTCATATGCTCCTCTGGCGCCATTGGCATGGCCTTGCGCCAGATGGACATGGAGAGGAGACCGAAGCATCTTCCACAGGTGCAAGCATTGGCAGCCATTGGACAATGCAAGTTGATGAGCATGTGGGACAACCTGTTCTCGCAAATGCGACAACCTGTTGCCCAAATTCTCCTCACAAGGAACGACATCGCCGACCGAACGCAATACCTCAATGCTGAGCACACCTTTATTGAGTTGCTCAACATGGGCGTCATTCCCATTGTGAACGAGAACGACACTCTCAGCGTTCAGGAAATCAAGTTTGGCGACAACGATACTCTCAGCGCGATAACATCTGCGATGGTACAGGCCGATTACTTATTTCTGATGACGGACGTGGACTGCCTCTACGATAAGAACCCACGAACAAACCCCGATGCGAAGGCCATTGAGGTTGTGGATGACATCTCTGTCCTGGAAGCCGATACCTCGAGCGCAGGCTCTGCCCTCGGAACTGGCGGTATGGGAACCAAGATCACAGCAGCACGCCTCGCCACCGCAGCAGGAGCCACAACCGTTGTCACTCGCAGCAGCAAACCTGGCAACATCGCCAGCATCGTCAACTACGTGGAATCACTCAAACAGAGCCCCGACAACAGCGAGGAACCCACTCCCTCCGACACTCCCGTACAAACTGTGCCAATCACCAACAACGGCACGGCTCTCGCCGAACCCAGCCTCCCACCTTTACATACACGGTTCCTACCCGCCCCTCAGCCGATCCGTGACCGCTACTTCTGGCTGCTGCACGGCCTGACTCCCCACGGCACAATCTACATTGACCCCGGCGCATACACAGCTCTTTGCAACAAAGCCAACCTCCTCCCCATAGGTGTCGTCGACGTTGAAGGGAACTTCGGGCAGCAAGAGTGTGTCCGCATTTCTGTCCTTCCAGCACGTGATGCAGCGTTAAGCGAGGCAGAAGAGGTGGGACGAGCGTTAGTCAACTACTCAACGAGTGAGGTCAAGCGTATCAAGGGCCGACGAAGCAGTTACATCCACGGAGCACTAGGATATGCCGACAGCGAATACGTGGCACTCAGGGAGAACGTCGCGCTGCATGCTATGGAGAACAGCCGTCCGGTTACGCCGACGCCGGGGCTGATGCAAGACAAAAGGGCTAGCATGGGCCGATTGAGTAATTACACGGCTGGATGAGCGCGGCAAAAATTCTTTTGATTTTTTTCCAGCGGTATCTTCAGTCTTCGCAATTCGGAAAAGAGTGGGGTCACGTGGATGAACTCAACTACAGTCATCATGGCGGTGTCTTGCGACATTCAACATCTAGATCATGATCCAGGGGATGGGACGGGTTTTCTTTCATCGAGCCAATGGCACCAAAGCATCATCGCAGTGTTTCCCTCATGAGTTTCATGAGATGAAAAAAGAAAAAACATGGTCCGCCGCTCACTTTCGTTACATTTGAAAAAGTTCACGTAGCAGGCCTTGACCTGAGAATAGACATCACACACACCCATGCCGGCAGCATTGATCATCTTGTCAATTTCGAATGGCATATCACGCAGCGTTCGCAGCATACGATGTCTTGGTATCATTGAAATGGAAAACTATCAACGCTCGAATCTAAACCTCCTGCATCATATGCGGTTCGAAACTCCACCGTGCAAAACTGCGACGTGAAACGCACCATGCCCTGCGGCTCTATGCAATGTGAAACGCCACTACGCCTCAAGAAATACCGATGGCCGCCTTGAAAATTCTCGCATTTCAAGCGAAATCTTAATCCCGCAAAACATCGCGGATGCTCTCAATCGCCCTTCCCAGCTTTGCCAAACTGATCGCCCTTGCTCCTTTCCCGCTTCCCAGCCCCAGTCGCCGCAGCGCCAGGATTGAAGAATCCAGACGAGTTGCCGCCGCCGCCGACACTCACAGGAGTGCCGTGAATTTCCGATCCCCGGCGTCCCCTGTTTGCATCAACCTCGTCTTCCTCGTCCCCTCCGATCTCAAACTCATCCGTCATCTCGATCAAATCACCCACGCCTCGCACGCCGGTATGCGGCACGCCAACGCTTGCTCGTGCGGGCTTCGCACGTTCAGTGGGCTCGAGGGCATCTTTCGCTTTGGACGCGACGCGCCGCATCCAGCTCTCGATCGCGCCGCCGACGTTTTCGATGTTGATGTGGCCGTTGTTGAGGGCCTGCGAGCTGGGCGTTGTCGCTCCCGAAGCGTCAGAGTAGTGCGGCATTTCGGGCTGGTAGAGGGACTGCTGATTTCGTGGTGGTGCGACGTCGGGGAGGTGGCGGGCGAAAAACTTGTTCAGGCCGTCTTGGGCTGGGCCAGGAGAGGAAACGTTCTTGTTCATTGTGCCGACGCCGCCTGGGCCGGCCAGGTAGGAGGGGAAGTAGCCTGATGTGGCGTTGGAGGTGCGTCGGGCACCGCGGGGTCGTTGTGGAGGGTCGCGTAGAGGCGAGATGACAGGGCGATCTGAGGTGTTGGTGCGAGAGAGGTCGAGCGACGTTGATGGCGTGTCGAGGTCGGAGTAGGAAGCGCTTTTTCGTCTGGCTGGCGGAAAGTAACCGATTGTTCTTCTTGATAGGCGTGCGATTTCGGTTGGTTTCGAGGCACCTGGAAATAAAACCCAGGAGTCGTGGTGCCAGGGTGGTTCTGTATCAGAGTTTGATACCGCGGCGGATAGGGATCGGTGGGTGCTTGTGTTCGTTGAGGCGGAGTTCGTTCGATTGCGCGATAGGTCGTTGCCGTTGGCTACGGGCACTGGAGCTTTTGGAGTTGAAACCTCCTCTGCTTTTCCCGCCGACAAAGCATCGTTCTCGTCGCTTAACAGGTCCGTTGCTTCCAACTGCGATAAGGGCTTCCCTTTCACCGCGCAAGCATCTACGGGCACGACCAAGATCGGCCGGCTCTGCACGGTATCGTTCGGCCACATCCTGTTCGCCTTCCTCAGTGCGTTTGCGGAGCAGTTATATCGTATAGTGATCCCCGCAAGTGTATCCTCTTTCCGAACGTTATGGAGGTAGACCAGTGCATCTCTCATCTCGTGATCCCCAGGCGGCGCCGAAGATGCCATCCCTCCGCGATCCTCATCCGACGTCCTCCTTTTGATCCGTCCTAACGAGTCCGCATAGCTTTCTCCCCGGGTAAGCATTTCCTTCCTCTTCTGTGCCCGCATCGCATTCTCGACTTCCTCTCTCGATCCCATCCCTATGCTTCCAACGCCTGGTGCGGAAGTAGGAGCTTGAGGTCCCCAGTCCGCAGGCGGCGCTGACATACTGCCGCGGGATACATGCATCCGACCGACCGGCCGGCGTGTCCTTTGCTGCATTGCCGGGCCATCGTTTCCGAGCAAGTCATTTGCGAAGCCCTGTAGCGTATTCCACGAGCTACCCCAAAGGTTCGCGATAGGACTCTCATTCCTTTTGCCTTGATTGCCTCGTGAGCTCGTTGGTCTGCTCAACCTCTCGCGTGGTATCGGACTTCCTCCTCGACTCTCGAATGGACTCGGCAGCGGGCTCGCAGCTCTCCTTGTGGGGGCGGTGTTGGGGTTCAGCAGCTGGTTGTCCTCCTCGTTGTCGCCCACGTCACTCAAGCCCGAGATCAACCGGCGGTTGCGAGGACGCAGGGAGGACGAAGAGGCAGGGGTTGAGCTGGTGCGGACATCGCTGGCGTGCATTGTCGGTGACACTGACTACGCGAGCGCTGTTGAGGCGGCTGCATTGATTGCGTGGTTCCCTTGGGAGTTGGCCGAAGCGGACTGCTGTTGTTTATTTCGCGGCGCAGCAGGCCATGGCTTCGTCGGATCGGCGAGTGCAGGAGCAGTGGTGGTGAGTTATAGCATCAGTGGTATAGGGCAATCTCTCATGTGAAACTGGCGGTACAGCTGTCTACCTCCGGTGCTGCACGAGCATCAACCCCCAGGTCCCGCCTGCACCCTGCACCCTTCCTTGAGGGGCCGGCGTCATAAGCCGCTCCACTGCTGGCGCAATCCGTCCGATATGTTATCGCCGGAAGCGACTGGCATCATTTACTGCTACAATGTTTTGATGGGCTTACAATTCGTTCCATTCAACGTGCATTACGAAAGCCAATACGAAAGAAATCAAGAGGTATCTAATATTAGCCCAAAGCGCCGTGCGCCATAATCGCCTCTGCTCGAGGCGACTGCATTCCACGTGCACCATCCAATACCCAAACAATCCGCATGATAAAGAGCCATCACCAATTGTGATAAGACCCAGTGGACACAGCAATCAGGCACTTCGCCGCTTTACTCCTCTTCGACCATGATCCGCTTCATCATACTTTCGAGCATCTTGTGGTAGAACTTGAGGGCCTGGTGCCTAGGGAACTCGATATCCTCGGTAAGGTAATCGGGCAGAATCTCGACAAGTTCTCCATCCCGGCCTTCATCCAGCAGAGGCTCATATGTGAATTCGGCCTCTTCGTAAGACTGGCCAGACGGAGTTTTAGGGGCAGAAGAAGTCGAGTCATTCGCAACCGTGAGATGGAAGTGCAAAGCTGGGGAACTAAGGTCAGCGAATTTTCGCGTCTCGACTGGAATATCTGATGAAACTTACTGCCGTTGCGACCAGTTTGAAGGCAGTCGAACTCGTCTTCACCATCCTTGCGCTTCACGTTGCGGATAATCAGACCGGTCAGGTCAGAGTAGAGGTTCTCCTTCATCTTGGCCTCCTTCTGCGACTCGGACGTGTTTGCGGGTACACTGCGAGCAGCAGCGGCTCCCTTAGCCTTCGCTTCTTGCGCAGTAACCTCTGCGCGCGCAGCAGCGAGCTTGGCTTCCATTGACTTGACCTCATTCTGCGCCGCTTTGGCGTCGCTCTGCGCCGCCTGAGCCTTGGACTTGAGATCTTTGTTCTCTGTCGCCAGCTTTTCGTTCGTCGCGTTCAGGGTGTTGACTTGCTTTTGCAGTGCAGTCGTCTCGGAGCTATCGGCCTTCGTGGCTTTGCGAGCTTCCGCAAGCTCCTTCTTCAACGAAGCAATCAGGTCGTTCGCAGTCTTCGCTTTCTCGTCCGAAGCGCGCTTGAGCTTCTCAAAGTTCGTCTCCGCGTTGTTCTTACCAAGCTCTTGGAGGTTTTGATACTTGAGGCTCAAATTTTCGTGCTTCCGTGTCATCTCGTTCAACCTTCTGCGCAGCTCGGGGTCGCCTCCTCTCCTCTCGCGCTCAGTCCCACTGACACTTCCGCTGCGCTCCCTCGGGCCGGGGTATCCAGGCTGAGCTGACACGGAGCGCGCGCTCGCGCGAGGCTGTAGCGGCTGGGCCGATGTTGAACGTTGACGCGAGGAGTAGCCATTCGCCTGTCGCGCCTTAGGCGCAGGCTCGGGTTCCATCTCGTCTGCGCCTTCGATGGTTTCCGACACGTCTTCCATATGATCGGGATCTTGCTGAGTTTCTGGGATTACTCTCGTCGGCTCAGCTGACGGTGCGCGCTTTGTCGTCCGATCTTTCTTCGCACCGGCAGCAGGCTTAACAGCATCGTCCGCGGGCTCGCTCGCAGGCGCCTTCTTCTTTGAGGCAGCAGTTGTCTTCGTGCGCTTGGTCTTAGGCTTCGGATCTTCGTTCTCCATGTCGGCGCCGTCTGCGTTGTTCGCTTCTTCGTTCTCGCTGTCTCCGGGGTAGTTCGTGCGATCCTTGAGCGCTTGACGTGACTGTTTCGCGGCGGGGGCTTTCCTCTTGATCGGTGCTTTCGTAGTGCTATTACGGCGCATAGCTTTGCCAAACTTGGTCGAGGTGAGCGTGTTTTGCGCCGCGCGCCTGTTCTCGACAGATGAGATGGCAGCGGCGGTTGCAAGGTCGTCTTCGCTGTCGGACGCTCCTGCGCGGCTGCTTGCGACACGCGGCGCCATAAGTTGTTCGTTGCGCTGGTGACAATCGCCGCGAATGTTGAATAACAATGCAGAACACACTTTGTGTAAGTCTGCTGTAGAATGCAATATGCGATACGAACCTAAAGGGTCAATGCGCGTGGTGCGTGTGTTTTGGCGCCGCGAAGTTCGGATGTAAACAAGAGGTGGAAACCCCACGCGAACGGCAAATTCCGGCGCGCTGCCGCCTCCGTCATCAGCACCATGAAATGGTGGATATAGCTGACCAGTGGAAGTACATATTCAGCGGACGTCATGTCGTGGAATAGCTTTCGCCCTTTCGTGTGCCCATCAAGTGTACTCTGTGTACACATCATCACAAATGGATGATTTAATGAGATTCAATCCCGGCTGCAATCTTCCACAGAGCTCCCTCCTTCGTCTCCCGAAAGAGCTCCAATTGACGATATGGGAATTCGCGCTGATCGACGATCATCCCATCCCGCTCTTTCACAGAAGGCCAGGTCTTGATACCGAAGAGCAGGCACGACAGCCAAGTGATAGTCTACAATGGAACGTGCCGGCTCTTCTCCAAACATGCCAAAGTATTCGCGCGGAGAGCACACCTATTTACTACTCAAACAACACATTCATCCTTCAAGATGACCTGGTCTTGGGCAGCTACGAGTACACTTCAAGCCTCTTGAAGAAGTTTTTGAGCTATATTGAGTTGATGAGCAGCTTCGCAATCGAATACAAGCTGCCGAGCTCAACTGTGTTCTCGCTACAGGGGCAACGAATGCTCGCCGATGGCGAGTACAGTCTTGAGCTGCATTCAGAGGCGTCGACGTCACACCAGCGGCCATTGACCTTTCTGGAAACCGTGGAGACGGACATGTGCCTATGCACTATCCGTGAAACAGTACACAAGCGTCACTTCTCATCGACCCTGGGCTTCACGAACGCAATCATCGCGTTCCTGTCGTCTTTTGGGGAGAAAATGAGCAAGTACGAATTGCGCGTCTTGAGGCCATGTGAATACTGCGGAAAGAGGATGATCGAGCAGAAACCTCGGCAGTCTATAGTGAATGCATCTTGAAAGTTCTTGTGTATCAAACTGATCTTCTGTGGGCGACCCAGCAAGCGTTTCGATTCTCTCACCTCATGAAAGCCACTAGTCTGCTGTAAGAAACGTAAGAGGTAGCATTAGTTGAATTACCAAAACAATAAGGTATCACATGCGTCCAGACGGGAAAGTCGCGCAACGTTTCAGCCTATGTCGAAGGATTATGCACAGGACAAAAACTCAAGTAAATGTCTCGTAATGGGCAGTCCTTCCGAGGTCGCCCCTTCGAACCGTCCGAACAAGCAGCACTGCTACGCACTCAAACACCGAGGACCATCTCGAGTAGCATGCTTAGGACAACTCGAACTCAAGGCTCCGAGGAATGACTGCCGCTACTGTGTGAATGTTATCACCATATCGAGCAAAATTGCGAGGCTTCACATGCAAGCGTGATGACGCCTTGAATTGCCTCGGCCGGCTCGGGCGCCACGAAAGAGAACCGGACTCCTTCTCTGCTGGTCATGAGCCCATATGCCATAGCTAGGCCACGCGATATCTTCCTGCTGCTTCCGTGCTCGCCTTAGCTAAATTCACTCTCCTCTTACCTACTAGTTTCTTCCTTCTTGCTTTCACTCGTCGCAGCCCTCCGCATCCTGCGCCAATTACCCGGACGGATATCGCCTCCACTGTTTCAGCCGTCAGTTGCCGACCACTTCCCGAGAACAACATTGCAACGAAACGCGTCCAGCATCTCCTGCAAATTGCCAGCTCTCGAAAATTGGAGAGCACCAAAGCACAGCAAAAAACAGCTGAAACAACGCTTTGTAGCGTCATCAAAGCTGTTGGAGAAGAGCGCCATTCTCAAAATCGACCATCATTTACCATACTCCCGTGCAGGCCAGTGCAGCCCGACTCGGAAGTTTGAACCGCGCATTTTGCCCCGAGACGCTTTTGCCCTTCCCCGCCGTGCCATAGGGCGGCTCCAAGCGACACCCCACGATCGTGGCCTGTGTGTCTGCGTCGTCCGAAGTCCACCCCGCGCGTCACCAAACCACTCACTTTCCTCACAATGTCAGCATCTTCCGACAATCAACGGCTTGACAATTCTGCAAGCAGACTCCACCAACTCAATCAGCAGCTCAATATGTCTTCCAACGGAGTTCAGAGCGCCTTCGGCGCCGTGCAGAAGGCACCTGAAGACCCTCTGTTTGGTCTGATGGCGGCCTACCGTGCCGACAAAGATCCTAAGAAGGTGGACCTGGGAATCGGCGCATACCGCGACAACAACGCAGTACCGTGGATTCTTCCCGTCGTCAAGAAGGTATGATTGTGGTGGTGCAGGACCGCGTCGTTCCCAGCTAACGCCTCACTCACAGGCTGATGACATCCTCCACTCAGACCCTGACCTCAACCACGAGTATCTTCCAATCGCCGGTCTCGCAGACTTCACTTCCGCCTCACAAAAGCTCATCTTCGGTGCCGACTCGCCTGCAATTCAGGAGAAGCGCGTCGCCTCGCTCCAGACCATCTCTGGCACTGGCGCCAACCACCTTGGTGGCCTCTTCCTTTCTAGGTTCTACAACCCCTCCACCTCCGAAGGCAAGACCATATACCTCAGCTCGCCAACATGGGCAAACCACAATCAGATCTTCTCCAATGTCCATCTTCCAATCAAGAACTACCCATACTTCAGCAAGGACACCAAGGGCCTTGATTTCGATGGCATGATCGGTACACTCAAGTCTGCACCAGAGGGCAGCATCATTCTGCTGCACGCATGCGCACACAACCCCACGGGTGTGGACCCTACTCAGGATCAATGGAAGCAAATAGCCACGGTCATGAAGCAGAGGCAACAGTTCCCCTTCTTCGACTGCGCTTACCAAGGCTTTGCCTCTGGTTCTCTGAGCACCGACAACTGGGCCATCCGCCATTTCGTCGAGCAGGGCTTTGAGCTTCTTGTAGCGCAGTCATACGCTAAGAACTTCGGTCTCTACGGCGAGCGTGCAGGTTGCTTCCACTTCGTCACATCGCCAGGCTCTCACGCCTCGGAAACTACTGCAAGCGTTGCCTCTCAGCTCGCCATCCTGCAGCGCTCCGAGATCTCGAACCCGCCCGCGTACGGAGCCCGCGTCGCCTCCACTGTCCTCAACAACCCGCAGCTCTTCAGCGAGTGGGAGGGCGATCTCCGAACCATGTCTGGCCGCATCATCGAGATGCGCCAGGCCCTGCGCGCCAAGCTGGAGGAGATGCAGACACCTGGCAAGTGGAACCACATCACCGACCAGATCGGCATGTTCTCGTTCACCGGGTTGAGCGAATCACAGGTCCTTGCGCTCCGCGAGAAGTACCACGTGTACATGACCAAGAATGGACGCATCAGCATGGCAGGTCTGAACACAAACAATGTGGACTACTTTGCTAAGGCTGTCGACGCTGTGGTCAGGGAGACCAACTGAATGTAATGAGTATGAGCACACGCGCGATGAACCACAGATTCTCGCTGGGAAGGCATGTAGGTGGATAGCATTAGCATCCAGTCGAGCATCGCCATGGGGCCACGAATGGGCGAAGGGCATGGGAGCGGAGTTTGAGATGCTCCGGACTGGCTAGTAGACAAAAAGCATGATCCATACGAATATAGACTATCTGGTTCTGAGGCGAGAACTTTTACCCTCAACCTATCCGCAACTGCTGTTTGCCCGTGCATGAAAAGGTAGTGTATTTTTCTTTCTCTCTCCAACATCGAGTGACCGGGCATTCGACTTTGAATCTTAAAGTCACCTCTCTCACAACGACATGTACCTAGGACAGAGTCTGGGAGGGAGACAAGGCTGACTCCTGACTCGGTGAGCACGCTGCTTCCCCGTGGAGGTGGCAGAGCACGGTGGTGTATTTGGTCTCTCCCAGCCACGAGGAGCATGGACCCCGGAAAGCTAAATGCCAACCAATTCCAGGCTCGCGGCGTGCTTGGCCCAGAGCCGCATTCCCTTTTCTCGGCTCCGATCGCTTACACCAGCTCCTCCATGTCACCACGAGCCTTTGCTGAAAATCGCAACCGCGAGATGCAGCCTCTTCGAACAAACCACGCCGCCAGCTGATCGCACACCTCGCGCGAACACCTCTGCGCACGGCCTCCCGCGCGCCTGTCGCACGCGCCATTATGCCCATCATATCGGCACCTTCCCTGGGTTCGCGGTTCACGCAACTCGTAATAGCCGCAGGCGTCCTGACGATAGCCGCTTGGCTGTTCGTTTCGTCTTTCGGCGTGCCGCGACAATTGCACATACCCAGCCTCGACATCGCCCCGCCCGTCGCAGCGAAGCCCGAGAAGCCGCCACCCACTCATGCGACGAGCCCCGGAGAGCATCCTATTGACGAATTGATCGGGCGCGCAGATGTTGAGCTGGTACGGTTGCAGCAGAAAGAAGCGCACACGCTGCAGGATGCTGCGCGGCAATATAGGGAACGAAGAGGGCGGCAGCCGCCGCCTGGGTTCGACCGGTGGTTCTCTTTCGCGCAGAACCACAGCGCGGTGATCGTGGAGGAGTTCTTCGACAGGATCTACGATGATCTCAACCCATTCTGGGGTGTTGAGGCGAAGCAGATGCGGGAGCATGCGATTACGTTCGAACACCAGGTCAAAGTCCGGGATGGGAAGGTCACGGTGAAGTCTGATGACGTGAAGCGGCCTTGGATGACGCTGTGGCAGGATATGGTCGCGAGCGTATTTGAAGGAGGGGGGTGGCTGCCTGATTTGGACATGCCGATCAATGTTATGGACGAAAGCAGGATGGTGGTTGAGAGCGAGGAGATTGAAGCGAACATGGCGAAGATGAGAGCGGGAAGGAGGATTGTGCCGGCTAATGAACTGAAGAGCAAATTCCATGGATTGGAGGATCTTGACAAGATACCGCCGCCACCCTTCGACCCGCAGTTTAGAGGAGAAGGTCCTTACTGGCCGCTTGCTGTGATCGGCTGCCCTGAAGGCAGTCCGGCGCGAAAGACCTTCATTGAGACCGACTTCAGCACTCCGCCTCCTCTGTCGCCTGGCCATCCCAAGCACTCCCACCACGGCTATGTGCAGAATTGGACATTGGCTAAGTCGCCTTGCGAAAATCCCGATCTACAAGGGATGCATGGCACGTTCGTTGAGCCACTCTCTATCGCCAACACGAAGCGATTCTTCCCGTTGTTCGGCGGATCTAAATTGCAAATGAACAACGAGATCCTCCTGCCTCCGGCAATGTACTGGACTAACGACCCATTTTATTCTGGCGGCAAAGGCCACGGCGGATCTTGGAATGAGAAGGAAAACAAGGTCATCTGGCGAGGATCTGCCTCTGGTGGCAGGAACAAGAAAGAGAATTGGACACGCTTCCAGCGCCATCGCTTTATCAGTATGGTAAACGCCACCAGCGTCCGGGAAGCTGAGCATGGGCAAAAGCCTCCCAACTTCATATTGCCTTCAAAAGAAGCGTACAATTTGGAGTCGTATGGCGCCACATCAGCGAACGGCTCGCTTGGTGACTGGATTCAGACCTGGAGCGATGTGGCGACTGTTTGGCTAGAATGTTTCCCTGGAAATGGCTCGCCGCGCTGTCCGTACACCGACCACTACTTCGCCATCGCCAAGTCAATGCCGATGAGTGAACAATACAATTACAAATACCTGCCCGACATCGATGGCAACAGCTTCAGCGGCAGATACCGTGGATTCCTCGGCTCGACTTCTCTGCCGATAAAGGCCACTATATACGACGAATGGCACGACTCTCGACTTGTACCGTGGAAGCATTTTGTGCCCATGGACAACACTTTTATGGACATTTATGGATTGATGGAGTATTTTATCGGCAATGAGGAAATCGGGCTGGCAGGCCACGATGACGTTGCTGAGAAGATTGCTATGGAAGGCAAGAGGTGGGCTGACAAGGTATTGAGGACTGAAGACATGTCGATTTACGTCTTCAGGTTACTGTTGGAGTACGCGAGGTTATGCGACGATTCCAGGGACGTCTTGGGATGGGCTGAATGAACACGCTTGACGATTATACATACGCTGGGTTGTAACCATGTCTTTCTTGTAGCTATTTAGCGAGTAATGAGCATTTCTCCTTCGACGTTCAAATCGCGTTTGCTGATTGGAGGGCCAACCCGTGCACGTGACGTCGCTCGACGCGGCAACTTCACGCAAACATTTTTGTGTGGGTTGCCCGCGAACCTTGATTAGTCTAGCCCTTACTTTAGTCAGTCTACCATCTCAAGTTCATTGTGTATGATTCCCTCGTTGAGCTTTTCTCGATCTGTTTCACAGGCTGCACAGTCACACGGCATCTCCGTCAGAAAGCTTTTTGCACCCGGATATCCTGTCAGCCTGAGTCACGGGGGACTTGCATGGCCACGAACGCAACGCAATAAAGCGCCGAATTTCCGACTTCCCTTCTCTTCAAAGGCATATTACAACATGGCCGCCACCAATACGAGCGCTGATGCCGCGCAAATGCAGCACATCAATGCTCAGCTTGAAAAGCTGGGCATCACCGATGTGCCTTCCTTGGAAAATGTCCAGCTCTTCCCTACCGTGAACCCCATCGATGTCTACAGGGCGCAGATCATCAAGAAAGTCCAGGAAATCACTGGTGCGGAGCCCAAAGTGATCGACAACGCTGTGCAATGGACCCAGGACCTCAAGCACGGCGACCTTTGCCTGCCCGTTGCCGCCCTTCGCTTCAAGGGCAAGAAGCCCGACGAGCTGGCCGCCGAGATCGCCGAAAAGTTCGAGTCGCCTCTCGTCCAGAAGCCCACGGCCGACAAGGGTTTCGTCCGTTTCTTCTTCGAGCCGACTGCGCTGGCGCAGTTGACTGGCCCTACCATCCTCAAGCAGAAGGACCAGTACGGTTTCAACAGCTCGCTTGGCCACACCGACCCCAGCGATCCTAACAGCCCCCAGAAGCTCGTCATCGTCGAGTACTCGAGTCCCAACATCGCTAAGGAGTTCCACACTGGCCACTTGAGGAGTACCATCATCGGCGGCTTCCTCGTGAAGCTTTACGAGCGCGCTGGCTGGAAGACTCTTTCCATGAACTACCTTGGTGACTGGGGCAAGCAGTACGGTGTTCTTTCTCAGGGCTTCGACAAGTACGGCAACGAGGACGCTCTCAAGGAGGATGCTGTCAAGCACTTGAACGAGGTCTACGTCAAGATCAACCAGGACAACTACGTCGAGCAGAAGCCTGCGAACGAGCTCAAGGCTAAGATCGACGACCTCAAAAAGCAGAAGGTCCCTCCCAAGCCCAAGAAGCCCGCCAAGGGTGAGAAGCCCCAGCCCGTCCCTGAGCACAAGTGGACCGACGAGCAGGAGGCCGAGCTCGAGGAGACTATCAAGAAGCTGCAGGCTGTCCTGAAGGAGCTCGAGGAGAAGCCTAGCATTGACGAGAAGGCCCGCCGCTTCTTCAAGCGCATGGTGGATGGCGAGCCTGAGGCTATTGCCAACTGGCAACGATTCCGCGACTACTCCATCGAGAAGTACAAGGACATGTACGCTCGTCTTAACATTTACTTCGACGACTACAGTGGCGAGTCGACTGTCCTGGAGGAGGATATGGAGCGCGCTGCGAAGGTCATGGATGAGCGTGGTCTGACCGAGCTCAGCGAAGGAGCCGTGCTCGTCGACTTCGGCAAGCACGGCAAGCCCAAGTTGGGCAAGACCCTGGTGAAGAAGAGGGACGGTACCTCGCTGTACCTCACCCGTGACATTGCTGCCAACAGCGAGCGTCACGACAAGTACCACTTCGACAAGATGATCTACGTCATTGCGTCTCAGCAGGACACCCACGTTGCGCAGTTCTTCGAGATCCTGCGCCTCATGGGCTCACCCTACAGCGATATCGTCGGCAAGTGCGAGAACCTGTCGTTCGGTATGGTGAAGGACCCCAAGGGCCAGACCATGAGCACTCGCAAGGGCACTGTCATCTCGCTGGCCGACAGCTTGGACGACGTGCACAACTTCATGCACGACGTGATGAAGAAGAACGAGGACAAGTACAAGCAGGTCGAGGACCCCGAAGGCACTGCGGACATCCTCGGTATCTCCTCGATTATGGTCCAGGACTTCAGCGGCAAGATGGCCAACGGCTACAACTTCGATATGGAACGCATGACTTCCTTCGAGGGTGACACCGGTCCCTACCTGCAGTATGCGCACGCCCGTCTGTGCTCCATGAAGCGCAAGTCGGAGCTTTCGGACTCTGACCTCGCCAACGCCGACTTCAGCCTGATCACCGCGAAGGAGGGCATCGACCTTGTCCGTACCCTTGCCCAGTGGCCCGACGTCTTCAACAACACGCTCAAGACTCAGGAGCCTGTCACTGTTCTCACTTACCTTTTCAAGATGTCCAAGGCTCTCAGCTCGTGCTACGACGCCAAGGACACCAGCAACAAGAACGCCAAGACGATGAGTGTCGTCTACGCCGAGAGCCCCGAGAAGAAGGTGGCGCTCATGGGCCTGTACGAGAGCGCCAGGCAGGTGCTGGCCAACGGCATGAAGCTGCTTGGCCTCACGCCTGTGGAGAGGATGTAAGAGGGGAGCTTCGGTGGAACATTCCCGAACAGTGGCCCTCGGTAATGACAAAGCATTGATCGACCGAGGACGGCCAAGGAGCCATCCTCAGATCGTGCTCTTGGCTTTCGACGCAGCGACAGATCCAATGTCGCTGGCGCGGCGGAATCTGCATGACCCGTAATTTGATAGCATACTCACACGCGCAAGCACGTAGCCCAAATCCAATATATCTTACTTCAATCGTCATTGTCCAAGAGGGCAACTGATCTCCGTCGAACAACTCAATGTTGCACCACAGGTGTCTTCACCGAGCTTGTCATGTTTGCCTGCCACCACCCGACAGCTCCATCCCGAGCTATAGCTCGTCCGCTATCGTTCTGGGTTCGCAGATAGCTGACGAACACCTTCCTCGTCGAGCCCGCGCACGGCCAAACTCTGGGCCCCAAAGTTGCGGTGTCTCAGTCGAGGCTGGTGTGTGTGTGGTCGCACAGCGTGGAGAGAGGGTCCGCGAGCCTCACGTCGACGACGTCGCTCGTTTGCCCGCCCGCCATCCGCACACGTGCGGGCGCGGTTCAAATACCAGGCGGCTCGCTCGCCGCCGACGAAGGCAAGACGGCCTGTACGCATCCCAGTCGCGAAATGCGTCCTCCCCCATGCCTATAACCACTGCCCGCGACGCACCCGGCGGAGGCGCAATCTCAACACACCCCGATCGCTGCGCTCGCCATTCACATGCCCGCAGCCCAAGGCCGGGCCTCGCGGCTGCAATTGGTGCGGCGCGCCGTGGTGGTCCACTTCGACAGAAAGAGCGGTGAAGAGGGAACGGCGTCGCGAACTTTTTGGCTTTTCTGCTCGACTTCACGCTGCTCCTCCGATCGCCGCGAGCGAGCCGGCGCCCGTCCCTCTCTCTCCTCCGGCGCCCGTCCCTCTCTCCTCCGGCACGTGTCCGCGCGCCGCCCGCGCCCACTGCCGTCTGGATGTCTTGCAGCTTTCCGGTGACGGGTTGCAGCTGCCAGCGTGTAGCCGCAGGCGTGCGCGCGTGAAATGCCGTCGCGCGGATGACGCTGGCGGTCTGCTGGACAAACACGCACATACGCACACGTCCACCGGGGGAGGTGAGGTCGACGACTACATGTAGGCAGGCCGAGAGGTACGCAGAGATGGCGAGGTCCGCTCTGGCCGTTTGCCGCCCAGTCGCGCCCGAAGCGGACAACCTTAAGGAAGTACAGACGATCGGTACATGGAGCCCGTTGGCGCAATGATGCGCAGAGCACTGTACGGTTGGCCGGGGTCGCATTGCGAGACCTACAGTAAAGCCGCCGCCTGCTGCCACTCCCACCAACCGCATGACAGCCTCTACGACTGCATGCGCCGCTCGCCGTGCGTGCCATCCACACCGGCGCGCCCTCTGTGCCACCACACCACCTCGCCGCCCGCAGCAGTCGCGCGCTGGTCTGCTGCCCGGCGACGGACGCGCTATCCCGCCATCTCCTGGTGGGCATCCTGCACGTCGGCATCCACCCTTGAGACTGCACATGCAGCGCTAGAAAGTAGCTGCCACGACTGGTCTCGTCTAGTGGCCATACAAGTGCCTCGCCGTCCTCGCCGTCGCGCGCCCTCCTGCCCATATCCATGTCCAGTTCCCCAGACTTTTGGGCTCCAGCGATTCCTTCTGTTGTTCCTCAGCATGTTTCACTTCTAGTCTGATCTGCCTCGTCTGCCCATTCATGCCCGGCGCTCCACAGGCCGCGTCCCTCCCAGCTGGCGCCTGCCCAAGCTGCCACACTCCCTATCCTCTCCGCGCGTCCGCCATGCTTCGGCTTCCCACGTCGCATGCGCCTCGTTCATTGTGACCCAGCTTCCGCCGTGCATGATTCGCGAAGGCAGCCAGCAGCCCTAGCGGCCCTTCGCTCGCAGCGCAAACAGTCATCCGGCGCCTTTTCTGCCTTCTGACGTTTTCTTTGCCTTGCGACGACACCACCTCCGAGACATCCAACAATGAATCAAAGGCTCTCGCGCATGCACACAACGCTGTCTGTCGTTCAGGCGCGGTGACGCTCCTCACCGATCAAGAACACGAGCCGATCAGCTTTCGCCCGCCCACTGCGGGACCAAGGCAACTTCAACCGTTCCGCTCCGATCGTCGCGTAGCGGCGAAACAACCCAGTCGACCCCCGAGATACCGCGCCTCTCAAGGCAACACCGAAGATGCCTGAGGGTCACCGCCACCCACCGCCGTCGGTGCCGTATGTTGAAGATTATGACAGCGACGAGAGTGCTGCCAGGCCTGATACACGGATCGAAGCGCGCAAGCACGATACTCCCGCCGCCAGGGTTCTAGCCCGCCCGCAACAACCACGCAAACGGGACGCCGCTAGCGATTCCGGATACTCGTCGCACGTCAGCAACAATACGGCGGCGAGCAGCGCGCACTCCCAGCCCGTCGCAGCCAACCAGCGCGTGACACGAAGCTCGCAGCCGGTCGCCTCCAGATCTAGTAAGCCTATCGTTCATCCAGGTGACGGCCAACAGACTCAGCAACGCCCTTCACGGTCAGCGTCAGTGTCTAGACCAGCGTTGTGCACGAATCCGCTGTGTGATGATCCAGGCTGTCCGAGTGCGCAAAACACCTCGCGGCAATATGTCTTGCCTTCCAGACCACAGATGCAGCAGCAGCCGCTGCAACGATCAACTACCACACATTTCCCCGTCCACGACCCGGTGACGGCCGCATCATACGCCCAAGCCTCGACCTACCACTATATGCAGCACGCACCTGGATACAACTACTCAGCCGCGCCTCAACCTCGCCCAAGGGCTCCATCGGCTTCCCGCCCCGCCCGTCCGTTGAGTTGGGCAGCAGGCTACCCACAGGGTGGCGCTCTACCATCGCAGGGATACACCACCCAGCAACATGGCCCGCCGCCCTCGCCATCGGCATACGGCAGCTCGTACACCAGCCAGTATCCCAACGCGAACTGGCAGGCAACGGCCGGCCAGCTGACCTCAGGATCGCCACGTGACTCTTACGGATCATACATGCCGCCCACTGGTGGCAACATGCTGTCTTCCTCCCCAGGTACAGGCTACCAACACGCTTTGCCGTCGACATATTCGGCTCGGCAGGGCAATGCGGCCGCAACTAGCTACGAAATGCCTAGTAACAGTCTGACACGGCAGCAGACCAGCCAGTCTACTATCTCGGCTAGGCGGTCTTCGCTCATGCCAGGCAGCTTTCCTGGCGGTGATGCGGCTCTTCCCGATTCCGGATCAGAGTCCGAGTCGTCTCAGAGTGGCGATGATGAATACGACGACGGTCGACGGTACGAACGTGTCCGCCGACGTGAGTACGAGAGAGAGCGGGCGCGTTACGAATTAGAGGACAGAGATAGGAGAGCCATGCCGCCTCCTGCTCTCGTACCCGCGCGACGGCCTTCTCTGAGGACGTCTAGAACGACGCCGGTCGACATACGACACCCAACCCGCGAGATCACCCGACGCGGCCACCAGTACTCCGACCCAGACCTGTCGTCCTCCGACTACGTCGACTCCGACCGCACGGCCCGCGCTGTCGTCGACAAACGCCTCTCCTACTCTTCATCCACCTCCAACCGCCCCAGCCGCCAGTCCTCCGTCTCCCACGGCTCCTCGCAGCACGGCCGCCACAAATCCTCCTCCCTCTCGCAAACCTCCCGCCCCTCCCAGCAGTACATCGTCGAAGACGCCCACGGCCGCAAATACACCTACCCGACGCGCGAGCAAGCCGAGTCCAAAGCCCTGCGCCTCCAGCAGCAGCAGCGCGAGGACGAAGCCGAAGCCTACCAAGCGCGCACGCGCGGCGACCCCCAGCCCGCGACCCTGACGACGGAGAACGTCAAGCGCACGCAGGCGCCCTCCCACGCCGACAGCAAGAAGCCCGCCAGCCACGTCTCGGGCGGCAGCCGCAAGAGCGGCGCCTCGCGCCAGGACTCGACGATCCAGATCCAGCGCGGCGACACGGTGTTCAACATCCCGATCAACACGACGCTCGAGGTCCGCCAGACGGACGAGGGCGAGACGTGGGTTATCGGCTCCAGCTCGCCGCCGAGGGACAGGAGCTACCATGCCGGCTCGTCGAAGAGCTCGGGCAGTCGGGCTGGTGGGAGTAGGGGCGGGAGCGATAGGGGGAGGGCCAGGAGGGATACGATTCATGATCATGATGGGGGATATGAGAGGCGGTTGTGATTATTGAAGCGATATGGGGCGGAGGCGGAGGAGGTCGGGAAATCCTATGCACGATCATGATCGTGGACATGATTGTCGACTATGATTGTTGACGACCAAAATGCGGCCGCTCGCCCCAGACCATCTAAACCGCGATGGTGGATATGAGCGTCGATCATGAATATCCAACAGTACACCGCCCTCACTCGCCCGTCCATCGGGCTAAGACGACTTACATCATTACACGCACGTTTACTACCTGCTTTCCATTCAGCGACGGCGTTCCAGGGCTTTCAACGACATTCCATTCTTATCTCTCACGGCCTTTTCACGCACACATTGATTTGCGAGATTTTCGGATTACATTTACTTTCTACGGTCGGCCATTACATCGGTCTTTCACTGCTGGGCAAGGAAAAGGAAAAGCTTTCTTTTTCATTTCGAAAGCGGCCTCTTACGCTTCCCAATACCATCTCGGCGTTCTAAGCGCTCGGTTGGGGGAAACAACTGGGAAAAGCCATACGTGTACGAGTCTTTCTGCCATTTTCATATCACGTGTTCTTGAGCGCTCTATACCAGCGCTTGGCGCACATTTTGATGATCTTGTTTGGCAGAAGGGATAATGACGACCGGTTTGGTTTCTTTGTGCGAGGCGAAAAGAATACGACCTTCCGACGATGTTACGACTTTCCTCTTGTATGATGGCTTCCCAGGCGGCTGTGATGGCTTTTGTAAGGGAAGGAGAAACAAAATGTCGGTTTAGGATTGGGCCTATTTTCTTTTCTAATTACAGGAATGAAGATGAATGGCCATTCATGGGCGATTAGGGTAGTACCTGTAGCGTTTGAGGTCTCGGGGTTGGGGAATACGGACACATCAATGAAATTTGCTTTTCTGATCATCGATCATCATCGATCGCTTCACTTCTGAATATCGCGTGCAGTCGTCGCGTGACGTCTGTGATGGTGCGCGGATGTAGTTCCTATCTCAGCCGAAGTTAAGCCAGTAGATCTCGTCCGTAGCGACGTTGATGAAGACGGAGATGGCAGCGAGGTCCATTGTTCCACCCATGGCGCGATTCATCAATGTCGTGATGTTAACGAACAGGTGGGGGGAAAGCGCAAAGTGCAAAGCCATTAATGAATCCATCAACATCTGCTGGAAATAACTAATATTGCTGGACGGCTTACACTCTTCACTCTCCGTCAACATCACTGCAAATGACGACTATTTATTCCAACGGCCTCATCGTTGATTCGTCAATGATGATTACGGTCAAGACCCATGTACCAGCTATTCATTCTTCTTCGACATGAAGAAACAAAGCGACAACATAGTGGGCATCGGTCACAGCCTTGTGCCGCAACTTGCATCTTGCGAGATCACCAGCCATATAGCCAGATAAATGTAATGAATGCTTGAACAATTGAAGCAGTCGATTGCTTGGCGCTGTAGTGAGTACCTCAACCTCAGACAGGAATGTACTCCTGCCGCAGTCTCATGCGCCTTCGCTTAGCTTTGGCGCGGGATGTGCTTTTGGAGACATCAGCACCTCACACCCTATTATCTGACAAATAATTTCCAACGTTTGCAAACACAATGAAACAATGGACAGGGGATTGCATGGCTTTCAGACCGACATCACGTGGCTTGCAAGTGAATTTGAGAATCTGGTCAAGCAGAATGAGGCATTGGGCCGCGTCACACTTCATCATGTAACGAACATTGCACTATACTCAATTTCAATTATAATTCAAGTTCTCGGCTGGTTTCGGGAAAGACTGGCGTGTCGGTAACAGACTTCTGGAAAGGCTGTCAATCGCTCGCAGAGTCTGGATCGGTAACGACTGTGGTACTGTCTGGATGCCCGAGAGAGTGGTAAGTACTCGACGGACGGAAAATGTTATTGCATCAATGATCAAGCATCACATACCATGTCTGCTTATTGAGTGTTTGTGAGTATCGCTTCACTCGCAGTAAGCCTTGTAGCTCCAACACTCCTTGGGCTCCTTCTCCTTCTTCTTCTCATGCTTCTTCTTGCTAGTCTTCTTGTCGTGCTTCTTTCCCTTGCATTTGTCATCCTCGAAAAATTCGAACTTGTAGTTCCTTCCATCATCCTGCCAATACTCGAAGTTCTGCATGCCGTAGGTGAATTTATGGCAGTCTGTCTTGTCGCCCTTTTTCATGGGCTTGTTGTACTTCTCATGGTGACCTTTGCCGTCGTTGCAATCGACGTAGTAGTCAGCGTAAGCTGCGCCGAGAAGAAGAGGAAGCACTGCGGCGACCGAAAGACGCATATTGAAGTCGTATTGTGGTGATTGTTCACGTTCTGGGAGAAGCTGAGATCGTATTTTGAGAACAAGACAGAGCTACGCGCGCACCTTTGGTGCCTTATATGTTCTCGTTGTAGCTCTTGCTTTGCTTATTGACCTACACGGAGAGCTTGATAGAGATCATGCTCCGAGCTCCATTGACTTGCAGCTCCAGAACCCGGTTTGCACTGTGTTGAGAAAACGCCACATGCATGCGAGGCGGTTGAGGTAACCCAGATGAGGTCTGTTCCTACGCCCTTTGGATATTTGTCACGGTGAGGAGAGGATTCGTGCGATACGCACGATAGCACTCGACAAGTCGTGCCGTCTTTGCATTCCCCCTTCAGCTGCACTCGTTCCACTGGGCGATGTTCTCGCTCAACCACTCTTTGGTCTCAGTGACATGATGTGACAAGTTGATTCGTGGGTTGGAAGGCATGCTGTTTAAGGCTTAAACTTTAAGCTCACATGCACTGCCTCATCGAGCTTCTATAACCAGCAGGACATTGCTCATAGGGCAGCCCTCGTGGTACTTAGTGAGGCGAGGGCGGAGGTGGAGAACTGACAGCGGTCGCTGTGATTTTACTATGAAAGTGTTACGGGCAATGAGATCCCATTTCCACGCAAAGGCGCAAGTATGCTTCGCTACTTGCTTTGTTTGCGAGAGACTGATGGTGAGTCTTCTTCGACGAGCCGTTAGGACCTTGCCGCCCCTTCGCAAAGCTCATTTGCACATGCTGTTCCGCCGCTCAGCATAGAATCCATGATCGCTGAAGTCCAAAGCATTTCTTGGCGGAAGCGCCAAGATCTCGGCAATAATACAGTATAGATGCATCCCGGTAGATCAGGCACGGAACGAGCATAGAAGGTTCGAGGTAGGCACTTCCCCGGGTGCGTGGGCCGCTTAGACAGAGTCGCAGACACGGCTCAAGGTCTGGCTATCACTGCCATCAGTCGATTCGAGGAATGTCTCGATCCGCCGACCGTCCAGTGGCGTTCATGCCGGAAGCCTCCATTGGCTACCAACATACCCTCTTCTACTCGTAACAATATTGATTCGAAATCCATCTTGAGAGTATGACATGCATACAAGCCATGTCTCCGAGTCTGGCCACATAGCAGTCGTGCGGAGAAGTCTCGCAACAGGTCGAATTCGAAGCCTCTGTGACGTTTGCTTTTACGTCTGAGTACCTCAGCACCACAGAGCATTGAGCTTCAATCCGCTTATCGCAATTACCCTGAGGGGCCACCCTTTTGAGCTACGCGCCCGAACGCCACAGAGTTCTCGAGCCGCAATCGAGCACAGCGTCTAGAGCGGCAGCCGTTGTAAGATCTACAGAGCTACTTTGCGCAGTACGCGCCGCAGCGTCATATCTGGTAATCTGTGACTCTCATCAAGGGTTGAGCATCAAGATGAGTCTCTCCTCAGGAATCTTCAAGAGGGGGTCTTAGACTTCGATGTCGTGGTACACTGAGACAGTTCGCTCTTCTCGACGATAAGACGCATGCATGTTTCGACCAATACCTGACTTGTCCTTGCAGATGCTTGAGTGCTTCCAGCAAAAGACCCTCGGATGACGAGCACGAACAGCACCAAGTGAAGGGGGGCCACTTGGAGAGGGTCAGACAATCCTTTGCAATCCACTACACCATTTGCCATCCCTAGGTGTAGAAGCCACAAGCGTTTTCAGCCGGGCTTTCTCCACCTACGAGCCTGTAAAGAGTAGAATACGTGGACGAAGTCCCACCGTGTCGCCCTCGGGCCCCAGACAATATAATCAAGGTAGCTAACGGCCTTGCTCTTCCGTCTGAACAATCACCAGAGAGACAGGTCATCGGATTTCAGAGCAACAGCTCGACGAACGGACAGCCCCGTCTCTGTATCTCCACGTCCCTTGTTATAGATTTGCACTTCACAAGACTCGCCAAATAGGCGCCAGCATTTTCACTGTTGAACCAGTAAACCTCCCTTTAGGCTTTTTCAGTCTCAGTTGATGACGGCAAAAGCAACAGCCTCGCTACTGGTATATCACTACACAGCATCAACTTCCCCATCTCTCATTCCCAACTGCCTCCCTCACCCAACCCTCCCCCTTCTCACCCACCACTGACGCCCTTCGAAATGACCTCCTCCGCCAACTTCGCAAAATCCTTCCCCTCCTCAACCGGCACCCACAAATTCGGCTGCGTGAACACCGCCAGCGTATTCCTCGCCACCTTCCCCTCGCCCTCCTCCCTCCCGCCGCGCACAAAATGCGGCACAGCCCTCAGCTCCCCCCGCGTGATCAGCTGCAGCGCCAGCCCCGTCTGGAACGCCAGGCTGTCGCGCGGGATGTGCACCTGCGTCGTGCGGCCCGCGCGGTCGCGGATCCAGAGGCCGGCCTTGGGGTCCGGGTGGGCAGGGAGTTCTTCCAGAGGCTTGGGGTCGGCGGAAGAGGAGGAGAGGGAGGGGGAGTGCAGGGTCTCGTCGACGAACATTTGGCTCGTGAGGCCCGTGAGGGCGCCGAGGTCGGTGTGCGTCGCACACCAGTCGTCGTCGGGTTTTTCTTCGGCTGCGGACGGGGCGGAGGCGGAGGTGGAGGCGGGAGGCGGGAAGTAGTGCAGCAGTCTGGCTTTCGTGCTCACGCTGCTGCGCACGATCTCCTCCAGCGTGCCGGCCTTGTAGCCGTCGAGCTTGGCGACGCCGTAGCGGTCGCAGCTGCGGGCGACGAGCGCCGCGACGTCGACGATGAGGCGGCAGAGGGCTTCGAATTTGCGCTCGAAGCCCGGGAGCACGGTTTCGGCGGGCCAGACGTTGGGGCTGGTCATCTCGACGACGGAGGGGTAGAGCTCGCGGGCTTTGGCTTCGAGGGCGGCGTCGTGGATCGGGTTGGCGTAGTAGCTACCCTTGAGGGTGTCGAAGCGGCCGTCGGCGAGCGTTTCTTTGCCGCAGGACCAGCCGACGTTGTACTTTGCTTGGGGGTTTTCGAGTTTGGCTGTGGGAAGGGGGGTTAGTCTCAGTTTTCGCTTTCTGGATAGGAAAGTAGAAATGTCATACCGAGTTCCTCTTCGGGCAGATTGGCCAGGTACGAGCTCAGACTAAGCACCTCTCTCCTCAATTGCGCGAAGTTCTCAGGCAGATCGCGCACGAGGATGATTCCTAGACTGGCTGGGCCGAAGGCTTGCTCCAGAGTTTCGAGAGACACCGTGCCATCTTTGAGTTCCTGAAGGGATACGGAGACGGCCTGTGGGCGAGCATCGTCGGCGTTGGCGATAGAGCCCATGTTTTCAAAGTCACTCCTAAGTTTGTACGGGGCTTTCGTATTTGGTCCAGTCCAGAAAGTCGACGGTGGGCGAAGAAATGCGCTGAGCCGACCTCAAAGTGTCAAAAGCGATACTTCCGTCTCGGTGATCGTTTTCGCTTGTCCCGCCGTAAGCCCCGTCTATCCGCCCAAGTACCAGTACGCTTATAGGCAGGTCCCTATCTCAACTTGTGTAGATATCGAAACCCCGAGCCCGAGGTTCGAGTCGCCCGACGATCTCCATCGGAGCTGGCCGAAAACTCCTCCACCTCCACTTCAACCCCACGACTGGACTCCCTGAAGACGCCTTGGGACGCCTTGGCGATGCAACGTCAGGAAGTAGCATCTGATGGGATATAACGAAAATCGTAAAGAGATACGAGAGACTTCCAAATAGACTCAAAGCCATGTTGCAATTTATCTATGCTTGGTGCTAATTTCTTTTGAGGACCGCGATCCCGGAAAACGAGGATAAAGGAGACATTGGGTATTAGCCGTGGTATATAACATGTAAAAGCAATCATGCAAAAAAGGACAACACCAATTTCCACACCTCTCCGAAACTCAAGCCAAAATGCAGTCCCAAGCGACATCGCATCCTTGCCGTCCCAAAACGCCATCGCTCAAATACCAATGAGGGAAAAAGGAAAAAGAAAACAGCAACCCCCCTCAACAATCTCCAAACACCAACATTCTTACCTCACAATCCTCACTCCCACTCGCCAACCGACTCTCGCTCAGCCAAGCACACGTGACCGGTCCGGCGTGACCAGTAAACGTGCGCTCGCACTTGCCCGTGCGCGGGTCCCAGACCTTCATCATGCGGTCCTCGGAGCCGGAGATGAGGCGCAGGTGGTCGGCGGCCAGCGCCCAGATGCCCTCGACGTGGCCGAAGAAGGTGCGCACGCAGGCCTGGGCGCGCGGAGTGTGCGAGTTGGTCAGCGGGTCGGTGGGGAGGACGATGAAGGCGTTGGAGGTGTCGTCCGCGGTGGCGGGTTGGTGGTGTTCGGAGTGGGGTTGGGGCTGGGACTGGTGGATGTCCCAGAGGCGGATGGTGGAGTCCAGGGCGCCAGTGAACATGTAGCGGGGTGGAGCCGGGCGGCCAGCATCGTGGGGCCAGAAGGGGAGGGAGGAGGCGGCGGGTTCGTCATGGTGGTGGTGGCCGACGGAGCTAACGCTACTAGCATCGTCGTCTTTATCACCAGAGTGGAAGGAGTCGTGGTCGAGCTCGAACTCGGGGGGCATGAGCTGCAGTTGCTGGACTTGGCCGACGTGGCCCTCGAAAACCTTCAGACACTGCTTAGTGTCAAGGTCCCAAAGTCTGACTGAAAGGTCGTCTGAAGCTGAGAAGAGCGTTCGGGAGGCTTCGTCAACCTTGACGCAATTGACCCAGTCAGTGTGACCGCGAAGGAGGAACGTCTGCTTCGTTTCCGAATCCCAAACTCGGATGGTCTTATCCATCGAGCCTGTCGCAACATAACGACCGCTGAAGTTGAGCGAGATGATGCCCTCGGAGTGAGCGTTGAAGACACGCTTGCACTGGCCAGTCTTCCAGTCCCACAGTCTGAGCGTTCCATCGAGACTGCCAGTCATCAACTTTTGGTCGTCAAATTGCAAACAACGGATTCCAGATGTATGTCCGGTCAGAGTGCGGAGCTCCTGTCCCGTCTCCGTATCCCAGACTTTCGCCGTCGTGTCGTAGGATCCAGTAATGAGGACGTTATCGTCAAACTGGAGGCACATGACACCATTCGTGTGGCCCTTGAACACCTTAGTGCTGCAACGGCCGTACTTCCAAGCAGTTCCGACCTTGAAGCGGTCTCGGTAGACATCCTTCCAGGGTCGCTTCCGAGGCGCGAAGTAGTCGTCGTCGTGGCTCGGTTCTCGCTCGGCAGCTACTGATTGCGTGCACTGCCGCTTCGGGATTTCTGGCGACAGCGATCCAAGGTCGAGAGTGCGTTTGCTTCCTGTCCTCGCTGAAGAGGCCTCGGCTTGTTCAACGGTATCCACCAGGTTTTCGTCCGCCACAGGCGTCAGCTGCGGCGACCATTCATTCAAACCGCGGCCAGTCGCCCGGAGTTGTATCTGTCTCTTTTCAATTCTCAACCTCTTGCGCTCGAGCAGGGGCAAGCCCCAGCCGCACTTTGTACACTTCCTGTCGATGTGCTGCTCGCACATCTTGTGCCACACGACGTCGTCATCGGCCAGTGTCCGCCATCGCTGGCTTACTTGTGAGGCTTTGCAGAGAGAGGTGGTATCGAGGTAGCAGAGAATCTTGAAGCTGAGCTCTGCAGGGAGGGCAGCGAGAAAGTCGATTTTGATGAGGTCGCGTACGCTGGCGGCGACATATGAAAGTTGGGGGAAACAGCATTGTGTGAGGATGCCCTGCAGCATGAGGTTTCGGTGTTTGGCGGGAGCGGCAGAGAAGAGCGACCAGACGTGGGAGATAGCCTGCTGGTCTGACTGCGACAACGACGCGAGCTCGTTCTGCAGCTGGTCCATGGAGGGCTCGTTGGCCTGGCGTCTGCACTTGAGATCCGGGCGGTGCTTGTAGCAGAACTTGCTGTTGGGCTCCACCTGCATCTCTCTTTGTGCTTGAGGCTGAGCTGCCCGCGCGTGGCCTCCTACTGGGTTGTATTGCATGGGAATGTGTTCGGTGAGGAAGGGCGCGACGGTCTGCTCGGCCTGCTTAGAGCTGGAGTCTATTGAGATGGTGTGATCGTGAGACTCGTGGTGTCGGTTCCGCAACAAGCCGTGGCTGTGCTCGTGGTCGTGGTCGTGTCGGCATTCAAGTGTGTTGTCGTCGTCGGCCCCAGGTGTAGGTTGCTGGCGCATGTTGTGAGACGACAGGGCGGCCATGGCGGCGGGCACAGAAGGCGCGGTGGTACGGGTGAGATTGCGCGGATCTGATGCCATGGCGAGACGGAAGGTTTATGGCGAACAAGACATGGGAAAGTGGCACAATCGGGCGCCGGTGTTGCGCACGCCGCTGGTCGCGTGCTTCGCAGAGGGCGAGCCGGGCGAGGATATCGGTAAGGATGGCGAGGGGGGCGCGAGGCGCGGGCGGAGTGCAGGGACACCGAGGAGCTGGATCTGGAGTAGGCGCAGTAGTGGGAGGATCACGGCATGCGGCGGTAGGTCTTGGGGAGGGTGGTGGTGCAATTGTATGGCGGATGGTGTGCTTTGGGGCGCTGTCGCAGAGGGTCGGAGCGCCTCAGGCGTCGGCATCGGCGCTGGCTGGGCTGGGCATGACTCGGGCGGGCGTGGCGCTGATTGCGTGCGAGCAAGCGAACAATCTGCGGGCGGGCGACCCGCTCCGAGCCTCTTTGTCACGTTTTATTCATCGAAACGGCCGGAGGCGCTTCATTGGGCGCAGAATCTGCACCCAGCAGCTGACCGTCTGGGCGGTGCGTGTACGGGCTGCATACGAGCAGCAGTCTGCTGCACTGCTCTGACCTTGTCACTGCACTGTTGGCTGGGGAGTGCTGCTTGTTGCCGTTGGGACGGGATACCTACTGCACATCAGGGCAGTGATAAGGGCTCGCAGGGCAGACGCAGCTGGGCCGGGGCGTGCAGGCCGCGAGCGGCGCCACCTCCACGTCCACACACATGGCACCTTGATGCTCCCGGGCCCTGTCTGCCGCCGGCAAGGGTTCGTCTTCCGTCATCCGCGACCCAGACTTTTTTGCCATAAGATCTGCGCTTGCCATAGCACGCCATCCGCCTAGACGTCGAAGAGAATTCCGTTGGTGCCTTATTAATCATCAGGCACCTTGATGTATTGCCACATATCCAAACGCCTGGGCTTTCGAAAGCGCTAGAATGTTGTCCCCGGATGGACAGGCTCGTAATACACGTGGAAGGCGTGACGCCTCTCGTCGTACGCGACTCTCAGACGGATCTATGAAGAGATACTGCCTAACGCCAATCGGAGGGCAATTTAGATATTACTATAGGCATTTATTACTCGTGTTCTTTGAGACAACAGGTCTCTTCTCCTCACTGTTCGATATCACATTATGGGATTAGAGGGGTCTTCTGCGGAGTCCAGGCATCTCGTGGTTGTGAGAACGGAGAATGATGATAAGAAATAGCACTTAGCGTGCTCTACATGAGTTGTTCAGCACAACATGCTCCGACTCAACGGCCCTGAGCGGCTGTAATAAGTCCTGAATTGCGGATGTCCTTGAGGATTCAGATGCCTCTCAAATCCACCAGGTTCTCTTGTGACCGCCCAACCCTGGAGGGTCATACAACAATTCACGATATTTTTCAACAAACCATGGACACAACAGACTATGGACACAGCTAGCAGCACGAAAAGCACCCACGGCAACAACGCTACTCAACGTAGTCCATTTGCATGGTACCTTGAATGCATTGTCCATTCTGAGATTTTAGGTACGCCGGTGAAATTAACGACTTTTGGTCATGACGGCTGGTGCCAGCAAGACTTTCCCTACAGTTCCCACCAAGTGAGGTGCTGCCTTTAAACTACTTCGCAATGCCTTCCTTCCTCGCCCATCACACTCAGGTGGCAGCTGCCAAAATAGGTAGCAGCTTTGAGCATGTTTCTCAGGCACAGCATGACAGGTAGGAGCAACATGTTCTTGCGACTCTCATTCCCTCGATGTTCGCATTCTCGCCGTCGTCGCACCATCTCAAAGTCGCATGCGATAGAGGTGTTTGGCTTACCAGCAACTCTTTCTCCCTGAAGACCTCAAGATCACAGTCCGACTTCTCCAGCATGCTTTCCCGTTCAAACACTACTGCCAGCGACCGCCTCCGTCGCGCGAAGTCGACGGCATCTTTGCGCTCATCGACCAATTTGGATCCATTCGTTGTGCGACAACACGCAGAGGCTGCTGCGAGTCAGGCTTACAGACTCTCACAGCCTGTGCAACAAGTGATTTGCCCGGACTACCGCCCAGCTCCGCCAATGCTTCGTCGCCGCAAGAGTCAGGTAACCGGTCGGTCGGAGGGGAGCCATTTGGAGGATGCAAGACTGGGTCGCAGAAGGTCAACAGTTCGTCGTGACGAGAAGAAGGACTCTCCTTCTGTTCACCACACCTCGAATGCAGGCCCTCGCGCTCCTGCCTTAAAGGAGAATGAGCCTCGTGCGAGACAGTCAGTGCCTGCACGGCCAAACTCTGACATCAAAGCGTCTAATCGCAAAGAACGCCTGATTTCCGCCTCAAGCGGCTACCAACGAAGGCCACTTTCCACTTCTCAAACTGGTAGCCCATGTACGCGAAGTACCTCTGCCATCTCTGGGCCCAACACTTCAACGTTCGCACAAACTCCGAGATACACCGAGAAGAGCTACGATGATGGCATATCGGTCAATTACAAAGAGCCGCACTCATATTCAGAGAGAACGAAAGTCCAGCCTGCCTTCCAGGCCCGCAGGGCTTCGATCAGGGAGACACAGACGGACGAGGAAATCATCGCACTCGCCCGAGATCGTTGTCTTGAAGACTTTCAGAGCCCAAAGGTTCGCGAACGCAAGTCATTCTTTGGGTCTTTCCAGAAATTGCAGAAATGGAACGTGTCGAGCAAGCCGACTGGTGGCATCACTTACGACGGCTCTCTTCCGCCCTTCAACTATGCGGATGACTCTCTTGTTGCGCCTTTGCCGCCAACTCACGACTTGAACGAACCGTTCGTGCTGTCAGAAACGTTCACCAAGTCCGAACGAAAGACTCGAATCTTTTCGGGCTCAGTAAAGGACCAGTTCAAGAAGATCCTCCGAAAGGCGTCAAGAGCGCCGAGTGGTCTACTTGCGCATCCTGTCGAAGAGGAACAGAGCCAAGGAGCTTCCTTGGCCGTCAACCAGGAGGCGTTGCAGACCTTGGAATCTTCTGCAGACCCCAACGATCCATTCGTCGTCTCAACCCCTCATAACTCTACGACTCACAATACCGAAGTCATGTACCAGTCTTTCAGCATCGGAAGCAACCCCAGCATCAGTGGCGACTCCGCAGCAGACAAGTCTCGCGTCACCAGCTGGACCAATTCGACGGTAGCCGGGACGACAAGTACCCGTGCGAACACCGTATCAACCAGTGTAGCAGACGAGCATGGAAGGCTCCAGCGCAGTAACAGCTGCTCGACGTTACGCAAGAAAGGCTCTTTCTTCGGACGCGCTGTCCAGAACCGTTTGCGCAAGTCAAGCCGTGCCGACCTCAAAGGGTCGGAAGATAGCCAGGCTCTTTTTGCAGCTCTGCGTGAGCGCATAGCCCCTACTGAGCAACAACAAGACAGCAAAGATCGCGCTGCTAGTGCTGCGAGCCATCTGTCGCAAGCTTCGTCCAGTTTATCTTCGCTGCCTTCTCAGAGGAGGGCCGATTCTTTGGGTCATGGCAAAGCATCGACGATCCGCACAGTGTCTCCGGACCCCGATGCTTTCAAGATGCAGACCATGTCGCCACTCGTTGAGGCTTCTCCTGATCGTACCGATGCCGAGAATGATGCAGTCGATCAGACACCAGCGGCAAACCATTACGCTTCAAGGCGCAGGTCGGCACTAGTGCATGCCGCGCCACCGTCTCCCGAACGCATCGCTCGCCGTGTGCAGCAGAGTCAGAGCAGATGGCAAGGCGCTATGCAAAGTTCATCCATGGCGACGGGTTACAAGAGCGCCTCAACTTGCGGCGATGACAACCCCTACACTCTGCCATCACTCGCGCGCGACTCTTCCCAAGACATAAACGACACAGGAGGTCTGCCGCAGCATACGAAGATAGGTGACCCTAGAAGTGGAGACCGAGAGCGATTGCTATCTCCGAGCGTCTATTCTCGGGCTACTGACGGTGCTTCTCCTCGGGCTGCTACTCCAGAGGTTGGAGGGATGACGGTCAAGATCACAAGTCGAGAGATCAAGCGTTATGACATATCGCCTCCCAAGAAACCAGCTTTGACATCTCAAAAGCCGGTTCAGAGCAGCGGCGAATGGCGCGAATGGCTCTCGGGCGAAATCAACGGCCTCACAGCACCAAGTGGCACAGGAGGCTTGATCCAAGGTCCCGAAGCACAGCTTGCTTCAAATGCCAGCACGACCGAGTCTTCCGGACGAGAAAGAGCCAGCAGTGCCTCTCACAGGCGTCGCTCTGACACTCTAGCCAGTGACCAAGCATCCAAAGGGCGAAGAGAGACCCGCAATTGCGCCAGCAGCCGACGATCCAGCTACATGAACGAGCGCTACCCCATGGTCGATTCGCTCGACAACCCGAGTCGCCAAAGCCACAGAACGAGCCGCAAATTCTCTTCTGCCGGTAACGCCGGTACGGATACGGAGCGCTCTCTGCAACTACCCAGCAGCGATGATAGCAAACGCAGCGTCGAGCGCCCAAGAGCATCAAATCGCACGGGCGCCGCAGCCATACCCAAACGCCACTCCTTCGCCCATCTTGACTCTTCAGCCAAAACACCACCAACCGAGCACGCAACCTCCAACACCCTGACCATGTCCGGCGCCCTCCCCAACACAACCAGCACCCAGCCTACCACGACGCACCACAAGCACCGGTCCGCTTTCGACCTCCGCGCCAAATACAAGCACTCCAGCACTAGTGCCGCCAGTCGACCCCTCGAAGCCCGCCGCAAAAACTCCACCACCACAGCCCCACCCAAAGCAGCTCCCATCCCCATGCTCGAAGACAACACCATCATCAACATCTCCGCCGGGCCCTACGCCGACCTCGCTCCTCCCGTCGTGCCTTCAAACAAGGAAAATACACCGCCGCCGCATGCAAGCGGAGAAGAGAGTGGCGGTCTCCCGGCGGTCTCTAGTTCGGAGTGGCTCGCGGGGCCGGGAGGGAGGAAGAAGGGCGAGGGCGGATTGAAAGTGGCCAAGGGCGCGGGGTATGTGGGACGGGAGGGCTCGCCAGGTCAACGGTTGGTGACGGGGTGGTTGAGGGGGAGGGGCGGCGGGGTTGGAATGGATGATGAGGGGGGCGAGGGGGCGTTTGTTTGAGTCTTTGGTCGCGTGGAAGGGGTCGGAGCTGATGAGCGGGTATGGTATTTTGAGCTCTTTGGGAGCGGCGGACGGCTGTGAGCGAAGGGCGGGAACCACTTTACGAGAGCTGTAGCTTAGTTGAGCAATCGATAATGCAGCGATTGTGCATGCTTCGATGGGTCTTTTTTTTGTTTTTGCCATCGAGAGCTAAGATTCATTGCGTTGTGGTGGAATATCCTGAGCAGACTGCGGTGTTTGAGAGCTGTTCTCCTGTTTCTGGGCCCTCGTCCCAGGGACCAACCATCGATCTCGTGTTTCATTCATTTTGAACCCGGCAGCAATAATACGGTATTGCGCCTGGGAAGGTTCGCTCGCAAGACGCCAAGGGTCTCTTGGTCCGCTCAAGCTGGCCCCGAAGCTTTGTTCATTACGACACTTCTCTGATAAGTCGGCCACAGAGATATTTCCGCCGAAATATTTGTTGCTGCCACTCGGTCCCACTTTCGGCTCGCTAATGGTAGAATCTGCTGGATCGAAGGGCTTCGGGGTACTTTGCGACGACGGTACGTTGAGATTGAACTGGGATAAGGGGTCTGAAGGCTCCAAGGTGCTCTGGCTCTCGCCGTCCTCATTGGGTTTGCTGTCCGACTTTGGTTCTGCAAGAAATCTCCAAAGTGCGAGTTGAGCTCTTTGCAGTTGAGACTTTCGGTCGGCGGTGGTGGCACTCGCCTCGAGTGGAGTCGTGCGTTTGAGCGTGTCCTCGGCAATTTCCAGCGGTTCTGGGATATTTAATTTGAACGCAGACGGCGATACTGCGAAGTGCGCGAGATTACGAGCGGCTGGATATGGCACTCTCGGGAGCGATGAAGGGGGGATTTTGACTCGAGCCCCTTTCCCAGTCTCAATTTTGTCAGTGGCGGCGTTGGGAGCAATCAGTTTCCGAAGGCGCTGTGCATTTTCACCGCTGAAACTGGCCTCCAAGGAAGCACGCCCTTCCTGTTCCCGTATACTGAACAGATTGCTCATTCCCCTCAAAAAGACCACCGCTGGAAATTGATTCGTCTCAAAGAGTATCATGGAACAAGAGCAAATGACGTCTGGCTCTATGCTGTGGAACGTGCTACTTCTGAATTCTGTTCCCAAAGTCTTGCGGAATATCTGACAATACGCACTGGCGATGTGGAATGGGGGCTCCAAAAGCTCCAAGATACCGGCGCAATCTTTCGTGAAGCAAATAAGGTGCGAAGGCGTGCACATTGCCAGTTCGCATGCTGCTATTGCGGCAGGCATTCGATCGCTTTGGCTCCGGTTCGCGAGGCGCCCCATTAAGGGTAGATCCACTGTGCAGGGAACATGCCGATCGCCACCTGTGGTCAGAAGCGCTTTCAGCACGTCTGTGTTGCCGGTGTAACCAGCGCAGTGGAACGCGGTGCCCAATCGTCTGGTCACAAGATCAATTTTGGCTCTGCCTTTCACAAGTATGTCGACAATCTTCATCCGGTCCCTCAAGATCGCTAAGCACAGAGGCGTACCCCAATCAGTGCTATGGGCGTTGACATCTGCGCCGCGGCGGAGAAGCAGCTCGACCACGTCTTCGTACCCGCTCAGAACGGCGTGATGCAGTACGGTGAGCTCATCACTGTCTGCGAAGTCGATATCGGATCCTAGCCGGAGAAGATGGCGAACGCGAGGCGTTTGACCCTCAGCGGCTGCTCGTAGCAGCACGTGGTCTCTCTAATTTCCGGATAAGGTCTCGTCTGAGCGTTTTCTGGCGAGCGTGTAATGGTATGTGTTGTCTATATCGCAGAGTCAGTGGAAACACCAGCCGTTCTCGAGCAGTCACGCCTACTGTTGAAAACGTTCCCGTTGTGCTGGCGTGAATGATCGCGCGCGCTTTGACCCGTGAAGTGACTCTCCTCTGCCGTGTGGTCGCTTGATGCTTCCATTTCGTTTGGCCGGTCGATGAGACTCTAGTTGACCGTCCGGAGGTGAGGACGGAAATCTCCACCCTATGCACGTGGCGAAGTCACAACTACCGAGCAAACGAGAAACGCCTTACACCATGGCTATGAATTATGCAAAATGTAAGAGCTTGGTGTGATTCTGCGCTCGATGCTCATCAGGCCGGAAGGAGGCATGAACCGCTTCACAGCCTCGACAGCCTCGCCCAGGCTGCGGACAAAAAGTCCCGTGATCATGACCATGTTGTTCCGGGTGGCTGCTTGTGGCTGCTTATGATGTCCGAACGATTGGTCACGAAGCATGTCGCCTGCGTTACCTTTGACGGGGGCCGGACAGGCACGGCGCGCTTGCGCCTCAGGCTCCACTCCAACGTCGGTGGGCCTTCATGTGCTTGCGCTCAAGAGACTCACACGACTTACCCAGCGACGCAAATACGCTGCGGCCCTAGGTCTACCTATGCACAACTTTGCACATTGGTGAAAGCTTCACCGAATGTTGCACTGAGTTCAGCGGCTCAATCTTCGAAAAGATCTAGTTTGATATAGACATGGATTCTTCAGATTCAGACTCTTCATCGGCTCCATCGCCGTCGCCCCCAACTTCACCACAAGCTCTTGCTTTCCAAGGCGAGCCAGATCTAGAGCGCCTCGTTTCACACTTCGTCGCGGCGAAGAAGTCTCTCACTGCAACTCAACACGTCTACAGAGCAACTGAGCTCACGACAAGTTCACGCTCGCTAATCGAGGAGATCGCCGTGCTGAACGCCAAAAATGCTTTCGCCAAACGTGGCGTCGACGAGCAGCTCGACACCCTACGATCCATCCGAGTAGCCGTAGCAGATGCTGGCGACGCAGCTGGGGATGAGTTCCAGCAAACCATAGCCAAACTCGACGTGGCCAACGACCGCCTTCAGGCAACCCTCAGCAGCCTCCGGAAAGTCATAATCGACCGTTCACTACAAAGGCCCAAACAATCCCTCTCGCAATCAAACCAATACGAAAGCCAACACCTCCCCGCCTCCTCTCCTCCACCATCAACCTCATCTTCCTCCACCTCCCCACCCAAAACCCTCTACGACTTCGTCGACGAATCCAACCACGAAACCCTCCTCGCCTCCCTCCGCACCCTAATCGACACCTTCAACGACTCCCGCGCCGACCTCGACACCAACCTCTCGCGCCTCGACGACTCCATCGCCACCATCGCCGCCGCCGCCACACCGCACCCCGACCCCTCGTCTTCCAGCGACGGCAGCAACCCGCCCTCCAAAATCACCCCCTACGACGAGCCCCCGCTCTCCATACCCGCCCTCTACCACGACATGGAATCGCACGCCGCCGAGATGGCCACGCTGCTGCACTCGCTCATCGCGCACTACGACCTCTGCGTCTCGGCGCTCAAGCACACCGAAGGCGGCGGCGAGGCCGCGCGCGCGGCCGTGCAGGCGCTGGGGCCCAAGGAAGGCGGCGTCGAGGAGAGCCTGTACGGCGCGGCGGGTGCGGAGCCCATGGAGGCCGGCGAGCGCGCGGAGATGCTGCGGGTGCTGGAGAACGATGCCGCGGAAGTGGAGGATGTGGGCGCGGAGGTGAGGGAGCGGGGAGGGGAGATGGAGGGGCTGTATGGGCAGTTGGGGCAGCGGGCGGAGGGGGCGAGGCGGGTGACGAAGGGGTTGAGGAGGGCGGTGGAAGTCATGCATGCGGTTAGGGAGGCCCTGCCGGTGTATTTGGATGCGGTGGAGGGGTTTAGGGAAGGGTGGGAGAACGTGAGGCGGGCGATGGAGGGGAAGACGCAGGAATTGGTTGGGCTTTGTGGGTTTTATGAGCAGTTTTGGTCGGGGTATAAGAAGCTGCTGCGCGAGGTTGATAGGAGGGCGGCCGTGGAGGCGCAGATGGTGAAGGTGGCGGAGAAGGCGAGGAGGGATTTGGAGCTGCTTTATGAGACTGATCGGGAAGCGAGGGAGGAGTTTGTGGAGGAAGTTGGGGGGTTCTTGCCCGGTGATATATGGCCTGGGTTGGCTGATAGAGGGAGCCGATGGGAAGTGAGGCAGATCTCAGCAGATGACGAGAGCGGTGATTATGATCATGGCCGCCGTCTGATGGAAGGCTGATGTTCTCAAGTTTGGGGCCACCATATGTCGTCAACTTACAGAGGCGACGAAATTCTTATTGGATCAAATAAACGATGCGAATCTGGATTATCACTATCCGGCGACATCTCCATGAACGATCCTGTGATTTTCTTTTTTCTTGATGCAGGGCACCAATCTCCGATCATCGGAAACGCCACTCCGTCGTCTTCCCACCCATGCCTGCACACGCTTGAGAAATGTCACGATGTTTCGAAGGCAAAACGCCAGTCGGTCTCGAATGTGACTAATTCCAGGGTGGCGTGGACATTTCCGCTCAGATCCATGTTCTTGTACAGGAGGAGAGTGAATTAGCCGAAGTGGGCGAGGTCTCTGGGGCAACACTCGCCCTTATCGCGGCGGGCGTGGTGAGCATCTCCGTCGGCGGGCAGCCCACGCTCGCGCTGGCTGAGTTGGCAGAAGCGGAAGATTTACCCGGACGCGCCGCGTCGGCGTTTGAGCCCGCCGTACTCAACGTGTTTGCTTGCTGGCTGAATTCGCGATCGAGGGATGTGGGCGGGGTCACGTGAAGGGAGTGAATTGGTGAGGTCCGCACACATCTGTGCCTTGATCTTCACATGCAATGCAGCAACGAGGAAACATGGCAAAGGCAGCTCCGATGAGATGAGCATGACACAGCAACGCCTCACACGGCCGGCGGTGCAGCAGAGAGCCGCCGAGGAGAGCGCGTGGAAGTAGCCCGCACAGGCCATCCAATGACGGCCGGCGCTGGCTCGCCCTGTTACATCAGCCCTTGACGCTTCCGCCACCTTCTGCAGCCCCTCCAAGCATACAAAGCCCCAAAGTTTTTGCCCAACCACTTCTCTTGCGCGACACATCCACACCTCTCTTCACACAACCACCACTTGATACCCCTTTTCACAAATTCATCCACACCTTCACACCAACAGCCATGTCTTCCTCTCTCGACCAGCTCAAGGCCGCCGGCACCGTAAGTCTCAATGCCTCACCGACGATCACCCCACCTCGCCCAGTCATACCGTCCGCGGCCGCAAACAACACTCGCTGACAACTCCCTTCCTACAGACCGTTGTCTGCGACTCCGGTGACTTCGCCACCATTGGCAAGTACAAGCCGCAGGACGCCACCACCAACCCCTCCCTCATCCTCGCCGCCTCCAAGAAGCCCGAGTACGCCAAGCTCATCGACGATGCTGTTGCGTACGGCGTGAAGCACGGCAAGGACCTCAACGAGAAGATCGACGTCACCTTCGACAACCTCCTCGTCCAGTTCGGCAGCGAGATCCTGAAGATCGTCCCCGGCAAGGTCTCCACTGAGGTCGACGCCCGTTTCTCCTTCGACAAGGATGTTTCCATCCAGAAGGCCCTCCGCATCATCGACGTACGTCCACACAATATCAAGATTGCGAACAACAGGGATACTGACAACTTCACCAGCTCTACAAGGAGGCCGGCATTGACAAGTCTCGCGTCCTCATCAAGCTCGCTTCCACCTGGGAGGGTATCCAGGCCGCCCACGAGCTCCAGAACAAGCACGGCATCAACTGCAACCTGACCCTCATGTTCTCTCCCGTCCAGGCCATCGCCGCCGCCGAGGCTGGCGCCTACCTCATCTCTCCCTTCGTCGGCCGCATCCTCGACTGGTACAAGGCCAACACCAAGCAGGAGTACACCAAGGACAACGACCCTGGTGTCAAGTCCGTCGTCGAGATCTTCAACTACTACAAGAAGTTCGGCTACAAGACCATCGTCATGGGCGCCTCTTTCCGCAACACCGGCGAGATCACCGAGCTCGCTGGCTGCGACTACCTCACCATCGCCCCCAACCTCCTCGAGCAGCTCTTCAACTCCCAGGAGTCCGTTCCCCAGAAGCTCAAGGCTGAGGACGTCGCCAAGCTCGACATCGAGAAGAAGAGCTACCTCAAGGACGAGGCTCTCTTCCGCTTCGACTTCAACGAGGACCCCATGGCCGTCCACAAGCTCTCCGAGGGCATCAGCAAGTTCGCCGCTGACGCCGTCACCCTCAAGGAGATCCTCAGCGAGAAGATCCAGAAGGCTTAAATGTCTGATTGATTGCGCTTCGGGATAATATTTTCTTACTACCCTTTTTCTTCTACGTTTACGTGCAATGACGGTGGGATGAACAGACTGAATGCTCTTTTGTGTTCGCTAGCATAGACCTCTGAAAAAGAAACCATGAATATTTATGACATACGCACATATCAAAAGAACGTGTTTCTCCCCTTTTTGAGTCACCACAGCTTCCCGTGAATTTTTACTGTTCATCTCAAAACACCTAAGGCCGTAAGACTTGCGTCCAAACATCGCAAGCACGTGCAAGCGAACAGCTTGCATTTCCGCGAACATCCGCCCGGGTCTCCTCTCAGAACAGCAAAACGCGCGCGATGCCGTGCTCGCTCGCTGCGCAGCTGCCCCTCCAAGCGCCGGGGCGAAAATGAACGCATCAAGTGGGGCGGGGGCGGGGTCGCTTGTGTTTTGCTGAGCGAGCAACCGGCGAAGCTGTCCGCCGCGGTGACGCCTACCTGTGCTCATCTTCCTTCCACCGTAACTCCCGTCATCCTCTCTCCGAACAATCAGAAGTCCACAGAGACGAAAGAGAAAAAGAACAACCTTCAAATACTGTAAAAAGAAGCTTACTAAACCGCCAAAATGGTCAAGGCTGGTACGTATCGGCCCCTTCTGGCGAGTGATTGGCCAGTGTGGAGGCGGAGTGAGCATGTTTGAGGGCGACGCGGCGGTTTTTGACACGCTCGTTCATCGAGGTCCTGCCATTGAGGTGTCCGCTGCACCGCGTGAGCCTCATCCCACGTGGCGGCGGGCATTGAGATGCACGGGACGGCGTGGACGATCACGTCGATGGCATGGCCTTGTTGTCTCGTCGACAGCACAGCACAGCAGCTCACTCGCTCCGTCCAGTCGGCCATCACGGCGGCATTGGAGCTCCAACGTGTAGTAGCTAACGACTCTCCCCGCAGTCGCTGTCATCCGTGGTGACTCCAACGTCAAGGGCACCGTCACCTTCGAGCAGGCCTCCGAGGCCGCCGAGACGACCATCAGCTGGAACGTCTCCGGCAACGACGCCAACGCCGAGCGCGGCATGCACATCCACACCTTCGGCGACAACACCAACGGCTGCACCAGCGCCGGCCCTCACTGTGCGTCCCCATTCCCCTCCTCCCCCTCCCTCCAAACCCCCCAAACTAACAATCTCCAAAAGTCAACCCGCACAACAAGACCCACGGCGCCCCCTCCGACTCCGAGCGCCACGTCGGCGACCTGGGCAACTTCAAGACGGACGGCCAGGGCAACGCCACGGGCAGCGTGGCCGACAAGCACATCAAGCTGATCGGCCCTGAGAGCGTGCTGGGCCGCACCGTCGTCGTGCACGCCGGCACCGACGACCTCGGCAAGGGCGGCAACGAGGAGAGCAAGAAGACCGGCAACGCTGGCGGTCGTCCGGCTTGCGGCGTTATTGGCATCTCCCAGTAGATCAAGCGAGGGATGATGAGGATTGATGAGTTGATGACGATATGAGGATGTGATGTGCTGAGATGGAGGGGGGCTTGCGTTCGCTCTCGCGGCGGACGGGAGTGCTACTCCGTCTCATCGAATGGTTTTTTTTGGTAGCTGGAAATGGTAATACTGTTCCGCTTCATTGTCTGTCTTTTCCTTATTGGTTCCTCCTGAGCATTCGTTTGGTTGTTCAGGGCACATAGCGTTGCTGTGTCTATGTAAGAAAAGTCTGGCAGCGACGCCTGCTTGCCTGATCGCTTTTTACTGAGGGAAACCAATGATGATGCCATGTTATCACATAGTTGCTCTTAGACATAGCTCTACGTATGTTCACTTTGCCTTGGAAGTTCGTCCGGGCTGTCCGCGGGTCGACAGTGAGGTCTGTCATCGGGCCATTTCCATCTGGAAGGGTGGCAGGAGGATAAGAACAGATTTTGAAGAGCTAGAATGATATGACAGATTTTATTGTTGTCGATTGCCAATCTTTTTGTATCCTTGTCTCCGACTGCCTTCTATGAGTCTGATGAATCGCAATGGAACTGTAAAGAACCCGAGACCAGGGGAGCCGTCGACGACAAAAACAAACAGACGCCCAAGGCACAGCCTTGCGGGCGGTGTATACATCGGTAGAGAATCAAATGCCATCTGGTATCCCAACAAATAGAACAAAGCCCCCCCGATAGAAAAATCCAAAAGCGTTTTAATCCAAGCCGTCCCACCCAAGAAGAGAGATCCCAGGATATCACAAAAAAATCAGTCCCCGCCCAACTTTTTATATTTCTTGTTTCCAAGCCCCCACCTTTCCCTCTCTCCCCTCCCTCACAAAATAACACACTTGCTCCCCCCACCCCTATCATCGCCCCCACCCCTCCTCTTCCTCCTCCTCCCCCCTCCACCCCCACCCCCACTCCCGCCTCCCCCACCCCTCCCGTCTCCCTTCCTCCCGCTCAAATCCTTCCTGATGATCTGCCTGCACACGTCGACAAACACCTCGTTGACGTTCAGCCTGCGGCGCGCGCTCGTCTCGTAGTAGGGGATGTTGCCCCACATCTGCGAGACCTGGAAGGCCTTGGCGCGCGAGACGCGGCGGTCGTCTTCGAGGTCGGCTTTGTTGCCCACGAGCACGATGGGGATCGACGGGTCGTTGTTCTTCATGTGCGCGATTTGCTCGCGGAGGTCGGCGAGCTCGGCGAGCGAGGTCGAGGACGTGATGCTGAAGACTAGGAGGAAGCCTTGCGCGTAGCGCATGTACATTTCTCTGTGTAGGGGGGGTTAGGATTTGGTCGTTTGGGAGGGTTTTGGGAGGGTTTACCGTATTGATGCTGGGAGAGGGGGTCAGTGGGTGTTGTTTGAAAGGGATCTTCTCGAGGGGTTGGGGGGCTTACTGAATTGCTCTGTGCCGGCTGTGTCCATGATCTCTAGCATCACCTGTCTTCCCTGTTTTTCTGTGAGTTTGCTGCGTTGCGCGCCAATGGTGGGAATCCGGTGCGTACATCGACGTCGATCGCCTTGCGATATGTATCCTCGATTGTTGGGTCATATCGTTCTATGAAGATTCCTTGGACGAATTGCGCTATCGAGACCAAGCGTGTTAGCAAAAGTGCAATGTCGCGATTGAGAGATTGAGATTAGAGGGAGTAAAGAACAGGACATGCATACCAGTCAACGCACTCTTCCCCACGCCGCCAGACCCAAGGACCGCTATGTTATACTCTCTACGGGACAGAAAAAAAAGGTTATCAGACTTGAAACCCACACAAAGCAAGACCGGACTGGTTTGTGGGTCGCAGGACGTATATTAGTGAACCATACCTCTGGTACGCGCCTCGCGACATGGCACATCAAGGGTGGGAAACCAGCAAAAGAAGCCAAAAAGGCAGCGTTCTCCGGTTCCGCGACGGTGCGCATCCACTGCCTTTTTGCTCTCACTCTCCGCTGCCTCTCGCGCGCGTTTGCTCTCCGCTGCAGCGTCGCAAACGGCACCTCCCACACCTCTCTCACACCACCGTTTGTCCCGTTGTGCCTGTTGCAACGCTCCGCAAGCACCCTCAAGGAGAGCAGCACCCGACGCTCCTTGTTCTGCTTGGTGAGCCTGCTCGACTTTATTTCCTTGGGCCCTAATTCGGTCTGACACAGGAGCTTTGCCCCGCCCTATATCAGGACGTTGGATATTGTGTGCGGGTAACTTTTTTTTATTCGTCCAGCGGGCCGACGTCCGGTTCGGGAGGGTGGTGCAGTCTGGCTGGCACTTCTGGTTCGTGATTGGCGAATTTGTGCAGATTGGATAGAAAGGTAGGTGGTATGTCGCGGGAGCCGAGGCGTGCAGGGTGATTGGGATGCGCGAGGGCGGATGCGCGTTTGCACGAGGTGGTGGTATGAGACGGGACGATGTATGCAAGCACGCACGGCGTGGGCGAGCAGGAGGGAGTGGGAGCGGAATGGGAGTGAACGACGGGACGGGTATGACGACGGAGGAGGGCAGGGCTGGGGCTAAGGTAGGGGAGAAAGGGCGCGGACCTTGGAGAGCTCGGAGGGCGGTGCGATTTGCGCTGGGCGATGGGCGATGGGCGATGGAAGGGATTGACTGCTTCTCCTGCCCGTTCCTGGCGCCGCCCAGCAGCCCGAATCCACGGCGGCGGTGTATGCTAGCCCGGCGCGCCTGCTCCCCGCCGCCCGGCACACTGCGTCGCGAGCTGGCCGTGGCGTTTGGGCGTCCGCCGGGCTGGCTAGCAGCTTTTCGCTCGCGTTCAACAATCAACCAGCCAGCGCAAAGCACCGCGCGCAGCACCAGGCACAGCGAATACTACCAACGCCCCGTTGACATCAGGCACATCAGGCCCCGCGCGATGCCCGCCTCCGACTGGCTGCCCGACGGCCGCGCCCTCCACTCCCTGCACGCGACGACACCCGGTCCCTGCGCGCCACGCTGCAAGCCCTGGCCCGCGCTCGGCTCCTTCGCCCTTCTCGTCGCTCTGCAGCCGCACATGTCATGTCGCCGCCGTCTGCCCATCGTTGGCCCGCGGCTCGCGGACACGACACGACACCGCTACACACCACCCAAGCGCCGACGATAACGCGCTGCCGCCGCCCAATGCGTCCCTGACTCGCCCGTCGACTTCGTCTCTCCCCCACGCCCCCTGCGCCGCGTGCGTTGAGGGCCGGCCGGGCAGCCTGGCGCGCGCGCCGGCGACGGGGCGGGCATCCGCGCGCAGAGCGTCGACCGGGCCCTGTGGGGGAAGCCATCTATTTGGCTTTCCGCGCTCGTGCGCCTTCTGAGCGGTGGGTGGGCTGTCGGGCTCGAGTTTCCTCGCTGCCGTCGCTGATCGCTTCGAGAAACGTTCTGCCGGCCTGGGCGAGCGGCCGGCTGCCGTTGAGCGCCTGCTACGTAGGGGTGAAGTCAGGGAACCAGAGAAATGCGGTGCTCGTTTGGGTCTTGGTGCTCGTAGAGGATCCTACTCGTGTGCGATCGGATGTCGTGTCATGGGTGGTACCGGATGCGGGCGAACAGGTACGGTACGTCAGAGGCGGATGGTGGAGAGTGCCGCAGGTCAGCCACGAAACATCAACCTTCAGAACTGCTGCGCGTGTTGTTGTCGTCGTCGTCGTCGTCGTCCGCGGCATCAGCAATATTGAGTAGACGCGTGAGTACCCGAGCACGCGAGCACCTGGTGTGATTGCCATTGCCAGCAGGCATGTCCGTGTCGTGATGTCGAAAGCATTGCATTCCTGCCCGTTCCTGCCCAAGCTTGAAACGAAGCGAAGAGGATGTCTCTTTCGATTGCTGGAGAATTCATATTGGTGACAGCTCGGTTGGAACTACGGATAGCCATGCAGATTGCCATGATCCAATTAGTGCCCAATTTGATGAACATTGATTGAAGAATTGGTTGACCGCCAATCCCCCTCTCCGCCCCGCCAAGCAAATCGTCAAGCGCGCTATGGCCGCCGCCGCAGCTCCAGGTCCCTCCGCTGCGTTCGAGCTAGCTGGCCCTGGGGAACCTACCTAAGGCACATCGCCAGCACCGAGCGCAGCGCAGCGACAACACACAAGATGATGCTGCCCTTGCTCGCGGCAGCTTGTCTGCTGCTCAGATCCGCGTCGGCGGTCTTCGCCGACGAAGCCTTCAATCTCGACTACCACCACGCACTGCTCGGCAAGCCCCAGGAATCGACAACCTTCTTCCACCGACCGAATCCGGCCTCGCGGGCGTCGTTGATCTACTCGTTGTCTGAGAAGGGTGTTCTGGGTGCGGTGAACCCGAGGGATGGGTCGCTGGTCTGGAGACAGCTTTTGAGCGAAGGCGAGAGCTCTGGTGCGAGCTTCTTGCGCGCGGGAGAGGATCAAGATGCCGTTGTCAGTGGTATTGGAAATCGTGTGGATTCATGGGCTGCAGGCGACGGAAGACTTGCCTGGAGCCACGTTGCGCCGGCCTCGCTGCAAGACGTGGAGATTTTGGAACTCAGCGACGGGAAAGAGACGCCTGGCGCGAAGGATGCCTTGATCCTGGCTGGCGGCGAGCACGCTGAAGTGCAGAGGCTGGACGGCGCGACTGGAGCCGTCAAATGGTCGCACAAGCTGGAAAGCGGCGACGAGCCTTATCAGGTGTCTGCTTCTTCGACGGAGGTGTTTGCGATTCTGTTGCACAAGACGATGCTTGGATATATCAAGATCAAGGTCGTCAGCCTCGATCCGGTGACTGGCAAGAAGACGGACGAGTACACTCTGGCCTCGGACAGCGAGCTCGCATCGGCGGATACGATCATCTCCGTGGGAGCCAACTCTGCTTCCCCGATTATTGCATGGACGGACTCGGCGTACACAACGCTGAAGGTCAATATCATTGGCACAAAGGCCGTCTCCTCTTTCAACATTGAAAAGCACAACGAGCACGCGGTCCAGCGTGTCGCTCTCCACGCACCGTACCACACGAACTCGCTAGCTCACTTCTTGGTGCATTTTGAGACTGCCGTGTCAGACTGGGCTGAGGTCTACCATGTCAACTTGAAGAAGAGCACGGTCGAGAAGGCGTACAGCCTGCCCAAGGTCTCTGGTCACAGTGCTTTCTCGACTAGCACCAACGATGCCAATGTGTACTTCACTAGGGTCACGAATGGTCAAGTCTCTACCGTGTCATCTGCCTCGCACGGCGTGCTGGGCAGATGGGCCATCAGCAACTTCGGCACCGTGGGCAAGTCGGAAGAGACGGCCCCGTTACACGCAGTCTCTGAAGTGTCAATTAAGGGTGACTCCGTCTCCGCTGTCAGGTCCGCAGTCTACTTATCTTCCGGCGAGTGGGTCCTTCTCAGAGATGGCAGCGCGACCTGGCAACGTCTGGAGGTATTGGCCGACACTATCTCTGCAGCATTCACTATTCCTGCTGAGGCAGAAGCACTTGTGCACGAGCTAGAGGAGGAAGCGCACAGCACGCCCATCCACGCTTACATCCACCGCGTCAAGCGTCACATCAATGACCTGAAGAGTCTGCCGGAGATTGTTCGTAATCTGCCGCAGAGCTTCATGCGCGGCTTCCTCGGCACCAGTGACGACCACAGCGATGCCTTCGGCTTCAAGAAATCCATCATCTGCGCTACGAGCAGTGGTCGTCTTCTGGCACTGGAGGGCGGCAACCCCAATAGCATCATCTGGACCAAGCAGGTCGCAGACGTGCCGGCTGGACAGTCCTGGGCAGCTCGCGTTGAGGCACTGCCAAATGGCGTCATTCGCCTCATAGAAGACAATGGTTCCGAGACGCCTCTGTTCAACGCCACTACCGGCGAGAAGATTTCTTCCTCGTCGCAGGAAGTCCACGTCGATTCTCCCGTGCCGCTAGTTGCCGTCGAGTACACCCTCCAAAACGGTGAGCTTGCAGCCACTGCCTCTGGCCAGAACAAGGCGGATACTCTCTGGCGTTTCGTTCCGCAGCCTGGTGAGAAGATCTTGGGTCTTGTCTCGAGACCTGTGAATGACCCTGTCGCCTCTATTGGAAAGGTCTTGGGCGACAGGAACGTCCTTTATAAGTACCTCAACCCGAACCTTGCGCTTCTTGTTACTGCCCACGAAGCGGTCAAGTCGGCTTCCGTGTACGTTCTGGACACCGTCAGCGGTGCCGTTATTTATTCGAACACTCACAAGAACGTCGACCTTAGTGAACCTATTGCGTCCACGCTCTCTGAGAACTGGTTCGCATACTCCTTCACCGCCGAAGCGTCGGACAGCTCACCAAAGGGCCACCAACTCGTCAGCGGCGAGCTTTTCGAATCGCTCTCTTCCAACGACCGTGGTATCCTTGACGCTGCCGTCAACGTCTCCAGCTTGTCTGGCAGCACCGAACCTCACACCCTCACCCAGACCTACCAGATCCCTGAATCCATCGCCAAGCTATCCGTCACTCAAACTCGCCAGGGCATTACGTCCCGCCAGCTCCTCGCTGTACTTGCGGACTCCAGCGCCATCGTCGGTATTCCGCGCGGCGTCATCGACCCCCGCCGCCCCGTCGGCCGAGACCCCACCAAGAACGAACAGATGGAGGGCCTGGTCCGCTACGCGCCCGTGATCGAGTTCGACCCCAAATGGCACCTCAACCACGCGCGCGAGGTGCTCGGCATCAAAAACGTGGTCACCAGCCCCGCGCTGCTGGAGAGCACGAGCTTGATCTTCGCGTACGGCCTGGACGTGTTCGGCACGAGGCTTAGCCCCAGCTTCAACTTCGACATGATCGGGAAGGACTTCAACAAGTTCCAGATGCTGGCTACGGTGGCTGCGCTGGCTGTCGTGACGTTTGTTGTTACGCCTTTGGTGAGTCTTGCGCAATGAATACCTGATTCAGACTTAGCTCAGAATACTAACGATCTTTCAGGTGAAGCGGAAGCAGGTTAATGCCAGGTGGCAGTTTGCATGAGCGTTTTGCATTTGTCGGAGATACACAATAGACTGCCTGTACGATGCAACCTGCTACAAACGCCGCAGGTGTCCATTCATGAGCCGCGCATCCGACGCCTACGTGGGAAGCCATTGCGCAATGCCACAGGATTTTAAGCCTTCTCCCCAGGAAAAGCTTAGCAATACGATTAAAGGCTAGCCGGCATCCCGACCACGCTTAAGCGAAGCGCATCGCTCGGCGGAAGCCTTGCTTCTTGCAGCTCTCTGGGTGGGCAGTGGACATAAGGCAGGCATGTTTGTAAGAGAGCCATCTTTATTTACAATTTATTTCAATCGGATTTTCGTTACTCCAGCTGATCGTACAGTAAGGCGAGCGCTGAGTATGCTCCAAGCAAACGTCCCGGTGTCGAGAGCCGCGCAACTACCGTGACGTGATGTCATTATCTCCGCCACTTAAGTCCGCGACATCTTCAATGTCCACACTTCTTCAGCATCATACCAACTGTTAAATCAACGTTGCTGCCTTATAAAGAATACGCTGGGTCTGCTCTTTATCAATTTCATTCTATCTCACCACCAACATAGATCAATCTTTTTAGCATCTGAATCTTTCGATTCATACTAAAAAGAGCCCAAACTACAACCATGGCCGACCAACAGAAATACACCAACAAGCTCCAAGGCAAGAACATCCTTGTCATTGGCGGCTCTTCAGGTACCCTCTCACCCATCTCCGACTCTATGGCCAACCATACTAACATCCACTCCCAGGCATCGGTTACTCCGTCGCCGAAGCTTCCCTCGAATACGGCGCCACCGTAACCATCTCCTCCTCCAACCCCTCCCGCGTCTCCACGGCCGTCACCAACCTCCAAACCGCCTACCCCTCCGCCGCCTCCCGCATTACCGGCCACGCCTGCGACCTCGGCACCGAAGCCACCCTCGAATCCAACCTCGCCACCCTCCTCAACAAGACCACCTCCAACGCCACGCAGCCCCTCGACCACGTCGTCTACACCGCCGGCGACCCCCTCGCCTCCATCAAGCTCGCCGACGCCGACTTCGCTTTCATCAAGAAAGCCGGCATGGTGCGCTTCTTCGCGCCCCTGCTGCTCGGCAAACTCCTCCCCGCGCACCTCCGCCCCGGCCCCGCGAGCAGCTACACGCTGACGACGGGCAGCGTCTCCGAACGCCCGATTCCGGACTGGAGCGTCGTGGGCTCCTACGCGACGGGTTTGCACGGCATGACGCGGCAGCTGGCGCTCGACCTGAGGCCGCTGAGGGTCAATCTGGTCAGTCCTGGCGCGGTGGAGACGGAGCTCTGGAGCGGGATTCCGGAGGCACAGAGGGCGGAGATGATGAGGGGTTTCGAGGCGAAGATGACGACGGGCAAGGTGGGGCAGCCGGGGGATGTGGCGGAGGCGTATTTGTATTGTATGAGGGATAGGAATGTTACGGGGAGTTTGATTAGTACTAATGGTGGGCATTTGGTTATGTGAGGGGATGACGGAGGGATCGGGGATGGCAGGGATATAACGATCGAATGGGAGGAATTTGTTCACGTGTGAGAGAAATGTATCGTTCGTATCATTCTATCGTGCTCTCTAAACTCCATGCTCTCGCTGAGGAGATTCCTCTATTCAGATAATCATGTACCATGCACATGAACGCTTAAATATCGACTCCGTCCACCTCTTTACTTGCCATGCACAAACAGCCTGCCACCCAACGGCTGCTCCGCCCTCTCCGCCAGCTTCTCGCGCGCGCCCTCCTGCAGGCCGCCGAACACCAGCTGCGCCTTCAGCTGCCACTCGAGCGGGATGTTCCAGATCTCGCTGGCCTTCTGGTCGGGCAGCGGGTTGTAGTGCTGCAGGTTGGCGCCGAGCCCCTCGGCCTCCAGCGCCGTCCACGCGGCGTACTGGTGCATCGCGCTCGTGTGCTCGGACCAGACGGGGAACTTGTCGGCGTACATGGGCAGGTTGGTCTGCAGGGTCTTGACGGGCTCGGGGTCTTCGTAGAAGAGGATCTGAGGAAGGTTGGGTCAGCGGCTGCGGTGGTTTGGGGAGGGGATGGAAGGAGGCTTACGGTTCCGTAGCCGGCGCGGAAGCCTGCGATGCGGTTGCCGGTCGACTCCCACTTGTCCTCGGGCACGACGGCTTTCAGGATGTCGCGCACGACGTCCCAGAACTTGTCGTGCTCGTCTTTGAGGAGGAGGACCAGGCGGGCGGACTGGGAGTTGAAGGACGAGGGGGTGTTCTTGACGACGTGGGTGACGATCTCCTCGATGCGGGCGTCGGAGATAGGAGAGGTCTTGTTGAGGGCGTAGATGCTGCGACGGTTGGTGGTAGCGTCGAGCAAAGACATGGTGGATGCCATCTTGGTGTTTGTTTGGCCTGCTTTGGGAGTGGATGAGGTGAAGGCGCGGGTATTGAGAGTGGATCTGAGTGGACGGGATGTAGAGGAGATTGAAGGTTTTGCGAGGGAGAAGAGCGATGGCTTTTGTATCAAAGATCGTGTATTGCTCAAAAGCCTGGGGAGTAGTGGGGCAGACATGGCGGGACGGAGTGAAGTGGAGGGGCTAGAAGATGATGGAGCAGGAAGATGTTAGGAATAGAGTGTGCCGGGGCTTTCGCGTGCTCTAGTGGGAGAATAGCGCGATGTGGTCGAAAAATTACCTAGTCATGAATGCGGCATTGATACCGATCTGGCTGTTGAACAGTAAGGCTCGCGTTGTTCGGCGTTGAATGATAACATAAGCGTGCTAACTTTTGGGCGGTTTCTATGAACTGGTTGGAAATCCAGCGCGGAACGGAAGCGAGCGATCAATTTAGCGCCGGCACGTGGAGTCCCCGGCTGCCGGGCGGCTGGAGGCGATAGGCAGATCGTCAGAGCATGCATAACTTGTCTTTCTTTCACTCTATACCAAGAGAAACAGATTAGGTGATGTTTACCTATTGCCGCTTCACAGGTGCTCTACACTTAGGTCGCCTCGATCAGCCTGCTGCTCCTGCAGCGACAATTCGATCGAAATAGCCACGCGGAAAAGACAGACTCTAGGATGTATACGTCGACCTGTACCTCACTTGGCCGGCCGATTCATATCTAAAGCCATTCCACTAGAACGAATGAGGAAACATCTCAAACCATTTATTACTACCCCGAATCTACACTTTTCCGATCTTCCTCAACATCCCCAACGCCACATCGACAACATCATGCACCATCCAAAGCTCCATGTCGCCACTGGCCGCTAGATCCGCGCTCACCTGCGCCAGCTTCCTCTCATAGTACCTCGCCTGCTGATCTACACCGGTGCTCATGAGATTTCTCAACTTCGGTGAGATGGTCACCACATTTTCAAGTGGCGCTTCGCCGGTGTAGAGCCTGTGCCCGAAGTCGCACGCCGTGATATAAGCTTCATGGTCTTGCGGCAAGGACTTGAGGCGTCGACGTGAGCCGACGAGCTTGCCTTTCTTCCGTTGAGGCTCTTGGGTCCTGATTGGGGTAAGGGTCTGGTTGAGATGTCTTCGAGAGTTGGGAGACGATTTCAAAGCGGAGGGGCGGACCGCCGCCAGGGCAGCTGCGCGCCGACGAGTCGTGACTGGCATCGCTGGTATGTGAAACTGGGCTGGATGTGAAGGTGAATGCTCTGATCCACGTTGATGATATCTATTACCAAGGGCAGATTAGGGTCCTTGGTTTGATTTGTGGCGAACAAAGAAATGCCTGCCTTTGACCGGATTTGGCGCCGGAATTGATGGATTGACCCCCAGAAACAAAGAGCTTGCCTCGCGAAGATCGGATCATTGGCTAGAGCTCGGCAGAATGCGATCCGAATCACGAGAACATGACATCGAAGTGCTGAACGGATTGAAGATCAACAGGGCGTGATGACGATAGCTCCTTAATTGACTGCACCTATGTATCAACCTCTCTTCCGACCACGACCCAACGGCGCCTGCATGCGATTCACCGCCTTCAAAATCCGCACTCGATCCTCCAAAGACTCAATCACCTCCTCAAACGTTTGTCGTGCGCCAGCCAACTTCGCCGCCAACTCACCGAGCTCGTCGATCATCTGCGCCCGCTCGCGCCTGACAGTAGCGACAGTAGGGCGCTTGAAGGCCTGCGCATTGCTAACAGACACGGGCGTCTCAGGCGACTGGCGCTCAACCTGGTCAACGATCCCACGGACGACGCTACTCGTGCGCCGAGACGATTTGCGAGTTGGGGGTGAGGCTGTAGGAACCTGCGTGAGGATCTCGCGCACGACGCTGCTGTCGCGTCTTCCTGCTTTGCCTTTCTTGCTTGCCTTCGAAATAGAAGGAGCAGGAGCAACTGTTCCTACGAGAATAAGATCAGACGAGCGGCTCGAAGGCCGTGAAGCGTTACTCGATGGATTGCGAGTTGCCGTGCGATCAACATAGGTTGGAATGTCTGCAAGCTCCAGTCTGGTTTTGGGGCTCGAAATGTGTTTATAGGCGTTGCGTTGGCCAGCAGTGTCCTCGAAATGCACGCTTGGTGGGGAGTGCCTACCCGGCCTCTCCACGAATCCCAAGCCATTGTACGGATGGACTGCAGTCGGCGGTGGAGTAGCGGTGATGTGAGGCATACCTGCAAGGAAACCCCTGGAAGCAGGTTTTTGACGGCTGTTACCATTGGAGGATGAATCGCTTAGGCCGTGGATCGAGAAAGATCGTGGCACTGGCGCGGGTGACACGCTCCTGGCCTTCTTCCTTCCACCCGCTCTCGCCGAGCTATACGTGGCAAACTCGGGACTGTCCAGATAGGGTAAGATGCGGTAGCTCTCGGCCAACTCCCAGTCGTCTTCTAGAGGCTCAGGAATGCTGGGCTCTGGCATCCGCCGATCGCGAGAGCGTGTGGCACTAGTCGTCACCATGAGCGGGAGCTTCGTCGCTTTTCCTTGGTGCTTCTTCTTGCTCGGCGGCGCCTTCTTCGCGGGCTTGCTGATTTTGGCGGCAATGGCTTTCTTTCCACGTCTTGCCTTCTGCACTTTGCCAACCTTCTTCTTGGCAGCGGTTGGGGCAGCGGTTGGGATAGCAGAAGCCTTCGGGGTCTTAGAGCGTGTGACTGGAGCCATCTTGTGGAAATGTTGATAATCAAAATGTAAGCGCTGTCAGGAGGCGTGCACGAAGCATTTGATATTCATGTATCGCTTACCCTGAGGTTCTTTGTTCGAACAGTGCCGCGACTCACGAGTTAGCCGGAAACAGATGCAAAGGATCACATTCCCCTTTGTTCGGGGATCACTCGACACAGTGCATTGCCAACCTTGTCTTGGACTCAGGGTATGCGACAGGAAATGCGGTCTGTTTGCCCGCCAATCCACATGCGAGGGTGCGTCTCTCCCTGGAAACGGATGGCTTTGTTGGTCAAGAGACATGAACCACAATAGATCTTCCGGTGTCATTGAGAGTGCAAAAGGACGGGTTTTGCAGTCGCACTTCTGCATTCAAGCTTGTTTGCATCTGTAGACCGTTTACCGGGGGTTCTGCGTGGAATGAGCGGCTTTGGGGAGTGGGCAACGATGACCAGAGCACAATCAAGATTCAACCACGAAGATGTTCCGCAAGTAAGGATCAGAAGCGAGCTCAAACGTTCACAACGTCAATGAGTACACAGGATCAAGTAGTCAAGAAGCGGGTTGCACGGATTGTATTTCTAGGCCTGAGCAACTGTTACGTCCGCCCACTCCTCAGTCCTAGGTGCAGGGCTTTCCCCTCCCTTCTACAAAGAAGGCAGGTATCTTTCCCTCATAAAGCACCGAGACATATTGTAGCCGAGATCGTGCAAGCTGGGGCTCGTTTGTGCGAGAATAAGTTCAATTGGTTTTTTGATGGTAAGTGTCCAGCGCTCTCTCTAACGTGGCGACTGCATTTACCACTGAGACTCAGGCTGAGTCTGGGCACCGGCCTGCTCGGCCCAACCCTGGTTGCCAGTCTCGACGGGAGCGGAGCTGGCGGCCCAGTCGGCACCATCAGCGTCCCAGGTGCTGGCGGCGGGGGCACCAGCGGTGTTAGAGGCAGCGGCGAAAGCACCGGCGGTGCCGCCAGAGACCTCCCACTCGTTGTTGAAGCCAGACTCGACGGCACCGGCGCCAACCTCCTCAACGCCAGGGACCTTGGCCTCGTCCTGGCCAGCGGAGTCCTTGTTCTCCTCGGCCTCAGGGTCGCGGTAGAAGTACAGATCGGGCATGACGTCCCACTCGGCCTCACGGCTGGCGATGGTGCCACGGAGACGGAGGACCTCACGGGCGAGCATCCACCAGACCAGACCAATGGAGTGACGGCCCTTGTTGTTGGTGGGGATGGCAACGTCGACGTACTCGGTGGGGGAGTCGGAGTCGCAGAGGGCGATGACCGGGATGTTGACGTAGGAGGCCTCCTTGATGGCCTGGGCGTCGGTGCGCGGGTCGGTGACGACGATCAGGCGCGGCTCCTTGAAGGAGCGGGTGATGTAGTTGGTGAAGTTACCGGGGGTGAAACGACCGGCAATGGCGCCAGCGCCGGTGTGGGCGGCGAACTTCAGGACGGCACGCTGACCGTAGGGACGGGCAGAGATGACGCAGACGTCGGCGGGGTTGTCAATGGCGGCGATGATACGGGCGGCCAGGACAATCTTCTCCCTTTGGTGGAGTCAGCATTGAATTCTCTTGATACAAGGCTTGGCATATCCGTATGTGTAGATGCTGCGAGCGGCGCAAAGTTGCTCATGTCGTTGCGATCGCGCCGCTCGCGCGCACTTCCTTGCCAGACATATCGCCATAATCCACGTACCAGGTCTTGCCAACGTTCAGGACGTTGATACCGTCGGCGCGGGTCTTCCACAGGTACGGCTCCATGTGCACCTGCATGTTCTTGCTGCCGAGGTGGCACTGGGCAGACAGGAGCATCTCCATGTCCTGGGAGGTGGCGTTGAACGCCGCGGGAAGGTTCTTGGCGGCCATCTTGATTGTCGGTGTGTCGAGAGAGTACTTGCGACGTTGGTGTTCGAGATGGTGGGAGAGAACACTTGAAGCTGCCCGCCAAAGTAGCGACGAAATTCGGTCGGCGTTTTGCGATTTGGTGCGCCGACCGCACAGTGCGCGCTAAACCCTGTTTAGCACCACCCCAGCTGCGGCCTTGGCGGCCAACCCCGAGCGGGCGAGAAGTCGGGCATGCGCTGGAGTGTATGGCAAAGGTTGGTGTTGCGCATATCATCCCATCAGCCGCCATGCCGCCCAGGATACCCATCTTCACGTGTCTTAAGGCACCTGCCGGTAATGCCGCCGATTCCATACATCAACATCTTGCGCTGACCCTCAACAGCCCAGCCGCCCTCCTCTCTCCACCGCGCATTCTCTACCACTCCTTCTCACTATGCCTCGACTGTGACCCAGCGCAAGAAACACCGAGACCCATATGCGATTGCTCAGGCAAAGGCGCGCAAAGATGCCAACTTGAGCAGGCGTGAGGTCCTGACCAAGCAGCGAGCCGCGGAACTTGGAGACCCCATCAGAGGCATCGAGACACCGTTTGTCCGGTCATTCGACACAGCACTCCCCTCAGAACCAGAACCACCTTCGACCGCTACTAGACTCCGCGTGGACCAGTCACCCGACGTCGACGCTCCGGGACCCTCTGCCGACCGCGACGAGCACCTCAACTTTTTCCTTACCAAAAACGAGCTAGACCGGGGCATTGAACACAGCAACTGGTTGATGTCACCGTCAGAAGCGGAAATCAGTGGCCCCAACGCCAGGTTCGAGACTGGAGAAATCACAGAAGAGGAGTACCGAGCACAGCTCGCGCAAGAGCAGAGCAACGCGTCTGAGGCTCTGAAACGCATTGCTTCCCTGTCCATTGGCAATTCCAAGGACCGTCTGCGCGTCAACACCCAGCGCTGCATCGATGCTTTCGGCCGTCACAACACCGACCAGGTACTGGACCCTAAGCCTGCTGGAGCCCATGCTGGACCTGTGACGGAGAAGAAGGAGCGTGCTGGTCCCGACACTGGCAGCTCAGAGGTGCAGGCTGCCATCCTGACGGCCAAAATCAGGACGCTCGCGGAGTACTGCGAGACTAGAGGGCGAACGGACAGAGTGAACAAGAGGAACTTGAGGTTGCTCGTACACAGGAGGCAGAAGCTCCTGAAGTACTTGAGGAGGAAGGAGAGGGGTGGCCCTAGGTGGCAGAACCTGATTGAGACTCTTGGTCTGACTGAAGGTACATGGCAGGGTGAGATCTCACTTGGCGCATAGATGTGGAATTGGGCATAGCGTGGCGTATGGGACTGTATAGTATCGCAACATCAGACGGCCCAAGGGCGTCCAATGTATCATTACGAAAGAATTATCGCAAGGCGACTTGTAATCGATTTTTGGTTTTGAGCTCACTCATGTCAATGTAACGAGTGTCCTAAAACTGGATGTGAATGGGCGAAAAGTAACGTTCTTGCTGCCCATTAGCTACATTTGCTCGTATACGAACGAGACTCGAATCCCGCGAGCATCTGCCATCAAAGTTGAGCCAATGATGGCTGCACCAAAGTGAGCACCGACAGCGGAGACCCTGGCGTTTTGGCGGAGAAGAAATCTCCCGGCTGGCGCGCACGGCCAGCGTCGTCAGAAGGTCGAGATGACTCGATTGCCGAAGGGAATAGCTCCATACTTTCACGCCATTGAAGACCATAATAATATTGAGTCAAGCCAGCTTTTGTTCGCTATGTCATCGTAGAAACCGGCCTTGTATGCAGCAACTTCGCCTCTGGGATATACTCAGCCTACACTCGACCGACCTCATCCTCGCCGATTCGGCGAAACAACTCATATCCGAACAACTGATCAGCTAAGGCACTTCAGTTCGCCATGGCAGTACCCAATGGCACAGCATCCACCGCAACGAAAGTCCCGATCCTGGGCAAGGAGAGCATCATTGTCGACTACGGCCTCTGGAACAACTACATAGCCCGCGACTTGCTCGAGAACATCGTCACGTCGACGTACGTCCTTGTCTGCGACGAGAACCTGGCCAAGCTGGACTATGTCCCGGCCTTCACGAAGAAATTTGAGGAAGAGAGGGAGAAGCTGGGCAAGACCGCAGAGGACACGAGGCTCTTGGTCTACGACCGCGTGAGGCCCGGCGAGACGTCCAAGAGCCGCAAGACGAAGGCCGATGTGGAGGACTGGCTGCTGAAGCAAGGATGCACGAGAGACACTGTCATCCTGGCTCTGGGCGGTGGTGTTGTTGGCGACATGATCGGCTTTGTCGCTGCCACCTACATGCGCGGCGTGCGCTTCGTCCAGATCCCCACATCTCTGCTGGCCATGGTTGACAGCAGTATCGGCGGCAAGACTGCGATCGACGTTCCCATGGGTAAGAACCTGATTGGGTCTTTCTGGCAGCCAGAGAGAATTTACATCGACCTTGCTTTCCTGGAGACGCTCGACAAGAGGCAGGTTTGCAACGGCATGGCCGAGGTCGTGAAGACCGCTGCCATCTGGGACGAGAAGGAATTTGAGCGCCTGGAAGACGGCGCAGATGCGATCATGGCTGCACTTGAGAAGCCCGCTGGTCCGGGCAGATTCGAAGGTATTGAGGAGGTCTTCAAGAGAATCGTCCTCGGAAGCGCAAGGGTCAAGGCAGAGGTTGTGAGCGCGGACGAGAGGGAAGGTGGATTGAGAAATCTGCTGAACTTTGGTCACTCGATCGGACACGCTTACGAAGCTATATGGACCCCGGAGATTCTGCACGGCGAGTGTGTCGCTGTTGGTATGGTGAAAGAGGCTGAGCTTGCGCGTTACCTGGGTGTGCTCCCTCCCGGCGCTGTCGCTCGATTGACGAAAGCCATTTCGAGCTACGGTCTTCCTACTTCGCCTAGCGACAAGTTCATCACAAAGAAGACTCACAAGCAGTGCCCTACTGAGGAGCTATTGCACCGCATGGCCGTTGACAAGAAGAACGCTGGTTCCAAGAAGAAGATTGTTCTGCTGTCAGCCATTGGAAAGTGCTACGAGCCTCAAGCTACCAAGGTCGCCGACAAGGACATTCGCATTCCTCTGAGCTCCTCGGTCCTTGTCAAGCCTGGTGTTCCTAAGGGCTTGAACGTATCATGCAAGCCGCCGGGAAGCAAGAGTATCTCCAATCGTGTCCTTCTTTTGGCAGCCCTCAGCAAAGGCAAATGCAGAATCGGCAACCTTTTGCACTCAGACGACACTCAGTACATGCTGAGCGCTATTTCCAAGCTTGGTGGTGCCACATACGGTTGGGAGGACGAGGGCAAGGTCCTTGTCTTGAACGGCAACGGCGGTGCTCTCAAGGCGTCGCCGGAGGAGATCTACATCGGCAACGCGGGCACAGCGTCTCGCTTCCTCACCACCGCCCTTTCTCTCGCCCATGCGACCCCTGAGGCATCTCACACCGTTCTGACTGGCAACGCTCGTATGCAGGAGCGTCCTCAAGGTCCTCTTGTTGATGCCCTGCGCTCCAACGGTGTTTCCATTGATTACATTGGCAAGCCTGGTAGCCAGAGTCTGCCGGTTCGCATAGCTTCCACTGGTGGCTTTGAGGGCGGTGATATTGAACTCACTGCCAAGGTCTCCTCCCAATACGTGTCGTCGATTCTGATGTGCGCCCCGTACGCAAAGAACCCGGTCACCCTCCGTTTGGTTGGCGGCAAGGTCATCTCGCAGGCTTACATCGATATGACCATTACCATGATGGCATCTTTCGGCGTCCAAGTCACCCGCAGCAAGACTGAGGCCAACGTTTACCACGTGCCGAAGCAGCCCTACCAGAGCCCGGCCGAGTACGAGGTCGAGAGTGACGCTAGCTCGGCGACGTACCCTCTCGCCATGGCAGCTATCACTGGTACCACTTGTACGGTCCCCAACATCGGTTCCGCATCTCTGCAGGGTGACGCCAGGTTTGCCGTTGATGTGCTGAAGCCCATGGGCTGCTCTGTTGAGCAGACCGAGACTAGCACTACTGTCACCGGCCCTCCGATGGGCGAGTTGGCCCCTATTCCCGAGGTGGACATGGAACCTATGACTGATGCTTTCTTGACCGCGTGCGTACTTGCCGCGGTCGCTAAGCCGGGCAAGCAAGGTGCCACCACCAGAATCACTGGTATTGCAAACCAGAGACAGAAGGAGTGCAACCGCATCAAGGCCATGTACGACGAGCTGGCTAAGTTTGGCGTCACCTGCCGCGAGCTTGAGGACGGCATTGAGGTTGATGGACGCGGTATGGACATCCAGCAGGCGAATGATTACATTCACTGCTACGATGATCACCGTGTTGCCATGAGCTTCGCGGTCCTGGCATCTGTTGCGCCCAAGCAGACACTTGTCACTGAGCGCGAATGCACAGGCAAGACATGGCCTGGCTGGTGGGACGTTCAGCATCAGACCTTTGGTGTTGAGATGGAAGGCACGGAGCCCGAACATCACCAGCAGAACGGTGCTGTTCAGAATTCCACTGGCAAGCTAGCACCTGGTGAGATCAAGAAATCTATCTTCATCGTTGGCATGAGGGGTGCTGGCAAGACAACATGCGGCCAATGGGCGTCGAAGATCCTCGGCTGGCCGGTCGTTGATCTTGACACCGAGCTCGAGCAAAACGAGGGTATGACGATCCCGGAAATGCTCAAGGACAACGATTGGGCAGGTTTCCGCGAGAGAGAGCTTAACCTTCTGAAGAAAGTCATGCGTGAGAAGCCCGAAGGTTACATCTTCGCTACCGGAGGCGGCGTTGTCGAGACGACAGAAGCACGCAAGCTGCTCAAGGACTGGACTAAGGAAGGTATGGTCCTCATGGTCACCAGGGATATCAAGCTTGTCATGGATTTCCTGCAAATCGACAAGACCCGCCCTGCCTACGTTGAGGACATGATGGGTGTCTACCTCCGTCGCAAGCCTTGGTTCGAGGAGATTAGCAATCTTCACTTCCACTCTCAGACTGTCGACCCATCTCAGATCATTGCAGGCTGGAGCAGCCCGCTCGACGATTTCGAGCGTTTCCTATGGACGATGACGGGCCGTAAGAGTGCCATCCAGAAGATCAAGGCCAAACAGCACTCGTTCTTCGTGTCTCTCACTGCGCCCAGAATGGACCAGATCGTGCATCTGCTCCCTGATGTCACCACTGGTGTGGATGCCATCGAGCTGCGTGCTGACCTTCTTGCCGACCCCAAGTCTGCTGAGGGTCTGCCTACGCCTGACTACCTCATCGATCAGGTTGCTCTGCTTCGTGCCTCAACTACGCTTCCACTTATCTTCACTCTGCGCACTGTCTCCCAAGGCGGCCGCTTCCCTGACAAAGACCTCAAGGGCGCACTGGAGCTTTACCGTGTTGCTCTCCGCATGGGCTTCGACTTCGCAGACCTTGAGCTTACTGCACCTCAGGAGCTGAAGGACTTTGTGCTTTCGCACCGCAAGATGTGCACCATCATTGCGTCGCATCACGACCCGAAGGGCACCCTTTCGTGGGCTGACGATGCCGCGGATTGGATCCCTCACTTCGATGCTGCTCGTGAGTACGGTGACATTGTGAAGCTCGTTGGCGTTGCCAAAAACTCGGACGACAACGACGATCTCAAGGCTTTCAAGAAGCGCATCGCTTACGAGCTGCCGGATCTCCCTCTTATCGCTATGAACATGGGCGAAGCTGGCAAGATGTCCCGCGTTACGAACGCCTTCATGACACCCGTGTCGCACCCTGCTCTCCCAGCCAAGGCAGCCCCTGGGCAACTCTCTGCAACTGACATCCGCAAAGTGCTCGGTCTCGTGGGCGAGATCGTTCCCAAGGAGTTCACCATCTTTGGCTCTCCCATCGCCCACAGCAGAAGTCCTGCCTTGCACAACACCCTCTTCGACCTCTCCGGCCTCCCGCACACCTACGGCCGCCACGAGGCCACCAACGCCGCCGACGTGAAGAGCATCATCCGCTCCCCCAACTTCGGCGGCGGCAGCGTGACCATCCCCCTCAAACTTGACATCATGCCCCTTCTTGACGAAATCGACCCCGCCGCCAAAACCATCGGCGCAGTCAACACCATCGTCTGCACGCCCAACTCCACCTCCTCCCCCACCCTCGTCGGCCACAACACCGACTGGCAAGGCATGATCCTCGCGCTCCGCAACGCCGGCGCCGCCGCTTCCTCCACCGCCCGCCCGGAACCCGGCATGGTCATCGGCGGCGGCGGCACCGCGCGCGCCGCCATCTACGCCCTCAAGAACATGGGCTACAGCCCCATCTACCTCGTCGGCCGCAACAAGGCCAAGCTCACGGACCTCGCGTCGGCCTTCGACGACTCCTACCACGTCCGCCTGCTCGCCAGCGACGAGGACGCCCGCGCCCTCAAGCCCGCCGAGTACCCCGTCGTCGCTGTCGGCACGATCCCCGGCGACTCGCCCATCGACCCCAGCATGCGCGAGATCCTGTGCCATATCTTCCAGGCGTCCGCGCCGAGCATTACGGGCGTGAACAGTGGTGGGGCTAAGGTGTTGCTGGAGATGGCGTACAAGCCGGCTGTCACTAGTTTGATGCAGCTTGCGAGCAATTCCGGGTGGAAGAGTATTCCCGGTTTGGAGGCGCTGGTTGGGCAGGGGATTCATCAGTTTAGGCTGTGGACGGATATCGTGCCGACGTACACTGTTTGCCGCGATGCGGTGATGGGGAAGACGGAGTAGGGCTGATTTTGAAGAGGTGTAGGGATTTTGGTTGAAGTGATAAAAGCTGATGCTGCTTGCGTGTATGTATATGGGTATAAGATACTAAGAAACACGTAAAATACTCGCTCCCCAAAGACATCAAATCTGTGACGTAGCATTGGTAGTCCGAGACACCAGATGGATAAATCAGCTACTCGTTTCAAAATCCACTACTCCTCCTCGCTGACGTCTTCATCACTCTCGTCCACCCTCGCCAAAGGCGCGGGCTCTTCATCTTCCTCCTCAGCCGCCATTGCCAAAGCCAACTGCGCCTCCATATCGTCTTCGTCATCCGCAGCCGGCACAGCAAGGCTCGCCCGCCTCGACCGCGGCTGCGCCGCCGGCTGACGCGGTGGTTCCGGTTGAGGAGGGCTTGGCACCACCGAGTCTTCCACATCGCCATCACCGCCAACCTCGTCATCGTCATCGTACGAGAACTCAAAGTGATGCTGCTCCTGCTCTGGACTGCTGTCGCCTCCAATTTCGAACTCCTCCCCTTCCTGCTTCGCGGCGCCATTGAGATGCGGCGAGTTGATTCTGCTGGCAGGCGAGGAGGCGGCGGAACGCAGGCTGATGGGCCCGGCGCCGCGGCTGCCGAGGTGGCCGGAGAGCGCGAGCGACATCGCGGAGAGGTGCGTGGGTTTCTGGCTGGTGTCTGGCGTGGAGTTTTCGAGGATGAGCTCGCCGTCGTCTTCGTAGTCTGGCTGCCCTGATGGTTGCGAGGGTTGTTCGATCGACGGCGCGGGAAGGGTGGCTTTCCGCTCGACACGGACTTCGGGAACGGGTTGGGTTTTGGGCTTGGGTTTGGTGGATGGTGTGCTGGTGGGGGTTGGGTCTTCGCCTGCTTTGACGCGCTTGGGGTTGGGTCGGGTTGCGGCTGCGGAGGGTGTTTTGCGCTTCTTTGCTGCGGCGGTCGATGGTGCTGGTTTCGATGGTCGCGAGGTCGGTGTGCTTGTCGGTGGTTTGTGTAAGGGTGTCCCAGCGGTACTTCTATTGGGTTGTGAGGATGGCTCTTCTCGTTGAGGCGTGGCTTCGACTGATTTCAGGAAGTGTCGAAAGTCGAAAGGATTGTCGGCGTCTGGTGCTGTGTCCCTTGGCTCTTCTTCCTCGCCGAACATTCCCTCATCGTCATTGTCGCTATCGTTCTCAACCAGGTACGGGTGCTTCTGTGCCAGACTCCCTCCATCCTTATCCTCCGGTGCTCGGGTCAGGTTCATGGTATGTGAACTGCCTAGCCTCTCCAATACGACCTCCTTCTTGCCCTCCCCGCTAATGACCAAGACATACATGTCCTCATCCTCCCTGTTCCGACCCGTGTACTCCCATTCTTTGTCGCCGTCTTTCACCGAAAGCATACTGGCATCGGCCTGCTTGCCGGGCAGCAGCTTGCTGGTGACATTTGCTCCTTTCGTTGACTGTGGCTTATGATTGTAACGAACGTTCCTGTATCTTCTGGATTCGCCGTCTTTGAGCACGCTCGCTCCCAAGCGTACGTGAAAAGTGCCGGGCGTATTGAGGTCGATGGCCGACGCCGGCACCACCGCGGCAGCCATGTTCTGTATCGGCAGGCAATTGAGGATTCCAGGTGGTTGTTCTTGCTGGTGAAGCGAGTTTTGGGTGATTTAGGAGCGGAGTAAAGAAAGAAAAGGCTGCATGGTATGTTTGCCTGGAGAGGGGTGTGTCGAACAAAGGCGAGGCGGCGGCTTGGGTCTGGCCGTGAATAGCATCAGCCATCAGCCATCGGCCGTCACCAACAGGGCGACCCACATCGGAGCGATTGCGCCGGGCTCGTGGCGCGGGCGCTAAGCTGTGGGGAAGAGTCCATCTCCCGCGCCTCAGGCAGAGGCCGCTGCGCGCCCGCTTTGTGCAGGCGTTCACGCCACGGGCTGCTGTCCTGCAGGTCATCTACGCATCTGGACCTGCGCCTCACCGTTTCATGGCTGGCTGACTGGCCGCGCAGGACTTTGATGCTTACCAGATATGCTCTGATCGTCACTGATGGGCGGCCCTTCTCAAGACTAAATGTGTATGGTACAGTTGCTCCGTCCCTTTGTGAATATGCGTAGGGACAAGGATCAGGCACCTCTTCAGCAAACCAGGTAGTCATACGATGGTTTGTCATCCTGCATATCGTAAGACAGAGTTCAGCTTACCAGTCCTCATTCTGGTCGAAGCAAGTCTCGGCTGCGTGGCGTACTCCTGTACCAGCACCACTTCAGCCCTTTGAACGGTATGCATAATGCAGTCATAAAATCTACATACGGCCAGGCTCAGCCACGCGTGTAGAACAGATATAAAATCCAGCAACCATATCAGCATGAGCTTCTCTCTTTCGTCACCCGCATCCACACAGCATCGCTCCGTTACTCTTCCATCGCCATGTCTCAACCTCACTTCAGCTCCTACGAAGGCCTCGGTGAATGGGCGAAGGCAAATATGCACTACAGCCAGGCCGTCCGCATCGGAAACACGATCAAGACTTCAGGCCAAGGTCTCTCCTCAGCCCCCTCTCTTGCCCGCGAAGCTCGTGTCAGCTGACCTCGCACCAGGCGGTTGGCACCCAACCACTGAGCCCATCTCTATCTCCTCCAATCTAGACACTGAAATCGACCAAGCGTTCGCAAACGTCGATCTCGCCCTAAAAACCGCAGGCGGTAAGGGCTGGAGTCAAGTGTACAGCGTTAGAAGCTTTCATGTTGCCCTCGACGAGCAAACCACGGCAGCTATGGTGAGCAATCTACGCAAGTGGTGTGGTGAGGATCACATGCCCATTTGGACCGAGATCGGAGTAAGCACTCTGGCTTTGGAGGCAATGAGAGTTGAGATTGAGGTGGAAGCTTACGTCGGGTGATGATGCAAGCTGTAATGTCAGGCTCAATCATCCTGCAAACAAATTGAAGACTACTTCCACTCCCGCATACCAGCGAACACAGCGATCGCAACACCAACTCCAGCAGCTAATCCCGCGCCCACCATCGTCATGTTCTTCCTGATTCCATCTTCCGCCCATGCCCCGAGCTGCGCGGTATTCTTCGCGAAGACTGCAGTGTCGTTGCGCCTTGGGAAAGGCTCATCGGGCACGCTCTCGCCCAAAAACCTACACAAAGGGGTCCAGCCTTCTTTGACGTTGAACACCAGCAAATTTTCCTTCGGCACGATGGCCTGAACCTCCGCATTGTAGTCCTCATAAGCCTGCTTAGCAGTCGTCGTGCCATTATGGAAATCATTCCACAGCTCCTTCCGAATCGGCGAGTGGTACATAATAAGCTTAGCGAACTTGACCGTCGTCGAATCCCAAGGTGCAAACAGTACTTTGATCCTATCAATCCAGCCGGACGGCAGAATCTGCGTGGCGTACGGAATAATCGTGTTCATCTGCGACCTGTGCCACTGGTCCGCGCTATCGCGCACCGTCAAGACAGCTTTCGCATCCGGATACGCCTCCAGCAGCTCGCGGTAGAAAATCGTGCACGGCGTGTCCGTGGCCGCCTGGCAGTGGCCCAGCAGCGCGTCCCACTCGGCCTTCCCGTACGGTTTGCCGACGCCCTTGAGCTTCGCGTCCAGGGCTTCGACCCACAGCTCGGCGTCGCGCGGGTTCTCTTGGATGATGCTCGCGTAGTGGTAGCAGTCTTTGTAGCCTAGGTCGACGAGCGCTTGGCGGAGGGAGGTGGTGCCGGTGCGGGATTGCCCTAGGCAGAGCACGCGCAGGGGTACGGTGCGCGTGGCGTGGCGCCGGTCGATGTTGGTCATGTAGGCCATGGCGGCCATGTCGCCGGGGTCGTAGACGTGGTCTTTTGGGGGTTTGGTTGGGTTGGCCATGGTGATTCCGGTTGGCTGGCGCTTGTGCTTGGAGCTATCTTTCTATCTGTCAAGAAGATCCCGGCAGTACTCTTCTAACTGGCATTCGCTGACGTTTATCAAAGAAAGGAGCTTGGTGTGGCCACAGCAGACATATATGCCTCAATAATATCAACCTACCTGCCAGTTGAACAGCTCTAAGTCTATCCCGTGCTGACTGACAAAAAAGGGAAGTCGGTCTGTCCACGAGACCTAGACCACGATCCTGAGTGAACGCGTTGTCATTTGATGCCATGTCATGGCACCTAAGAACTCCAGCTGAGCGCTAGGAAGAGCTTCTTTTCATAGCAGGTAGCCGGATGGAGCTTGATGACTGTAGATCATGGGAAGCCTTAAACCCGCACCTGGGTAGGGCTGGAGATAGTCTACGCTCAGCTGAAAGACACGGCGATAACGTTACATTTCCGCGGTAGTATATGTGGGAAGGAAGGATGAGTTGAGGTGCGTCGGTCGGTTTCTATACGGGGCTGAGGGCTGAACCCTTGGTGGCTGAAGTCGACTGCTTGGGTTTCGTAGGGTTAGGGTTGGGGTTGGAGCTCACATCAGATTTGACGAACGCGCAGAACGACACTCGTCTCAGGGCTCATGTAAAGCATATAGACCTTCCGTATGATATTTTGGTTTTGGTAGGTGAGTTGTCTAGGGAATCGTGCTCACATTAGCATGGTCATCGATATTCTGAAGATGGGATGCCGTTGCGTTGAGATCTGCCTCGGCTTCTTGCACGGAGCTACCTTATGTCGTGCAGCTGCACAGCGATCACAACATTTGCAATACGTTACTTGTGATTCGAAAAAACGGTACACGTTTCGGTTGCTTACCATCAATAATCTGACCTATCAACACAGTGACATGATGGGTGAGTAACTTCACAAACTGCCAGCAAAGTGAATCTGGAAGCAAGCAGCAGAGACCCTTCCTCTCGCCAGTGACGCAAAGCTTCCCGCAAAGCTCCCATGTCCAGCACCGTAATGCTCCATGTCCTCTTCTTAAATCACACCGCCTTGCCCATTTCTTCGCCCGCTTGACAGCCCGGAACAAATCTGCCAAGATGGCTTCGCCTCTGGACCGCAGCACAAGCTCGCCTTCGGGCCAGTCGAGTGCAGCGATACTTCTCGCAAAACAGTTCAAGCAGATTCAGACCGACAAGGATATTCCTGGGATCAGCTGCGGGCTTGTTGGAAGCAATGTGTTCGAGTGGGAGGTCATGCTCATGCTGAGCGATGATCAGGATAGCTTGTACGGAGGTGAGTAAGAGGAAAAGGAAGATTGGGACACACGAAGGCCCAGAGAGAGGGTCCGGTGCGGTACGTCCGCCTCGCATAATCGGTGCCAGGAATATGGACGGAGCAAGAAGAGGAGATCAGGGTTTGAACAATTCGAGAGGGCTGCTGACGAGTAGCAGGCGGTTGCTTTCGAGCAAAGATGACTTTCCCGCCCAACTATCCCCTCTACCCTCCCAAGATGAAGTTCGAGACTCCAATCTTCCACCCAAATGGTAAGCGAGCCGAAAATGCCCCTAAATGTGTCATGTCTGACAAGATTCCAGTCTTCGAGAACGGCGAGGTCTGCATCTCCATCCTCCACCCACCCGGAGACGACCAATACGGCTACGAAAGTGCCAGCGAGCGCTGGTCACCCGTGCAGTCACCTGAGTCGATCCTCCTGTCGGTCATCAGCATGCTTGGGAGCCCCAACGATGAGAGTGCCGCCAACATCGAAGCGGGGAAGCTGTGGCGCGAGGACCGCAAAGAGTTCAAGAGGAGAGTGCGGAGATGCGTGAGGGACAGTATGGAAAATGCTTGGGACTAGCCTGGACTCGTATACTTTCATGATTCGTTGCGGATAGCTGGCGTTATTGGACATTGGGCGGCAATGGAGTCCATCCACGGGGTATACCATAGCGTTGTAAATTTGCGAATTTGCGCAAGAAAGCAGTGTTCTGATGCAAGGTATTACGACTACGATCTTACCATTTAGCTCGGTGTATAGGTGCTTCAAGCTGAATATCGTTCCGAATTGATCTTTAGGCTTTATATCAGTACTACATATGGGATCGCCCGATACCATCGCAGACCCAAAGTTGAGCACTATCGCGTATCCGAAAGCCTGTAGGCTTTGGCAGACTACGACGCGTTCTGGGGAATGAATAGATTTGACTCTCCGATTGAAACTCACTCTCGGTAGTCGACCAAAGAAGGTACCTAGTACCACGTAACTTCCCATTCTTTCTGAGAAGTCATGGCTTTGCTGTGAAGCCTTCTGAACTTCAAATTTTCGGACAAACAAAGGTAATCGCATTCATCTCGGATGAATCCACCGGTAGGCAGCCCGATCCCTGGATAACTTTTGCCTGCTCTCAGTGCAGACAGCGACGCATAAGCTGCCATAAACTGATCAGGGGGCCAAATAATACCTCAGTGGCACAGACCTGCATCTGGGTATTGCTTAGCCATCACAGCACTCTTAGGCCCGTGAGGTTTAACAGGTCCAAGCATCGCAAGCAAAGCGAAGGCCACGATGCCAAGTCGCGGTGCCCCATGGAACCCACAGTTTCCGCATGGTGGAGGATCTCATCGTTTTCTAGTACATATGTCAGGCAAGACGGCTCTCGCATCGTCTTATCCACATCTATCCGATGAGGGTGAACCTGACCCTGCGCCGCGGAAGCCGCGAGCAGGGTAAATTAATGCAGGGAGTGAATCAAAAAATGAACGGCATTGCTCCTCACGGCAGGATAAGCACGTCTGATGATCGGCATCAACGTGGCTATGCATGTCAATCGTGATGCCGGCAGCCGGCAACGAACGCGAGAGGCATTTGAACCGTCGGATCTTCGGTGCCGGAAGCGAAGGCACGGTTTCTTCGCCGTCACCAACCACCCGTGCAAAGGCCCTCAAGATCACGGGAGGAGTGGGTATGTCAGCGAACGGAATTATTCGAAAACTCCGCCCTCGACCACTCCTCTCCGTTTCCCTCCACCTCCAGTCCCCACCATCTCCAAATCCCGCAACTCGCAACCCGCGCTCTTGAACAGTGCGCGTCCAACTCCATCGGCTACTGAACTCATGGCTCCACATCAACGGTCATGACGACCTCTCTGCCCTGATCGGCGGTCGAGCGTGTCATGTACCGTTCGATGATGGAAAAGTAGAAATATGTCGTACCTGCAGGTCTTACGGTAGGTTTCTATCAACTCGTCATTTTCGTATTTCGTATTGTATCAACATGCGTTCTTTCGCATCTGCGGCCCTGCTGGCTGCGACTACAGCATTGGCCCAGGATAGTCAAGATTTTTCCAACAGAGGCAACTTTGGCTCTCCGGTACGTCCTTGAAATTCCTCCGAAAGGAGGCATTACTGACAAATAGACCAGTTCCCCAATACAACGTACAACGAATATGTGAACGATAACCCAGTCGTTGCAGCCGGAAGCAATGGCCACCAGATGAGCCCGCCTAAGTACCCTTCACCGTGGACTGAGGGTCTTGGTGATTGGAAAGAGGCGTACGACCAGGCTCGCGAGTTCGTGGGTCAGCTCACCCTCGAAGAGAAGGTCAACCTCACCACTGGCACCGGATGGCAAGTCGACCGTTGCGTCGGTCAGACTGGTTCTATCCCGCGTCTTGGATTCCGTGCCATGTGTCTTCAGGATAGTCCTCTCGGTATCCGCTACGCAGACTTGGTGTCTGCTTTCGCAAGCGGTGTGAACCTCGCCGCCACGTGGGATCGCGGCCTCGCTTTCGCGCAAGGTGCTGGTATGGGCTCTGAGCACAAGGGCAAAGGTGTTGACTTCCAGCTGGGTGTACGTAACACTCTCTAGAGAACTGCTAGACGTGTTGAGACTGACAATCATATAGCCTGTCGCAGGTCCGCTCGGAAGGACCCCTGAAGGTGGTCGCAACTGGGAAGGATTCTCGCCCGACCCAGTCCTGACCGGCCAGCTCTTTGCCCAAACGATCAGAGGCATTCAGAGCCAGAATGTCATGACCAACCTGAAACATTACATTGCCTATGAGCAAGAGCACTTCCGCCAAGTGCCTGAAGCCAATGGCTTCGGTTACAACATCACCGAGCCGTCTTCTTCCAACCTGGACGATGTAACCATGCACGAGCTCTACCTCTGGCCCTTTGCAGATGGCATCCGAGCTGGCGCTGCTTCTGTTATGTGCTCTTACAATCAGATTAATGGCTCGCAAGCCTGTCAAAACTCCTACACGCTCAACTATCTGCTAAAGGGAGAGCTTGGCTTCCAAGGCCCCGTTATTACGGACTGGCTCGGAGGCCATTCTGGCGTCTCTAGCGTCCATGCGGGGCTCGACATGCTAATGCCAGGTGACTCTGACTCCTACAACAATGGGTACTCGTACTTTGGGTCGAACCTGACCATTGCTGTTCTCAACGGCACTGTTCCCGCGTGGCGCGTCGACGACATGGCGATGCGTATCATGGCCGCATACTACAAGGTCGACGCCGACACCAACAGGACAGATATCAACTTCTCCAGCTGGACCAAAGACACCTACAACTATGAGCACTACTACGTGGGTCAAGGGTGGACCAAAGTCAACGACCACGTCAACGTCCGTGCGGACCACGGTGCACTTATCCGCCACATCGGCAGCGCTAGTACTGTGCTGCTCAAAAACGTAAACAATACATTGCCGCTCTCTGGCAAAGAGCCTCTGACTACAGTGTTTGGTGAGGACGCTGGCCCTAGCCCCCATGGACCGAATGGCTGCGATGATCACGGTTGCGATGATGGTACCCTTGCGATGGGCTGGGGCAGCGGGACTGCCGACTTCCCTTATCTCGTGACCCCAGACACTGCTATCCAGAATACTGTGCTGCAGAACGGTGGATCCTACGAATCCATCTTCGACAACTACGACCTGGACACCATCGGAGCGCTTGCTAGGCGCTCCAATGCCTCGATCGTTTTTGCAAACAGCGATGCTGGCGAGACCTTCATCCAGGTGGATGGAAACCTTGGAGATCGCAACAACCTGACATTCTGGCAAGGAGCCGACGACATGGTTGCGACGGTGGCTGGCAACTGTAGCAACACAATTCTGGTCGTCCACTCCGTTGGACCTGTCCTCCTTGAGGAGTACAAGAACAACCCTAACATCACTGCTATTCTTTGGGCTGGCTTGCCTGGCCAAGAGAGCGGCAATTCCATTGCTGACATCCTCTATGGCCGCGTCAACCCCGGTGCCAAGCTTCCGTGGACTATTGGCAAGAAGAGAGAAGACTGGGGCACTGACATTCTCTACAACGACAATGATGATGCAGGCGTTCCTCAGATCAACTACAAGGAGGGCAACATCATCGACTACCGTGCCTTCGATCTCCACAACAAGACTCCGACGTACGAATTCGGCTTTGGTCTCTCTTACACCACTTTCGAGTACTCCGACCTCAAGGTCGAGAACCTGAACGCCTCCGCCTATGTGCCCTTCATGGGACACACCACCGCGGCACCTACCTTCCGCAACTTCAGCATGGACCCGGCCGACCACACTTTCCCGGCCAACTTCACTCGCGTCAACCTCTACCACTACCCGTGGCTGAACTCGACCAACCTCACCGAGGCCTCTGGAGACCCCAACTACGGTTCCTCCGACTTCTTCCCTGAGGGCGCGCTTAACGGTTCCGCGCAGCCCGTTCCCAAGGCCGGTGGCGCCCCCGGCGGCAACCCCTCCATCTACGATGTCCTGTACAGAGTGCACGCGACCATTCAGAACACCGGCTCCGTCGTCGGCGACGAAGTTCCGCAGCTGTACCTCTCCCGCGGCGGTCCTTACGACCCCGTCAAGGAGCTCCGCGGCTTCGAGAGATTATCCATCGCCCCGAACATGACCGCCAGAGTCAGCTTCGACATCACCAGGAGAGATATTGCCAGCTGGAGCACGGTCGAGCAGGACTGGTATGTCCAGAACACGACCAAGCACGTCTGGGTCGGCAGCTCGAGCAGGAACCTGCCCCTCAGCGGCGTCCTTGCTTGAAGGTTTAGTGAGCGAGACTGAGTGGTTCACGCTTTCATGACATGACATACATAGATATAGACGTACCTATAATACGGTAATAAGCACAGCGAGGCTGTTGATAGTACTGACACTCCGTTCCACGTGCGATTTCTGCCGATGTTGCTTTCGAAATATTCTGTCGAATGATGATGGAAGGGAGTTGCCCACTTCTCATCAGGAAGTGGGGGGGCTTCCTGCGTTAATTCTGCATTTGCGTATGCTCAGTATGTTGGGCTCCGAGAAGGAATCAATCCTGGATAGTCCAGAGAAGAAGGTAGCAGCACGTTGGCAACAGTCTCTTTCGAGAAGCCAGGAGCCTTGAACAAATCATTTCACAATGAAAATCATCAACTTCAAACTATTGAATGAGCAAGGACAGCATCTGCACAGAGAGTGCTGGGATTCCAGGACCTACTTTGATCCTGCTACCGTTCCATTGACCAAGGAGCGTATCGTGTGTGGTCACAAAAAAAAAGATTCTTGTAGTTATCTTTCTAAATGACATAATGTGATATGCTTTCAGATTCGTGAAGCTCATGTTGATGCACGAAGGGCCTGAGGCGCAAACGTGATAGCTGTTACACCTCGATAGTGCCAGTCAACCTGATATCCCTGCTACTCGCGCCAACATAGATAGGATATTGACCCTTCTGAAGCTTCCACTTCTGAGCAACCACGTCCCAAATACTCAAGTCTCTCCTTGTGACCGGGAATGTCACCTGCTCTGTAGCGCCGCAAGCGATGTGGACGCGGTCGAAACCGCGCAGCTGCCTAGCTGGAGCCGTAGCGATATTGACGTACAGCTGTGGGACTTCGTTGGCATCGACGTCGCCAGTGTTCTCGATGTTGACCGTCACATTGAATAGCACATCCCAAATGTCTGAGGGGCCACCCTGTGGGACGGGCACCTGCTCAGTGGGGTATTCGTTCGTGTTGCCACCTAGGGAATCAACGGAGAGGTCCGCGTAGGAGAAAGTGGAGTAGGACAAGCCGTAGCCGAACTCGTATCGAGGCGTGATGTTGTGCTTGTCAAAGTACCTGTAGTCGATGTACAGGCCTTCGGTGAAGTTGTCTTGAGGGTATGGACCCGAGCCCACGGTGGAGTTGAGGAGGTGGCCGTAGTCAGACTCGTTTCTAGCGACAGTGAACGGCATTCGGCCGGAGGGAGAGATGTCGCCGTACAGGACGTCGACGATCGAGTTGCCTGTCTCTTGGCCGGGGAGGAGGCCGTAGACGACGGCGGTAATATTGGGATGCTCGATCCACTCATCCACAGTTCTGATGCCGGCAGAGTGAATCACGACGATGGTGTTCGAGCAGTTGGTCGCAACATTCTTCACAAGCTGGTCGCTGAACTCATCTTGCAGGGAGAGTCTATCGAAAGCCTCGCTCGCGTAGCCTTAGATACGTTAGCTGGGTTACCATGTGTTGGGAAGCAGTTGACGGTTTACCGTTGATGAAGACAAGGCATGCCTCGGAGTTTGCATAAACTGGCGGGTTGATGGCCGCGAAGTCCCATCTGACGGTGCCTTGGTCTTCCATGACACGCCTCTGGATAGCGTCGAAAGGGGAGATAAGGTAAGGAGGGGTGCTAGTGCCAGAGCCACCACCCGTAATTAGAGTACCGTTTTGTGTGTTCTGTATGACTGAGTGTTAGCGTGCTCCCAATGGCAAGACATTCGGTATCTCATACCCAGCCGAAATTAACTTCATAGCCCCCGCCAAATCGAGCTGGATTTTCCCAAGGCGAGTCTCCCAGTCTTGCATCATAGCCGTAGACGCTGAGATATCTTGGCTTCTTCAAGGGCAGGGTGTTGTTAACGTTCTTCACCAGAATGTGACCAGCTGCACCAATTTCGCGGATGAGCGCTGCATTGTCCCCGCGAACATCAACGATCGGGTGTTGTTCGGTGTAAGGAGAAACTGCAACTTCAGGGTAGCCATCGTCCTGTCCAGTGTAGTACCAAGCAGCAAGGATACGAGTGACCATGTCGTTCAGACGGGTCTCGGCAACGGAGCCGTTGTTGACCGCTTCCGTCAGATTTGGCCCCCAAAAGGCCTGGTTGGGCATAACAAGGTCCATGCCTGCGTTAGCCGAAGCGACACCGGCATGCTGCGCATACCAGTCAGAGGTGACAAAGCCTTGGAAGCCCAGCTCAGTCTTGAGGATACCATTCAGAAGCTTGCTGTTCTGGCAACCGTATGAGTTATTGACCCTCTGATATGAGCACATGAGGCTTGCGGCACCTGCCTTCAAGCTGTCCATGAACGGGAAAACGTAGAGTTCATGGATCGTGCGGTCATCGGCGTTGGAGCTCAGCGATTCGCCCTCAGGGCCAGGATTACGTCGATACTCTTGCTCGTTGAGCAGCCAGTGCTTCGACTGGACGATGACGCCCTGATCTTGGACGCCAGTAGTAACGGCTTTCATTCCAGCGCCAGAGAGGTAGGGATCAGCCCCAAATCCTTCCCAGTTGCGGCCAGCACGAGCAATTCTTCCCAAAGGACCAGCGACCGGTAGCAAAGCGACGTTGATACCCTTGCGGAAGTATTCCATTCCCATCGCTTCTCCAAACCTCTTCATGAGGCCGCGGTCGAATGTCGCGCCAACCGTGATCTGTGCCGGGAATGCACTCACGAACTCCTGACCTCTGATGCCAGAAGGGCCATCGGCAAAGCTACACGAGGTCAACCATGTGAAGCGCGCATTGTTTGTCGTCATGAACTCACCATAGTTTTGGGATACCCAGACGCTCAATGCTGGGAGTGTTGCCGACACAGTCTCCCTCGTGGCCATGGGTCATGTTGACCTTCTCATCAAGTGTCATCTGAGAGACAAGCTCACGGGCTCGAGCGTATGCATTCTGCCATGACTTATCAACGCCACCATCACCCTCAGCTAGGTGCAGGTCAGAATGCGGTTCAATAAATAGGGCTCTTGTGTTCTTACGTGTTGGGTATACAGGCGGGCTCTGTCCGTAATAAGGGTCAGGTACCTCAGTGAACCCATCAAGGCTAGCGACTCGAGGGTCGGACTGCGCAAGGACCTGGTGAGACGACAGGAGCAAGCCCCCCAAAAGTGGAATGGACTTCATGATGGGCAAGATACTGGCTGCTCATCCCGCAGAAAGGCAGCACCTCTTATAGCTTTTATATGCTGTAGATCGATGCATCACCCGGGCAGCCATGCTGCCATTTTCTCTTGGCCTGAGGGGATACAGAAGATCATCGCTGGCACCTGTGGATCCCCTGCAGCGACCGGACAACAGAGCGCGAAAAATTACGGCGATATCGCAGTAGAGTGCTGGATCGGCAATTGAAGTATTCAAAGAGGTTGGTTTTCGTGATGCAGGCCAAGCTGCGGAGTCTTTCCATCGGGCGGAGCTTGTGGCGGCATCTTGACCATCGCATGGAGGCAAGACCCTCATTTTGACCGGCTCGGATGAGCTCGTCGGCTATCCGTTCGGTGCTGGCATGGAACTCACTCTTTCTCGCCGCGGGAGATGGCTGCTCATAACGGCTCTATCTGGAGATATTCCCAGAATGTAAGCTATCTGAAGCGGTCATACGATGTTTAGTATACCATCGACGCCCTCACATTTGCTTGCTTCTCCCGGGATATTGTCCGGAGTGTCCGGCACCATTTGTCGTCGGCCAAGGATGAATCAACCTGGTCTCCGGCGAAGAAGTCCCTGACTCAAGGTTGACGGGGACTTTGTGGGTCTTGCGGAGACCCCGCTGCACCAAGATCTCGGGGCATCAAAGGCCGAGGACATCACGCCTTCCAAGGATCGCCGAAGAACCTCTCAATGGACTTAGGAATGACGACAGATACGACGAGTCAGCGAGATTGTCGCGTTGCTTTGCACTCAACAAGCTTCCCCCACCTGCAACCTGCCATTGGCTGGAAGACGTGCACGTCGAAACAAGCCTTGGGCGAAGCAACGAGAGCAAGCAAGCATTGCGAACTTCTTGGTTGGTATTAGCCCAGAAGCGACGCTGACTCAATGGAGCACCTGAAAGAAAAAACATGTCTCGAGCGCTTGAGAAGACCCCGATCTCGGCAAAAAGCAGTAGCACCACAATCGCTCGTCGGCCCAAAATCGTCGGTGATCGCAGTATCAATGTGGAGAGACGCATGGCAGAATCGCATATAGACAAAGAATAGCATCAATGGCTTCCATGTCATGCTATCGAAATATTCGAATCGTACTATGCACCTAGAAGACTTTCGCAAGGTGCTCCGCCTAGATTGTCAAGACATCATGCAATTAGACTCCAGAAGAGCGGGTCACAATCGACTAGGGGTGATCATCACGTCCACAACACTGTTCAAGATCATTACAAGGAAAATTGTAGTCGCATTTCATCATCTGTCGCTATGGTCTTACGTTCTGTCTGCCATGCCTCCCTTTTGAGCACCCGAACCAAACCATGTAAAAGAAACACCGAGAAGTCTGTCTGTCTGTCTGATATTTGGGCCCGCTCATGCGTAGCATCAGATTTCCATTTTTGTGTCTTGCAAGCACCAATAGAACAAAAGAGATTCATGTCCTCAGGCCTCAATCCCAAGATCGGAGTCTGCCGGCCGTGATCGAGATTCTTGCATCGTCTAGCGACGGAACATGCCGAGGGCGTCCCAGTCGACGTTGGTCTGGTAAGGGTTGATGCGACCGAAGTCGCGCTGAGCGACGCCGCCCTGCTGGCGCCCGTTGTCGTTGTCGGTGCCGTTGCCTCGCTGCTGTTGCGGAGGCTGAGAGCCGATGGGCTGGGCAATACCAGCCTGCTGCGAACCGCGGCGCTGCGACCCGATCGGTTGCATCATGCCCTGTGGAGCTGCCTGAGTTCCGATAGGCTGCATCATGCCTGGCTGAGTCTGACGACGAAGGTTCATGGAGTGCGGCGGGACCTCGTACTGCGGCCCCATGGAGAGCTGGCCCAACTGCTCCCAGAGGGAGTTTTCCTCCGCTGTCTGCTGCTGCATAGGCGGCCCCACGGGGTAGGAGTTGGGCATACCCGGGATGCCGGGGAAGTTCGGGTTGTAATTGTTGTATGGAAGAGGGTATGGAGGAATGGCACCATAGGGGTCAGTGTCGATGCCGTAGTTCATGGTGTAGGTGTTGTCGAAGCCTGGGCCGGAAGACGGATGGTTGGTGATTGCACCAGGGCCGATGCCAGCGGGCGGCTGATTGATGGCGTTCGGAGAGAAAGAGGCTGGGTTGACCGCGGACATCCACAAGCGGACCTTATAAAGCTTGTAGAGGTCGTTGACAAGATCTTTGAAGTTGACATAGTGATCAGCGTAGTAGTAGAAGATCAGCTTCTGCCAGTCCCTATGTAAGATTAAGTCAGCTAGTGCTGGGTATGGATCTGGCCAGCGGGGTCGATGTATGGCTTACCACTGAAACTCGGCCTCGAGAATCTCCATGTCAAGATGATGCTGGAACACCTTCTGCTGGCAGGCACGCTTGGCTTTGGCCTCGTTCCCTTCTTTGTCTCTGAGCATGCGGATTTCGTGCGGAGCGGCCATGCGCTTGATTGCCTTGGCTTTGGCGACGGTAAACAGCTCGCGCGGCGGGCGCGTGGAAGGAGCGCCGGCGTTGCCGGCGGTGTTGGCCTCACCATAAACCGCTGCGTTTGGATTGACAGCCCCTGCCTGGTTGTTTTGTGAAAACATCATAAGCCACTTGTACTGCTCTTCGCCATACTTGGCGAGCAGGGTGCGGGCTTCCTCCTGTGAGATTTCCGCGTGCTGAACCACCCCAAGATCCTGTCCGCGGTCAGCCTCGACGATGACCATATCGCCCTCTTGGATCACAAGGCCGGTGTTGTCGAGCAGGAAGAAGACCCCGACACGCGAGCACTTGAAGGAGATGAGGAAGAGGAGCTTGCGCGGGCGCCCCCCGTTGGCGTAGGGGAGCGCCAGGGCGCGCTCGGCGTCGGTGGTGCGCTCGTGGGGCTCCAGAGCGACGTGCGGGACCTTGTAACCCTCTGGTAGAGTGTAGGCCTCGTTGGTGTTGGTACGTTGGACGCGATCCATGGTCGCGTCGTCTTCTGTCTGCTGTGTTGTGTTGAGGTCTAGGGAAGGGTTAGAAAAGGTGTGGGAGACGGTTGATATAGCCCGCTGTCACATGTCACCTCCCGCACGCTACAGTGAGGCAGTGAACAGGCAGGTTTGTCGCCACGTGTGGGTCAGGCCGACGAGGTGCGCACTTACAATTGTTATTGAACATCCCAGTGGCACGCAAATCACGATTCCCGTTGCCAGCGATAGTACTACGTCTAGTGGGCAGTTCCGCCATTGAGTGGCGGCGGCTCTCACTATAAGTGGGAAGCTCTTCCCAACCAAGCGAGGACTGCCATTGCGGGCGCCTATTAGGCTGATCTGCTGGCACTGCTGTCAGCACAACATCACGAAACGTGCATCAAGGCCACGCGCGTTCCTTCTAGAAACAAATAGGCCTGATGTTTGGAATTTGGAAGGTAGCTCACCATATTCACTCAAACTCGGATCACCAAACGGTACTTCGAAGCGTCGGTCAAAGCCGCTGCCATCAAAAGTATCCGAACGCCGCGGATTGCTTGACGCAGAGAACGGCGAATCGTATTGCGTTGGCAAGGTTGAGGTTCGCTGAAGGTTGCTGAACACCGGGTGCGAGACCGTCTGCGTCAACATGCCACCAAGTTCAGAATCACGATCAGACTCTCCATCTGCGTCCTCGACTTCTTCGTTCAAAAGGCCAAGGGGCAAGACTGAAGGCCTCTCCATACCCCCTACAGCCTGCTGAAGGCTGGCACCAGTGGATGCTGGCATCTCACGCTGGCCTTGGGAGTGAGAAAGGGATCTGCCGGCCTTTGGCGTTGGCTGCAATGGAATGGAAAAGGGCAGCGAATTTGCTCCATGCTCACTGCTCGTCGCAGGAGATGGAGTATTTGCAGACCTGGCCGATCCACTCGTCGGAGCTCCCAACCGAGCCTCACGCGCGGCATTACGACGAGCCTGCTCCCCTAGCTTGAAGGACCCACGGGACTGGCTCGATGACCAGATGCCGCCACCCAAGCCTGGAACGCCATTTTCCTTCCTTGGGAGGCTTCCAAAGGTCGTTGCCGAAGGCCACGGCTTCTCATCCTCTGATGAGGCCAGCGCCTCAGAATCTGGTGTTGCTCGCCGCATTGTCAAGCGTTGGTGGTCGATGCTGTAGTTAGGGTAATTTTGTTTCTGTGGATGGCTCGTTAGTCAGCAAACATTGAGAGACTAAATACAAAGCAAAAACAGCTATAGAACGCTAACTGTGGGGCCAGATAGTCAAAGCCAAATTTTAGGCCATCGCCGAGAGGGTTGGAATGAAATCGAATGGAAGAGACTCCACATCGAAACCATTCTATCGTTCTCATAGGGCCAGGTAGGCATGTCCAAATCTGGGATAGAGCCTTCGAGACGCGCTCCAAGCCATGAGACTCCTGCAGTAGCGATAAGGCGGAAGTGCTGCATGATGCAGCCTGTGCCACCGGACCAAGGACGGTAGAAGGGCAACCGTATAGTCGCCGCCTTCGATCATGCGCATTGTGGCTTTGTTTTCCACAACGCGCAAACATCTTGCCTGGAACAGGAATGACAGAGTCTTCAGTTGCTGCCAGAGCTGCAGCCGCTTTGCAGGCACCGCCAATCCGGCGGTGCCCCGTGAGGTGCCTCTCAAAAGCGCACTCCGAGAATCCACCTTTGACGACCCTATGGATTCAGCGCAGGCCTTCAGTCCGACACAACCTCCACCGCAGCAAATTCGGACCATCGTCCAGGGACCCAGAAAAAGCCACATCAGGTCGTTGCAGCGAGAGGAGGTCGACCTTGAGTGGGTCGGTGAGCCACACCCGATCGCAGCAAAGGCACGCGACAGCTGGAACGCGGTCGCGCCGGCGACAGGACACCTTGCGACCGTCCGAGTAGGCGGCCGATCGAAGACCTCTGATGAAGATGGCCAGAATCATGCCAGGTGAGCGAAGAGCCTTGAAGCCTTTCGAACCCGCAAGCCACCGGGTTCCGTCTATTTGCGCATCGCGCACACGAGGTGCATACTCCTTCAGCGTCCTCGCACCACGCATGCGGAGCGGCAACACCGATGCAATGATAGTATTCCCGCCACAGGAATACCATCAAGTAGACAACGCGAGAGCCTTGCGATACCATTCGGCCTCTTCGATCTTGCTCCGTCGGCAGACACCAGTGATGCCCGTAACACCTTCAATAGCCCAACCAGCAACAAAAACAACATTCAGACAGAGCGCGAAAAAGAGCTATACATACCTAGTGGTACTTTCTGTCGTAAGAGATCGTTGCGGCGTATAATCTATGTCTACAATTGCAAGGCTGAGTCTGTCAGCAATCGACCTCAAACTCATGGTCTGACGGGGCATGCGAAAGACTTACTGGATACCGACAAATATTACATATCCCATAAAGCAAGAACAAGGAGGAGTCTATGTCGTCTCGTCGTCTGCTTCGGGGCGGTCAGCATACGTCGCCATAACAGCAGGGGAAGCTCGAAGGGAAGCTGGCGACTCACTGATTCGCATGTCCAGCGCCCACCACCGCAACAGGCCTGGGTTCCCGGCAGAAACACAAAATGGTACGGCGTATGTCTGTCAGAAGCTACTCGCGGCTCACATGAAGGCCACAACCACAAGGAGAAGTGCGAGTTATGCCGCGTGGCTCGGCAGAGACCGACTAGGCGTGGCAGGCTATGTCAACAAGGTTGCTCGCGTGTGCGGAGACGGGACTGTGGGGAAGATGCTCCCTGCGCGTGATAGCCACGGCGGTTTCTCACCCCAGGCCCACGGGTTGCCGATCCTATGCTACGCCGGCTGAAAGACCCAAGCTGTCGACTGTCACCGACACGCGGCCAAGCGTCGTGCTGGATGCCAGAGCAGGACGCAGACGGCGGAATCGGGCTCCAGTGGCGGGGGACGCAGGCGGTTGGCTTTCTGACTGTGGAGAACGAGTTCCGCGAACGGGCTGCAGGCTGGCCAAGTGCTGAGGGGCGACACGGCTGGCGTTCCTCTTCCAAAGTTCGCTTCGAGGCAGGGTGTACCTGTCGCAACGGAGACTGTCGTCGCGGTTTTGCTTCGATGTGGCGGTCCGAGAGAGTCGTGCAGAGGCTCTGCGCTACTACTCGGGCAGGCAGAGAGTCGGGCGGGCGTGATGCAGCTAAGTACGCTCCGCGACGCAAGACCCAGACCATCGCCCTGCAGGGCCAGAGCCAAGGGTCAGGGGCACAGTGGGTGACCCTCCTGCAAAGAATGCGGAGACGGAGAGCTGGTGGGCGACGCCACCTCGCCAGCGGAACACCAGGCGTGTACGGACATGTCACGAGAGCGGCCAGAAGCAGCGCTGAGAAGCTATGGGGCTGTCCCTACCCTCGAGCCAATGGCTGACATGCCCATGGCACCTTCGTGGGCACTATCCAGCACAACAAACATGGCTCTCGGGAACTGGAAGGCCTCGCTCACGATCCAGCCGTGCCAGCGGTTTTTGCGCGGAGGGCGCCTATGACAAGTTGGCTTTCAGCTGGGCTTGCCCTGCCTCCGCGGTCGACAGAGCTGTCATTCTCCTAGGCCAATCAATCTTCCTTCGGATCATTTCGCTCCAGCACGCTAGCGTCGCATTTGGCATCAATTGTTGACCTTAAATTTTGCCGACTTCAATTTACTAGAGCCGTGCGCCCAATAGCCCTGAAACGCAAAGCATCGTTGGTAGCGACGCCTCAGAGGTCACGAGGCCACTCCGCGCTGATCACGCCAATGCAGACCTGCCACCAGTATGCGGAGAACCCGGCCTGCCATGAGGGGTTCGCGTTGCCGGCCGAATGATCGCCATGGCGCACAGAGCCAGCATATCCATGAAGGCTTAGGGTGCGCACCACAGTCGAGAGAGTAACTTGATGAGACGCGAAGAAAGCATGATGAACGATCGCCAGATTACATGCATTCGTCCTCGGCATGCGCGCATGATGATTCTTCCCAGGGTCTCATTTCCTATTGATCAGACGGCCCGCACTCTGCGACTCTCCAGAGCGTACACTTGTACCTTCCTGACCAAGCTTTGGCACCCTTCGCATCTTTACGATCTGTGCACGCGCTCATTTGCGTCGAGGAGACACAGCATGCTGTATCTGACGCTTGCAGGTGGGAAAAGCTAGGCTGCTGCTGCATGTACTTGCGGGGTGCAGCATGTCTTGTCCTATGCTCACAAAACCCGCGGACTTGGGCATCTTGCTCATGCAGCCGGCTAGGCCTCGGTGGACTGTCATCCAATGCTCGGTTTAGATTATAAGGTTCGCTCCGACGTTGAAGCAAGCCACTTGCTGATGCTTGGCTGTCGGCGTGTGAACGGTGGCGCCGACCCTGACTGACTTACCCCCATGGCAAAGCTTAGGGCAGGTATGGTCTTTCTGAATCCGTTGAACTGCTGGGTCCGGGTCCCCTCGGACAGCGGCAACTCGACGGTCTGACAGTCATGTCATGCACAGGAAGCTGTGGAAGCAGTGGCATGCGCTGATGTTTCGGCTCCGGAGATGCCAATGCGTGATACCCCTGGGTTTCTGAACCTGCTGAGCGTTCATTCATACAATGGCCGAACATCTGACACAGAGGTACCACCATTGTCAACGCATTTCGTTCGACCAAGTTAAGCATGATGCCACCATGCGGTTATCCTCAAGCTTGGTCCGGTTCCAAGTCCCCCACCCAGTCTTGAAACGAAACAACAGGACCGCTCGTCATGTGTCGCCCTCACCATGGTTCGAGGGCATGCCTGGGTACACTGCGCGTTCATGAGACCCTCGATTCTCTGCTCTTTCGTGACACTGGGATGTCTGGCGACGCCTGTGCTCGTTCGACGATCGAGGTGAAGTCAAGGCCGCCATGCAAGCTTATGTCGGCATAGGGCATGCACGCTGCCCGTTAGGACTCACAGGATCGTCGCTACTAGGTTTACAGTCGTCCTGCGTGATTATTACAGTGCCTGGCGCGTACTGAGCAGGTATAGTCGTTCCAAGACCGGTGTTTGCGTAATGCTCTTGCTGACTTGCTTCAAGACAGAGGGCAGGACAAGTTGCATCCGCGAGGTACCGCTTTTTGATCGACGATGCTGTGGCACGCGGTTGAGAGCCGGATCAGTCACGGTATGTCGGCTGGTCAGTAACAAGTATGCGTGAGCAAAGGTGCGTTCGATGGCGCCATAGCGGTCGAGCCAAGGCGTCTTTTGCCGACGCTGCCAGGAAAAGGCCGAGAGGGTCGCTATGCTTATGACATTATCCTGGTTTGTTGAAGCTGTCCGGTCACTGGAGTACTATACCGTGCTGACTTCGTTCATTGTAGGAGTTGGCGCAGCCGAATCGGTCGTGGACTGGAGCTGGCAGCCAGGCGACCTTATCTTTCGTAAATCACTGTTCAGATGACGATGAGGATTTGAGCAAAGACATCAAGAACCATGACGGGAAGACCTTATTACTCTACTCTCGGATTCAGAAAAATTGCAGGCTGTGGATGCGCGTGGTGTTGGTCGCGTTTCCGGAGCGAGCTGGAAGTTCGCCGGCGTGAGCTCACACGACCCCCAAGAGCGCGACTGCAGAGCCAGCCCGCCAAGAGCTGCTTGACTCGATGCCCACCAACCTCTGCGTGGTGACGGTGTATCTATGGCTTGCTATTAATGATAGGAGTCAATCAAGCTACGCAGAAGCACCTCCAGCGCTTCTTGTCCCTTCTTTGTGCACTCTTCGAGAACGTTGGCGAGCGAGGGCACAGAGCGCCTATGAACCTGCCCAGCAGCGCCGACTAGCAGTTACTTCAAGCCCAAAAGCCCTTGCCGCTTGCACGATTCTTCCTTCCTTCCTCCCTTCCTCCCACGCCCACCCACAGTGAATTCGACATCACCAGCCATCTTCCACGCCAGACAATCCATCAACCCCAAGCCCTACTCGAGTATTCAGAGCCTCTGTTCATCTTCCAGACCTCTCTTGACTCGTCACCCGCTTAAAGGACTCCTCCCCAGAATTCCCCCCGCTGTCGCTGTCCACCGGACAAAGAAGAGCGAGCGAAAGCCTCGCAAAACACAACGTCCCCCTGACCCGTGAGAGGCCTGCAAGACCCTCCGAAGACGCTATCCCACAGCCTCCGATCAACCGCCACTCGTCTACTGCAGGCAGATTCTCGAGCTTCTGCGGACTGTTTGCCAATACGAACCATCCAGCGCTGGTGGTGAAACAGACTCACTGTCGACCAAGTCCTTCGGCAACTCAGATACCAAGCCACCATGCAAACATTGTCTTGAGCAACGAATCAAGCCCTCAATATATCACGTCATGGCATACAGAAACTGTTCTATCAACCTGGAGCGGCAGACTGAGCCCCAACAGCCAGACAAGTGCCAACCACTGGAGACCATCGCCATCGAGATCGATCAGATCACATGTCCACTCGACATGCCATTATTTCACATGGGGCGGGGTCATATAGCCTCGCCCATGTTACAAGACGTTACTCGTCTTGATACTCCGCTCTCTTCGGAACCCCGGCTCGAGCCTGGGGTTTCCATCCCAGGCTCCCGCCACCCCTTGACTGCCGCAAAGCGCAGACCACCAAGACGAGGAACGTCTCTCACATGAAGCGAGGTTATATATCCTCGCTTCATGTGGAAGAAATGCGTTCCTCGTCTTGGTATTACGTTCTCCTTTGAACGCCGGCTCGAGCCTGGGTTTCTACCTCAGGCTCCCGTCACCACGTGACTGCCGCCGCGCGCAGGACGGCAACGCGCCTTCCTGTTTTTCTTTCACACCTCAAAAGAGGTGCTGATTCTGTTGCTGGACTTTCTCCAGCGACATCACACTTCGAAGTGCTTTTATCAAGCACCATCAATTACAAAGCACCACTACCACCAAGAACACTTGGAAGACAACACCACCACAATGCGCAATCGCCCAAGCGCTACCATCGGGCCCGCCGCCGCGACCGCCGACCGCGGTCGCAACGAGTCCGAGCGAGCCATCGAGAACGGCTACGCGAAGTGGCTCGACGAGATGCGCGTCGAAGACAAGCGCTTCTTCGCGAACCTGCGCGAGATGACTGGGCACACGGATGCCCTGATGTAAGCATTGTCATGCTATTGGTACTGCCGCTGGTGGACATTGCTCATGCAAGCAACAGCAAATCCAAGGAGATCGCCGGCCGCTCGGCCGAAGAGGAGACCAAGGGCCTTTCGGCCAACAAGTACGCGCTGCATTCGCTCAAGATGATGCGCGCCCAGCTCGCCGGCCGTGACGAGGCGTTGGCCGACGCCATCAAGTACGTCGAAGGGGCCGCGACGCCACAGCAAGTCGCCGGGCGCATGGCGGAGGAGACGAAGGTGGCCGAAGGGTATCTCGGCGGCGAGAAGGCTCGCGCGGTCAAGGTGCACGGCGATAAGAGCTCTTGGGGCAGCATCGTCAAGGCTGCAGAGAACGGGACGTTGGAGTTTTCGAAGGGCATGCCTGTTTCTGAGCGCTGAGTGAGGTGTGAAACGGAACCATTAGCTGAGGGATGACGAGGCACCATTGAAGATAAAGACCAAGGAGAGAAACGACGTTGCTGGCTTCGAATGTTTCTCCAATCCACCGATTGATCCTGTGCTCGTATCCTCAGCTCTGGAATACTGTCAATGCTGCCATGCCATTGAAAGCCCCTGGAGCGCTTACCATCAACTCTAAATAATGGCGAAGGATGTAGTGCCATTGAGATGCTCGCATGGCACAGTAATCAGTCTTGACAGGGTGGCGATGTACAAATAGCAATGAAATACCTTCTCCAACAGTGGTCAGCTGCAGATTCATCAGAAGTTCTTCTCGCGATTTTCAGTTCACGAGCATCTGTAAGTAGCTAAGTCCTTCAACAGGGTCCCTATCGCAGTGAGATATTCTTCAGCATGCTTCCATCGAACACCCACAGTAACCAATTGATATCAAGCACGCATCCTCCGAAGTTATGCATTCACTTGCACTCGACCACCAAAGCCAACGAAGTGAAGTCCCAACCAGCCAGCCACGACCGATCTCGCAGCCGACGTTCGGCGCGTTCGGGTCCCTTGCAGATTGCATTGCAGCCGCATGACGCCATCCTCAATGCAATAATCCCAGAGCCCTCAGTCCCCAAAAATCACAACACCCCTCCCAACTCCCCCCAAACCAAAGCTCCCATCAAATCCAAACCACAACAGCAAAGATGGCCTCCCTCTTCGCCCGCGCCCTGCGCGCCCCCGCCGCCTCCAACCCGGCCCTGACCACCCTCCGCGCCTCCAAGACGCCCACCCTCCGCCGCTTCCTCGCCACGCCCGCGCGCGGCGAGCAGCCCCGCCTGCGCATCGGGTCCGAAGCGCCCAACTTCCAGGCCAAGACGACGGCGGGCGACATCGACTTCCACCAGTGGCTGGACGGCAAGTGGGCGATCCTGTTCTCGCACCCGGCGGACTTCACGCCGGTGTGCACGACGGAGCTGGGCGCGTTCGCGAAGCTGGGCGGGGAGTTTGAGAAGAGGGGCGTCAAGATGATTGGGCTGGTGAGTTGTTTGTCGTCTTGCGTTGTCTTGAATTTGCGTGGATCCTAGGGCGATCTGCTAACGAAGTTTCCCTTCAGAGCGCCGACGACCTGACCAGCCACTCCCAATGGGTCTCGGACATCAACGAGGTGTCGCAGACCTCCGTGCAATTCCCCATCATCGCCGACGCGGACCGCAACGTCGCCTGGCTGTACGACATGATCTCGCAGCAGGACATCGACCGCCTGGCCAAGGAAGGCGGCATCGCCTTCACCATCCGCAGCGTCTTCGTCATCGACCCCGCGAAGAAGATCCGCCTCAGCATGATGTACCCTGCGTCGACGGGCAGGAACTCGGCCGAGGTGCTGCGCGTGATCGACAGCCTGCAGATGGGCGATGGGCAGGGCGTTGTTACGCCGATTGATTGGCAGAAGGGCGAGGATGTGATTGTGCCGCCGAGCGTGAGCACGGCGGACGCGAAGAAGAAGTTTGGCGAGGACAAGGTTACGGAGTTGAAGCCTTACCTTAGGTTCGCCAAGGTGTAAATGGCGGGTGTTGGATGACGAGTGTAAGATGAATGGGAGATAGATGTGATATATATACATGAACAAGCTGTATACCAGACTTAGATGATCCTGAGATGAATCTTTGCCTACGCATTGAGCCAGCCGTTCGACTTTCATGCGTTCTAGATCGCCACGTCAGACGTCTTCCCTGCCCTCATCAGCACACTTCCACCTCACCTCCAAAGCTCAAACAATCCGCCCGCCTAAATATACACAAATACCTTTTTAGATCTCCCAACCACAATACCCAACACCCCCAAATGCAAAACGAAAACGCTCCAAACCAAAAACAAATCCACCAAATCTCACCGTCCATTCCCACTCCCCCCTTCTGCCCCCTCCTCCTTCTCCTCCGCCTCCTCTCCGGGCAGGAAAATCTCATGCCCGCTGCCATTTCGCACCCAATACGCAGCAACACAGCCCAGCGCGGCAATCGACCCCACGATCCACCACGCCATACCGATGACGCCACGCTCCATCCAGACGCCGAACCACCAGCCCGCGAGCATGGGGCCGATCGTCCTGAACGTCGCGGAGCAAGCTTGCCCGAGGCCGTGGATCGTGCCGAGCACGGAGGGGTGCGGGGAGGAGTTGTTGAGCAGGATGATGGTGGCGGGGAGGGCGAAGGTGCGGGCCGCGACTTGCAGGAAGAGGACGAAGGAGATGCCGAGCCAGACGGGGGCGCCGGAGGCGGGGTCGGGGGCCTTGGAGGTCGACGGGAGGAGCGCGATGTAGGGCGCCAGGTAGTAGGCGGCGGGAAAGAGGACGAGGGAGCCGCGGAAGCAGCGCATGAGGCCGAAGCGCGCGTTGGCCCAGGGGTAGAGGAGGAATTGGAGGGCGACGCCGATGAAGCCGATGATGGCCATTGCGAAGCCGATGGTGGGCGGCGGGAAGGCGAGGCCGGAGGCGAACTTGAAGGCGCTGCGCGGGGTGGGGTCGGGCGGCGCGTCGTCGGGCACGTATTCGCGGGGCGTTGCGAGGAAGAGGATCCAGAGGTTGGCGAAGGCGCCCATGTGGAAGTCGAAGATGGCGATGCTGACGAGAGTCCAGAGGACGTTGGACGTCCAGATGCGGCGGAAGGCGAGGCGCTGGACGGCCGGTTGAGGCTCGGCTTTCTCGCCATTGGAGTGTAGGCGCTCGAGCTCGAGAGATCCGTTGCGCTCGGTGGTGCTGAGGAGGCCTTCGCGTTGCCATTCCTGCGTCTGGCGGTATCCGTGTGCTTTGGCGTGCTGGAACTTGGCGTATGTGTCCCTCAGGAAGTTTATAGGCTCGAAGGGCCTCTTTCCCTTCAACGTTTCGTCCAGACCGTAATGTACAAGAACAGCTTCGAGGAGCAACAGTACAGTACAGAGCAGATTAGGCAAAGCATAAGGATACGTCTTCATCCACTGCACCCCATCCGGTCCACCAAACGTGCTCCCCTCCCCAAACAAGCGCGGGAAATTCTCCAGCGGCTCCGACAGAACACCGCTGAGAATCGGCCCGGCGACGTTCGCAACATTGAACGCCGCAGGCAACAAGAGGAACGCGCGCGGGTGCCAGGGCTTAGGCGTGCACTCCGCGACCATCGTGCGCGCCGACCCCACGGTGCCATTGATCGCGCCGCTCATTACTCGCCAAAAGACCGCCTGGCCGAACGTGCGGCTGAACGCGACGCCGATGCAGCCCAGCGCGGTGCCCACCAGTCCGATATTCAGCACCAGCTTCCTGCCCACGTCCGGCTGATCCGCGGCGCGCCCCCAAAGTATGCTCGTGATGATCTGCGACGCCGTGAAGGCGCCCTGCAGCATGCCGGCCTGGTGTGAAATTGTTCCGTCGGGGAGCTCGGGGTCGAAGGACCGCAGCTGGTGCACCATGTACGTCTGCAGCGCGGCCATTTGGAAGAAGTCGACGAAGCGCGACGCTGCGAGGATGGCCAGTTGGCCTTTGTTCGGCATGTTCAACCACGTTGGCGCCGGCGGCTGTGCAGCAGACACCGCATCGTTCTGGCTCGAGGTGGCCAGCGTGGGCGTGCGCGGATCCGATCGCTGTCTCGACAGGGAAGCCGGGCGGGGCTCGAAGGCGGAGCTGGACATCTGGCGCGAATGCTTGTTGCTGCTGTTCTTCGGCAGCACGCCGTTCTCCGCCGCGGCCAGCGTCCAGTCGTCCTCCTCGCGCACGGCGCGGGCGGGGTCGAAGTGGGAGTGGGTGTAATCTTGCTCGTCGTCGGCGGCGGCCCAGGAGCCATCTACACGGGGAGACCTGCGGTCAGTCACGCTCCGGCGGCTGTGCTTCAAATCATCGGCGCGGAAGGAGTCCGAACCGTGGCGTTGGCGCAAGTGTCCCGAGGCATTGCGCTGGTGCGCGAGCGACGCGGACGCCTGCCGCTGGTGTGCCATCGCCCGCACGGCGTCGCGGCGGCGGCAGGCGAGCTTTTATGTGTGTGCGAGGGCGGGGAGCCCGCGGTGGTGGGGTCGAGGCAGTGGCAGCCGGCGTGGGATGGGCGTGTGGCAGGGCGCAGGGCTCGCGAGCGGTGCGATTGCGTGATCCGGGGACAGGCTTCTGGTCGTCCGCGGACGGGTTCGAGAAAGATGTAGCGAACTTGGAGAGAGGGCCGGGCGATTCTGGGATTCGGACTAGGCCCCGCTGGAGATATGAGACGGCGGCGAGAAGGGTTCTGGCACGTCGGCAGAGGCCGCCAAGCTACCTGGTATACCGGGCTTGTAGACGTGTAGCGGACGGAGCTGTATTGTATTGTATCACCACTGCAGTCCCTCCGACTCTGGTGCTGCCGTCACAGGTCCGAACTGCGGCAGATCCAATGCGTAGGCACTCGCGCAGCCGACTTCGCAACAGCGCAGGCGTGGTTCGTCGTCCGTCGGCGCAGCAGGATGTTAGTGCAGCTCACGGCGCGTGAAGACGCAGTTTACCCGAGACCGTCCAGCGATGGCCCTCGGCGCGCGCTCAGACAGGAAGGGCTGCAGCAGTAGTCGTCGGACTCGCAAGCTGCGGAGCGGAAGAAGGGTGCCGCGCGCATCTTGGCAGGACGGGGCCAGGGCAGCAAAGAAGGTGTCGAGGAGAGATGGAGACCGGCCGGGATAGTGGATCGAACCCTCTAATGTCATTAGATCGTGCGTCTGCCGGCCTGAGCTTGGGGCGGCGCTTGTCGACAGGGGGGGACCGCACTGCTTGCGTTTCAGGCTTCGTCATCACAATCGCTGGCGCACCGTCCACGTGTGTTTAGCTCTGGCTAATGAGGTGGATACAGACATCGGCCCTGCCTAGTTCGACGTGTGCACGCCGAGGCGTGGGACGTAGGGCTGTGTGATGGACGCTCGTCCACGTCGCACGATAATAACTAGTGATCACAGCAGCCACAGGAACACAACCACGTACGTGTCTGGTTCAATAATGTCACACGTAAGCCGACTCGAAACCTGCAGCTTGCCCTATCTGTAGCACAACTCTACCGAAAAAGAGCTGGCCGCATTTAGGATGGCCAAGAGCAGGCTGGCCTTGTAAGGCCAGCCAAGAAGGGTTCAATGGAGACATGTCTCATCGAAAAACAGCGCCCCCGTAAGAGATGTTGGAATAATCAATGTTGAATTCTAGATGCTGTAGTGGTACAGATGACCGGAGGATTATCTATGAAACAAATAAAAAAAGAGAGCGTTCGTCAGGCCTCACCCATAGGTAGCCCAAAACTCCATGCCAGCGCTTGCGAAACTCGCGGCAAAATGCATATCCGCAACGATAAAACTTCAATGAAAATGCTCCAATAGCGCACCCACCCACTCTCACGACTGATGCCGCCAGTGCTGCCTAGGGCTCGCCAGATCCTCATCCATCTCCTTCTCCTCAACCCTGGTATACGCGCCCAAAACGCGGCTGCCCAGCCCCGTCCGACCCAACTCTTCCCTCAGCCCCATCGCCCTCTCCCTCAACCAAAGCGGCAGAACGTTCTTATCGTCGTCCCCCTCCCTCGCCCCGCCCAGAACCCTAAGCCCCAGCACGCCCACGGCGCCCACGAGCGCCACCGCGCCGAGGAAGACCGCGACGGCGGCGCCCATTCTCGCACCGAACGACCTGCGTGCGCGGCCGCGCGGCGAGTCCTGGTAGTAGTGCGTCGTGTCGAAGCCGCGGTTGGGCGAGAGGTACTTCTGGTCGACGAAGACGCGGGCCTCGTAGCCCGTGCGGTTCTCGTCGGGCGTCTTCTCGGACATCGCGCAGCCGCGGTCGTCGCAGAAGTTGACGAGGCCCGGGGAGGGGACGAAGGTGCGCTGGAAGGCGGAGCGCTCGATGGGGTGGCCGGCGGCGTCGACGGCTTCCGCGTACGCCCAGGGCGCGACGGCGGGGAAGGAGTATTCGGTCTCGAAGCCGGTTTTGGTCGCGTTGCCGATGAAGGCCCAGGGCCCGGCGGAGGAGTTGGCGGCGAAGAAGTTCCAGCCGCGGACCTCGGTGGCGCCGTTCCAGGAGACGAAGAAGCGCATGCCGCTCTGGCGGTCGCCGGTGCGGGAGAAGGTCCAGAGGGCGGGTTTGGTGAGGGGTTGCGCGGTCCAATTGTACTTGTTCGAGCGATAGATCATCACGTTAGAGTCGCGTTCGGCGAGTTTAGCGTACATGACCGGGGTGCCGTCGGCGGTGTGCTCGGAGAAGTAGGGGTGCTCGCCCCAGCCGATGTGGACATTGCCGCTTTGGAGGAGCTGAATGTTACCCTGAGAGCCAGAGAGAAGGCCACCTTCCTTTTCAGGCGCGCCCCATTGCGCAATCTTAGTGGCAGTGTTGGCGATGTGGTTTATAGAAATGATCCAGCCATGAGAAAACTTCCCGGTAGAGTTGAAAGTGTTGCTCGCGTTGTCGTAAAATGAAAGAATAGTGTGCGTCGAGTTCTCGTAGATCCAACGCGCGTGATGCTGGTAAGAAAACTGGAAGTTGGTCTGGTTGAAAGTCGGGTTCAAGCCGCCCATCTCCCACATGATGTGTCCGTCCACGCCAGAAAGCTTGTAGATGGCGCTCATGTGGCGCGCGGAAATCAGGTAGTCGCCGTCCTCGTTCTTGTCCACGCTATTAATGTGGAAGTAGTCCCAGGGCGACTGCTCGTGGAGACCGTCTCCGCTGGTGTCTGTGGACTGCGGGAGTGTCCAGCTCAGGCCGGGATCGAAGTGGTCCAGCGAGCGCCATTCGAACACCACGTTGCCAGTCTCGATGTCGATCTCCTGGAAAACACCCTCCACAATCCAGCCCATTCCATTTTGCACATTGAATCGCGGGTTCGTGGTCAGATCGTACTGCCTAGGCTGGTAGACAGTCATGAGCACAGTGGTGCCATCGGAGTAAGGTGCCATCTTGAACTCGTGCATATCGCTGCTGGCGCCTGCGCCAGAGCTTTCCACCGTCTTGACTATCCTGTAATTCTTGTCCATAATGACTCCGTGCCCTCTCGCGAATCCCTGATGTTGCTCGCCCTGAAAATAACACAAGTGGTCCTCTCCCTTGTACTGGCAGACGCGCGGTGTATGCGCCGTCTTGGGACCGGAAGAGCCGGCACCAGACCAAACCAGGTTGCCATTGTTGTCGTAGATGTAAGGACCAGGATCGAGGTTTCGGTAGGGAGCGAGGAAGATGTAGCCGGGTGTTATGAGTTCTGGTCTAAGAATGGAGAAGTCTACTATGGGTGCGTGAAGGTCGGGTCGCTGGGAAGAAGGGCTAGGTCAGCATATAATTTTGGAGAAGCCCAAAGTGCCGTCCCTGAGCATAGCTATACTAGCATGTTGACTCCGCGGAGTCCATGTCTGTAGAAGTACTTACCGACTTGAACTGTGATGTAGGGCTCGTCGCATTATTCAAATCCGCATTCACCCCACTGCTCCCAAGCAGCGCCAGCAATGACAGTCCACATGTCGCGCTGCGCACAAAAGCGCCCACCGAAGAAGAAAAGCAACGCATCAGGCCGCGAGATCCAATATGTTAATAAGCGTCCAAACCGGTAATCGGGCAATCGGCGCGGCGCGAGTGGAGCGGAACAGCACGCAATCGCAGGGAACGATGTCGACAGACTTCCTGGCCGCTGTGCAGGGCGAATAACAGGCGAAAGAGACAGAAGATAGATAAGGCAAGGCAGTTGAACGTGCCCCACGGCAAAAGAGAATGTGAGTGTATAAAGGAATGTGGTGGTCCCCGCTGCGCTCTCTGCTGCGAGCCCTGGTCGCCCTCAAGAAAGCGGATCTGGCGAAGTCGGCCTGCTGTTTCAAGCGCCTGGGTGGGTGAAGACTAGGAGCGAATAGTCGGCGGCTGAAGCGTTTCCCGGTGGCGTGCACAAGCGCACGGGTGTCGCAGGCGAGGGCGCGCGGTACGTACACGGCTAGTCGTAGGGCTAGCGAAAGGGGGATTTGCTGATGGTATGCAAGAATGGAAGTGACAATAACTCAGCAGACCGACAACGTGCACTGCAGCCAGACAGCAGTAACAGAAAGCTGAAACAAACCGCGGCGCAGCCTCCAAAACAGCCAGATGGCGAAAAATCCAGAGTCCCATCCCTGAGCGGCGATAACAGATCGGCGGCGCGCTTCCAGAAGCAGCCTGCTCGCCTCACCACTGGACAGGGCCGCGCAACCATCGACGTTGTCGTTGCAGCAGCCGTTGGAGCAGCCCGCCCAAAATCCCGACCCATCTCCACTCCACCCGCTCACCCTGACCTTAGCACGCCTAGCAAGATCTCGCTCCCGTCGCCCTCACTCGACGTCTTCTGGTCCCACCCGGAGCACGCTGCACACATCAGTGGCACCGTCGCTCGCTACCACTCTACCCGCAACGGAAAGAATCCAGTGGCGTATCTGGCGCCCGCCCAGCCGGATCCCAAGGCCAGTTCTGCCGGCCTGGCGAACCAGCAGAACGCAGGGGTACAGCTCCCGGCGGCAACATGGCTTGCAGCCCCAGAAGCGGCCAGGGCGGCCGGCCGGCGTGCGTGATGGCGTCGACGAGGAAGCTTTCAGCCAGAGTTCGTTCTTCGCCGTTCTGGCGCGCGCCTGTTGGCGATTAGACGTTCACGCTGCTGGAGGTCTACCAGAAGCCAGTATAGCCCAGACGACAGTGTGAAGTCCAGCCCGTGACCATGTCAGACTCGCCGCCGCAGCTAGACTCCCTTGGCAGCTCTGAACAATAACTCTCAAACGAGCAGATCATTGGCTGGCTGCAGCCCGAAACCGCCTAATCAATCGCGCGCAGAGAAAGGGCGACAGGCCCGGCCGGCGAAGCGAAGCGAGCGCAGTGAGCATGTGGGGCTCTACCAGCACCGCGCGATCCGCGAGTCTATGATCCTGTCAACCTGTAATACCCCCTCACGTCCCGTCGATGGATAAAAGCAGGCGGATAGATAGGCGAGCGCGGTTTAGGCGATGATTTGCGATGGGGGAGGAGAGCGCTCCGACGGCTTTAGGGCGAGTGAGGTACCTAGGAAGCTGGGTTTGAAGGCGGCGTTGCCGGGCAGGTCGTGCGCATCTTTTGCCACTCGGTGTTGCTGCGTTGGCTGACCCGGGCTCGAGTGAAAGGTGAGATTACAATTCAAGGTAGGTCAATGATGTTGGATTTCTGTTGGACACATCTACGTAAAATCGAAAAGCCACCTTGTTAACACCAGTGGCTTTCTGCTCACAAGCCCTCTTTTGAGTCAACGCCGTCGAATGTTGTAGAGCCCAAACTGTGAGCGCCTTGTGCTTCCCCAAGGCGCCGTTGGAAGGAAATATGCCGAATAACCCGTGACACCTGTCAAGAAAAACGCCACTCCAGATCAGGAGAAAAACCAAAGAAAATAACCAGGCCCCCCAATGCAAATGCCTCAGCCTGTCGAAACCCCTCTCATCCCCAGAAAGCTAGCTCAAGCCCTACGGCCGAAGAACCTCCTCACAGTCAAACCGGCACCAAACACGACAGCCGCCAAGCTGCCGCCGACAACCGCCGCGCGGAACGCGACGTTGAGCATCTGCATGCGGTTGCGGCGCTGGCAGCGCTCGACGAAGCCGTCGGTGTCGTTGGTGCGCGGGAACTTGCGGCCCTCGGGCACGGGGACCTCGAGGAAGTCGCACAGCGGCTTCCACCCCTCGCCCATCTTGTACTCGAGCAGGTTCTCCGCGGGCACGAGCGAGCGGATCTCGTCGTAGTATTCTTTGTAGCGGCGCTTGCCGTTCTTCTCGAAGTCGCCTTCCCAGAACTCGGTCCAGAATTCTGTTGGGGTTTGTCAGTGAACTGTACTGTGACTGCAGGTAACCATGGATAATTGGTGACGTACTGTGAAGCATAGGCTGGTACATGCCGGCAGCCCAGTCGAACTTGCCGACCATCTTCAGCTCGGGCTCCGTGGCGCGCCAGTGCACCGTCTTCATGGTGCTGGCGTGCCAGCTGTCGATGTCTCTGGTGGTGACGAGCACCTTGGCGTCGGGGTATGCCTCAATCAACTCTTTCGCGAAGGCCACGGCGGGCCAATCGCACACGGCCTGGCAGTGGCCCAGCAGCTGGTCCCACTGCTCGCGGCCGAAGGTGCCCTTGCCGTCGTACTTCGCCGCGAGGGCGTCGGACCACATCAGGCAGTCGGGAGGGTTCTCGACGGAGGCGGACATCATGTGGTAGCAGTCGTCGAAGCCGAGTTCTGTGAGGGCGCTACGGAGGGCTGTTTGGAATGGTCAGTGTTGGCCAATGGGTGTCGCAATGCGCTGTCGCAACTTACAGGCAGTGCCGGTGCGACCAAGGCCGAGCGCGAGGACGCGCATGGGCACGACACGGCGGCATTCTCTGCGGTTGATGTCGGTGTCGTGGGTGAAGATGTCGGTGACGGGCTTCGGGGTGTAGGGTTGGAAGGCCATTGTGAGGTGTGCTTGGGGGATGCGCCTCGAAGAATGAAGTGTGGAGGTATTAAATTATCGGAGGTATATCAGGCTTCTGCAGAAGGCGGGCAATGGAAGGCTCGATGTCGGGCGCAGTGACGTGCTTTGAGAACCCGTGAGCCAGATCTGAAATGGGTGGATGCCGAGAAAGTGAGAAGGACCTGGGCGTCAGAAAGAGAAAGTATGGGTGGTGGCTGTAGGAGTAACGAAGGAGTAGCAGGCTAGATGGATCGAGCCAGCGAGCGGTGACAGACGATCAAGCTAGGATGGAGAGAAGCAAGAGCCAAGAAGAGGAGGTGTGAAGGGTCAGGACAACATCTTCCGCGGCGGCGATAAGAGAGAGGGTATATGGCAGAGCGCCGCGACGAATGCTGGGTGTAGCGAATGCCCCACAACCCGCGGCGAGGCACCCCTAGGCAAAGGAGGCGCTTCAATTGACGATCTGCACACCACGCCTGGGCAAGCCACGGCCGGGCTCGTTGGCCCGCCGCCCTTCGCTTCACGCCGCGTAGCCGCTTGGCGGGTGATTGTACTTCCCCTGCCACGAGTCGCCCCCACGCGTACAGTTATTACCATGCCGCATACCATACGGCCCACCTCATGCGTGTGCTGACGACTTGCATCTTTGCGCCCCAGGAACAGCTCCTCACAGCGCCACCGTCAGATCCGTCCGAACGCAGCCAAAACCCCATCGAAACCCTCAAACACCCCATCCGCCCGCCGTCGCGGTTGCGTAGGGCAAACAGGCTCTAGACGGCGCGGTCTCCGTGCAGGCCACGCGTGAGCCCAAACCCAAATGGACCGCTCAAACGGTCCCACCGTTCAAGCCTCGAAATCCCCAAGGCCCACTCCCGCGCCGTGGCCCACTCGGCCCCGGCTCTGGCAAAAGGGCGCTGTGGCTTGCAGAACCGGGGCATGTCATCTCGCATGGAACGCGAGCCCTGTCAGTAGTGGTGCCATCAACCGCACGCAGTCTCGATAGCCTGACAACCACACCACCAAACCACCCAAAGCAAGACAAACCGACAGCCCATGACGTCGCACCGCGACGCATCCTGAAACCTCCCAACCGTGCGCCGATCAAACCGCTGAGAACACGTCGTCAGGGCTGAGACAGCGCCAGACAGGCCCAGCAAAACGCTTGCGTCGTCGCGCAGCTGGCTGCTGGCAAGCCGGGGTTTTGCGGGCGACGACGTGAAGCTCAGGCCATGTACACGTAACGGGGATTCGTGGATTTCACCTATATTCCTGTACTGTATTCTGATCTGCTGTGTTGAGGACGATCCGACGATTTGCGGTCGCGCGCGCGCGCGCTCGTCTACATGGCTATATGGGTTATTGCTGTATACGCGGCGGTCTTCTGTCGGTCTGTAGATTATCGGTCGATCGGGCGCGGTGTGCTTGGAGTCCGGACTGCGGTGTGAAGCATGAAGAACGTCTAACGAGATGGCGATTTTCTGCTCCTCGAGCCCGCCTTCGCAGTAGCTCAAGATGAAGTGATGAGTTTCGACTTATTGTTAGAAAGGAATCTCTCATTCATCCATTCTCAGGGTAACACATCTACAAATAGTGTGTAGGTAGACAGAACACCGCATCCTGGCATGATCGTATACCTCGATGCCCCAGTTCATCTGCAATGTCGCTTTTCCAATGCCTTCTGCCAAAAGCTGCAGTGCATGCAAATGCTCCCAAGCATATCCAAAACGCCTGATAAGCCAATACATTCGCAACACGCAAACGAAAGTCTGCGCAAAAAGAAAGATCCCTAGGAACGACGCGCAACCACGTCTCTCTTTCTCTCTCACTTCAACCCAAAACCCTCGCTCTCCTCCACCGCGCCCCAAAGCTTCGCCTCCAGCACCGCAGCGCTCGGATACCGCCACAGCACCAGCATATTGAAGCACGTCCTTGCAACCGGATAGCGGTCCTGCTCCTCGCGCGTAGTGCGCACTCCATCGCCACCGCACACGATCCTGAGCACCAGACTCGTCGCGCCCACGGCCGGGATGCGGTCCGAGCCCGTGACGAACGTCAACAGCTTGCGCTGGCGCGCCGGCGCCGCAGACGCAAAAGCCGCCCAGAACCAGGCGACGACGGGCTCGGAGTCCGCCGGCCGCGGTTGCAGCAGGTGCGGCGGGGCGGGCTGCTTCCAGTTCTCGTAGACGGCGACGGCGCGCAGGGAGTCGACGTCGAGGGCCTCGTCGGAGCCGCGCACGAGCAGCTCGATCTCCTCGGCGCGGAAGAGGCTGAGCGCGTTGCCCGCGCAGACGGTGAAGAAGCCGCGCTTGAAGGGCTCGAACTGGCGCGCGACGGCGCCGTCGAGCAAGTGCCGGATGTAGAGGTCGACGAACTCGGCGCGGTTGGCGTTGGTCACGGGCGTGTTTTCGCCGTTGGAGATGAGTGGGTGCTCGACGACGGTGCCGTAGCGCTCGATGGGCGCGACGAAGGACCAGCAGTAGGTGTTTTCTACGTCGCCGTCGTAGTCTAGGAGCTTCTGCAGGCCGGCGGCGAGGGATGGGCGGTATTCTGCGAGGTCGGCGATGGTGTAAGTCATCTGGCCTTTGGTGCCTGTGATTGAGGTGATGTTGCTCGTTGCAGCACTGGATGAAGCAGACGAGGGCGCTGAGGCGAGAAGCTTGCGGAAGGCGAAGGGAGGTAGTGCCACATCCAGAATGGTGCTATTGTAGATCGCCAGACCAAGGAGAGCACCAACGAGGTAATACTGATCGCTGGTCTCGAAAGTGTTGGGATTGAAGTAGCAGGTCCTGCTCTCATCATCGTAGACGAACAGACCGTGGTCCGCGTCGAAGACCTCCCTTGCCACCATCAGGAACCATTCTTTGCGTGGTCCACCGGCATCCACACCTTCTTCGCCAGAGAAGTGCACCCGAAGGCCTTTCTTGAGTTCGTCCTGACCAGCGCCGACTGCTTCGCTGATGGCTCGCAAAGAATCGTCAACCATGCAGTCTCTGCGAACCCGCAGGTGGAAATATCCATCGATCGCTCGTTGACGGATGACTTGGTCGAAGTAAGCCTCTCGTGCTTTGATTTCCATTTGCCTCCGAGCATCGTACTCCAAGATCTTGATCTTGGCACCCATACTTAGGAACAAAGGATACTGGCAGAACGCGAATTTGTCCCTCCTGCTTTCCCACACCTTGAAATCTGCGATCAAATCATGATAGTCCAGGAGCGTATTGTAAAAACAGCTTGTGTGGAGCAACTGGCCGCTCCGACGCGCCTTGTCTTGCGGCTGGACGACACCTGCGCTTTCGAGCAGCTTGTCATCACGTCTCTTGCCCTGCCACACATTGTTGGCGGCGAATAACAAGCTCATGACCTTCGCTGCAACCTTGGCTTGCCAGTCGTCAGCCCACTCCGTCTCCTGGTCATTGTCTTCGGGCCTCTTCTTGACGCTGCCACTCAATCCCATGGCCGCGTGTAATTGTGCCGAGGTATTCATGGCGCCACCGCTGAGGTCAGGAATGAGTCCGCCGTCCGCCGCATGACTCTTCCTACGAGGCTTGTTGGCGCGGCGGGCGATTCGATGCGTGACGAAGGATGCAACAAGGTCGATAAGTGATGTTACATGTTCTTCGTCGAAGCGTGTGAACCAGGTGATAAGGTAACGATGGCAGATGTCAGATGCGTTAGCCATAAGGCCAAATATGCGCTTTAGAATACCGGAATGAGCACTGCCGTCCCTTGGCGGGCTTCTGGGAGGAGATGCGGGTCGGAGCCCTCCTTCGTTCCTCGCAGAGTTAGTGCGACTGACACGCCTGACAGTACCGAAAGCCGCTCGTTGAGGCATCTTCGAAGGATACAAAGATGGGTTTGCCAGTATAATTAGTAAGAAACGTACATCTGCAGGCTCCTGTAATGGTTTGGTAGGTCGTTTGAGCAAGTTCTCGGTGAGTTTGAGCAGCGCTCTGACTGCATGCTCCCTTCCTTCAGCAAGATCGTTTTCGATTTCCTCCAGATTGAACGGCCCCTCAAGACTAGCTCTCCCGGCAGTTGAAGTCTGCGGTACTAGTGCATCCAGTCTCTGTCGCCATGTTTCGCCAGCTGAGTGGACAGTCCGGTACCAGGCATCCAACTGGCTCCAGTTAATGTTAGGTGCTTTGCTCGAGACAGGCTTGCTCGATCCAGATCCAGCCTTCTTGTTCCTTAGCACCTTATCAGAGCGGTCTCGCTCTCTCTTCCCAGCTGCCCACCAGCTTCCATTCTCGCCTATGTCGCCTAGCAGGAGCATCTTCGCATCAAGCTCGTTGAACATGTTCACTGGACTAGGCGAGAATCGATTATCGTCCACAGGTTCGGGAGGTGGTGTGACGATATGGCTTTCGCTTTTTGTTCGGCCAGCGGCAGGGCGGGCGGTGCTGAAACTGGTGTTCAGACATTCGTAGTCGCCGAAGGTTGCTAGCATATAATCTTCCAGAGGTCGGAAGATCGTTTTCACACGATCGTAACGCTTCCTCGACTCGATCTCTTCAGGAGTAAGGAGAGGGCTCTGTTGAGGCCTGGATGGACGTTCACCGTTGATGGCAATTGTGGGACCGGAGCCCTGCCGTGAGGGCGGCGGAGGAGGCATACGCCTGTGGCCATCGCCAGGAGGTGGAGGTGGCTTTCGGGTTGGTTGTGAGGGTACCGGCTTTCGCGGTACTGATGGCGGAGGAGGCATTGAAGAAGCCGTTCCTGAAGCTGGAGTCTTCGTGGATGGAGGTGTATCCATTCTTGTCCCAGCAAACAAATTAAAGTCGCTGAAGTCTCGAATCATCGCGCTTGACATAGATTCGGTCGGGTCGGTTGCAGGTGCTGCATCGGGTGGTGAAGAAGAAACTGCAGCGTCATTAAGCTGCACTGCGGGCTTCTTGCCCTCTCTCTTCGGTATCGCCAGTCCCTGATGTGCATCATCTGCTGCAGGCGGCGTCTGAACAGGCAGGTCAGGTTGTTTCCAGGGAGCTGGAGCTGGCTCTTTCGGCAAGCCGCCTACTCTTTCCTCATGCCTTCTGCATCTGTCCTGCAGATACACCGCCAGGCAGCTGTCAATGATCGCTCTAGTCCTGTCGATGCTCAGTGGAACCTTCATTTGGCGATCCCGACCGGTGTCTCTGCTATTCCCTCCGACCATAACCAGATCATTCACAGTCAAGCAGCACATGCATCTGAACTTGTCCAGCTCTTTCGGCACGCGCACACGACTGTCACAGCACATACACCGGCGCTGGATCTTTCCGTCATCGTCCTCTCCTGGATGCTTCTTCTTGCCACTGATCACTCTCCCAGGTAGCGGAGCCGGTTGTCCGGCCACGGGCTGGTCCAGCACTGGTACGAGTGCATCGTCGACCAAGCCATCTCCATCATCTATGTTTCCCAAGTTCCCCGTGCTCTTCTTCCGCCCGAACAGCTTCGGCAGCGGGTGCGAGGCAGTCCGGTTATGTTTGCCAGATGAAGTCCTCGGACGAGTCGGCGAGCCAGATAGCGCGGCGTCCGGGGCGCGTGGGAGTGGTTTGTTGCTATTACTTGTGTTGGATGTTGGGTTGCCGCCGTGTTGGGGCGCGTTGTTGCTCGAGCTAGACGAGGACCCCGCCAGGATGCGAGAGGGCCATGTTGGAGGCATGCCGGCTGCAGCGAGGCATCGCAATCCTTCGCGACGATCACACGGCGCAGCTGCAGTACAGATGGCGAAGCGTCTGTCGCCGATCAGTGCCAGATGCACCACTCTGCCCAGGACAGGGACGGATGTTGTCGCGCGTCCGAATGCGACCGGCCGTTTCGCTGCCTTAAAGCTGACGTAGTCCGGGCTTCCACGCCCTGAAGGAGTGCCGCCCGAAGGAGTTCCCACTTCGCTTCCCCTCACCAAGGGGGTAGTCGCTCCGCGAGAAACGCGTCAGCCCTGTCAACGGTCGAATGACTGATCGAAGTCGGAAGAGGTGCCGTGAACGCAAAAGGCCAAGAAGTGTGTTGGTCAAGGCGAGGGGGAAAGCACGGCAGCTCAAGATGCAGACGCCACTTCTTCACACTCGGGTAGGGAGTGGATAAAGAAGGAACAGTGGTAGGGCTACGATTGCGTATTAAGAATAGAACAAGCAGAACACGCGAAGTATTTCGATCGTACTGTTTGACTCGCAACAGCATGCTGCAATGTCCGGCCTTTCCCCATAATTGACTGGAACGTGACAAGCGCATCACGAATACGAACGATCGCCAAATTTGCGACTTTGACCGAACAAGCATTGCCCCGTACCTACAGTCTTCTCAGGGTTCACTTTTTGGTAATAGACCATGATTTGGCCAGATACATCATACTGCATTGTTCTGGCTCTGTCCTGCCGCTCGCGCCACAGGCGTTTGGTATTGACATTTTGTGTGAGATATTGGCGTCAAGGCTGAGATCACCCCACCGATGGGCGTACACACCTTGCCTTCGCTGGCCGTGGGGTTCGATTGTGTGACAACAAACCTAGTCCCCTATCTCAATGTCGCCAAGGAAGCGTAATGCAGAACCCGGTTGCCATTGGAGCCACTGGTAAATGGACTATTATCCCATCGGCATGAACTCCACGCTTGTTGATGAGAGGCAACTATTGGGACACGATGACAGGCTTTCGAAGATCGTGGGTAGGGGTATCAAACATGAGAACTTTTGTAAAAACGCACTAACACAGCTTGAACGCGGTTGAATATGGGCTTTTGAATTCCTCCCAGGAGTACTAGCATACGCCCTGCTATGCAAGGTGATGTCGATTTTGCCCATTCCATATGCCACCGCACACGCCAAAGACATTGGGAATTCGTAGTAGTCCGGAAGCCCGAGCGAGAAATGACAAACAGAAACGCCTGCCAAATCCCAACTTCAAGAAACCGTTTACCTGTAGCGCCACAGGGACAGGGTGTTCTGCCTCTTCCAGGTCTTTCTCCTGCCGGCAGAGGTGTTGTTGTACTTGTGGCCCTTGTTGATACCACGGGACTGCTTGCCAGTGGCGGTGAGACCGCGAGCCTCACGGTGCTTGTGCACCGGGTTGACGATCCAGTTGATGCGGGCGTCACGGCGGATGGCCTTGTGCTGCGGGTCGACGAGGATGACCTCGTAGTACTTGTAGGTGGAGTCCTGGTTGATCCAGTAGGAGTTCAGGACGCGCAGGTTGGCGCAACGGCGGCCGACACGCTCCTCAGCGGTGGACTTGAGGGCACGCTGGTACTTGAGCTGGTTGATACCCTGGTTGGTGGGCTTGCCTGTTCTGCAGTTAGTACTGCGACTTTATCGACATGTGCATTGCTCCTGCGTACCGTAGGTGGCACCCTTGGGGGCAGGGCGCTTGCGGCCACCGCGGCGGACGCGGGCACGGTAGATAACGTAGCCCTGCTTGGCCTTGTAGCCCAGACGGCGAGCCTTGTCGGGACGGCTGGGGCGCGAGGCGCGGTGGATGACGTTCAACTGGCGGAGCTGTATGAAAGTACTCTCAGCAAATGTTCAACGAGTACCCCAAGACACAGACGGACGAAGCGTCTTATGTCGCTCTTTTTCAGGTGATGGTTTGTCGTACCTCCCAGCAGCGAACGCGGAGCAGGAAGCGCATGACATCGCTCTGCTTCTTCTTCTGCAGCTCCTCGAGGTACTTGTGGGCGCCCATCTGTACAAATTGCGCTGTTAGCCAATGCTGCGACTGTGCGGGTGCAGGCGGTGCGGCGAGGTGCGGTCGATCGGCGAATTGTGCGTTGCGCTTGTCGATGTGTGCTACTCGTCGCGGTGTTCGTACATACCTTGTCGGTATTTGGCGGTGGTAGGTGGTGTCCCTTTCCTTGTCGAGTCGAATCTTCAAATTCACCAAAGGCGCTGCGTGAAAACGATTTCGCGCAGGTGTGGATGCTTGGCAGCTTCGAGGGCCGCTAGTGTCATGGGCTTTTGCGGTGCGGGCCGCGGGCCGGTGCGCGAGCCCGCCTTTCGGCGTCGCGAGATGACAGCCGAAGGCACCTCGCGGCTGTGGCAGACCACGTCGGAGACCACAGGGACGGCGTGGTGGGAGGTCAGCAGAGTCTCTGTCCTGTCTGAGTTGTCATCCGTGTTGTCTACCTGCTATTCATCCGAGACTTGGCCAAGATATCTGGATGCCGCTTACCTTCTGGAATCGCCGAAGCCTCGCACTAGGACATGCGCAGGAGGCTGTGCCTTCAGCTGAACTCCATCCGTACCGCTCGCACTACCCTGGCGGTGTCTTATCTGCCATGTCGTCTTGAGGAAACGAAAAGCGCTGTCTCGTGACCGAGGATGCGATATATCGTCAATTATTCTTAATCCCAAGTACGACTGTGTCGCCGCCAAATTGATCCCAATCTGAGGCGAGCTAACTACGTCGATCAACTCAATATCTGCTCCACATATTAGCAAAATGGTCTACCGCGGCAAGCCATCTGCTGGCTGCGAGAACTGTCGCAAAGCGAAGAAGAAGTGCACTCTCGAGCAGCCTGCCTGCTCCCGATGTGTGAAGCTCAACAAGCCCTGCTCTGGGTACCGCGACACCACAGGCTTGCAAATACAGGATGAAACCCTTTCTGTCACCCGAAAAGCCGAGAGGAAAAAGGCACAGCAGGTGCTACCAATCACTTCACATACAAACTTCGCCAAGTCTAGCACTGCAACCCCGACTCCTGACCCGACCTGGTCCACTCAAGTGCCTAGCTTTCAAAATTCACAAGCGCGTTCCGAACGATCTTTAATACCGCAATCTAGACGACAGTTCGGGAAGCTGAATCTCTGTTCAGGATCCGCGACGCCGTCGGGTACCCTTACTCCTCAGACTTGTTACAGCGATTCCTCGTCAAGTAGCGAGGGCACCGTTGATGTGTACGGAGAGTTCGAGACCTACTTTTTCCCATTACGTGAGACCTCTTCGCAATCAACATTAGGAGATGACGCACATGAGTACGACCTGTATTCGATACCGGCAGCGCTCGGACCCAAGCCTGATGAGATCGCCACCTCGTACTTTCTTAATTGCTTCACAGCAAGCGGGCACTGGGACTACATTCTTAAATATGCAGAAACCCCGCGGCTGGATCCCTGCCTAACTATGGCCATCAAGGCATGCGGGATGGCGGCGTTGGAGAACGTGCAGAATGTTCCCCACGGCCGAGCATGGTCACGAAGCATGTATATGAACGCAATCACACTCCTCAACACGGCACTACGGGATCCGGAGCGAAGTAAGACGGACGAAAGTCTCATTGCCGTATCTATGCTCAGCTTCTTCGAGGTGGGTACACCCCTCAAGTTCTAGCTTTTCACCTGCTGACTCTAGTGACCAGAACCTCGTATGTGACAGCAAGCAATCCATTCAGTCATGGAAAGCGCATGTTGCAGGCGCCACGCAGCTGTTGAAAATGCGAGGCAAAGCTCAGTTCAAGTCTTCCGCAGGCCGCGCGTTGTTTAGGGAGACGCGATCGCAGATAGTAAGTGAGGCTCTAGATCCTTTACATCCATTATATCATTCCCACCCTGGATCAATATCCGTACCCGTGCGATTACCAGGCTAATCAAGATATCACAGTTGATACATTGCATCTGGGATGAACTTGAACCACCGCCGTTCCTGATAGAATGGAATGTGGATCTTCAAGCGCAGGATAAAGATCCCGATCTCATACGTCCTGCAGACGTCATCAGCGACATCTGCTACGATTACGCGAAACTCGAGCACAAACTCAAGATCAATCAAATATCCGACGAGCAAGCACTGGCCGAGGTTGCAGACATCGACAGGCGCATGGTGCAATGGAGCATTGACACAGTGGCGACGGAAGAACGATGGAGATACTATGACTTACAAGTGGACGATTCCCCCGAGGTTTGGAACGGGATGGTCCACGCATATGCTTGCCTCCCAGCCCCGGGTGTCTGGAACATGTGTCGAGGTGTGCGAATCATGGTCACCCGCACACAAGAGCTGCTCGCTCTCCGCTTCAATCCCTCCCCTGCAGCACGCCAGTCTCAGCACTCATACTTCCGCGCCATCCGCCGTCAACTAACAGACGAAATCTGCGCAACTATCCCAGTATCTCTGGGCCACTCACGACCTGCCTTTTCATCACCGTGTGTCCTCATTACGGCTTACAACTCGATCTGGCCTCTCTTCTTTGCGGGAACCTGCGTCCTCGAGCGCATCGGCCAAAGTGCCAGCAACGGCAACAACGCCATGAACGCAAGCTCGTCAGCAGCCATAGCGCAGCTAGCCTGGATCCTCGGCCGCTTCGATTTCATCTCTCAACATATCGGTCTGCGCTGGGCCGACGGCGTGGCGGCCACTTTACGCGGCGACTTCAATCTTCACGACACCGTCCTGCCAGAGCTGGCGGCGGAAGTGCAAAAGACCTCAAGGCCGCCGGAGCTGCAGCGTGTGCTGGAAGACGGCACGAGCAAGCCTGAATGGATAATGGAGGTCGAGCAGTCGGGGCGAGGGCCAAGGGTTCTGATCGAGGGCGAACGCGCGTTACCTCGAGGCCCCGGTGGCTTGTGGGATGACGGCCAAGGGCCTAAGTGGCTGGGTAGACTGGCTGAGCACGACGAGGCGCACATTGGCTGATCATCTTTACGCTCTGACGTGGGCGTGGTCAGCTGATGAAGTCGAACCTGAGGCGTAGGCAGGTTGAGTGCTCAGACACCCGTACCTAGAGGCGCGGCTCCTCGGTCGGAGATTTGGCACTGCAAGCAGCTGTACTCAACTTGTACGTGCGGACCAGCTCACAAAACATAGGGTCATGATATCACGGGATCTCAATTAGGAGTTCGGCGATACACATCGGGAGCTAGAAAGGATCTGAATCATTGTTCTAATTACGGAGTTTGGCCTATTGGATGATCCAAGGAGGCAGGTCTATCCCCATTGTATAAATGCTAGCAATCGCAAACGTAGTGTAAATTGAGCGCAGACTCGCTCGCGTATCGTAATACATGAGTTTCGAAGAGAAAACTACATAACAATGAACGCCATGCTCGCGTATCCCTCGAAGCCCTATGCTGAGTTCAAGAAATCTAATGAGCCTTTTTTGGGCGTGGTATCTCAATGCGCGCGTACAATATTACATCTCTTCATCATTCTCAAAACAACGCTCACCTCGCTGGTCCACCCGGGCTTGCACTCCTCCCCCTCCCACCACCACTTGGGCTATTATCCCTCGTCGCCGCTCTCCCCGGCGCCATAAGCGGCTCACTCTCTGGTACGACCACTTCCGGCGCGTGCGAGCTGCTGCTCCGCTGCGGTACCCGCGTCGGGCCAATCCCTGCGATCGCTCCGATCTGTGGCGGCGGCGAAATAGATCTCGGCGGCGAACGAGGTGGATCGTAGAGCCAGGCGACTTCTGGGAAAGCTTGCTTGGGGTCCGGTGTAGCGGCGCGCTTACGCTGTCGGCGGCGGAGGAAGAAAAAGAGGGCGAGGACGATTAGGACTACACCGGCGGCTGCGCCAGTCGCGACACCGGCTATGGTGCCGTTGGATTGCTGTTGGGAGGGGGAGACGCTGGGTCGTGTGGCTTCGGCATTCGTGGTGGAGTTGCTGGCGTTTGTGGATGTTGTGGTGCTGGAGGGCGATATCGCCGTGGAAGATGTCATCGTCGAGAGGGTGGTAGGCATTTGAGTCGCAGGCTGATCAGATGGAGTTGACGTAGGGCGGAACAGTGGTGGTGATGTTGGCCTTGACGTTTCGTCCGCCGTCGGTGATGATGTACGATTCGGGCGATCACTAGGCTGTGAGGTTGGCCGTGCTGTGTATTCCGACTGTGGACGCTCATGCGAAGTGCTTCCATGCTGCGTTGGTTGGGATATCGAGGTTGGAATGCCAGCAGGGTTGAATGTAGGTCGTGTTGCACCGGGGTTGCTTGTGGCGGCAAGCTCTTGTGTCAAGACGTTGTATCCTGCCTCGATGCTTGATGCGATGTCGCTAGGCAGAGCAGAAAGCAGTACATCAAGGGCGTTTTCTGGTCTTTCCGCCGACTGCGGAGCCGACATTACTGATTTCGGTGATGCAATGAGAGATGTGAATGCGTTTTCTGGAGATGAAGCAGCTTGCTCAGATGTTTCAAGGAGTTGGTCTGAGTCCGAGGAAGGTTCCGTTATTACATTAGTGACTGCAAGAGGAAGTGGTTGATAAGTGCTAGTACGCAGGGGCGAGGTGGTAACGCTTCGTTGGTGAGACGATAAGTCGGTCGATCCTCTGCTGTGGAGCCCTGGCGTCGGGGCTGAGGGTTCGGTGCCAAAACTGGAGCCTGACTGCGGTACACCCTCAGGTACGCCTGATAGAGTTGTCGCCAAGCTGTTGGCGATGCGGCTCGGGTGGGCTATGCTGGAGAATGACTCTGGCAGCGATGTACTAGTATGGCAGGAAGCGGCGTGAACCGTGAAAAGATGGAGCGAGTCCGTGGTTTGACGGTGAATCCGGGAGCCAGTGACATCAACGTTGCTTTCAAATGATTGTGGAATTCTGGCTCTTACTCCAATCGTGTATATGAGAGTCATTAACGGCACATGTTTGACGTAGGAAATCATGCTTGAGAGCATTGCATAAGCGAAAGATAGCAAGGAGATGTGCGCGGGCTCCAGCCCGAGTTGGGCCGCCTCGAGTCGAAAGTATGCTGCGTACGATGTGTGGAAGACTCCAAGAGGTGCCAACTAAGAAAACCAAGAAAGAAAGTCATCATATACTCAAGCCGGGCGCACCACATTATCCGGGCAGCAGTTTGCACAGCTTCGAGTGGAGTGGTCGAAGGCGAAGCACTACGATAATAGTAATCTTGTGATGGCGTGGCCATAAATCGGCAAGGGTGCAGGGGATGGCAATGTAAGAGGCTCACCCAGGCGTCGAGTCAACCTGCATGGCGTGGTTGCTAAAGATGGACAGGCTCACGCGAGGCGCAGCCGGATCCTGCAGGTGGGGTGACCGGCGCCACGGGCGTGGGATGATCCCAGTCAATAGGTCACATACGAAAAGCATGGTACCCACGTTATCTTCCTCGATACTGTGCCAGTGCGATGGTACATGAAGTGAAGTGTGGGACAAAGACCCTTCTTCAAGTAAATGGTTATGGCTACGTCGTGGCAGGGCTGTCGGGAAGAGTGAGGTTCATCTTTCTTGGCAAAATCAAGTGCCTCAGGTTGAGCAGGCGGTCGAATTGCCGCTAAGCCAAAAGCGTGAGGACCCGCACTCGTGTACTTTGTACTTGTTGAAGGGAGTACTAGGAGTAGCTTTGTCTGTAATCCTAGCACGCTGATGATCGCTGTTGTTGATGACATATTCCGGAGAGTCTGACAGCACGCAATCTGAGTCGTCACTGTAGACTCGATATGCTCTCGGAGGCTGACAGCATTGATAGCCAACTCCAGGCGCACTAATCAGTCTCAACGTTCAAGCCCAAGGAGCGGTCCGCGCGCAGTCCGATATCGAGGCACGACTTGTTGCTGAGAGACCATATCAACGAGGTTGAAGGTCAAAGCCTTAACTCCCATGTACTCATTGGGGTCTAAGGCTCTGTACGTAATACGCATCCAGCAATGGTCTCGCTCGTCCCGGCCGGAGGCGTGCCCCGGTCTCATTCCGCCCAAGATCCTTCGACAACCCAAGTTAGAGAACCCATTGCCTAAGGTATCCGCTCGAGATGCTGGCTCGTCGATGACAGAGTTTAGTGCTTCCTGGTCACCGTGAAGGCAGTAGTCGTATCGCTGTGAGCGTGCCATATGTTGCCTTCACCTTGTTCCTGTGGCGCTGTCGCGACCCATTACGTGAATTGCTCGAGGACGGCAGAAGGATGCACTCTGTCGAACTGATCCCGGTCTTCAAAGACTCGATAGTTCAAGCTTTGTTGCATGTCGAATGCATTATCAAATCGTAGGGTGTCTTCAATGTGATAGCGAAGTCGCCACTTGAATTCCGCCCATTCCTCGTCACTCTCGTAGGTAGAGCGGTAGATCACCCAGCCCCAAGTCTGATGGCCATCCTCCTGTAATTACCTTTTGGTGTTGTCTGCATTATTGAGATTCGTTTCACGGTCTGGTGTCCGTTGCGAAGGGGTTTCCAACCTTTGGGCACGATTACGAATGCGATCTAGAAGTTCGGCCTCGGAAAGAGGCATCGCAAGTGATCTTGGGGATGGTGCTTTGGTGGCGTCGAGCAGGTGATTGATGGTACGTGCCGTTCAAACAGAGTAAGAGGGAAACGGCCGACTTCCAGGGTCTAGAGTGATTCATGCCATCTATCTTCCCTACAGACAGAAGAGTGGACTGTATGCACTACAATGGATTATCATATGTTCTGGTTCTGGGACAGCGTGAAGAGTACTCGAATCCTCTAGCGCTGAAACAGTGGGCGGGATGGGCAGCCGATGCGCGCTCGCTCGGCTCACCTCCGTCACCCATTGCGAAGGGAAGATATACATCTCTGACCTGTTACGGTCTTAAATATTTCACGGGCATGTTCGCCGGGCAGGTCACGGAGCCAGAATCGCGTGTCCTCGGAAACGAATCCTTAACCGGAATCACACACGCCCTTTGCAATCCGATCGTAACTACCCGTATTAAATCTTTACTAAGACTGAGCAACAGCTACCAAACATTTATCCGCATTACACCAGGCGAGCGTCATGATCAAGCCGGAAGAGCACGAAGCTCTTCACCATCAGTCGCCTTGGGTTTTCGTCGCCACCTCGTCTGCTCTGGCGGTAGCTCCTGTAAGGGGATGTTTGCATAAAATGGCGTCGAGGGTGTGCCGCAGAAACATCCTCGTCTTGTGTTCTCCGCATTAGATCTCCTCTGGACCTTGGGCACGAAGAAGTGCGAGCACAGCGCTCCCAAGGCCATGCAACCCGCATAGGAGGCCAGCAAATATTGGATATCGGACGAATTGGGGTCGTTTCTGAGGGACGGGATGTTGAGGATGACGATTTGCACCAGAACGGCACCGAGCTTGCCGAAGGCGGCGGCGAAGCCGTAGAGGGTGCAGCGGAATTTTGTTGGGAAAACTTCGGCTGGGATCTTGAGGTTGTCAGTGGCTCGCGAGGCAGCATCAATATTGAACTCGTGTTAGCGATGGACTTACGATAAACGTCAACGTGTTCGGTCCAGCGCTGAACAGGAAAGATATCAAGTTCCAGAACATGATCAGCACGATGCGCAACTCGCCTTTCTGAAAGAGCTTGTCAAATGTTGCTGCTGCCAAGGCCAGCACGATGGTGAGCAGCGAGAATGTGAACGTAAGCATGTGCTTACGATTGACCCAGTCGATGATCGCGATGACGAAAATCGACCCGGCGATGGCGGCGATCGAGAATGTGAAGATGCCGTGTCTCATATTTTCTCTCAACTTGACTTCGATGGACTTTTCTGTGGCGTCGTCGGTAATAGGCCCGTAAGCCCACAGTTTCTCAAGAGTCGAAGGGGCGCTGAAGCCTAATCCATCTACGAAGCTGTTAGACATGTGATAATTTTTGCAGAGATTTTGGAGTATTGAAATGATTGGTGAAGGGAGGTAAACGGAGGCGAACTCACAGAACGCAAAGTCCAAGAGCGCCCAGCACATCGACGTTCCGAATAGATCGGCCCAGTGGCCTTCGACATAGAGGAAATGCCACATCTTGGACCAGGAAATCTGGTCTTCAACTTCGTCTTGATTTTCGGGCTGCTGGATTCGTGTAGATGCATCCGAGTCATCATGGCGTGTACCAGTAGGCTCAATCTTTTGCAGGGGCGTAGTCCGCAAGACTTCGTACGTGTACCTGCCACTCTCAGGCATGAAAATGCGAAATCCGAGTGCCAGAAGCGTCGGAAGAGTCCCAATACCGACGACGTATCGCCACTGCTTATCAATTTCAATCTTCGAGTCGCCGAAGGCTTGCAGTGTTGTTAAACCAGCTCCGTAAGCACACAGTTGACCTAGTGGCTGCATGAAAAATACAGTGGCAAGCATGCGGCCTCTGGCTTCTGTAGATGACCACTCTGCTGCAATGCAAGCGCTAAGGGGATATTCTGGTAATGACATGAGCACGGTGTCACTCATACAGTCTCATCGATCTCACCTGCGCCGATCCCTATTCCCATGATAATTCGCCAGAAGAATATCCAGCCATCAATGTCCCACGTGTGCGCGGTGAGGCCATTCACTGTTTCTGAGATGCCGTTTGAGCACTGAAGAAGCCCAATCGTACTTGTGATTACAATGATGAGTTCGATGCCGTATAGCGACTTCCGTCCGTATCTATCTGCAAAGTAGCCAAAAGCAAGCTGACCAAACGCGGACGCTACCAGCGTTGCCAGGTTGAAGTATAACGCTGTTTCGTGTTGTCCCTCGCCCCAGTAGACGTAGGACAGGGCCGGTAGGATCACATTGGAGGCAAAGAGGTTGTAGGAATCTGTAAAGAATCCTGAAGCCGCGACTATAAGGACAAGCCAGTTGAATCCAGAGTCATCGACCGATCGCATGAAATGCCGACGTGCTTTTTCTAGAGTCTATGAAAATGTGAGTCGAAGCGATGCCCATAGGCGCAAACCCTCTTTACCTTTCCTGCTCCACGCGCCTCTGGATCTCTGCCCGGCCAGAAAAAAGAGCTGCCAGCTTGGCCCATGATGGAGTTCTAAGGCATCAGCTTGTTCGTCGTTCAGGGATGGATGTAGGGACGTAGGGTGTGTACAGGAGGAACAGGCGTCGTGTTTGCGTGGTATTCGAGGCTTATGAGGGCGCCTCGATCCGCATCACTCTCGAGTGGCTGCGGCTCAGGTGTTCTCGCGGCCGCACGCCCATGCTGGCCTGGGCGGGCAACTTGCAGCCTCGCCGGCGTGCATACAGCATGGCTTCACTGGCCAACGACGGGCGGGAGCAGGCAGTCCGGTGTCCGGTGGATGCGGAAGCCTATGCGAACGCGGGTGTGGCGAGATACCATCGTCCAGATCTGGTCACACCAAAGTCGGTTGCAATGGCTGAGAACGGAGGCGGGCGATTCGAAAGCCAACAGCATGCGCCTGAGGCAACACGTGGGAAGTCGGCATCCCTGCACGCCCACCAACGCCAACACCACCACCGAAGCCACCAGCGCCGATAGGGAACAGAACGAGCTGCAGCGCAGATGGCACACTATTCATGGCTTCCGGTGTCCTATTAAAATCAGCGATTGGCGAGGCTGCTGCCAGAGGCCGCCCCGCGGCTGTCCTGGCACGCGAGCCGCCACGCTCTGCAACCCAGCGCAAGGCCGCTCATCAAGCCTTTTCTCTCCCGGCCCTGTGTCGCATCCCGTGAGGACCTATCATCATATACACTTGATACCAGTATCACGAATAAACTTTCCCTGCGAGTCACGCCGTCTGGATGGCTGCGAGATAGAATATGCCCGGATCTGGATCGTGCGGTGCAGGTTTCATGTGCCCTGGACTCCGACGCGCATCGCCTGATTCACCACGGGATATGGTTTGCATCAGAGCAAATTGCATTGTCAATGGACCCTCTCGTTGCACAACGCACCAACAGTAGCAGCCGTTCCCCGGGAAGCTCTGCTTCACCTGCAAGCAGGCAGCATGGCGATGGCGACGTCCGGATGGAAGGCCTTGTCATTATTGTTCTAGGGGAAGGAGAGCTCAGACCTGAGGTGATCGACTGTTTGCGACCGAAGCTTCGAGTCAAATCGTCCGACTACACATGGCTTGATGAGAACGACAATGTGATCCTCAACCATGTCTTCAGAGATTCGTTGGCGAGCCACCATCCGTGGAGGGATGATACCACGCAAACTCCTTGGACTGTTGATTTTCACACCGGCGAGATGAATGTGTCAGAAGTTAGATGTCGTAACGACCACCAACAGACACACCACAAATCCATGTCGTACGAGTTTTCAAATTCCAACGACTACGCACTCTTCCACAGCAAAATCCGAGGCAAACAATTCATACGCGAGTACGAAATAGAATCCGTCGCTTGGATGCATCGCGGTACTCACAAACAAAAGAGGCAATGGATTAAATTATGGGAGTCAAGCGCAGAGACTTCTGTGACCATTCCAATCACCCTCAAAGGCCCCGGTCCTGCTTCTCATTGGAAAATCAAGCATGTAGAGATTACAGCATCCTGGATGAAATGGGATAGAGTCAAATATAAGGAAGTCAAAGCCGAGGTGAAGAAGGCCGACAAAAAAAGGTCATCCTCCAGCGAAGAACCAGCACCACTTCGACGGAGTTCGTCATCCTGGCTCATGTCCATTCGGTCCAATCGATCCAGTCCGCCCGTGGCAAATCCATTGGAGCAATTCACAGTACCGCCAAGCTTTACCCAAGAATGGCACAAGGTTACAATCACGTTCAGCGAATCCCAAGGTACGATTGTTTTCTCTCCTTTTTTTTCCACTGCCGAGCATTGCTGACACCTTACAGTGAGAGATGACTTCTTACGAGACGTGACAGCAAGTCCGATCGCAATGCCGTATTCTCCATTCTCAGCCACACCGACCACAGCATGCTCGCTATCACCACCAGCATCGATATCAACGGCTCCAGTCGCGCGAACAGCGTCAGTATCGGAAACGCCGCCCACCAATCCACAATCATTCAAAGAAATGACCCCTTCTGAGCAGTGCAGTGATTCTGATTCCGGAGATGAGTCATCACTGGACATGTCCTTGGATGCCCCAGATGCTCCAGTGCATCCTAGTCACCAAGCACTTGACTACACGCGCGTCGGCGGCCCTGCAGCCAGGCCGCGCGCGATTTCTGCGTCTTCTTCACAGTTCTATCGGAAACTCTCAGTGACTGAGGACGAGTTCCGTATTCTGCGAATTGCACAAGGCGAACAAGACGCCCCACTTAGCTGCTTCCTGCACTATCACAGCCTCAACGCGCCGCCCAAGTATGAAGCTTTGTCGTACTGCTGGGGCACGGAGGAGGCCATTCGCGAGATACCTGACGGGGATCTCAGAAATTGTTATGTTTCGGAACATTTGTGGCGTGCCTTGAAACGCCTCCGAATGACCACGCAAGATCGTTTCGTTTGGGTCGACGTGATATGTATCAATCAGCAAGACGTCGACGAGCGTAACCATCAGTTGCTCTTGATGCGCCACATTTATGCCAAGGCACTGAGGACCATCATCTGGATCGTCGACTTTCATCCTGGCAAGCGCACATGTTCGCGGGCCTTTCAAGATGACGAGGACATCGACGAGGACATCGGACTTACGCTCTGCATGCTTCCAGGCCTGGCAGAGACTGAGCACGAAAATGCTGCCGAGGAACTACGAAATCACCTTCAGCGGCTTCGACTTCAGAGCGACTCAAAAGGCAAGTCTGAGGTTTGGTGGCGGAGACTTTGGTGCATACAGGAGTACCATTTCTCGGCCAATAAACCATATGTCTATATCGGGAGACATGCTGTGACATGGGACCACTTTTATGACCTGTTTGGGGCCGCCAATCATCCGCTCACAACATTCCAACAACTCGGGCATAACGCGCCCAAGTCCCTTCACGAGCTGCTCGTACTCGCCGGAGCCTTCAATTCTACTGACCCAAGAGACCGCATCTTTGCATTGTTGGGTATGGCGTCCACCGCTGGTGCTGCTATGCCGCCGGACTATCATCATAGCGTCATCAGAGTCTTTGAAGAAGCTGTTCTCTACCTCATCAAGGAATCCTCCACCGTCGACGTGCTGATCGATCAGCGCATCACACGGTCGGTTTGGGGCAGAGATCGGATTGAAGGTATCATTCCCACCTGGATTCCGGATCTCACTTGCCTGCTTAAGACAGGAAACGTAATCAATTCGCGCAAGAAGACAGGAAACATACTCGATGCGGCCGGGGAGAAACAAGACACCCCAGAGAGGCTGAAATACAACGCCGGTCTTCTCAACGACAAACCACCGACAATGCCTTACGTCGAGCTGAGTAGCGGAGCCAGTCACACTTCTACCCAGGACGGATTCAAACACGACATACCGCGGACAATGCATTGCCGTGCCTGGTACTTCGACGTCATCGAAAAGCGCACAATGGGCAAAAATGTTCCCGAATTTGAACAATCTCCCGGCGGCTGTCTCATCTACAACAGTCGAGGAATTAGAGGTGAAATTATCGACTGGATTCTCGAAGAGTTAGAATACGACTTCGAAAAGCTGTATGAGAGCGAGAAACGGACGAAGCACGATCTGGACTCGAATCCGCGGCTTGGTCTACTGCTGCTCGACTATCTTCTTGAAGGCCGTCGAAGTCACATCTTAGAGCTGGAGGAAAGGATCAAACCTTCAAAAAGGGACACAGTCATGTCCTATGAACACCAGCGGAAAGAGGACCTAGAGTACGTCTTCAAAGAAGGCAAGCTCTCTTCTATCGATGTCAGCCTAGATGCTACATACGTAGAAAATCGCTGGAACGTCAAAGTCTCCCGCTTCAGAGACAAGAAGCGTTTCGTGCCCGAAAGGCTAAAGCCAGCTTTCAAAAACCGCAACAAATCGGATCACAGGAAAACGATTGAGGATGACTTCGAAGTTGCCCGCGAGCTCGGTAACCTGTTCGCGTACGCTCGTGGCACCCACGGCCGCTTCTACCTCAACAAAACGAACTTCGACGCCCCAATGCGCAAGGACGTCCTCGGGTGCTCAAACATCGCCGAGGTCCAAAAGCTGCCCACTCAATTCGAGGCGGGCGATATCGATATTGAGTTTCACGAGTACAATGCTAAGAGCCGGGAGAGAGACTTCTTCAAAACGAGATCGGGATTTTTGGGATTGGGTCCGGCGTGTCTGGAAGTCGGCGATAAGATCGTCGTGCCTTTGAGCGCCAGCCGGCCGTTCATTCTCAGAGAGATCCCGGGCGAGCCTTGGTTCCACACACTCGTTGGAGAAGCCGTCGTTCCGAGTATAATGAGTGGCAAATGGGCTCGATTGGAGAAAGCCTCGCGCGCGGATTCGTGGACGGAGTTCAAGATCAAATGAGTTCAGACACTTCACCTAATTACCCATACTTTACGGTCTTTTCACGACTCCAAACGCTACAACTTTTGCTGGCCCAGTTGGCCCGCAATTCCACCGGCAGCAAATGTTCCCATCGCGATGGCCTGTGGTACCGCCTTGAACGGCGTCGCGCAATCACCGATTGCGAACACGCCTGGCACATTCGTGGCGTAGAAAGGCGAAATGGTCTTGATGAACCCCTGCTCAGTGATCTCTAGCCCCAGCTGCTCCACAAATGGACCATTAACCTCCGCCGGTGGAACCGCAACCTATCGCTCATGGTCAGCAACATTTCAAGCGGTTGCTGGCGCGAGTACTCACCAGAAAGGTCTCCTCTCTCGCCTCGCCATCTCCGAAATGCACGAGCACGTCCGTACGCTCTGTCTCTTTGCGCTCGATCGCTACGATCTTCCTGGGCTCGACAGTCACGCGCTTGCCTTCGCTGGCAGTTTTCATTCGTTCTGCGACGCTCGCGTCGCCATTTGCATAGAGGACCACATCTTTCGCCAGTGACGCAGCCATCCCCGCCATGTGCAACGCCATGTTAGGATCAGTGAGCATCCCAGAAGCAAAGATCCCAGCAGATTGGCCGCCGGCTTCTTCGTAGCCGTGGCAGAACAGGCAGTGGAATCTAAACGTTGTCAGTAGACGGATAGAGAGATGGGAGCGATGAATCACGAACATAGACTTCCCCCATAGAGTACTGAATCCTTCAATCGCCGGAACGAGATCAGTAACCCCAGTCGCCAGTACAACTTTCTTTCCTATCGTCCTGCTCTGCTGCCCGTCAATCGCCTCGAACGTGCCGTCATCGAGCTGCCGAATCGTCTCGACGCGCGCCTGACGGAACTCGATCAGTTTGTAGCGGTCGGAAATATTTTGTCGCGCGCTGGCCCTGAACTTCTCCGGTGGTTGGTGGTCCCAGGTGATGACATTGTGCATGCGGTCCGCTGGGTGGTTGCGGTATTGCTGCGAGTCGAACACGACGGCGGTGTAGAGTTGGCGAGCGAGGCCGAGGGCTACGGAGAGACCGGCTGGGCCGGAACCGATGATGAGGGCATCGTAGATTTTGGGAGAGGTGGTCATGGTGATTTTCACGCTCGCAACAATAGGATGGAGCATGCGACGGTTGAACGGGTGGGTTTCGAAGAGGTAAAGCAACCGGCTGTGTCCTACTAACAATGTAACAACTTCTCCTGTTCCCTGAGCAGATTCTAATCGACTTTTTAAATATTGTTTTCGTCGGACGATTTCGCCTAGAGCCCCGTTCGTGGATCACTCCGTGGTTGCATTGTTTCCGGGGCTTCGTACGCGGTGCTCGAAAGTGTCCGAGCTGCTGAGCAGCTACCTTATACTGCTCTGTATACTGTATAAGAAGTCTCCGAGCTATGCGAAGCCTGTATTCGCATGTCAATTACTAATTACACACTCTCATGCGGAAGATACAGTCTTCCGCGTATTTTCAATTGTGCTTGGCCTCAGAAGAGAGGGTGCAAACGAGGTGCTCGACATACTGGACAGTCATATTTGGCCTGCGCAAAGCTTGACGTGCCCCATGGAGCGTACCTCGCGCCGCAAGCCGATCATACCCTCGATCTTGCAACCTACAGAACCGCATGTTTCATGGCATTATCCTTTTTTGCATCGATCAAAGCCCGGAAGGTGTTGGCCGAAAGAACCATCAAGGTAGTTTCACTTACTCTTGGCACCCATCCGTATTTACTACGTTGGGTTCCTTCGCTTCTTGTGCAGAACGCTATCTTTCTTGGCTCACCATTCACGAGATTGCAACTTGCTGAAACTAGGAGCATGGCTTCAATGGCGTTTAGAACAAGCATCAGCCAAGCGCCTGGTCAAGTTTTCCCTGCGAGAAAGAGCCCGCTTGCTGAATGACCTTGATGGATAAGGTGAGTGTATAGAGCGGCCGTCGCTGGTGTGCCACCAATCTTCTTCCGGTGCTCGATCGCTTGTCGCAAACCCTCACGTGCACGGCAGCTCGTGTACTTTCGTTTTTACTTGGCTTCACGAACGATGCATTCCTCACAGCTTCTTGCTCTCACAGCCTTCGCGGCTTCTGCGATTGCACAGTCGTCTTCTACCACCAGCAGTGCTTCCAGTCTTCCAGCTGAGGTTACCGGCTGCCACGAGCACGGAGCCGGCGAATTCTTCTGCTTCGATGGCGATGACGAGTGGGAGGTCGTTTCATCTGGCATGACTGCCGAGACCCTTCCGAGCGATTTCGAAGACTGTCATGGCCATGGAGAGGAGCTGTAAGTTGCACCTGACCTATCTGGCTGAAGCTCGAGCTTACAATAATCAGGCATTGTGTCGAAGGGGAGGTCGATGCCACTTTGGCACTCGCTTCGTCCGAGGATGAGGGTGAGCAAGATGACAGCCATGACCACGATGAGTCCCACTCAACAACTTCTGCCACCGCGACCGCGGCGGCTGCGACTGGCTCCTCTGCCATGAACGGAACTACTACATCCTCTTCGTCCTCGTCCTCGGCGTACCCGCCTGCAGTAACGAGCTGTCACGCCCACGACGAGACTGAGCTCTACTGCTTGGACGGCAGCGATGAGTGGGAAGTGACTTCGGAGTGGGACCAGAACAATCCCCCCGAGAGCTTCAATGACTGCCACAACGATGGTGACGAGCTGTATGTCGTTCATCCATGACTTCTGAGAAACTTTACTGACATAGACAAGGCACTGTGTTGGCGACAGCGGTAACGAGGCTACGCTCGTTGCGGCTACTGAGGCACACTCAGCTGAAGACGACAGCCCGAGTAGCACCGCCTCTAGCTCAGGCACAAGCGCAAGTGCCAGCGCGACAGCTGCAAGTAGTGACTCCGACTCAGCAGCCTCGCCGTCTGCCTCCATGGGTCGTGCGGGTATCTTGCTGGCTGCATCTCTCCTAGCATACGCTGCGTACGTGTGCTGAGTGTAAGCACATCCAAGTCGATGGGTTTACTGCAACCCGACGTCAGACGGCTTTTCGGCGGCTCAAGCTTGTATACTAGAGAGAACATCCCTAAATATGAGAACAATATTGCAAGGCGCACCAAGACATGCAGAGATGCCTTAAAGTACCTCGCTAAATCACAGCACCTGAGACAGCTTGGGCGCTTAGGCTTCATGCGTCACGCTGAGATTCTCAGCCTTGCCCTTCAGCTTGATTTTATCGGCCCCGGTCTGTAAACCTTGTCCTCCCTGCCCTACTAGATACCATGGAAGCGTCGCATGGTTGCCTACAATCGGATAATCTTCGCAATGAATTCCCCACTCGAGAGGACCTACTCGTCGCGGAACCAATACCATGGAACTGTCGTGCGTGATCAAGCTCGAGTGATAAACGGCAACGTCTATGGAGACGTCCACATAGGTGAATTCAACCGCAGAGGTCTGTGAGCCACCATCTAGCTCCGACAACAAGTCTACACGTGCTGATGAGGATTTTCTGGCGTCAGATACTATCCTGGACAGCTTGTATTTTGACGGCATGGAGCGCTACCATGACCGTCCTCTGGACAATCACCCGGGCACATTTGACTGGCTTTTCGACGAGCACTCCAAACGCCTCCTTTGCAATCGCTGCTCGAAGCTCAATGACTGGTATGACTCTCAAGTGTGCGAATGCCACCGTCTCAAGGGGTATGCGACTCGACTTAGGTACTAGCTGGAGACTTCGGAAGAAATATTTTGGATCCATGGCAAAGCAGGCTCGGGAAAGTCGACTTTTATGAAGTTTCTCCTAGAAAATGACCAGACGCAGCGGTGCTTGCGCAAATGGGCAGGCAAGGAAGTCTTGACGGCTGCCTTCTTTTTCTGGAAGGCGGGAAGTGACAAGCTGGAGAAGTCACAGGAAGGCCTTCTCCGGGCTCTTTTGTATCAAATCTTGCAACAACACCCTGAGCTGGTGTCATCGACGTTCCCTGTGAGATGGAAGTGCTTGGAACGATCGAGAAGGGCAAAACCTTGGACGAGGAAGGAGCTTCTCGACGGTTTCCGCTTGGTTCTCAAAGAGGTCTCGATCGAATCGCGATTTTGTTTCCTGATCGACGGACTCGATGAGTTGGAGGGAGACCACAATGAACTCATCGCTGCTTTGGATGCTCTGAACACATCGTCAGCCGTCAAAATCTGTGTTTCGAGTCGCCCTTGGAACATCTTCAGGACAGCATATATGAAGAATGCTAACACTCAATCTACTCTCCACGAGCTGACGTCGCAAGACATCGACGTCTATATTACTGATACGCTCAATGCTCCAAGACGAGGAGCCGTAAATTTGCAAAGAAGCGAACTAGCTACATTCCGGCAATATATTCGCCAAAAAGCAGAAGGAGTCTTTCTATGGGTGACGCTTGCTGTCAAGGACCTGAGAAGAGGCATCGATGAAGGCGACAGGTGTGGGGATGCTGCAAAAGAGATTCAAAGCGTATCCAACCGAGCTGCAAGATTTCTACCAGCACATCTTCGACAGCATCGAGCCCATTTACCATGTGTACACGGCTCGCTTGATTCTAATGATGCTACACGATTCTTTGTTACCTTCTTTGCTGGAAACTGCCTTCTTGGAGGAGGATGTCGAGAGAAATGGTTCAGTTCCATACCAGTGGACTCCAAAGAACCTCTCCGAGATGCAGAGGCTCGAGAGCTATGCAATCACTTGCGTCAACAAGTGGTGCAGAGATTTTGTAGCGCCTTTTGATCGATTCGCAGTTCGAGAAGATCTCTGGGAGCGTCGTGATAACTTTGTGACCTTCAGCCACCGAACGACGTATGAGTTCTTCCGGGTAAAAGCAGAACAGGACATACTACTTGATTTAGCAGGAAGTCATTTCTGTGAAGAATCGACCGCCTGGAACTTGCGCCTAAGAGTTCTCAGTTGCGCGCCTGGGGTAACTGAATTCGGAAGCCTCGTGCTTGATGTCTTTGACAATGACTTCAAGTATCCACGGATATCTTCGAAGGACGCTCTGATATCAGCAGTGTCTTATTCAGATGCCCTCGGTAACACTATCTCGAGCATCGATCAGCACCACTGGGCTGCAGAAAAGCTTGAGTCCAATATTGCGTCTCGAAAATACAAGCTTGTGGCTTTGCCGACGACGGCTCTGCAGAATAGCACTCTGCTATCTCATCTGCTGTCTTATGACTGTACCGGTCTTATTCACTATTTACTAGAAGCACACATCGCTTCGCTCACGATCGGGCAGAAGCAGCTCTGTCTGGAACTGTATTGGTATGAGATATTCTGTGACCTTTTTGACGTGCAAAAGTACTTCCCCGAAAGCCTAGACTTGTGTCGCGATATATCTATCCGACTCATTGAAAGCGGAATTGACGTCAACAAGCCAATCGAAAGGCCCGGCCCGTGTCACTACAGCATTTGGCAAGTCTTTATCTTCTGGATGTATTATGCAGTCCACTTGGGATCCTTCGACGCCTCACAGGATTTAATCTCTGTTGTTTTCGGCACGTTCCTGGAATGCGGAGCCGATCCTTGGGCGGTCGTCGCTGACTCACGCAGAAATTACTCAATTACTGATGTTGAGAATCCAGAGCCTCTGGTAACACAAGTGATGAGCATTGCAGACATTCTAAAGGGGCTCAAATTTCCTATATACAAGGACCCGGCGTTTGATGATCGACGGATCTCGATAATGGAGAAAATGGAAAGGCTGCTGAACGCGGCGAAGGCAAGGGCGACACCCACGCCTGTATAAAGACCAACTACCCCCTCGCTCCCACGTATCACCCGAGGCAGGACGGAACAATCACGATGGAGAGATGTCGTCTAACAATTTCTCCAATCAAAATCTAGAGATACGCCCGATTCAGTACGACTCCACCGCCAACCTGCTGCGCATCTCCGTCTTCGATGTGGATCTTGATCGAACCCGATGACCTATCAGCCGAAGCCTTCAGAGCCTCGTCGGCCTTCTCCAAGGGATACCGGTGCGTGATGAGTTGTTTGAGATCGAGCACGCCGTGCGCGAGAAGGCGCATCGCTGTGGGCCACGAGTGGTGGTAGCGATTGATAAATTTGAGATCGACCTGTTGTCATGTCAGCATGGCTCTGGCTGGGACCAGCAGTTCTGGGAAGACTCACCTCCGCCATCGACAAGTGCATGAAAGGCAGCTCATTCATGATCGATTTTCCGACACCAATGACAATCACCTCACCCGCAGGCCTTGGCACATACGAAGCAGTGATGACACTGCTCTGTATGCCCGTACACTCATATACCAAGCGAGGCACATCGCCTCCCTTCTCCGCGACAGCCTCACGCACAACGACCGCCATCTCCTGCGGAGACCTGCTCAGGTCGACCTGCAAGCCAACGGCGCCAGGCACGAATTTCTCGGCAAAATCCAGCCTCCCGCGGTCCAGGTCCGTGATGATCAAAGGACACGCACCAGCCGCCTTCGCAATAGCGAGAGAAATAAGCCCGATCGGCCCCGCGCCGAAAACGACGCCCGCCTCGCCCAGCTTGAGCGGGCCACGCTCGAACCCTCTCAGCGACACGCTTAAGGGCTCCAGCAGCGCGCCGTCCGCGTAGGTCAGCTGGTCGGGCATCTTGTGGAGGTAGTCGGCGTGGTGGACGTGGTAGCGGCGCATGCTGCCGGTGTGCGGCGGGACACCGGAGAACTTGACGTCGAGGCACAGGTTGTAGTGGCCGCTGGTACACTCGAAGCAGTGGCCGCAGGGGACGCCAGGCTCGATGGAGACGCGGTCGCCAGGTTTCAGATGGGCGACGTCCGAGCCGGTCCAGACGACCTCGCCGGCGCCTTCGTGGCCCAGGCAGTGTTGGGCTTGGATTTCGAGGCTGCCGATGCGGCCAGTGTGCCAGAAGTGAACATCGGAGCTGGAAGCATCGTTGGTCAGGGCGCTTCGTCGAATGTGTCTTGTTGGGATGATGTGAGCTTACCCGCAAATCCCGTTACATCTTACATGGACTATACATTCGTTTGGTTTAGGGTCGAGCTCCGGCGACTCTCCCATGAAGATCTCATGCTGCTCATTGGTAAACAACGCCGGATTAGGCAGAGGCGGTTCGAATTTGGCCATCCCTTGGGTGAACGTAGACGGATTGGTACAGGTGCAGGTCCAGTAAAGCTAAACTGGAAAGGCACAAAGGGCAAGTAGAGATTGAGAGAGGAAATGTGTCAACGCGAAACAAACCTTCAGTAGACAGGAACAGCACAGCACAGTGACGAAGTGGTATTTACTAGCGAAGAGGGTTGGGTGACAGGGCTCGAGGTCACTATTCGTAGCGGTGATGTCGAGAGTCTTGTTTCCGACCCACGATTTGAGGAAGATTGGGGCAGTTTGGGCGGGGGAAAGTCGAGCCACCCCGCGCGTCTGCTGCGGCTGCCCTTCCAAGCAACGTCAGCTCAACGAAGAGCGTTTCGACCTGCCGCTTTGCTTTTTTGTGGCGCTCTTTGAGAGAGGGGTACAGGCTCTGGTCCACGCCATTATCAAATATGCCTCTCGGAATGCGGCATCTTAGAGGCAAACGTGGCGATAAGAAGAATCTTCGTGCACCCAACATACGCTTATGCAAGGAACGCGCCTGAATGTCGGCAATCTTTCTCTATTCTCTTGCAGATCTCCGTCATGCCGTCATTTTATGCGGAGTTTATATGCCTCTATGGCAGCATTGCCGGCTGCTCCGTCCTTTGCCTTGCCTGATTGCCGTGTTACGAATCTTCGTTTTCGCAGTGAGAATTGAGAGACTGAAATTGTAAATTCTGTGTGAGATGGATTGAATGTTGATGTATAGAATAAAGGAAAACTAAGCTGGGTGAGGTACTCCTGGTGTCTGGCTTCCAATCTTGTCGCTACTTTCATGTTTTGCGCTTTACATGAAGAACGCCATGAGGACAACGCCACCAAGGCCGATGAAGATCTGGAGACAGAACATCTGGGCGTAGAGCTTGATGAGCCTGAGTCTAGCGGCGGGCTCGAAAGACTTCCAGGCCTGCAAAAAGACGGAGCGACATGCGCCACGAGTCTGAAGGTCGAGGTCACCGAGGACAAGGCTACGGTCGAAGGGGACGATAGTCTCCTGGTCCTCAGGAAGGAGAGCTGCCTCAATGCGGGTCAGAGTGACCGACGCAGGGAGGAGAATGGCCAGTGCAACGAAGATGGCGGTCAGAGGGATAGACAGCAGAGCGAACATCCAGTAAGCAGCGTCCGCGCGGGAAAGCTCGGTGTTCACAAAGTCGAAGCTTCCATTCTGCATGTGCTGAGGAAGGCCAAATGCGAAAGCAACAGCGATGGGCATAATAACAGTGACCTGCTGGGAGACAGCGAAGGCCAGAGTCGGAAGAAGGATGGCCTTGCATTGCTTACGGGGGACCATGCGGCGCAACCAAGACTTGCTGCTGGGGGCGGCGATCATGCTGTGAGTCCAGGCCATGTGGACACGAGCAAGGGCGAGAGACGAAAAGATGTGCATGAGTGCGTGGCCAGCAATTCCAAAGCCGATGAAGCCGGCAAGGAAGTTGGTCATGATGGCGTGAAGCATGTGGTAGACAGCACCAACACCCGCTCCCCTCCAGCGCCCGAAGAAGCCACCGACGCTGTGGAGGTGGCGGATGGCCGTAGAGATTCTGGCAGTGACCGGCTTGTGGTTGACGACAGTAATCTCGATATCCTGGTCCGCCGTTGCCTCTGCCGGCAGCATAGACTCTTTCTCGAGCGGCGCATCCGGCTCATCGGCATACTTCTGAGGCTTGGACTCGATGATGGCAGTAGCAGAGGGCGACTCGATCATGGCAAGAGAAGCGATCACTTCACCAAGAGTGTAGCGGACCTGTGAGAGTGGTTAGCCCGGCGCGTCATGTGATGGCAGCTGGAGAGGCGTACGGATGCGATCAGAAGGGCAGTAATAATGCCCACGATCATGACAGGCAGGTATTTCCGCGGGTTGAAGTCAACGATGATAGTTTTACCGCCATCGGTGGGCTCTGGACCTGCTTCGGAGAAGTGCACCTGGGCGGCAGACACGCCGCGACGGACGAGGTGGCCCAGCATTTGGCCATGAACGCCAGACATGGTGGCGGGTCGAAGTCGTGAGGTATTCAGGTATGAGAAGAAGGAGGTGTGATTACAAAGGGAATGTGGATAATGTCGAGGGTGTGAGGGAAAGTAAAGGTAGGTAATGTATGTGAAGTAGGCTGTGTTGGAAGGAGTTGTTGCCTGGAGTTGCAGTTGGAGTGGCGGAGACGCGCGCTAACGGGCGTAGGATCGTGCCGAAATCCGACGTCATCTATTTTGGGTGGGCTTTTGATGGCCAGTCAATTGAGGACAAAGGCGATGATATGATGCATTATTTGTATATAACCCCGGCGATAGCTTCTACGCCCATGTCATGCTTGGGTTCAGGCTGTCCGTGAAATAAAATGCCATACCGCTAAGAGCAGCGGTCAGTTTTTGTGTCGTATTACGACAATGCACCGACTGGTAGGCGACTGAGCACAAAAATGACCACTTGTAATGCAAATCAACGACGACGACCAACCTTGAACGGCACTTATATGACATTACCGTCGAAAAGAGGCCATTTCTTAATTGACCGAGCGATGTGATATTCGCTGATCCAGCAGTAAATAGCCACTAGATGGATCATTTACACAGGAACGATCCTAGACTACAAAAGGTCATGGTTCGTAGGGTTAGGGTTGGGGTTACCCTGTATAGAGTCTCCACACTTCATAGAGGCGGGGACTGAAAGAAAGACCTCGGAAGCCACAACATAGGGAGACTCACAACACGGAAGAAAAGCACACTTCAATTGAAAGCCATAGACGATAGACATCCGATTTATATCAAAGCTTCTCATCAGCCATCCCACAAATCACAACCTCTCACCGTCCCCCCGTCACCCAAGCCCACCAAAAATGCCCACCCACAACCTCACAACAGACGACGGAATAACATACCACATCACCATCTCCGGCCCCAGCACCTCCCCCTTCACCATCCTCCTAACCCACGCCCTCATGTCCAACTCCCACATGTGGGATTCCACCGTCCGCGCCCTCCACGCCGCCGGCCACCAAACCCTCCTCTTCGATCACATCGGCCACAACGCCACACCCCCTCCCTCAGATCCAACCAAGTCCTACAGCACGGACGACATCGCCCGGCACATGCACGCCATCGCTTCACGCTTCGCTCCCGCCAGCCGCCTGAAAGCCGTCGTGGGCTGCTCGATCGGCGGCGTGCTGGCGCTGCGGTACGCGATGCTGTATCCCGAGGAAGTCGACGTGGCGGTCTCGCTGTGCGCGCCGGGGATCACTTCGCCGGAAGCGACGAAGAGCGTCTGGAGCGAGCGGATCGCGCAGTTCGAGAGCGATGTGTCTTCGGGCGGCGACTCGCTGTGCCGCGCGACGGCGGCGCGGTGGGTGCCGGGGGATGGGGCGCGGGATGTGGCGGCGCGGGAGGCGGCGCTGGGGCATACGCGGACGTGCTCGCTGGAGGGGTATAGGGTGCTTGCGGATGCGATCAGGGGGTATGATTATGCGGCGGAGTTGGGGAGGTTGCGTGGGGTGAGGTGTGTGGTTGTAGCGGGCGGGAGGGACACGGCGTCGAGCGTGGAGGTTTTGAGGGGGATTGCGGAGGGGATTGAGGGGGCGGAGTTTGTGGTGCTGGAGGAGGCGGGACATATTCCGCCTATGCAGAGGCCGGAGGAGTTTGAGGAGGTCTTGCTGAGGGCGTTGAGGTGAGGTTGTGTGGCTAGATGTGCTGATGGTTGAGTATTGGTGAGAGATAGAACGCGTCCGTGTCTTTCCTGGTGATCAGGCTGGTCGATTGAATTCTACACGCTTGGTATCTCACACAAAAGATAAGTCAAAAATATCTCGACAAGAAGTCTTTTCCCTGCTCTCGCTCCTCGAACGCCATTGGAAATGCACAAAACCCGCACAAGAGGCACTGATGTATCTGGGCAGCCATCTTTCTTTAAAACACGGAGATGTAGTTGCCGATCCTGTCTTTCTGGTTTTGAGCGATGCACTCAGAGATCCAGGTGATGTTGCGGATTTCCTAGAAGATATATGTCAGCTTGCCACTCGTCGTGTAGTTTCCTCGTACTAGAGCACTCTCATTGACACATACCTGTTCCCTCAGCTTCAACCACGCGTAGACGATAGAGTGCGTGAACTGGTGAGTGAACGCCAGCTTGCTGATCTCCATCTCCTTCTGGTAGAACAAGTCTTCCAAACTCTTGCCCTCGTCGCCACCAATACCACCACTCTGGTTTCCAATTCCGCCGCTGGAGCCGCCCATGCCGGTCTGGTCGAGCATAGTCCTGTAGTCCGCCACACCATCGACCGCGATCCGTACACCTTCAGGGTCGTCCGCACGCGAGAGCATGAGAGTGCCTTCCGGGTGCAAGCGGCCGAAGTTCGGGTAGAGCTTCTTGCGGTCGGTCTTTGTGAGCTCGGTGCCGAACGAGTTGATGGTGATGTTGATGCTGCGGCGGTCGGCCTCGAACTCCAGGATCTCGCTCATGACCTCGCATGTGGGTGTGCCCTTGATGTCGGGGTCCTCGTTGACAAAGCGGTGAAAGTCCTCAAGGTAGTTCTTATACAGGGTGTTGCGCACGATCTCGATGTTCAGCTCGTCGAGATCCTGATGGCTAAGGCTGCCCTTGAAGTACGGCGCCAGAGGAGTCTCAATGAGGACGGAGTTGTACAGCTCTTCGATGTTGGTGGCGACGCAAAGTGCGGGCATGGTCTCGAACCAGCCGAGGGGGTGGCAGCGCTCCAACAGCTCCCGGGTGTCGCGCTCGTGGAGGGTGCCGGTAATGAGCAGGGCCACGTTGTCGATCATGTATGCGTATGTCAAGTACTCCATGAACTTGGCAAGCGACCCTGTGGCATTGGCTTGGAGGTATCGAAACTCGGCGACGAGCTTGTCCATGGCTTTGTCGGCGAGGGCGGAGGTCGAAGGGTTGGGAGGGAGGGACGCGAGGTAGTCGCCGTAGGCAGGGCCGAGCTGCAGCTTGACATCTAGCAGGACAGTCAGTATCATGATATTGCTGTGTAATTCAAGCGCATTGTCTCCTGTATTGCATACCGTCGATTGTCTCGCATTGTGTCAAGTTGCCGTAGCTCTGGCCGGTGAGCAGCGTGTTGCGGTAGCCGCGCACGATACCCTCGATGTACCCGGCGGTAACATTGTAGAACATGCCCTCCGACATTATTGCGACGTGTGAAGTGGTGTGTTGCGGAGTTGAGTTAGCAAGAGGCGATGCGATGGCGAAGGTGGCAGCCTTCACGCCCGGGTCTGGATGTCGGTCGTTGAAGCTCGCTCGAGCTGCCGCAGCCAAGCCAGGCCGTCATCGCGTCTGCGCAGCGCGCTGCCCTGACCATCAATTGCGCGAGGCAGGCCCTAAACAGCGCGAACTCCTGCAGAAACTACTTTACGATCGCACATGCACAGATCCTATCGAGGCACACGGAGAAATGTTGTAAATTTTCATAGGTCTTGAGCTTTTATAATACAGGCCAATCATTGATCGTAGCAAAAGGACGCGCGCCGACGTTCCCACCGAATAAAGCAACCTAACCCCGAACCCTCTCTCTATAGCCATGCTTCAACCTCAGCCGCCTAGCTAAAGAGCAAATGCACCCTCTTAGAGCTCAGTTAGAGCTCAGTTAAATCGTTTGATAATGAAATTCAGATCATCCCGGCACAGAGGGCCTCATTTTTAGTCAACCTCCATTGAGTGGGCAGCACAGATACCCTGCGGCTCGACAGGTGCAGGGTTGTACGCGCTCGGAAACACGTAGTCGCGCTCACGACCCCGCAAGATACCGTTGTTCTCGACCTCCTTCTTCACGTAGTTGCTGACTTCGTTCTGCGCAATAGTGACGGGGCTCATGTTGGCTGTGATCTGCCCACCCGGCGCAGCGAGGTGAAGAGCGGGCAGCATGTTCAACCTTGGGATGAGCTGAGACGCGTCGCGCGTGACAAGCCGGGCCTCTGTGAGGTCGCTGGAGAAGAGGTAGAACTCAGTCTCGCCGGAGTAGACGTTGAGGCATTGAACGAGGTAGCCGGGCAGCGCGGCATTCTCAAACCACACCTTGACCTCTCTCAAGGCAGGGTAGTGGTTGACAATGAACTTCGCGTACGCAGCCTGGCTGATCTGACGATGCTCGTTCGAATCCATGCGTGTCCAGCTGATGCCAAGCTTTCGCGTCGCCTCATCGATCAAGGGCTCTGCGGTGGCTTCGCGCATATTCGGAGGCAAGACAAGCTGAGCGAGCTCGTCAGCGCCGGACGATGAGTGGTCCATGCGCTGTGACTTTCTGCTGGGGATGGACGGACGTCTCAGTTCTGCGACCTGAGGTGGCATGCGAGGCTGCTGCTCTTCAACCCAAGTGCCTGATTGAGACTCAGCGGACATTGGGTAGGAGGGATCGCCGGGGTATATGAGTGTCATACCGGGACCCATGATGGGCTCGCCGCGAGGCTGGTTTCCTGAGTCTGAAGCTGGCGTAGGGAGGGATCCGTCAAGTTCTAGGTCGTCCTCATCGCCGAGAGTGTCGCCGCGCGAACGTTTGCGACCTGCGACTGAACCTGGAGTGGTAGGGATGGATGCAATGGGGGTAGGCGCGAATGGGTTGCCAAAGCCAATGGGCGTTTGCGCGTTGCCTTTGGCTGGATCATTGTAGTGGCTGCTTGCGAAGTACTGGTTCGGCGCGTTTGTATCCATCATTTCGGTCGGCGATGGCATGAAGTTGTTGGAGGTAGCCATCGTGTAGTGAGCTGCGTCAGTTAGGTGATCTAACAACATCAATTGTTTCTTAGCCTGCTCCTGCTGAAGGCAAAGGATGAGGCCCTGGAGAGCCTGCGACCCGCCTATTTTGGCGGCTTGGGTGTCGGTGTTTGTTGGTGAGACGAGCTGAAGCGTTTGCACGCGACAGGCGATGTCAATGCGCGTGCTCGTGTGCTGCGCGGCCGGGAGGGCGAGGAGGGCGAGGAGTGGATGCGGGTGACGTAGTAGTGTGCAAGTGAAAGAATGAGGATCGCGTGAGTGATGTGAGCGGGATCGATGTGTGCGGTGAGAAGACGAGTGTGCGGTGGGCAGAGAGATGGGCAGAGGAAGAAGAGCAGCAGGGCAGATGGATGGAGGAAGGGCAGGGCGCGCGTGCAGGAGGGTCGTCTCGTCCCTTCCCGATCTGCGGGACGACGAACACGGGCGCGCCTGCCAACCAACCGTTTCCTTGCCGTTGCGCGCCCGGCCACGCTAGCCGGCCTTCCCCACGCCGGCGATCGGCGCCATGGCGTAGCTTTGCGCAACCCGCCCTCGCGCCCAGCTGTCGGCCTTGCCAGTTTCGGCCTGAGGCGAGAAGGCGAGAAGGCGAGCACGGCGACGAAGGCTGGGCCTTCCCGCTTTTTACGCTTCCCGCGCCAGAACCAGTGAACGATAGGCTGCCTGAGGAGCCCTGGTCAGCACTACCCACTTCGCCTAGGTATGTCGGGGCGGACCCAAACTAAGTACTGTCGACCTGTCGACCGCCGTTCCCGGCAGTATCACGCGCGCTGGTACACGTTCGATGAGATTGGTAACAGAATCCAAGGCGTGCATACCTAGTTTGATCGAGATTTCAGCTTCTACGGCATTATTAGCGTCTATAACAACAACTCTGTATTGATTCTATGCAACGATCTCGCTGGCATCCTGCTCCTTCCTCTCCTCCTCTCCCTTGGGCATACCATTGGCAGCCTTGCCGCTGTGAATCTCAGCAAGCACACCCTTGAGCTCCTCCAGGAACCTTGACACCTCCTTCTCCGTGCCGACCGTGACTCGCAGACATCCCAAGCAGCCCAGCTCCTTGCCTCTGAATCGTGTGACCACACCCCTTGACTCCGCCAATCGCTCGTACACCTGCAGCGCCACCTCGTTGCTCGGCTTGCCCTGGGGTCCGTCGAGCATCTCCACCAGCAGGAAGTTCGACTCGCGGCCGCCGAGAAAGCGTCCGACGCCGGGGATCTTGGGCATCTCCACGAGCATGCGCTCGCGCTGTTCCAAGATTGCGGCGCGGTTCGCGTGCATGACCTTCAAGTTCTGGGGCAGCAGCGCCTGAATGGCAAGCTGTGACGTCGGGTTCGAGATGTTGTAGGGTGCCTTGAGGCTGTTGAGCAGCCTCGCGATCTGGGGGCTGGCGAAAGCAGCGCCCAATCGAATGCCAGCAAGTCCAAAGGCCTTGGACAGCGTCTGCATGACCACCAGGTTCGGCCACTCGGCAACCCACTCTGCAAGTGACGAGCCGTCGGGTGAGAAGTCGATGTACGCCTCGTCGACGATGACAACACCGTTCCACGTCGGGTGCTCGAGAACCTTCCTCACGTCTTCTTTGCGTACCAGGTTCGCGGTCGGGTTGCCGGGTGAACACAGGTAGACCATCTTGATGGTAGGGTCTTCAGCCAATTTGGCATTGATCTTGTCTGGTTGTGCGTTGAAGCCATTGTCGACGTCCAGAGGAACCTTAACAACTTCGACATCGTTGACGTGTGCGGAAACAGAGTACATGCCGTAGGTCGGCGGACAGGTCAAGATCTTGTCTTTGCCCGGTGTGCAGAACGCACGAAGTAATGCATCGATTGCTTCATCGCTACCAACGCCGACGAACAGGTTGTCAACTGAGAGGTCCTTCTGAGTGTGGACTTTTGTGTTACGCAAGTTGATCAAGTGCTGTTTGAGCTCGTGCTGGTGCGGGTCGGGGTATCGGTTGAGGCCCAAAAGATCGATCTCAATTTCAGAAGCAGCGCCATTGGCAAGCTTGCCGTCGTACTTCAATGCCAATCCAGGGCCGTAAGCGTTCTCGTTGGCATCGAGGAGAACGTTGGTTCCGTCGTCCTTGTAGTCACTGCCAGCAATCAGAGACCGTGCATTGAAGATCGAGGGCTAGGAAAAGATTGGCAACCTACTCTCTGGCACACCTGTACGGCTCGAGAGCCAGAATATTAGGCCTTGCGCACTTTTCAATGTCGAACGGCATCTTGTATTTCGTCTATACCGAGGTCTCACAATGGATCAATGGACGCTCGCGAATTTTGTCACCAGCCCGCCACTCGACGCCGGCCATCCCAGTCATCACATGTCAAAAGAGTCACGCTCGGCGCTTGCAATCTCCGCACCGAGCCGCTTGCGCGCGACGCTCTGACTTCGGCGAATGCCTTCAGCCACATTTTCATAACTCTAGCGAGTAGGCACCTCGCGGCACGCGGGCAGGAGCTGCTCCCGGGGTCCGTATACGAGACGTGCAAATGAAAGAGATTGACGGATTGTTGGCAGATCAGGGTATGCAACGGGCTTTGGGCACGAATGCGACCGCAATTCAGGTCGTGACCTGACGGAATCCTGCAGCGGCTATGTCATCGATGTCACAGTACACCACCTAACGCGATAACCAATTTCCTTTGCCAACGCGCTACGGCCGAAGGCTGATAGTTTTCTTTTCGCTGCCCGTGAAGACTTCACTCTCAACTCCGTCCTTCTACTTAAGGGACCTCGTTCCGCTAAGACGACCCGCTGCCGCATACTTCCACCCATACACAAATGGCTGCCTCGCAGTCGCAGGTTCCGGCAACACCTCGCGTGATCTCGCCGTCGCCGACGCCCTCCGAGCACAACGCAAAAGATGGATATTTTGGGCCCGAGACGCGCTCTAAAACATCGCATGTAACTTCGGTAGAGCCCATAGAAGAGCACGAGGATGGGGACAACTCGTCGGACGACCCAGAGCTCTCACGCGCGCGCACAAGAAGCAGGAGCCCTCAGATCGAGCGCCGTCCAACCCGACAAACAAACGGCACCGCCCTCGCACCAGGCGCCAAAACTGGCTCCTCCAAGACCACGCGCAAACAGAAACCCGAGCCCATAACAAAACCGCCCAAAGGCGCCGCCGACGCCAACGGCTTCCTCTCCCCCTCCGACGCGTACAGAGGCTCAGGCTTCGGCAGCTCCTACTGGCGCAACCTCTCCCGCTCGCCGTCTCCTCTAGGTCTCATCCCCGTGCACCGCGAATGGCGTGCCTTCGTCCACAAGCACGAGATTCCGCGCAAAGCGCTGCACGTCAGCATCGGCTTCGTCACGCTCTGGCTATACCACGTCGGGGCGCAGATCTCCGCGGTGCACCCAGTCCTGCTATCCGCTCTGATTCCGATCGCGACAATCGACGTGCTTCGCTTCCGTTGGCCGGACTTTAATCGCGTCTACATCCGCTATCTCGGAGCCTTCATGCGTGAGAGCGAGGCGCACGACAGATACAATGGCGTCATCATGTACCTCGCAGGATTGTGGTTTACAATGCGCTTCTGCCGCAAAGACGTGGCTGTCATGAGCGTGCTGCTGTTGAGCTGGTGCGACACGGCAGCGAGCACGTTCGGACGCCTGTGGGGCCGGTACACGCCTAGAATCCGCAAGGGAAAGAGTCTGGCGGGGACTATCGCATGTTTCATTTGTGGTGTTTTTGCAGCGGTGTTCTTCTGGGGTTTCACGGCGCCTAGGACGGACGGGAAATACGACCAGGGGATCAACAGTTTTGCATTTGATGGAAGTCTTGCGCTTCCCGGTATAGCTAGGGAGGCGCTGGGATGGACTGAGGAACAGTCGACGATCACCGGCCCGTTGGCTGTGGCTGTGATGGCACTGGCTTCGGGCTTCATCGTGAGCGTTAGTGAGCTCATGGATGTGTGGGAGCTGGACGACAACTTGACGATACCCGTGTTGTCTGGCTTGGGACTAAGCGCATTCTTATCGGCGTTTGGCAGTGTTGGTGTTTAGAACTGTCAGTATACCTTAGCTTTTAGTAATGCATAAATCTTGACTTATATATGGTGTGCACGAGAAAGGGGTTTGTGTGAGAACTCTAGTGACTCTCTCTTTTCTTGCCTTTCGGATATGAACTTGTCCTTCTGCTAGAACGCCGGGTCAATAAAGGCGTGAATGTGGTGACCAACGGGATCACGTGACGATGTCGCCATCCAAGTCGTTGCCTCCCGCTTCCCGACATCCACCTTTATGAGCAGTGACCTACGAAACATCCCGCTCACACGACCACGACCCATTACCCTACAAATCGCTTCGCAACATCGCACCAGGACACTCTCTCTACCTCGAGCTCTGACTATCGTCAAAACAACCTGCCGCCGCGAGCAAACGTGCTCAACGACACCACCAGCCACAACAGCCGGCATCTCAGACCCCGCAATCAACCGCCAAAATGTCGACCGCAGCAAGGAGAAGATTGATGCGCGACTTCAAGCGCATGCAGACTGATCCCCCGGCCGGTGTCTCCGCATCTCCCATAGCAGACAATGTGATGACCTGGTACGCCCGCAGCACAAGGCTCTCACAACCACCCCGCAACACCCGCTGACTCCTGCCACCAGGAACGCTGTGATCATAGGCCCCTCCGACACGCCCTTCGAAGACGGCACCTTCCGCCTCGTCATGCATTTCGAAGAGCAGTATCCCAACAAGCCGCCGGGCGTCAAGTTCATCTCGCAAATGTTCCACCCCAACGTTTACGCCACGGGCGAGCTGTGTCTCGACATCTTGCAGAACCGCTGGAGCCCGACCTACGACGTGGCGGCGATCTTGACCAGTGTGCAGAGCTTGCTCAACGACCCCAACACCAGCAGTCCAGCGAACGTGGAGGCTAGCAATCTGTACAAGGACAATCGCAAAGAGTACACGAAGCGGGTGAGGGAGACTGTCGAGAAAAGCTGGGACGACTGAACGACTTTGGCTATACGTGTTGAGAAAGGCGCTCAAAAGGCGGCTCACTCCCAAGGTACCGCGAACGAAGTGCCTCCACCTTATGGGTGGGAGCTACACGACGGAGGACAAGATGCATGACATTGGTGTTTTGGGCAAAGCCCTACCGTTCAGGATTGCCGGGCGTTTTGACGATGGCTTTTGGTGGCACCCAGCGAGGCGTTTTCTGCGGCGTTGCTCATGACGCTCTGTGCATACGAGATATCACGCCCTTTTTCATAGTTTGCAACGAAAGATATGAAAAATCAAATTTTACCCACGTGTCGGAGGACCACATGTATCATTCTTCAACGTCGTGCTGCAGCCTTGCGTTCTTCACGCTGATGGAGGGGTAGGCAGGCTCATGCACTGACGCGGATCAGATCCGTTTTCAGGGCCGGCTGTTGATAAACACTCCACTCCACCAGCTTAAGCATTCGCACCGGGTCACCGCACGCACAACGTCGCGACTGTGTGCAACCCCTCGTTCCACGGCCGCCCGATCTACCTGTGACATCTCCGTTTGGTTGCATACGATTTTGTCGCCAACACCATCGCATTCCCAGCATACCCATCGGCTGGCAGAACTGCGGCAGGCCGCTGTCCCAGGGGCTTCTTCGCCTGACCGAATCCCCCACGGGACCTGCATTTGCGCACGCCCGGTCCGACCTCGAAGCATCACACTCCCCTCACATCACAAAGCATCCCGGCAACTCCTACGACCGCATACGAAAACCACTTCCTACTAGGGCCGCCCCGAGCGCCCGCCGTCGCCTTCCCCTCCCACCTCTCCCACCGCCACGATGTCGACGCCGAACACCATCAAAGTCGTCGCCCGCTTCAGGCCGCAGAACCGCATCGAGCGCGATGCCAACAGCGAGCAAGTTGTCAGCTTCGAGTCGCAGGAGAGCCTCAAGGTCGCAAGCAAGGACTCGTCCTCCTCCTTCACTTTCGACCGCGTCTTTCCCACCAACACCGCGCAGCACGATGTCTTCGACTACTCGATCCGTGGCACCGTCGACGACGTGCTGGCAGGCTACAACGGAACCGTCTTCGCCTACGGCCAGACGGGCTCCGGAAAGACGTACACCATGATGGGCGCGGACATTGCCGACGACGGCTCCAAGGGTATTATCCCCAGGATCGTTGAGCAGATCTTCCACTCCATCATGAGCAGTGACGGCAGCATCGAGTTCACGGTCAAGGTCAGCTATATGGAGATTTACATGGAGAAGATCCGCGACTTGCTGGTGCCGCAGAACGACAACTTGCCCGTGCACGAGGACAAGGCGAGGGGTGTCTACGTCAAGGGTCTGCATGAGTTCTATGTTGGATCCGTGGAGGAGGTTTACCAGGTCCTGGAGCGTGGTGGTGCGGCAAGGATGGTCGCCGCTACGAACATGAACCAGGAGTCGTCTCGATCACACTCGATCTTTGTAATTGAGGTCGCGCAGAAGAATGTCGAATCTGGTTCTGCGAAGTCTGGACGACTCTTCCTGGTCGATCTGGCTGGTTCCGAAAAGGTCGGCAAGACTGGTGCAAGTGGTCAAACCTTGGAGGAAGCGAAGAAGATCAACAAGTCGCTCACATCGCTCGGAATGGTCATCAACGCTCTTTCGGACGGCAAGAGCTCTCACATTCCTTACAGAGACAGCAAGCTTACACGTATCCTGCAAGAATCCCTCGGCGGCAACTCACGGACAACACTCATTATCAACTGCTCGCCTTCAGGATACAACTACGACGAGACGGTCAGCACGCTCCGCTTCGGTGAGAGAGCCAAGACGATCAAACAGAAGGCCAAGGTCAACGAGGAGCTCTCTCCTGCCCAGCTCAAAGCGCTGCTCAAGAAGTCTCAAGGCCAGCTTTCCACATACGAGGGCTACATCTCTTCTCTCGAGAACGAAATCGGCAACTGGCGAAAGGGTGACCAGGTACCCCAAGAGCAATGGACACCTGCCCTCAAAGATATCTCAAGGGCGCCTACCCAAGCGACCCCCAGACCCGCAACACCTAGCAGACTACGCTCCGGCCAGGAGACACCCAGCACGCCGCGGCCCGACAGCCGCATGGACATGGACCGCGCGGGCACACCGTCCATCCCGATGGACAAGGACGAGAAGGAGGAATTCCTCAAGCGCGAGAACGAGCTGCAGGACCAGCTTGCGGAGAAGGAGAGCTCGCTGGCGAAGGCCGAGGAGGCCCTGCAGGCGGCGCGCAACGAACTGAAGGACTTACGAGAGACCCACGCGACCACGAACCGCGACAGCGAGCGCCTGCGCTCTGAGAGCGAGCAGCTGCGCATGCAAGTCGAGAAGATCGAGTTTGAGACCAAGGAGGCGGCCATTACGATGGACTCGCTCAAGGAGGCGAATGGCGAGCTCACTGCTGAGCTTGATGATGTGAAGCACCAGCTGCTTGACGCTAGGATGTCTGCTAAAGAGAGCAGCGCGATGCTTGATGAGAAGGAGAGGCTCAAGAAGGAGCGCATGGCGCAGATGATGGCTGGCTTTGATCTTGGTGACGACCTGTCGTCTAGCAGTGAAATGCACGTCCGTGCCACCCTGCAGCAACTTGACAGCTTGCTCGAGATCGCTGAAGCTGGCGATGCTGTCCCGACAGACGAGCTTCAGCGTCTTCGCGAGCGACTTCTTGAGACGCAAGGTCTGGTACGCCAAGCTGAATTCGGCGGTGCCAACGGCAATGGCGAACAATTCGAGAACGGTGAGCCAGGCGACATGCAGCAGGCGCTTTCTCGCCAACAGGAGGACAACGCTCGCATGCGCTCCGAGCTCGAGGCTTTGCGCAAGCAGGCCATTGCAGGCGGCAACGGTGCCTCCATGAACAAGCAGCTCGCCGACTTCGACACAATCAAGAAGTCGCTCATGCGCGACTTGCAGAACCGCTGCGAGCGTGTCGTCGAGCTCGAGATCTCCCTCGACTCGACCCGCGAGCAGTACAACTCCATCTTGCGCAGCTCCAACAGCAAGCAGCAGCAGAAGAAGCTCGCTTTCCTCGAGCGCAACCTAGAGCAGCTCACGCTCGTGCAGCGCCAGCTGGTCGAACAGAACGCGCAGCTGAAGAAAGAAGTCGCCATCGCAGAGCGCAAGCTCGTCGCCCGTGGCGAGCGCATCCGTGGCCTCGAGGGACTGGTGGCCGAGAGTCAGGAGAAGCTCATGGTCGCCAACCACAAGTACGTTCCTACACTCCCCGACTTTCCCAAAACTCAGAACACCTCGCTAACAATCATTCCAGATTCGAATCCCAACTCCTCGCCGTCAAAGAGCGCCTCGAGGCTGCAAAGCAAGGCTCCACCCGCGGCCTGGGCGCCGCTCCCGCCCAGCCCAACTTCGCTAACAACCCCTTCGGCCGCATCGCGAAGCCCCTCCGCGGCGGCGGCGGTCCCAACGCCAGCACGCCCGGCGAGGGCGCCGGCACGCCTACCTTCGCCGGTCTGCAGGCCAGCCGTGTGCAGAGCCAGGAGGGCGCGGCGCCCGAGGGCTCGAAGCGCACGAGTTGGTTTTTCAACCAGAGGGGTTAAGGAGGGTCTGTGGAAATGACGTGAAGTGAAGTGAATTGTTCTTGTTCGTCGTCACGACGTGGGCGGTCGGGTTGGGGGGCTCTGCCTTTGGATACCCTTTGGTTTTTCTGTTGTTGTTCAAGGTGTTGGTGGCTCTCGCTGTCTTCTTGATGCTGCGAGGGAGCTGCGGACGACCCTTCATGTTCCGCCGGCGTACATATTTCGCTCCTTTTTTCTCGCGAATAATGTGGCTGAGGTTGAGTACAGGAGATAGAAGCAAAGACGCATGTAGAGATGGGTTGCATGAACGATCCTTACATCATCATCGCGAAGCACACTCGATGTCTGTTCGATCTACTCGCATGCTTCCAAAAATGCCTCGTCAAACCAGTTTATATCTCTCCGCTAAATCTACTCAAACTTCATAACATTAACCACCTTCCCAATCCCCTCAATATCCACCACAACCTCGTCCCCATCCTTCAGCCAAACCGGTGGCTTCATTCCAAACCCAACACCGCCCGGCGTGCCCGTCATGATCAAACTCCCCGCCTGCAGCGTCTGCCCCGTGCTCAGAAAGCTCACCAGCTTCTTGACGCCAAACACCAGATCCGCCGTGTCGCTCTCCTGCCTCTTCTCGCCGTTGACGAACGTCCTGAGCTTCAGCCCGCTCGCGTCGCCCAGCAGGCTCGCGCTCGCCACGCAGGGGCCCAGCGGCGCGTACCCGTCGAAGCTCTTGCTGAAGCTCCACTGCGGCATCATGCCCGCCTTGTCCTTCTCCATCTGCCAGTCGCGGCAGGACACGTCGTTGCCGGACACGTAGCCCGCGACGTAGGAGAGCGCGTCGGCTTCGGAGACGTTCTTGGCGTCCTTGCCGATGACGATGGTCAGCTCGCCTTCGTAGTCGCACTGGGGCTGGCCGAGCTTGGGGATCGGGACGGGCGAGCGCGTGTCGCCGACCGCAGGCGAGGGCTTGATGAAGAGGGTTGGGTTCGCGGGGAGGTCGAAGCCGGTTTCGAGGACTGCGGTTGAGACTGCTCAGTATCTGGTGTCTTTCGGATACTCCCCGATGTCAAGGCGGGGGCAACTCACTGTGCGTCTTGTAGTTCAACCCCACGCACCGAATGATCGGAACATCCTTCGGCGTCAGCGGCCCAAGCAAGCGCTTGACCTCGTCCTCCTCGCCCGTCGGCTTAGCAGTGATAGGCGTCGGGCCCTCGAGGACCTTGACTTTCAGCCCGCCCTTCTGCGCCAGAGCGTCGATGTCTGGCCTGTCTTCGTTGACGATGGGGTCGCCGTAGCGGATGCTGCCATCCTTCGCGGACTCGTAGCGAACCAGGCGGGACCAGGCAGTGAGAGGGGCCATGTTGGTGCTGAGGGAGCGGCAAATGGGGGCGCTGAAAGTGGTGCTGGGTTGCGGGATGCTCGGCCTGATGGCGGTTTTTTTTGTGAATCCGGTAGAGGTCGGTGTAGAGGATGCTGTTCTGAACGCTCTAGACGAAACTGCGACAGAGCTTCTGCAAGCGAGTCTCAAGCTGAACATTCAAGCTAGAACAAGTGACAAGAAGAAAGAGAGAGGAACAGCGAAGCAGTTAAAGGCGGAGCATCAACGGCAGAGAAGCATTCGGCAGTTGCAGTAAACACGCGGTCCCACCATCGCGCATTGCGGGTCGGAGTGGGCTGGCGCGGGGCAGCGCTCAGGGTGGAAGTCGGTCATGCATCATCGTGCCGATGTAGGAGACCCCGGGCCATTGGACGCCGACGGCATCGGCCGCGTTAAACATTTACCCGGAAGAACATATTCAACATAGGTACCTAGGTAGGTTTGATCGGTTGCTATATTCCACAGACTAATGTACCAGGCACGATAAAAAGAATGATTCCAGTAAACTTTGATGCTTATGCTACCCTTGACTATGCAACAATCGTAGACAGGAGCAGGCTCGCGACAGCAGGGCAAGAGTAAAAGGTATTATGCCCGCGGCACGCTCTCAGAAGCTCCTCTCTGCCCTTCCTTGATCCCCATCAAAACCAAAACCGATGAGTATGCCGCGCTTCTTCATGCGTCGCTATGCACCATCCGTCCTCGCTCGCTCATGCCCGACCCAAAACCGAGGGTATCGTCTAAAAAAGCACACCGCCTCAAACCGCTCGCTCGTGAAAATCAAAAAGAACAATCCTCCGTCTCTCACAAAATCTCTCCCTCGCAAAAAAACCTCCTTCGCAACACCCTCCTTCAAAGGGAGAGAAAAGAAACACTCACCCCACCGCTCACTGCTCCCCAATCGCGCCCGCGACCGCCAACCTCCTAACCCTCTCCCTAACCTCATCGAACTCCTTGACGGCATCCGCATGCCTCTCGCAGCCCATGTTCCACGTCTCGCGCACCCTCTCGTCCTCCTTGACCTCGCGCGCGAACGTCCCGAACCCCCCGCCGACCGTCGCGTCGCCCGCGGCCTCGAGCCAGGCCATGCCGGCCTGCATGCGCAGCGCGGCCTGCTGGTCGCGCGCCTGGAAATGCTGCAGCATGGCGCTGTTGAAGGAGTTGAAGGCGAGCAGGTAGACGCCGAAGTTCTGCGCGTACTGGTGCCAGGTGTGCTTGCTGAGGCGGGGTGGGGACTTGGGCGGGATGGGGACGACGGGGAGGGAGAGGGTTTGCGGTTTGTGTGGGTTGGTGGGCAGGGTGTTGGCTGCTTGCGAGGGGAAGGGGAGGGTTGCGGACATAGATTTGAGGTCGGAGAGGCCGGCGCCGTCGGTGGTTTGCGTGAAGGGGGCGACGTTGGCGAGGTCGTTCAGGTTTGTCTTGAGTGGGCCGCCGTTGCTGGAGCCGCTGGAGGTGGCGCGGTGGTGGATGGTTGATGCGTGCGGGCCTTGAGACTGGCGCCAGGCTGACGGCGGTACTGAGACAAGACGTGGCTCCTTTTGATGCTCCGCGCGGGGCTGCTGCTCTGTAGCCGGAGGTGTGTTGTCAATGTCCATGGCATCCGCCTCTTGTGCTGGCTCTGCAGAAGCCGAGTGGCCAGTCCTCGGAGGATGAATGGTCTCGTCATCTTTCTCATCGATGACATGCGGGTTCGCCGCTGTTCCACTCCCGCTTCCAGACGACGTAGGCTTCGACTGAGCTCTGCTGTTCTTCCTGCTGGGCTGCCTTCCCTTGGTACTGCCCTTAGCAGGACTGCTGGGTGGCGGCATAGATGGAGGCGGAGGGTACGTCCATGAAGCGTCTTTGAAAGTCTGCTCCCATTGCTCCTTGCTAAACTTAGCGTCACTACCTGCGGTCTGCGGTGCAGAGGCGGTGTCGTCCGTTTGAGCAGTGTAAGGTCTCGGTGGAGGCGGCATCGACGTGTTAGTCGGAGACTGGGTAGCGCTGCTGGGCTGTCCATAGTTCGAGTTCGCAGTGCGTACACCAGGCCTCTGTGCTCCGCGCGCCGACGGGGAGCCTCGCCTCTGAGGACCCTGCGGCGGCGCAAAATAATCCGCCGAGCCAGAGAACGTTCCGCTCCAGCCATTAGCGGAGAAACTGGTGTTGATGTTCTCTTCGCTGCGGCTCTTGGAGTTCGCCGAAGAGCCAAAGAAATCTGGAGAAGTTGGGTAAGAGAATCTGTTTGAGGGAGAGTCGCTGTCAGCATTCGTTGTTTCGATCGGCCTGTAACCAACACTCGGATATAGGGCGATTGCGCGGGTAATGATTTTGTCAAGATAGCTCAGGCCCGACGATCCACCTGAGCGCGCAGTTGATGCAAGCTTCAGGAATACATCGATGTCGAGACTCCCGGGGATGGAGCCGCGCTGACGATTTAACGACTCGGTGAACCAGTTGTATGCGATGAGATCATCATGCGTTGGTACTACCGAAGAATCGTCTGGTTTATCGGAAGTAGCAGGCGGAGAATCTGGTGTGAGAAACAGACGCGGCTTCCGCGGGCTTCCTTCGGCTCGTGTGACCATGATAGAATCTGGCACTGCCCAAGGCGGTACCGTCGGACTACGCTGTTTGGTCCTGCGAGTTGAATCGAGACCAAACATGCGCGATACCCATTCACGCGCGGGAGAAGAGTGGGTAGGGGTTTCACTAGAGTAGAAATCTGGTTGGACGTACATGTTTGGGTTGCTCTTTGGCTGTATTCCACCATCAGCTAGACCGCTGCCGTTCGCAGGAGGCGGCGATGTTGGGTTAGTGGAGCCGTTGAATCGCCTGCTGGGCGGCGAGGGAACGATCTTCGGGCGGTTGATCGGCGGTACCGCAGACTTAGGTGGTTGACTGAAGGGGCTCTGGTATTGATCCGGTGTATCGGCGGAATCTGGTTCTGAGCTGACTGAGCTCGTGCTCGAGCTGCCTCCAACACTGAAGGCAGGCTTTTGCGGCTGTGCGTTGGCTTGGTTGTGACCGTTGCCACTTGGTACCGCTGACGAGCGGCGAAGTGGACTTGTACTGCGCGCTCTTGACGAGTTCGACCCGTGGCTCATCCTAAAAGTATCACGGGTACTGTTCGAGCGTCTCATGTCGCTGCCGAAGTCTGTACGCTCACCGCTGAAAGATGAGTAAGGCGTCCTTACACGGTTACCCTCCGAGTATGGCGCATCGTCTTCGCTCGTGCGAGACTTGAAAGGTCTGAGAGGGTCTGCGTGCGGACGTGAAGGAGTTGACATCGGCGAGTCGGGCTGAGGCTGCCTCGGTGGAGGCGGCGGTGGATTGGCGCTTGGGCGACCGAAGTCAGCGGACTTGTGACGATGCGCATACTGGCTATCGGGCGCAGGTCCCTCGTCAGGACCAAGCACGTTAGGGTCAAAGCCTTGCTTCTTGGGCGTTTTGCTGGTGTTGCTGCGCTTGACACCCGGCGAGTTGACGTTTGCATGTGATTTCTGGAACGCAGCCCACGCCGACTGCCGCTCCTCTGCATTGTCTGCGCTGCCCGTAGGCTGCGGCGCCTCGCGATATGAGAATCCAGCACGGATCTTCTCGTCAGAAGGAAACTTCGGGTCAGCAGCTCTCGGCGGCGGAGCAGGTCTCCTCGGGGAAGCAGTCTTAGGCTGCGGCTGCGCGCCCGCTTGTGAATATCTCTGCTGCTGCTGGCGGTCCTGAGCATTGTTCATATTCTGCCACGCCCTGAATGCATTCTGTCGCTCAGCGGTAGGATCGGGTTTCTTGGCCGTCGGCGCGCCGCGAGGGAAGCTCGAGAAGCGGTCCGCGCCAGTGTTCGTCCTCTGCCATGTCCCAGGCTGCGTCCTCCTAGGCGGCGGAGGATAGGCCGAAGTCGCCTGGTACGGGTTCCCTCTCGCTCCCGTAGCGGCACCTGTGCTCGTCCCCACGCCGCCTGTAGGGTAAAGGCCGGCCTTGCGGCGGTCGGCGTCGTACTTGCTCTTCTCGGAGGGCTCGCCTAGGATTTCGTGCGCGGCCTGGATGGCCTGAAACTTGGGGATGTACTCCTCCTCTTTGCCTGCGTTGCGGTCTGGATGGTACTGCAGGGCTAGCTTGCGGTATTGCTTCTTGACGTCCTCGCAGGAGGCGTTGGTGGGCAGCTCGAGGTCGGCATCTGCGAAGATTCAAGGTCAACGAGGAAAGACTGCGGGAAAAGGTCAGGCCAGGCCGGCGAATGGATACTTACAGTAGTTGCGCTTGACGTCGTATGCCTTCGGCATGGTTACCGGCGAATCAAGGACACGAGCTGCGAGCGTGTGCAGAGCGGCGCATAATCCGGTGGTGAGGTTGAGTGGACGCGGTGCGACGGTGTAGGTTCATGTGAAAGCGCGGACGGGCGTTGCGAGTGAATTCGAGGTTGTCGGCAGGCAGACGGACGGGGGTTGTTCGCTTTGGCGGGACGGCGCTCCGGCGCACGACAAACGCCAGCGGCGGCAGCAGATGTCGCGGGAGAGGGAGCTGTGCGGTGCGGTACGAGTGCAGGCGGTGGTGAGGCTGTGGGTGGGTTGTTGGGTGGTTGCAGCGGCGAGGTTGCGCAAGTTGCTACCCGAAATCTTGCCCCGCGATAAACAAAGTGCAGCGAGCGTGAGACGAGCTGGCGGCGCAGCAGGCTGAGGCGACTGTATAGCGGCGGCGCGGACGTTGGAGCGGTCGCATGCGCCACGCTGCGATGACGGATTGCAGGCACACACGGCAGAGTCGTTCAATCACCGCAGTAGGCTAAAGGAGCACTGTGCTCGCAGGCTCGGGCTCGTCAGGCGCAGGCAGGTCCGGTGCGCGCATCTGCCTCTTCGCTCGACGACGCATGCACGCGTGACGTGGTGTGCAGCGATTCGGCCTCAGCCATCCAGGCCCTCAAGGTTCGAGGCAGGACTCGCGCCGTCGCCGCCCTCTCCACCAAACACCCGCGATCCCTGCCTGTCCTGCAGTGGCGCCCTTCGCGCCGTTCCCGTGCGTGTCATACATTAGCCACCCACACCATCAGCCTGGCAGGGCGGGCTCAGGGTCTATTGCATGGTGGTTGTGGCTGGCATTCGAGTCGTGGTAGAATTTGAGGCGTGAAGCGGTTGCAGAGCGCAGTATACAGCAAGAGCAAGGACCTTGAATGGAGATGTCTAATATCACAGAGCTATAAGCTATTACAAGACCTGGCGAAATCAATTACACGTCCCACACGCTCATTGTCTTACACGCGGGCTCGCCGACCCGTCTCCAATTCGTGCTTTTCCCAGTGATTGAACCCAAACCCAAACGCCCGCGCTGTGCGTGCAAATATGCCGTCCGTTCGGACCTGATATCGTACAATTTGTGCCCGTCGTGTCCCATGCCTATTAGGCAAAGGGGTCCGCGTTCATCATGCCGCGGCCACCGTCACGGCCGCCGTCGCGGCCAAAAGAGCCGCCAGTGCGTCCTCTGCCTCCGAAACCACCTCCCCTGCCTCCGAAGCCACCGCTGCGGCCGCCGAAGCCGCGGTCACCTCTGCCTCCAAAGCCGCCTCTCGAGTTGCCGTCCCTATTAGACGATCTGCCGCCACCTCTCTGGGAACCAAACGGGTTGGAACTGAAGTCCTCATAGCCAGGGCGAGAGGGCTTGGTCCTGGGAGCGTCTTCCTCAGGGTTGTGACCGATGGTAACGCCAGGAAGTCTGGCGAGGCCCAGCCTCTGTGCCAGCATCGGCGAGATCGCAGGAGGGTTGCGCATGCTCCAGCCCACACGCGAAAGGTTGTTCAGGTTCTCGATGAGGTCCGACTTGCGAGGGTACCACTGGTACACGCCCAGCAGCGCCTTGAAACACTTGATCTTCTCCACGACGTCGATCTCGCGGAAAGCTGCCTGCACCATGCTCAGGATCTTGCCAGCGGCGGGCGAGACCTGCGCCTCCTGCGTCAGGTCCAGCGACGCAGTCTCGAGGGTCGAGTCGCGCTTGAGCGGGATCTTGCCACCGAAACGGTGGCGCGCCTCGCGGTCTTCCATGTTGTTGAGGATCAGCCAGCCCTCACCTTCCTTACCCGCGCGAGCGGTGCGGCCAATGCGGTGAATGTACTGCTCGACAGACGAGGGCAAGCCCATCTGAATAACATGGGTGACGTTGGGGAAATCCATGCCACGGGCAGTGACGTCCGAGGAGCAGAGAATGCCGGATGTGGCGCGACGGAAGTTCTCGGCGGCCTTGGTGCGAGCACTCTGGGAGAGCTTAGAGTGAATCTCCAGGATGCGAGTGGACCTGCCGAAGGGGTGTTCCTTTCCGCCAAAGGCATCTCTATCCTCTCCAGGAGCCTTGAGCTCAAGGAGGGCGGATGTGGCCATGGTCACCTCGGCAGTGCTGCCAAAGTAGACAATGGCCTTGAAAGGGCGGTTGTTCTGGGGATCCTCGTTGTACTTGGCGATCTCGCGCGTACACAGCTCGGTGAGGGCCGGAATGTTGTTTTCAAAGCCTTTGGTAGTTACGAGCTTTTGAGGCACACGTGCGTGCGTGGGCTCCTCATCCTCACGGACGCACTGAACAAACTGGTAGCCGGGCTTCAGGGTGCTGCGAACGATGGAAACGACCTCTCTGGGCACGGTGGCGGAGAACATGAGCGTCTGGCGATCCTTCTCAGCAGCCGTAGGCAAGAGGCGCATGATCTCCTGAAGTTCGGGCCAGAAACCCTGGTCAAGGAGGCGGTCAGCCTCGTCGAAGACCATGGCGCTGAGGTCAGGCGCTTCAACTCTGCTGTAAGGGTCGGAAAGAATATCCTTTAAGCGACCAGGGGTACCGACGAGAATGTGACATCCTTCTCTTTGAATGGCACGCAGACCTGCCGACTTCTGGGTACCTCCGACAGCAGTCTGCACAATAACGCCAGTACCGCTGACCAACTTCTTAGCCTCCGCCGCAATCTGCTCCGCCAGTTCTCTTGTCGGGGACACGATGAGCGCTCTGATATCGTCCGCCGTGCTCCTGGGCCCTCTCCTGCCACGGAAGCCCTTGGCAAGCTCGGGATCGACGTTGATGATATTCTGCAGCACCGGGAGAAGGAATGCCATGGTCTTGCCAGTACCTGTCTTGGCCTGTGCGATGATGTCCGTGCCACTGATGGCGGTGTTGATAGTCTGGCTCTGAACGTCCGTCATAGTCTCCAGACCCATATTGGTGAGATTTCTGATAATGTTGGGGTGTATGATGTTTCTGTCTTGGAGTTCTTGGAACTTTGTAATGGGCGCCGACTCTTCAGGAGCGGCGGCGGCGGCAGCCTCATTGCGGAGAAGGGGAGATTGGTGTAGGCTGCGCACGATCGAAGGCTGCGATTGTCTGACGATGCGATTAAATCTCAATGCGCGGTTTGCGAAGAGGTTGCTCGAGGGCGCCGACAAGGCCCGAGGGAGCGATGCCGAGCATCTCTGGAAAGCCCTGCGCATCTTCGCGGTGGTTCCGACTCTTGTTACAGCACAGTTCTTTTCGCGGAAGAAGCAGAAACGAAAAGAAGGGCTATGCTGTGTTTTCGGCGTGGAAAGGGGTATCACAGAGAGAAAACGATGGACTGTGTCGACGGAGGGCAAGTTCGCGCCCCCAGGTAAATTTTGGGACGATAGAGGCGAGACGATCGACGCTTGGACCACATTTGCCGCAAGGGGTCTTATCAAGCGGCGAACTCGAACTCCCGTCTTTCTCGTCATGACCGCAACGATGTCGTCTTGGAACCTTCTCGCGGCCTTCGAAAGAAATATATGTACTTGAGAAGATAGCCAAAATCCCTCGACCTAATTGCTCGCCGATCGAGATTCGTCTTCCAGAGGGCTGTATCACAGGCCTAGAGTGATCAGTATGTCACTTGCCAACCAAAGGCCTATCGAGGCGTCACGTGAGCTTTGCTACGGGATATGAATAGATACGCGAAACCCCCCAAAACCGGACGACTGATGTCTTTCAAGCCGGTTATGGCCGCTTCATTGCCGTGCTCACACTGCTGTCCAATACATCAGTGTGAGCGTACTTTTTCTCGGATGCCTGGACTATTTCATGATCGCCATCGAACGCTTCGAGATCATTCAATCCACGAGGGAAACTTGCATGTAAATCTTCACCCTCATTTCCACTTAGACAACCATTCCGTGCGACCTTGAAACCGCGAGTTAGATTCGGAATGTAACAGCAAGCGCCAACCTGAACTTGACATTGGTCAAGCATCCACGATTCTCATATAAATCTTGGAGTGTACCATGCGCAAAACCGAATCATCCAACGGGGCCTTTTCCTCACACGGAGCCTAATGGGTCGCGGATAAAGAACACTGAGCTGTGAAATTGGTCTATACAATTGTTATTGCAGGCCGAAACCATCGTCATAATCTCTAATAGCTGCGCGGCAGCTTCAGCACCTTCTCACCCACGAAGTTCATGATCATCTCCTAATTCTCTCGTCAGCCCAGTCTCCAACGCAAATCTCATCAAGCGCAAAATACTCACCCTACTGACAGGCGCGATCCTGGGCACAAAGCACTCGCGCATATACCTCTCGACATGATACTCGGCCGCGTAGCCCATGCCACCCATGCTCATGACGCTGCGCTCGCAGGCCGTAAACGCCGCTTCGGCAGCGAGGTATTTGGCGCTGTTGCAGGCGACGCCGACGGCGTGTGTCGTGATGCTCGGGTCGTGCTTGGGGTGGTCGGGGAAGGAGCGGTCATAGAGCGAGGCAGCGTGGTATGTGGCGAGCTTGGCGGCTTCGAGGTGCATGTAGGCGTCGGCGAGCGGGTGCTGGATCGCTTGGTTTTGACCGATGGGGCGCGAGAAGACGACGCGGTCGCGGGCGTAGTCGGTTGATCTGGGGGAGTTGTTAGCTTTGACTTGGGGAGGTGAGGTTGGGTTGGTGGATGACTTTTTCAGAGCGGCGTAGCCGAGTCCTAGGGCTTCGCCGGCGAGGAGGCAGCGCTCTGCATTCATGCCGTGGAGGATCTGTGGTCATTAGTGAAGACGCTCGTTTGTCAGTGTTGGCAATGCGTACAATCTTGAACCCCTGCCCTTCCTTTCCGATCAAAGCATCCTGAGGAATCTTGTAGTTATCGAAGAACACCTGGTTAGCATCGACCGCACGACCGCCCATCTTCTTGATCCTCTTGGCTTCTAGCCCAGGCTGACTCAGATCAAAATCGACGTAAAACATCGAAAGCCCCTCAGAAGGTTTCGTCACTTCCTCCAAGGGCGTCGTCCTAGCAAGCAGCACCATCTTCGTTGCCACCTGCGCGCTCGAGATCCAGATCTTCTGCCCACTGACGGAGTACCCATTGCCTTCCTTCGTAGCAGTCGTCTTCAACTTCAACGTCTCAAGACCAGTGTTAGGCTCCGTAACGCCAAAACACGTCCGCCACTCGCCCGAAATGATCTTCTTCAAGAACCGCTCCCGCTGATCCGGCGTCGCGAACTTCGACACAGGCTGCGTGGCGTACACGTTCGCGTGAATGCTCTGAGCGCCCGCGAGTCCAGCGCCGCTTTCTGCAATGCTCTGCATCATCATCGTGGCCTCGGCGATTCCCAGTCCGGCTCCGCCAAGGTCCTCGGGCAGAGCGATTCCTATCCAGCCGTCTTTGGCCAGGGCGGCGTGGAGCTCGTGGGGGTAGGTCTCGGTTTGGTCGTGTTCCATCCAGTAGTCGTCGTCGAAGTTGGAGCAGATCTTGAGGATCGCTTCGCGGACGGTCATCTGTTCTTCGCTGAAGCCGGAGGTTTCCATGAGTCTGCGGTGGGCGGTCACTGAGAATGGGCGGGAAGAGCATTGGTTAAGTCTGGTCTTTGTTATTGGAAGGATACATGGTCTTCTCGTTGTTGGCGCTACGGCCAATCGTGAGGCTGCTCTGATCGAAGATATAAGGGATCGAGACATTGTGGGCGGCTTGTGAGAGTAATACGATTGAAAAATGGACGAGTAGAAGAGGGTTAGATGTTATACAATGAGGACTTTTAGGAGGATGACTCTGACAGAACTTCAAAGACATGCATGTTCATTGCAATGAACAAAAGTCCAGTCGACGTTCATATAGAATCCGGAAATGTCGTGGAAATAAGACGGCCTGTATGATGCATCTCCACATTATGGCACGCGCGAGGCGGATGCGGAGGTCGGCACTCGGGTACCCTTGGTAGATCTTCGTCAAGGGAACATTTATTGCCCGAAGGTTATCTGTATGGTCAGATTCAGGAAAGCGGTGTCAGAGCGTCTCGGTGTAATTGACCAAAACTCGAATTTATTTGGTAAAGTGTGTATTTCCCTGAAGACATCGCGATGTGGTCACACGAGTGAAGCCAGCAACTCGCCGAACCGCGGCATCTCCAGCCACACTTTGCGGCGTCGGAAGCTCTGGCAAACTTCCAGACTGACGTCGCAGGCGCAACCATCCTTCACCCAAACACAACCACACACAACCATGGCCTCAGACACAGAAGAACGCCAGCGCTCGCGCTCGTCCCCGCGCGAAGACTCTCGACCTAAAAAGCCAAAATCCGGCGGCTTCAAATGGAAGGCGAAGCGGCCCGCCGCAGACGCCGACAAAGCGAGCAGCGACGACAGAAGCCTGAGACGAGGATACAGAGACCGGTCGCCGCGCCGCGACAATTACACCCGGAGAGATCGCGACAGAGAAGATGATCGTGACCGCGACCGCAACCGTGACCGCGATCGTTCGCCGAGACGCCGGGATAGAGAGGGCGGCGACGGCTATCGGCCCTCTCGCGACGATGCGCGTAAGAACGACGACCCTCTGGACCGCGTATCTTCGAGCGCACGCGATCGGCCGGCAGCTTCGTCTGAGAAGACCGAGAAGAAGGACAAGCCTAAGAAAGCGCCCAAGCATGCTGCTCCTTCGGAGCCGATGATTATCGTGAACGTCAACGACCGACTGGGTACGAAGGCTGCGATTCCCTGCTTGGCGTCGGACAGCGTGAAGGCGTTCAAGGCGATTGTGGCGGCGCATGTTGGACGGCAGCCGCATGAGATCATGCTGAAGAGGCAGGGCGAGAGGCCGTTCAAGGATATCTTGACGCTTGCGGATTACGGCGTCAGTTCTGGTGTGCAGCTGGATTTGGAGATCGACACGGGCGATTGAAGTGATGTGACTTTTGCTTTGGGTATGAGTATGAGACCAAGAGTCTGGGGGCTCATGTTGTTAGCGATGGCGTTACAGGAAGGGCTGCACTGGGAATAGGGCACTACTATGCGCCGACGTTGGAGCAAATCAAGCGAATTGAAATCATGCGGAGTCCGTTTCTGCAAGTCCACTGAAATGCGAAGCGAAGACTTTGATCAACAAGCTCGGCATCTACAGCAATACATTGAGTGGAACGATTATAACCTGCATCATTCCTGGGGCTCTACTTGCTCGCTTGATCGTCTGGTAAGCAGCGTGGAAGCGAAACATAGCCTAGTCTCAAGAAAAGAAAAAGACATATAGTCATGATTGCGAAATACCATCAGCGTCAAAGGTCTGAGTCTCAGGCTAACAGGCAGTATCAAATTACCACGCTAATTAATCATCATCAATCTCTCTCCCATAACACCAGCCTTCTCCTCCTACCTCCTCAACGGCGAACTCCCCAACTCCCCTTCATCATCGTCCAACCCCCTCAACGCCCCAATCATACTCATCTCCTCCTCGCCCCCCTCCAGTAAACTGGGACTCATGACCGGACTGTGCGCGACGCGCGGCCGGCTCTTGAAAACCGAGTCGTACTCCGCGCTGGCCTCGAACAGCTGCTCGCGCGGCGTGATGGCGCGCTTTCCGGTTCCCCTGCCGTCTTCCTCCTCGCGGCTGGGCGACAAGCTGCCGACGCTCGAGCGGCGGACGCGGGGCGTTGTGAGCGTTGGCGTGTGTAGGGAGGTGCGGGAGCGGGTGTGTTTGGAGGGGTTGCGGCGGGGGGTTCCGGCTGGAGATGGGGATTGGGTGTTGGAAGCGGAGATCGATTGGAGGGTGCGGTCGGCGAGGGTGAGGGGTTGCTGGTGGCTGTCGGGAGAAGTGGGGAGGGGCGTGCGGGTGATGTTTGAGGGCGGGAGGGGGAAGTTAGATGTTGTGATGGCTGGGGAGGGCGGGTCGTTTGGTGAGTTTGTTGTGGGGATGAGGTTGCGGGTGTTTTCGCTGCTGGTGAAGGCCATGGAGGAGCGGGTGCGGTCGGCGAGGGAGGGGCGGTGGGTGTGCTGAATTGGTGGGAGAGAGGGTTTGGTGATCTCCGAGTCGTCATACGTGGAGTCTTGCTTTGGCGGGTCGAGAACCACTGAAGAGGCCGACCTTTCGGGTAGTGCGAAACCAAGGCCGCTGTTGACGGACGTTGCACCGTCCATCTGACTTCTCTCGTGGCGGACGGAGTTTCCCAGTGCCGCATCGATGCTAGTTGGAGACTCGAACTGTGCTTCTTGCGGTGATGGCAGGATCGAGTTACCTCGGAAACTTCTGCCACCCCGGCTATTGGTCTGCCGACCAGAGTCATCTAAAGCGCCTTCAATGCTGCTGAAGGACTCATCGCCTTCCTCGTGAGGTGTTGGTAGCGCAGATGGCGGCCGAGAAGTGGAAGCGGAATAAGCTGAGTTAGGGCTCTCATTGCCAGGTCTCGCCGTCTTGAGCGGTGAAAAGAGTTCAGTCTTGAGAGGGATTGGACCACGTTGTGAGATGACCTTTGGTTGGTGGTACGAGCGAGACCGTGACGAAACACGCCGTCCCATCCCTGGTCTGAAAGGCGCCGGACTTTGAGAAGGCGAATGCGAGTGCTGGCGAGAATGTGCTGATTGAAATGAGGAAGACCGACGAGCGCCAGTTATGGCATCCGACATCGAGCGGTTGTGTCGTGCGTCTTTAGGGCTTGCGTTCCCGTTGCGTCTTGCATTCTGCGCCCGCCTAAGCTCTTCTCGCATCGCCGAGAGGATATTGTCGTAGCCTACCACATGCGCTGATGCAGCTCGAGAGTGAGAAGACTTGGTCGGAGAGGTGCTGCCACGTTGTTGCTGAGCATCTGCCAGTGTGAGATCAGAATGCTTGTCGAAACGGATCGTCACTGAGCCACCTCTAGCTCTGGCTTCATCCTCCGGCGACGGCTTCGGTTTAGCAGCCTGGATCTTGTCATAAAGAGCCTGCCACCGCTTCATCCGCAAGCTCTGTCCTCTCGCCTTGACCTCGATGTCCTCAACCAGACCAACGTCTTTCCGAGCAGATACTCCCGTTGCAGAATCGCGATCGAACAGCGATTCCGTAGAATCAATCAACACCCTATCCCCACTCGCAGCATCACCCCCAAACAATACAGCCTCCCTCACCCCATCATCCCCAACCCACCCCTTCCGCAGCGCATCCTCAAGCGGCCTCAAATCCCCCAACCTCCTCTCCACCTCTTCACCCTCCGCCCGCCTCAGCACATCCCTCCTCTCCCCCAACTCCTCCTCCTTCCCCCTCAACAACCCCTCCAACTGCGCAAACTCCTCCCCCAACTTCCTCCTCTCCGCCAATCTCCCGCCCAACCCCACCCTATGCGCCAGCACAAGCGGCGCCAACACCTCCCTCTCCGTCCTCCCCAGCCCCTGCGCAAGCCCCAACCTCACCCCCAGCGCCCCCTCATACCCGCTCCTCCCCCTCCGCGCCAGCACCCGCTGCCTCAGCACGACCGCCGAGAACGCCACGCACGCCTCCCAGAACTTGTCCCCCGCGCACTCGTCCAGCATCGTCTTGCGCAGCACCGCCTCGCGCCCCAGAACGCCATTCTTCTTCAGCCCGTCCAGACACCGGTACAGCGCCGCGCGCAGGTTGATGCTCTGCAGCGGCTCGAGCGGCGGGAAGAAGGGCTGCAGTTTGTCGGCTGCGAGCGCGGGGTCGTGCAGGCGGAAGAGCTGGTAGAGCGACCATTCGGCGGCTTTGATGCGGGCGCGGGAGTCGGTTGCGGAGAGGGTTGTGGGGGTTATGGAGGGCCAGTCGGGGAGGAGGTCGAGGTCGAGGAGGCGGAGGTTGGTGAGGTAGAGGGTTTGGAGGGCGGGGGAGCCGGGCGCGGTGCCGGTGCGGGGGGTGGATTTTGTGCGTTTGTGGGTGGGCGTGGAGGCTGCTGTGGTTGTGGTTGTGGTTGTGGTGTTGGAGGCGGAGGGTGGGCGGTCCATGGTTGCTGTTGTGGGTGGTGGTGTGGTTGTTTTCGCAGGGCGGTGTGGGTGGTGGATGAAGCCCTGCGTGATCAGATCTTCATGTTTCGGACTGAGGTGGTGTATGGTGTTCCTCTGTTATTTTCAGCAGTGCTTAGCAGAAACTCTGTGTTCCTGCATCGGCATGCGGGCGTGCTGCGCTACGTGGAGGTGGAGGCGGTAACGTTATAAGCGGGAGTAAATAAAGCCCAAAATGGGCCAAACAGCAGAAGCCGAGGGATCGGCAGGGCGAGTTAGGGCTTCCGTTGCTTTGCGGTCCCCGCCGTCCCGCCGCCACTTCTCAACCCTGCCAGTAAAAGTGAAAGCAGATAAGGCGAGCGCGTTTGAGTTTTGTTTCTGTTTACACGCGTGGACGTACTTCACTGCCTACCGATACACTTGGCTGCTGCCTATTCTATTTGCATTGTCCTCTGGGTGTCATATTGCACAAACACTTCACACCCACGGCGCACACTCTGAGTCAACCACTCTTAACAACCAAACCCATCACCCCAACGCAGCCCAAGCCGCCAGACACCACCGTACAGAACCAAGAACAGCACCACCAACAAGACCCAATAGCCACACAAGAACCATGACGCTCGAAGAAGCCCCCGAAACCAACGCCCCCGCGGCCCCCACCTCCGGCATGCTCACGCCCAACACCGCCACGAAAGAACACTGGACCCCGCAAACCGGTACGCCCCATGTCACCCACCCCCAAAGGCGCGCCAGCCTCTGCCCAAAAACTGACAACTCTCCCAGTCCTCCGCACCCTCCCCCACCCACCGCCCACAGACCCCCAACCCACGACCCCGATCCCCTTCTTCCACCTTCTGTCGCGCCTCAAAACGACCAAGCGCGAAGGCTGGCGCCGCTTCGGCCTCAACCACGGCGAGTCGATCGCAGACCACATGTACCGCATGAGCATCATAACCCTGCTCTGCCCGCCGGCGCTGGCCGCGCGCCTGGACATCGCGCGCTGCACGCGCATGGCGCTCGTGCACGACATGGCGGAGGCGCTGGTGGGCGACATCACGCCGATGGACAACGTGGCGAAGAGCGAGAAGAGCCGGCGGGAGGCGGAGACGATGGACTTGCTGACGAAGGAGTTGCTCGGGAGGGTTGGGGGTGGGAAGGCGGGCGAGGAGATGCTGAAGGTGTGGTGGGAGTACGAGCTGGATGAGACGGAGGAGGCGCATTTTGTTCACGACGTGGATAAGATGGAGCTGCTGCTGCAGATGGTGGAGTATGAGCGGGAGGCTGCGGGGAGGCTGGATTTGGGGGAGTTTTCGCGCGTGGCGGCGAGGGTTGTGTTGCCGGAGGTTAAGGAGTGGGCGGAGGATGTGTTGAGGGAGAGGGAGGAGTTTTGGAGGGAGAAGGGGGTTGAGGCGAGTTGGATGGGGGATGTGGAGGGGGGGAAGAGGGAGTTGCAGGATCAGTATTATGGGGTGAAGGGGGAGAATGGGGAGACGAAGTGAGGGGGGACTTTGAGCGATGGTGGAGAAGTTTTGAATCGTGTAGGTCGATGAAAGCGTTGCTGCTTTTGCGAAGGCGCCGGGGATAGACAAGATACATGGAAATTTGCCGGTTTGCGCGTGCGCAGAGCGAACGGAAGAAGTCAGACACTTGGACGCATAGAAGGCACGCCACACGTGCAGCAGTCGAAACTGGCATCCACCTCGATCGATGAGGCTTCAAAGATTCACGATCAGAGATAGAAGAACACTCGAACCAGACAATCAAACAAAAATACATGAAACCTCACGAACAAACAACATTCACAAGGCGTAAGAAGCATAGAACGCACCCCACACGCGCAGCAGTCGAAGCCGACACTCACGTCGATCACCGAGGCTCCGCAAATACACGATCAGATCAGAGATAGAAGCACACCCTGAATCAAAACCAGATAACCAAACAACAAAACACTCACCAAATCTCACCAAACAATAAACCCCAGCATACCTGTATCCTCCAATAATAACAAAACCCAGCCCCTTCCCCAGAATCCCCACCCAACTAAGGTGACAAGCACCCAACCCCTCCCTCCTTACCGGTTTCGCTACCAGCCCCAAAACCAGCAACCCGACACCACGCCCGGAAAAGCCCCCAAACATCCCCATCCCCATCCCAACTCCCCGGCTCCCATCCCAGAAAAAAACCGCCCCCCCAAGCCTGCACCCCGCCCGCGACCGCGTGACCAAACACCCCAGTCAACCAGGGCGCCGGCTGAAGCTGAAGCCGAAGCGAGGGCACCCGCTACCTTCTCCGCGGGCGCAGGGGGGCGCAGGGCGTATGTCAGCAACGTGGCGGGCTTGCGGCCGTCGTCGTCGTCGTCGTCGGCCGGGGAGGCCGGTTGGTTGGTTGGGTGGGAGTGAGTGGTGTGGGCGTGGCTGAGCTGGGGAGCAGGCAGGGCGGGAGGGAGGGAAGGTGTTGGTTCTTTTGTTTTTTTTGGACGGAGCGCGGGCACGCTACAGCGACGGCGCGGGAGTGAGTGGTTCTGCGGCGCGATGCTGCGCTGCGCTGCTCCCGGGGGCCTGGCCTGGCCTGGCCTCGCTCGCTCGCGATTAAAGCGAAACGGGTTAATCTGCTTGCGAGCGAGCGAGCGAGGACTCGGACTAATGTCGACTTGCCGTGTCCGTTTCGAGTAGTACCGGAGGAATTAAGCGACAGTAGTGCTTAGGGGAACTTCGGAAGGAAGGGGCGATCGTGCGGCGAGCGCGCTGCTTGGTACCGTGCCCCGGATCGATTGGGGATATGCAGAAGCGAGGACTGGTGTGTGCTGTGCTGTGGTGTGCTGTGTGATGGCGGCGGAGTAGTCGACGGGCTCCACCACGCAGGAACGACATGATTCAGGCGTGCACCCTGGATTGACGTCCAGGGCTCGCATCCTCTGGGCCCTGAGTGTGAGGCAAGGGCGGCGGTGGTTCAGGCGGGGAGGGGGGAGAAAAGGCGGGCCGGAAAAGGGCGCATTGCGAGCCGCGCGAATCCAGGTCCCGCATGACCTGGCTGACAGGCTTCATGGAATGTGCAGGAGGCCATACAGGAGGCAGCATTTCATTGAGGCGTCGGTCTCTCGGCAGCAGGCCCACATGGGGTAAAGTGACTGATCACCCGCAGCGGCTGGGGATTGGTTCCGATCTGGGTGGAGTTGGAAGGATCTCCGGGGTGGAGTCGTCACTGGTTAGTAGTAACGTAGCGGATTGGAGCCCAGAGGGCGGGCGATACGATGCCACGGCACGAGTTGGGTGGTCCTGCCGGCAGCGCCCTGATGTGCAGTTGCGGCTTGCGTTAGACTCGAGGGTTTGCGAGCGCTGTAGCCGCAGTAGCGTGTAGATCGCTGCGTTCTCCTCACCTCGTTCGATGTGTGCGCGTCAGCACGCTCAGAATTGCACCGACACGTGAGGCAGCAGACCGGGTTGCGAAACGTTCAGAGTTGCTGGGTGACGTCCTTGGTCACACTCGTCCTCCAACGACACGCCCACAGCATGCCTCAGGCGCGGCGCGATCTGCGGGGTGTGCGCACAAGCTCGGAGATGTTCATCGCACTCGAGTCAGTGGTCGCGCGGCCGTGTGCTGCGAGCCTGCGAGTCGAGCAACAATGGACCAGCGACGCCTCGGAATGGCCTGGGCCGAGTCCTGCGGCGCGGCGTAGCTGGATGCGATGCGCAGGAGTGCATGCGGTGGCTTGCCGCAGCGCGCATTCCCGCGCCGGACGGGCAGAGCAGCAGAGCAGCAGAGCAGCGCACAGCACAGTCACCGGGACACGCGCGGTTCCGTGTCGGTGGGAATCTTGCGGGCGCCGCTCATGCAGCAGCAGGAGGCAGGGCCGGGGCCGGCGCAGGCTGGCGCTGGCCAAGAGAGCTGTATCAGCCTGCAGCCCATCATTGGCGAGGCGGCCACGAGTGCTGGCGTCAGCGACTTGCGCAGCGCACACCACCGCAGAGTCAGACACGAAGGCAATCTGGGCCATCTCGCAGTCTGATGAGCCGGGGCAGCGCGCGCTCAGCCATTCTCAGCCATCATCTCACACTCCATCGACTGCCTCTGCCCATCGCGGCCGCGTGGGACCCACGCACGGCAGGGCAGGGCAGGGCAAGCAGGACAGGGCAGGGCAGGGCAGGCCGAAGCGACTCTAGCGCCGCCGGGCCAGGCGCAGGGTGGTCAGCGGCGGCTGGTGGACGGGGCAGCATTGTTTGGCTGTCTGTTGGGTGTCTGCGGCCATCTGTCTGCCTGCAGCAGTAGGAGCATCGCAGTATGCCAGTATGCTCCTCCACACAGATCCCCCCGCCGGGCGCGCATGGATGCAAGGCTGAGGGCCCGGACCGCGGATGGGCAGGCGGCAGACCCTCAGGCAGACCCTCAGGCGGACCCTCACGCAGACCCTCAGGCGGACCCTCAGGCAGACCCTCAGGCAGACCCTCAGGCAGACCCTGCGGGCGCTGGCTTCGCTCGGGTGCGATGCTGCCGCCCCGTGAGCGAACGGCCGGCCGTCTGGGGCGTCTGGGAGGCAGCGCTGGAAAGTGCGGAGAGAGCTGCACGGCGGGCTGCCCGGCGCATCCTCGTGCATCGTCGTGCATCGTCGTGCATGCACCCATGCAGCCCATGCATCCATCCCATGCCCACCGACACCCATCACAGAGCCACAGACGCCTGCCGCGGCCGGGCTAGCCACTAGCCCCATTGCGTGTGTGCGGGCGAGCCGGCCGCTGCCTGTCAGGCGCATACGCCGACGCCCACACGCCAGAGCTGCGTAGCTGCGTCCTGCCGTGCCATGCCCACCACCACCACCACCTCCTCTTCCTCCTCCTGCACCCCCAACATCTCATTGCACCGCCGTCCGTGACCCGCCACGTGCTCGCACGCAAACCGCACCCCGTCAACTCCCTCGCCGCCGCCAGCAACCCGCCGACCCACCCGCAGCACCCTGCGAATGAGCATGCTGCTATCCTGGCTCCGGGCCTCGAGCGTTGTCACCGCGCCCCAGCCCTGCCTCTCGCCGACCGCACCCAACTCTCCCTCTCGCAGTCCAGCAAATATACCGCGACCATGGTGAGCGGCGTCGAGCTCAAGCGATCCATGTCGGGCACCTATTCGTCTGAAGATAAGCCGCTTGCGAAGCAGGAAGTCGACGAGCACGAGCTCGATGTGGAGAACGACGTCGAGGACGCGGACGGCGCGAAGCCGCGGAAGAAGAGACGCCTCGTCCAGACCAGCGACAAGAAATACGAGTGCCCCGAGCCCGACTGCGGCAAGAAATACTCTCGCGCAGAGCACCTATATCGACACCAACTCAATCGTATGTGTAGAACCTTCCCGAGTCAAGTGGCTTTTTGAGTTTACATCTCCACGACCCTGGCCAAGAGCACGACCCTGACTGACGATTGTGCAGACACCCCTAAACAGATATATCGATGTGACCACCCTGATTGTCATCGACACTTTGTCCGTGCCGACCTTTGTGCCCGACATAAGGAGCGACATACCGCCAAGGGTTCGCATCTGCAGCGGAAGGATGCCTTCAAGACAAATCATGTCAATGAAGGCAATATGTCCGACCCGTCCTCGCCCACCGGCACACACACCATCAGCGCATCACCTGTAGAGCCTGCACATACGTACCACCAATCCACGCAACCGGAATATTACGCACCCCCTGTACTGCATCATCACTCATCTCAAGCATCGTCAAGCGACTTCTCTGGACATGGCGTTCCTCATCCCGCTCCCCCCAAGATCGAGACGAGAGGATCTCTCGACTCGCACCTTCCCAATGGGAATAGTCAGACTGCTTATCCTTCGATGAATGGGACTTATGATTCGTCGATGATGCCGCCTGCCACAATACCGGAACGCCGCTTCAGCTACGACAGTTCATATTCTTCTCGCCCCGCGTCGAACACCGGCAATTACTCAAATCAGCAATATCAGCAACCTCTCACGCCCATGCAACCATTGCCAATACCCTCGCCACAGTCATTAGGATCAACCTATCCTCAAGCATACCAGACTCCCACCTCGACGAATTACCGATCACCAACCGCCTACAATTCCTTACCACCACTTCCGCCTTTCGGCTTTCAGTCTAGTTACAGCGTCCAAAATGGCGATCGAGGCATGGTTCTCTCAGCGCCCTCCATGGGAACGGCAGACCAAAACGGGCTATCGAACGGTCGCAGTGACAGTTTTACCGACTTCAACGTCAGCGTCATGGACATTGCGGCCAATTCATACACCCTGCCTGTCTTCAACGACGAGTATGGCCTAAATCGTTCGCCTCCGCTCGCCTTGAATGACGACTTTCTTGCGTCTCTCTTGGGAACAGCTGGCATGGCGCCTGACCCGATCATCCCCTCTCCGCCCGGCCCCGAACCTGTACAAATACCACAGCAAACCTACAATGTACCGTTGCCGAAGATTGAGCCGAACGGCACTTCGTACGAAATCCCGCCGATCAAGCCAGAGTATCCCGGCTCGCCGACAGCCAATGGCACGCTCGACATCAACATGAAGGAGAGCGCGGTCAGCGAAAAGAAGCGATTACGCTTGATCGAACTGATCAACAAACGCTTCACCGACTCGGAGCAAATGCCCGATCGCCGGTCGAGGGACGCTATCATGGAAGGCTGCTACGACGACCCGAGACACGTGATGAGCTTGAAGATGCAGCGTACCTTCCTGGCGAGTTTCTGGGCGCATGTCCACCAGCAGATGCCGATCCTACATCGACCTACGTTCAACCCAGAAACTTGCCCGGATCTGCTCCTCATCGCCATGATGTGTCTCGGCGCCAGCTGCCTCGAGCGTCTGTACCCGCTGGAGTTGACGGAGAGGTGCGCGGAGTTGTCTTCCTTCTTGGCTTATCATGTTCGCTGGGAGGTGTTCAAAGACGTGGAGTTCAGGCCTACCGCAAAGCTTTGGACATTCCAGACGATGCTTCTGCTCGAGATGTTCGAAAAGATGTACAGTACACGGAACCTGCACGAACGAGCACACATCCATCACGCCACCACCCTGATCGTCATGAGGAGAGGTTCTTCCCTCATCGGCAGAAGTGCAATAGAATCTCCCGGCAACTCCAACGATCCCACACGCACCCCGCCCGGTCCAGACGGCAGCATCAACACCAGCGGTGTCAACACGCCCGACGCAACCTGGAACAGATGGATCACCGCCGAAGCCACCCGCCGCGCCGCCTTCGCCGCCTTCGTCATCGACTCCACGCACGCGACGCTCTTCGGCCACTCGGCCGTCATGGCACCGCACGACATCAAACTCCCTCTCCCCTGCGACGAAGCCCTCTGGGCCGCCACCAGCGGCAGCGAAGTCCAGCGCGTCGAAGCCAGCCTCGCGGCCAACGGCTTCCGCGCGATGCCCTTCCTCGAGGGCCTCCGCCGCACGCTCAACGGCATCAAGGTCCGCACCAACACCTTCGGCCGCGTCATCCTCATGGCCGGCCTGCTCAACGTCAGCTGGCACATGAACCAGCGCGACCTGCAAATCACCTCCCTGGGCGTCAACAACGCCCTCGGCAGCTCGATGAAGTGGCGCTCCCCGCTCACCCGCGCCTTCGACCACTGGCGCCGCGACTTCGACGACAGCCTCAGCAAATCCGACCACTGGCAACAAAACCCCCCCAGCAGCCCCTCCAACCCCTCCAAACCCAACCCCGACCCCGCCGACCCCGACCGCCCCCCCGCCTCCTCCTCCCACCCGCACGCCGAACCCCCGGACTCCGTCTTCGAGTCCCGCACCTGCCTGCACTCCCTCGCCCACATGGCCATGCACGTCGACATGATCGACTGCACCGTCTTCGCGGGCTCCGAGCGCGCCCTCGGCCGCGCCGTCACGCCCGCCGACCGCGCCGCCGTCCGCAAGCGCATGCGCGACACCTGGGCGCCCTCCGCCCGCGCCCGCGACGCGGTGTTCTACGCTTTCCGCTTCCTGCGCGAGGTCCTGCTGCCCCCCGGCTCCGCGGAGCACTCCGAAGCCGAAGGCCAAGAATTCCCCTACAGCGCCCGCGACGACTACCTCCTCAACCGGCCCTGGGTCCTCTACTTCGCCGCCCTCATCGTCTGGGCCTACGGCTACGCGCTCGACGGGCCCCTGGCGCCGTCTTCCGTGCCCCATCTCCCGACTCGCGCGTCGCAGATAGCCGATATGCGGGCTTTCCTGACGCGCGTGGGCGGGGTGCGGACGCCGGACGATCTGGAGGCGCTGCGGGGCGGGCGCAATGCGTGTTTGGGCCTGCTGGTGCTTTTGCGGGAGTGCTTTGCGCGGCCGAGGTGGGAGTTGCTCAGGGATGCGAGCGGGATTTTGGGGGCGTGTGTGGGGTTGTTGGTTGGGGAGGTTGGGGAGGGGGGCGAGGGGAAGAGGGAGGGGAAGTGAGGTTGGGTTTTTTGGCTGGGTTGTACATGATAGGTATGGTATGGGATTGGATGTGCGAAAGGATGGATGAATGCATGGCGCGGCGCGGCGCGGTGAGGGGACCAGTGGTCATCGGTCGCGCGTGGGACGGCGTGGCGTTCTTTTTTCTTTGCGCTTTGCGCTTTGCGGTGTTGAGGTTGTTTGTATGTTCTGGGATTTTTTTTTTTTTTTTTTCTGGCGTTGATTGCGTTTTCCGGGCGGCATGTCGTGATACCCTGCTTACCTTTTTCTCGTTTTTGTTTGTTTTTCCCCTTTCCTTCAGCAAACGGGGGCTCGAAATCTACCTTACTGTATGTACACCCTGCTGCTACTTGTTGGAATGTCTGTCTGTCCGTCTGTCTGTCTGTCTACCTGTACGTATGCGGAAATGATAGGAGAAACGCAAAAGTTTGAAAGATACCTCGTACTGTACCTCGTTTTTGCGACCTGCCTTACCTTGGCGCTTCTGGCCGCTCTGAATGCTTACATGTACCTACCTTCTGTGAGAGTAGGATGACGCGACGATTCTTCGGTTTTGAACGACTCTGCGGAAGGGAAGACTGGAGAAAGGCGGCTGGATGCCGCGACGAGGAGGAGGAGGAGGACGACGACGACGACGACGACGACGAAGCGATGCCCGCCAGATTCCAACCCGGCCTCCTCACTCAGCGCGCCGAAAGAGACGCTCAAGGCGGCCGTAGCCATGAAGCCCCGTCGTCATCCACTCAAATGTACACAAGCAACACAGCCAGACACGCCGTCCCCAACCACCGCCCCTGCCACGCCATACGGTGAGCAGAAAACGGCAGGCCTAATGCGCAGGCGCTCGAAAGCCCATTTGGATGCCTTGCACGAAATGGACACGGCGATTTGTCACGACTTTCGCGGACGCGACGCCGAGGCGCTGGATGGAGCGCGATGACTTGAGGCGGTGACTATCCGGGGGGAGGCATCGCGGCTGTGCTTGCGTTGACCGGAGCATTTCACCGCGAAGTAGCATTCGAAGTGGAGGAGCCGGCCATGATCGGACGGGCGACCGACGACGTGGATGGGGATGTGAGACTCGCAGCAGGCAGTGGAGGCGCGTCTGCTGCGTTGCGCGCGCTGCGTCCAGGTGTTCGCGCTGCGCTGCGCTGCGCGGCGTCAGCGGTGCGTGCGTGTCGTCGGTGCGGGCATGCATGGGCGTTGGTTGGGGAAGGCGCGTACCTGGGGGTAAGGCTGGGGTTGTGCGTGCGGAGGAGAGGCGAAGCTGTCGGCCAGCCACCAGTCGTTCTTATCTTGGCCCGTGGGATGCAGGCGACGGTGCTTTGGCGGCGGTGAATGGGTGATATATGCACGGCGGCGTAAAGTCCATGGTATAAGTCTCCGATGTCCTCAGGCAGGCAAGTTCCGGTCAGGTTCGCGTTGACATGGCTGTGGTGAGAACGGGGTCTGCCCATTCCAACCGGGGAGCGCGAGCCATTGCTCCGTGGATCTGGTTCCGACGGTTGAAAGGATTCGAGATATTGTCCGAGCGCTGGTACGGGCGATCTTCACACGTGCGCGGGAGGCGGTGACAGGATCCCTGCGAGGGGATGGGCCATGGTACCAGCGTGCGACGTCTGCGGAAGAGACAGCGGTGGAGGCGGCGGTTCTGGACCCGCACACAGTCAACGTGTGGGACTTCAGGAGAGATGGCATTGAACGCAAACCGCGTGAGTTGATCCAGGGTAGAGGGCCAGCCATAGAACTGACTGTGGATGACGGCAATGCTCCGGATCCCAAGATGTGACCTTCGATGTATTCGAGGTAAGCTGGGTAGATGGCTTCCTGGTCGATCATATGCAGCCACAAAGAACAGGTAGTTCCCAGTCACAGAACTCTCGTCTTGGCTGGGCTTTGCTGTGGAAAGCTTCTGTCGTCCTGAGCTCCTGGAGGATGTGATTTGACAAGAATGCGATGCCCACAACTACCAGCAGAGATCTGCAATCGTCGATTTGATGCGGAGATCCTCTGGAGAGGTATATGTAGATGGCCTTTCCTGCCCCTCGGTCTCCTGTATGGAAAACGGTCGGGGTGCAGCCACCAACGATCGGCGCGAGAACCGAGACGTTGTCTCACATCATTGTCGATGTGAGGGGATGCGAAAGCTCCGCTTTTCCTGATCGTCTAGCGATGCCATTGTTCAAACAGGCTTTCGGGATTCTCAATGGACGGAATCTGGAAGCTAGCTTCGTGGGATCTGACTTCGTCCACACGGTAGGAAAGTCTGGCCGTCGCTCGAGAAGGAGAGCCGGCGGAACGGTCTCAACAAGACGGCATTAAGAAGATCGACCGCGGAACAGCCGTAAACTCCATGGAAGATTGAACGGGCTGGAGTTTACATGAGAGTTTCGACCTTTTGGGGACGAAAAGTATCACCGTTTTACTGTTGGAGCCCAAAACCTCCTCGATCATGACAGATAGTCGGGTAGAAATAGCAAAGCCGCAGCTTTATCCTTGTAGCGGCCACGGAAAGGCTGTATAAGGCTGGGCAGGGTCGAACAGCCTCCAGCCGGCTAATCTTGCTCGTCAAAGTCGCTCGGAGCATAGGAATCACCTCCGTGGGGAGTCAGGACGTGTTTGTCGATAGTCGCGAGCCATCAGGCGTCGTGTCTTACCGCCACCCAGTATAAGCCCCATTGCAGATGCTAGTGCTTCGCCTTGGTTCTCTTATCGAGGTGCGCATTAATGGCTGGAGACAGATCCGTGGGCCAGTAGTATAGGCGTGTGATAATGTTTTCGGAGGGGTTCATGTGGTTGGGAGAGGTTGCCCCTCCCGGAGCGATCGGCGTTTCATCCCTGTGCGTGAACCCGTTCGGTCGGGGGCGTTCCAGGCGTCTGGGGAGAGTTCGCGGCAGACCAGACGGCTGGTATTTTCGGTCGCCGTTGCCAGCTATAGCTGTCCCCTATAGTAGTGGGCTTGCTGAGTGCAACCTCAGAGTCGTTGATGCGAGCACGGCAGGTGTCCCGCCCCCCTCGGCGGGCCTGAGGCTACTGCTGCCGCATGCTGCTGGGCGGAGTCAAGCAAGTCGCCGGAAGTGGCTGCGCGCGAGCGAGTCTCTTGCGCCGGGCCGCGGCTCTCTGCTGCGATGGCCCACACACGAGCGACTCCGGTGGCACGGATCGGGTGCGCAGCGTGGGCAGGGAGGCCGGCGAGCAGGACAGGACGCACGCAGACGCCGAGCCTGCGCGTGTCGCTGCTGATCGCAGGCAGGGGAGGCGTCTGGGGGTGCGACAAAACGCGTGACGGGAGCGGTGCGGCCACGCTTTCTTCACGATGCGCAACGAAGAGCGGTACGCCAGCCTGTCGCCGTTGCGTCTGTCTCACTCGCGTTGCTGGACGGCGCGCAGGGGCTGGCCGCGCTCACGTGCCATCCTCTGCTCGTCGGCCACCGGCCTCAGCGGCGCTCTGGTCAATATTGTAACATGGTCATGGCTCCTGCGACGACACCACGCAGACGGCCGCCGTTCAGGGATGACGACGCCTCGCCTTGCCGGCGCAGAGCCACACCTAATCGGCAGATACAGTGGCGCGCCTCGCGCCTTTTCGTATTCCCTGGCGCCGCCGCCGACTCAGGCCGCCGGAGCCAGCAACGCGCCGCGCTGATTTAGTGCTGGGTAGCGACAGTAGCTCCCCTGCGCCCACGTCCGGCTCGCGGCCCCGGGCCAGCGCTGGCGTGCCGGTCGATCGAGGCGTCTCTTCCCGCCGCCGCCCTGGCCCTGCGCGCAGCCTCTATAGCACTCCCTCATAACACGCCCATATCATATAGCAGCGCCTCTTAGCACAACCATGCATCGCGTCTGCGGCTGCACCCGGCCTGTCCGGAGCTGGCGGTCCGCCTCTAGCGGCCTGCTGCCCACTGCAAATCACCGCTCCGCCCTCCCAGCTCTCATCGTGGCCCATGTCCCACTCGCAAACGGCCACCACGGACCCCGTCCTCGCGGACCATCCGCACTGCATGATCCCGGCAGGCTTGCGGACTAGTGCCGGTGCCGCGTCCTGCCGCTTGGGAAGACCTTCACAAGCGCGCCTTGCTGCGTCGTTGGGCGATCGTCGGCAGCTCCAGTCACTAGGCTTTGCACCACACCGTGTTGGATCGGCTCCATTCTGCTCCAGTCCTTGCAACCCTTGGGTCCCTGTCGCATGCAGGTGTCCGCGCGGGTCTAAACTACAAGGTCTCCCTCAACCCTGCGATCCCTGGCCAACCCAAACATATTACTTAACCCTACCCGGTTGCTGTCCTTCTTGGGTCACTTCCCTCCTCCACTCGCAACCCATTTCATCTGCCTCGAAGCATCACTCTCCTGCGTTGCGAACAACGACACTACCAAGCTTGCAACCTTCTCCCTAGCACGCGCAGGCCATCGATATCAAACTCGATCTCTTCTCCACCAGGCACTCTCCCCACTCCATCAACCTCGCATTCGCATAGCATCATGTCTGTTCCTACTCTCCGCCACAGGCCTTCTCGTCCTGCCTACCTGGATGGCCTTTTCAGTCCCAAACAATCCAACCCAGACTATCGACCAAGGACACCGAGCTTGACCAGGAGCGCATACTCTTCGACTGAGAGCATCAATGCCACCACACCAAGCTTCGACTACACCAACACCAATTGGCAGCAGAGCCTCAACCACACTCGACCATTGACTCCTGCCTGCGAAGAAGAAGCCGAAGTCGAGGCCAACTCTTCCGGCGACGACTCCAAATCCGTCCTCTCGCTCTCCATCTCCCGCTCTCTCAAGCCTCGTCTTCGCTTGCGCAACTTCAGTCTCAAGCGTCGCTCCGAGCCTTCCCTTAGCCGGTCAAACTCCTCCCGGCCAACGAGCGGCGACTCATCAAAATCTCCCACCTTCTCCAATTTCCTTCCTGGCAAGAGGCACTCCAACCCCACCAGCAAGCCGCTGCCTCCCCTTCCCGCACAGGCAGTGCCACCGCCCGTGCAGACACAGGAATTAAACTGCAACCGGTGCTACTACTTCGCCGCGAGGAACTGCAAAGGCTGGACCATGGGCGGTTCCTCAAACGATGCTTGCGAGGCTTGCTTGGTATGTTGCATTCATAATAACACTTACAAGAGTAAACGCTAACAACCCTTACAGCAAGCTGGCTTCTTCGGCGCTCCTTGATTGACTGCCTTTCACTTCATCTGTTCAACTAAGAACATTCCTTCTTTTCATTTGTTTCCACTGCGCTTAGCGTGGGTGTTTGGGAAGGTGACGAAACCTTTATGACCGGCCTTAGCGCCACCACACGACAGCCTGAATGTCCCGGCGCGGACCAGCGACTGATCTATTTTCCTTCTTTTCTTGGGTGTATGATGACGGATGGGCTGTCAAATTTACGAATCAAATCGATACCAAAAAGGGCAAACAAAAGAAACCAATCGGGTTGGGACTCGCGTCCCGGAGATGGAACTTGCAGCTGTTGATCGGCTGCAGAGAGAGTATCAAATTAGATGAATCAAACAAATCGATCTCGTCTACCACATCACATCACACATCACGCCATGTTTCTCTTCTCCAGCCTTCAATCTCGTCTACGAAACAATCTACGAAACAACCACGATCGCGAAACGATGACATGCGTGACAGATCGGTTCTCGACACAGAACAAGCGACGCCATTGACGCCTTCGTCGTACGAGCATCTGTCAAAAGGTACGTACCACCACCACCCACCCTTCCTTGCCTCGTCAACCCCATCAACCCCGAACGCCACCGCCGCCGCAGGTTTCTGCCCAGCCTCCCGCCATATCCAGAAACAACCAACACGCGCAACAAACCGTACGCACCACGCCACCCTGACGTCCTCGCGCATCCAAACCCAACAGGCTGGACTGGAAGCTGCGCGCCAAGACGGCGCGCAAAAGCGGACCCCCGCCATCGCAACAGGCTCAGCTTCCCCGGCGCTGCCGCGCCCATATATCGCCGTCCCGCGAGCGTTATATGTCAGATGTGATATGCATTTGTGTGGACTTGCGCATGCCAGATCCGATACGCTTGCGTGCATGCATATGACGGGCTGCGCCCTGCCCTACCCTATACTTTACGGAGCGCCAGCCTCTCGGAGGCGGCGGCGGCGGCGGCGGCGACTGCGCCGCGTCTTAACGATTGCGCGCTTTTGCGGCTGCGTGTCTATGCTATAGTACCAGTAATGCTGCGGCGTCTGAGCCGTGTGGGTGGTTTTGGTGCGTGTTCCGGGTTACTGGAGTTGCTCGGTATGGGGCTCGCTCTTGCTCTCTCTCTCTGTGGTTGTAGTGGCGAGCTCTCTCGAGTGCCCGTTTTCGGACAACGCACCACGGCCGGCCGGCAGGCAGGCAGGGCGAATGACACTGCCCGGAACCTGTTCCCTCTTCCCACTGGCCGTCACCCTGCTTTCTCCACACACACGCATTGCCTGTTCCCTTCACCTCCCTCTCAAGGCACCTCAAACACCTCCGTCCTATCCTCCAGCACCGGCAGCAGCGGCGCCAGCGCATTCGCATCCCTCAGCACCTCCGCGACATTCTCACGCATCCCCCTCAGCCTCTCCCGCAGGGCCTCGTACCCCGCCTCGCGCGCCGTGTACTGCCTCACGACCTTCCTGCCCCCGTGCTCGACGTACACGCGCGTGTCGCGCAGCCGCACGACGACGCCGTCCAGCCGCAGGAAGAAGCGCGCCAGCAGCAGCAGCCGCTCGGGCATGACGCGGACTTTCACGCTGAGCAGGCCGATGCCGTTGTCCGCGAGCTCGTCCTCGTACAGGTCGACCGAGTCGAAGAAGAGGATCGGGTCCGGGCGGCTGAGGAGGTCGGTGCGGATGGGGTCGCGGCTTTGGTCTGTGAGTTGCCAACCTTCCTCGCCGGCTGCTTTGCCGTCCGGCGAGGTCGTCGTCCCTTTGTAATCCGTGCTGTAGCTCCAGTCAAACGGCCTCACGACCCTCTCCGCGCCCGCGCCCATGCCCTCGCGGTCCTTCTTCCACGCGTCCGCGACGGCGACCTGCAGCATTCCCTCCTCGGTCTTCGAGACGCGGTCGAGCGCGTCTTCGGCGTTGAAGGACAGTTTCCAGCCGGACGGGACGTGCTCGATCGCGACGAAGTTGTCGCCGAAGATCATCTCGGGGATCGGGATGCCGATGCGCGCGGAGAGGGCTTCGATCGGGTCCGCTTTGAGGATGGGTTGTTTGCGGGTGAGGATGCGCCAGGCGTTGTTGGGCGTTGTGAAGGTTTGGGTGCGGGCGTTGGGGCCGGCGGCGGCGGTGTTAGTGGGGGGAGAGAGGCGGCCGTTGGGAGTCGCCATGGTAGGTGGGTGGTGCCGGGGAGCGTGTTCTGGTGTTTGTCGACGAAGGTGGTGGTTGCTGGAGCCTGAAGAGCTCAGGTACAGCAAGGTACCTGCCCGCGATCGCTTATCGATAACGCAGGTCGTGCCTGATGCCCAAGGCCGTCCACCCGCCAGCCAGCCGAGCGGGTAAGTCTCGGGAAGGGACGGCTGCTGCCGCCCGGCTTCTTCTCCCCTTGACCCTTGACAGCAGTCAACAACGACGCGGACGCAACCCACACAACAAGCAGCGACGAAGATCCCTCGGTCTCGACTTATCTTCGCGCCCGCACTGTCTGCTTTCGCGGCCCTGCGCAGGCCGGTGACGACGAAGGCGCAATACTCCGGGCTAGGAGAAATCGCCAGACACCGGGCTCGCTTGCTAGCTAACGGCGGACCCGTCGCGCGCGCTTGGGCCCTGAAGAAACGCTCGACGGACGGTGTGGGGCTGTGTGAGCACATCTTCATTTCGCAACGGTGTGCCCTGGTGAAGACGGTGCCTGCTGGGTGTTGACTGCTCATGGACGTGTGCGTCGAGGTCTAGAAACGTGTGCCCGGCGGACGGTAGGTCTATTTTTCGACGAGCTGGCTGACACTCACGATGGATATCAACCGCAACGAGTTGCTCGCCTAACAAATGCGCATCGCGATCGAGATACTCCTCCCGGCCAGCCGACCTGCCAAACCACCTCCCCAACTCCACCACTCCCCAATCGCCCGATCTCCCACTCCCACCACTTCCTAGAGTTACACCTCGCACGCCCCTCTCCTTCCCTCCCCTGCACCGCACAAACCACTCCCTGAGCGACGACGATCACCTGTCACCTCAACCCCGGCATCCCAGTCTCGCGTTCAACCGGCGGGCCCAGCGGCCCGACCGCATTGACAGCCCAAGTACCGATCGACAGGCCACGGCAGACGCGAAACCCGGACGAGGGACCTCTTGCCCGTTTTTGTATGCTCCGGACGCTGAGGCCGGGTTGCTGGTCACTACGTAGAAGCCTGGACAGCAATCTCCGTTGCTGCGCAGGTGTCACTTTTGACGCTGTGCTGGAGGGCTGAGTCCGGGATGGTGGGAGAGGGGATCTGCGGTACGCGAGGGCGAGGGCGAGGTGTTGGTTTGTGCTGGTGCTGGGGATTGTGAAGCTTTGTTTCAAGTTTCGATACCATGAATTCTGTAGCCGAGGTTGCGGTGCAGTGCGGTAGCCGAGGAATACAGCCAGGTATCAATTCGAGCGATCGACATTGATAGGTGGTGATGAAGAAAGCTTGCTTTCCGGCTGCCGCTGTGCCGGTAGCATCCTGTATGCAGGCGCGAACGCTTTCGCCTGTGTCTGCGTACGGAAAGCGAATGCTTGTCTTAATACATGGCTTATGAGCTGGGTAAAGCGGCATCAATCACAAGCCCTAAAGTTGTGATGACTTTTTTCGACCAGAATTCGTGTGAAGCAAACTTTATTTTCTGATCAGCTGGGGCTTGCGGTGTCGATGAAATGCTGCAGCGCGTTTCCTCTAGGCGACATGAGGCCATATGCGCGCGGGAGGACGTGCTGCTGTGTCGGCTTCATGGGGATCTGGTATGAGTTGTGTGAAGTTAGAGGGAGTTCGGGAGAGAACAATACGTTTCATTCCTGGCTGTCTTTCCAACAGAGCATTATGAAGAAAAGACTGGCGCATGTATTGACGAAAATCAGCTGCGTCCCAGCCCGCCATCATGACCATTTCCTATCCGTCGTACGAAGGCGAAACCCCGTGTAAGGCAGAAGAGCAGTGACAGATGGATTGCTGATCACGAAAGCCAGGATCAGACCGGAGATGACCGCAGTAGACGACACAGTATCGATTGTAGCAATTACAGACGACCATGCGCCAGTTCATCGCCTCGCAATTGGCAGCACAGAGGCCGATACTGACGCCTTGCGAAGCAACATTCATGTGGCTCATGTCTGAATTGCTAGGAGTCGCGATGTGGTGGCGCTGTCCATGATTCTGGTTCGAATGGCAATGTTGAATGACACCGTCGAATTAAGTATCGCCTGGACACATTGATGCCAGCTCCGCCAATGTCAATCTCAAACAGAGTAAATGCAGCAAAATACTAAGGTTGTGTCGGGTTTGTGGGCCATGACTCCGACAAGGGGTTTTCCACGGAGAGGGACTTGAGATGTTCGAGGCAGCAGAGGTGATACGGGTCAAAACACGCGGCAGATATCGTGCGCATTGTTGAGCTCGGTTAAGGTCCTATCAAATGCTGCCTTCCTTCAATTTGGACCGCGCCCAATAAGATATCAAACATTCCGCCACCAGATGCGGCGGAAGCCGGCTGGAGTAGTGCACACGAACATCCGCTTCAGTTCTTCGCGTGACACGAACAGAATCGCAGTTGCCAGAAACGTGAAGTTGTGAACTCTGGCTGAAGGGATAAGGCCATTGCAGGGCGATAGAAGCTGCTGATTTCACATGCCTGCTTGAGGCCAGAACGACAGCGAAGCATGCGTAAAGCCAAAAACCACTGCTATCGACCTTGAGCCTTGATTTGACGACTGAAGAGCACAGAGGCTTGCGCCATGTTTCTCGGGTGACCTTCGAATGGGATTCATACATTACCGCTTCTCTGGACCTCACTCTTCAACAGTCTGGATACCTCACAGCACCAGCAGCTCATTATGAGTCCTTCGACAGGGCGGTCGGTGCGCCAATACCGGATAGTGGCAGCTTTCGTGGCAATAGCAGGCTTAGTCTTCGTTGGTACCATGCTTCAACTTGGATCGTCGCCTAAACTTCGCCTTCTAGATTCAGGATTCGGCACGACGAAGGACTTCACCAGCGACCGACGTTTCTACGAGATTGAGGGCCTCTCTTTGGGAGAACCATTCACAGACGACGTACTACTGGGGACAGAAGACGGTCATATTGAATCGCTAAGGGAAGCACTTCGATCACGCTTCGCTGCTACCCTGGCACGAGCCGAGAAATCGCCTGCGTATCCGAACTGCACTTTGCGACCACAGAGGTACACCAGAGCAATGCTGCATTCCCAGGAAATTGGAACATCATGGCAAAAAACCAGGCGAACCGCCATTGTCAGCATTGCAGTCAATCTTCACAACTCCGAAGGGATCATTCCATCACAAGCGCTCGCTCTGCTCGAAGCGGTTTTCCTTCTTCTTCGTCGGAATCGGGTGTTTGTGAGTATATACGAGAACGGGTCCGCCGACAGCACACGGCGGCTGTTGGCCGACTTTGCATCTGCCTTGCAAGCGATCGGCGTAGATGGACTCTGGCTGCATACCTCCCGAATGCTGTCTGATTTCAGAGTTACGGATCGCATCGTCATGCTGTCGGAGATCAGGAACCTGGCCCTTGCACCCATGATTCCATACGCTACGGATGATAGCGGCGCCGGGACACTCCTATTCATGAACGACGTGATGACTTGTAGTTCAGACATATTGGAGTTGATCCACCAACAGCGGCTTCAGAATGCAGACATGGTGATGGGAACGGACTGGGGAACGATCAACCGTACAATACGTCAAGACGAGCCGGGCTATGTGAGCCAAGAAGATTTGAGTACGACCCAAAAAGTCCGCCATACACACAGGCTCCTCGTCTGTACGACATGTGGGTCACACGTGGCATCAGCGGTGATCTAGTCTATCCATTCAGAACACCGGGGGGCTATACACCGATATCAGACTCCGAAGACTGGGTCACCGACGCTTTCTCAACCGAGAGCAAAGGCAACTGCGAGCGTTGGCTGCAAGGCCGACCGTTCCCTGTTTACAGTGGATGGGGCGGCATGGCTGCTTTTGATGCCTCCCTTTTCACGAGCCAGCATCTGCGCTTCCGATCTTCAACCACCTCAGGCTGGTCAGGCGGCAGCTCTACCGGCGCTCTGGGCCCTTGGGGCCGCCTCGTGAGCAGTGAAGGATACCTTGCGTCCGACTGTCCAGGCGCCAGCGAGTGCGAGTACATCGCTCGCGACATCTGGAATCTGCGGGATGGCAAGGCTCGAATTGTTTTGGCACCGCAGGCCCGCACAGCTTACAATCTCGATGACTGGCTTGTCATGGCCGAAGCGGTGCCACCTACACGTCATGTGGAATCCGATCTTGACGATGACGACTTGATCGACTGGTCTGGTGTTAATGTACCAGACACTGTGGTCTGTATTGCTTCTAGAGACAAGGACGGGACGAGCCTGGACGCCTGGTCTGAGGACAATCATAGAGTGCGTCTGGATCCGGTGTGGCGACCAGGCAACAACTCAGTCGCCAAGATCGATGATCACGAGGGTCATAAGTAAAAGGCTGTGGAATTGGAAGCTCCTTCACCCATCGGAGATGGCCTTGAAGAGTAGAAATTGCAGCTGGTCGCTGACTCTCAGGGCTAAGATGAAACGCAAGTCCAAATTTACGTGGAGGTTTCTCACCCCAATCGCTCTGCCATTTGACAGGTGAAACTGGTTTGATCATAGTGTATGAAGTTCCCTTTGCAACATCATGCTAGTAAGGACATAGCGTGGCTAGGTGGTGACGAGGAGACGTCTATATAGTCACACCGCTAGATAGATGTACAGCAGGTCACCGAGTCCGTCGGTCCTGCTCACTGGTCGTCTCGGCGCCAAATCGGCGCGCATTGGCAACGGAGGCCGCCAGTCGGATTCACGCCCACGACGACTGCGCTCGGTACGCCAGAAGGCAGAGAGAATGCTCAAGTGCATGCAGTCCTTAAGTACCTCAGCCCTGTCATAGTTGCCTGTGAGGAGATCTATCGTCCCTTAGATATTTGCAATGGGACGTCGAGAGGCCGCCCTCGGCGAGGCTGATGGGGCGGCTGGGATTCCCTTCTGTTTAGGATCGGGGCTGGATCAGCAAAGATTGGCATGGTCGAGCCGGTTTTCCGGGGCTTTCGCCCAGTGATTGGAGGAAAGACGGATTGCGAATCGTATGCATAATCTTAGTGACGGTCATCGGGTAAGCGATCTTGGGGTCTTCAGCAAGATGTCGCTGAACTTCACGTGGTTTTGATCGTGAAGTTCATTGTTATGATCACGCTTGGAATGAGTTGCAAGCACACTTTACAAATTCGACAGCCTCGTTGAATTGCTTTAGTCGGCTCCAGATCGTGTTCAAGAGCATCTCCTGCACGGCACGCCCGATCATCGTTACTTTCAGGTACATTCGGCTGCAGGCTGCAGCCTTCAGCTCCGTTATGTCGAGGTACCATGGGCGCTGGTCGCCATAGCCGACTGCAGGTGAGCTCTCGTGCAGGGTCCGCTGACCATGCTTTTCGTATAAGCCAAGGGTTCGGTGATAATCCTCGTGGCAAGTCGGTGGCGTTCCTAGTCTACGGTCCATGAGCGCTGGCGGCAAAATAGATCGGCTGGAGACGGAACGTTGTTGGCCGATCAGCTGGCTAAGCGAGTGTCTGCGGAGGCAGAGGGAACGTCTTGGGGCTGATGAGAAAGCAAGATGGGACTTTCAAGAGTAAAACGAAGACTCCGGAAACATGGGTCAAGACTGACAGAGTGGCTTAGAAGGCAGGCCTGGTCACGGGTACACGAAAAGATCACGCCAGGGTTGCTTCAATGTACGGACTCCGAGCGTGATGGTGGCACGCCGTCACACGGCACACCAGGCTGCTCTAGTGTAGGTTAGTATGCGCATGGTGTGGGAGGAACCGATATTGGTGGGTGGGAGGCCTCTGCGAGGCTGGGATGGCCAAAACGCAATGTAACGCTCCGTTCTTCACTTGCACGCTTAGCAGTCTTTCAGTTTTACCCAGAAATTATTCAAAATCGTCGTAACTCAAGACCAGTCTTCTTCATGATTCGTAACGCCAACTAGCTGCACTCGAGATGGCTGCCTTCACTTGAAACAAACACTCAGCGCCGCTCAACCGAAGGAGAGACATGGAAGATTCAGAACCATGGCCCGCCAAAGTTGCACGGAGGTTCGTTCTCGTTGTCAGGACCAGGTCCAGAGAGATTGAGCCGTGTTGACATCTCCAGGGGGACAATCGATGGCCAACGCGAAGCCGTTTCCACTGCCGTTCGCTCGGTTATCCTTGACGACCGCGACGGCGCTTGCGGGATGCCTTTGAGAGCCGGCGCCCAACGAGGGAAAGCTAGGGTCGACACACCCATCAGGAGACATACCCTCAAGCGAGAACGATGTGGCGGAGGAATCATCACCGAAAGCCATGTTGCCAACCCTCATCGAAAAAGGAGAGCGAGTCTCGGACACGAAAACAGAGCCTGTCGACGGGATGCCTCGTGGACGTGGGCCAGCAGATGCCATGACATGTGCATGAGTGCGGGCTCGAGGTATGTGCTCACTCACGCCTAGGGTGGGTACCTGCACAAGGTTCGGCTCTGCAAGCGCAGCTTTGGCGTGTTCCCGAAGATGCCTTTGGAAGTTGTCGGAGCGCTCGATAACGCTCTTGCAACCTGGCTCCTGACAATGAAACTTCTCATCCTCTGAAGTTCTAAAATGCGTTGGACGGTGACGCCTCACCTCTCGCGGGTACCTAAAGCCACGACCGCAAATGTCACATTTATGCCGACCCTTGATCACCGGGTCATGCGACTCTAGATGGTGTCTGTGAGACAGTCAGTGGATATTCCAGTCTCGACCCTAGGATGGTGCTTACCTCAGTGCATCGCTATCTTTCTGCGGCTTGCCACAGGTTGGGCATCTCGGAAGAGGTAAGTGAGCGGTCTGAGCGCTATGAGCCGACGCCGAGATCACTGAACCGCGTCCTGCAGGGGCCGTTTGAGCATAGCCCTGCACCGAGCCGGTGACGGGGAAGTAGGAATCGATCACTGCTTCTGCGGCTCCACCGAGCATCCGATAGTCTCGAAGTTGTGGGTTACCGAAATTGAAGAACTGAGTAACAGTATGCTCAGGAGCACGATAGGGACGATCACGGTTGTTATGACGTGGCTCGGCTTGTGGCGACGCAAGAGCATGATAAGCTAAAGGGACCGGCGAAGGAGGCGGCAATGGCTGGAGATGTTCAAGGTCACGGTTGAAGTCACTTTCAGCATGGTAGTATAACTTTGGAAGTCAGTCAAGGGTCTAGTTTCCGGCGGCAGGGAGGCATCGTACATCATCGTGGCCTGCGGGTTCCTGCAGTGCCCACAGTCCTACGTTGCTGGTTAAGTGAGCGTTGGTGAAAACACGACTGATATAGTCATCCGGCCTGTTGTCCATAGTTCGATAGAGTGACTGAGCTGGTGCGGCACTGCTCGACCACGCTGGTATATCGGGGGTGTAGTGAATCTAATCGTAGTAGATTGCATGTGCGGTGAGCAACAGCAAACGAATGACCGGGCGATGTAAATCGACCTTGTACTCGCTTCTCCAATCGAGTACGAAATCTGAGGAGTCTCGAAAGATGGTCTTACTCGGGGTTAGCAGCTTTAGCCAAGGCGCGAGGCCGCCGCCAGCGAAGCCCAATCGGGAACAGGTGACTTGGAGCAGCGTGTAACAAATCGTTTACAGACTCCATGTACCCGAAAATGTTGATTGGATTCGGTTTGTCGTGGAAGAAAATCACAATGTCTTCAGCGAGAGCGTTGCATCCAAGTGATGTACAAATCGCTTCAATAACCTGTGTCCGTGGACTGCGGATCAGAGCCTTTCTCCCGGATAGCTTGCAGATGTAAGCCGCTCGCCCCACTTCTCGTTGATCACGCAGCCAGGAAGACATCTCAGCGTTGAGCCAAGGTCGTGAAGTGAGTATCCTCACCAGCCCTCTACACCTAGGAAGCGGCGCTCGACCGGAATGCTGTGTCAGAATACCGGCCAGTTGCTAGGAGCGGGGACGGCTGTTGTTTGAGTAGTCAAAGCGTGCCCGAGACGGTAGCTCAATTGTCGCAAGCATCACGACACACTGGTTCTGTTCCCACGAACTTCAATGTTCGAAGTCCCTCGAAAGCACCTGGAGTTCAGGAGACGAGCCATATCCGAGATTTGATCAGCTCCGGGTCTTAAGCTAGGACTGGCAACATTAGTAGCGACAGAAGTTCGGGAAAGAGGTGGAAGTCGAGCTTCGATTCACGTCAGGATGCATACCGCAAACTCCAGCCGCCTTGCCTGGCGAGAGCGCATGCTGATTGCCTGTTGGTTGTGTACTTCTGATATTGAAGCGAATTCAGAGTGGGAAGACGACAACAATCTTGCCGTTACGCAACAAATAAGTTGGAAAATTTGTCAAGGACCAACGACCTCGACTGCGGAAGGAGTTTGGCGAGAGAATCGAGAGGTCTGGCACTCGTAGTGCAGGTCAAGGCTGGCAAAGGTCCCTGGCGCAGAATCGCTGGTCGTATTGCTATGTCTGCTTGTAAGAGAGTCCAGAAGATCGTCATACAAGAGCTGGACCTCAGAGCGAACAGGACAGGGAGACTTGTGAGTTCCCGTGCCCAGAGGAGCGCGAAGCGGACATAACCATCCTGCGTGTTGATGCACGCGTCACAATCCATCATGGACAGGGTTGTTCTTGTTGTGATCTCAGGCACCGCATGGCGACACCGTAAGGACAGCAGCTTTCGAAACGGAGTTGGACGTGTCGTTGAAAGAGAGTTGCGGCTCAAGTGGGACGACGCGCTCAAGGTTTACCGCGAGGACACCCTTTGAAGGCGGGCCAAGCCGGGGAGGGCGGACCACCGACGAGCCCCGTCCAAGGGTCCCGTCGGGGCGGTGAGCTTGAGAGCAACTTGCCACTCTATTCGCCACACGTCTGACGGCAACGTACGGGAAACGAGGCGAATGAGATGGGCTCAGAAGCCGGATCGACGTTGTGCCACTTACACGGCGTTGAGTCACGCGGCACGAAACAAGAGGCTTCAACGTTGTTGAGTGGACGAACGAGGTGGTTTCCATGCCGTTGTGATCGAGGCATACCAAGGGCCTCATGTGCTTCATGGATGGATGACCGGTCTCATCGGGTGCTCGCTTGCGTTGTTCTCGTTGTTGTGTCACACAAGGTGTTTTTTGAGGCGTCTATTCGGGTTACACGCGTCCCAATCTGTTTGGGTGGCTCATTCTGGAATGATTCATAGATGATGATGCAAATGCTTGAAAATGCAGAGTCGAGAGCTTTTCTCAGCTGTACTGTCCTTTGGCAATATCTGCGCCCAACGGTGACTCCTCACCTGCGGTCAAATTTGGGCATCATGCAGCTATCGAACGGCACGACGCTCCAGAGACCGTAACCAGCTTCATCCAATTAAACTCTTCTTCAACGCATGATGCTAATGCAAGCCTGTGAGAGTCAAGATGTGGCTGCTCCATAATCTTCCATCGGTTGTTCCAAGGGCACCTGATACAAGACATTTGCAATGGCCGCTCAGTGAAGACAAGGAAATTTGCCACGCATGTCGACAATGACTCAACGGAAGGCAGCACCTTGCGCTCTTGGCCACTCGCAAAGGCCGATCATTCACAGCCCCATCGTTTGTTATTACGTTGCCACTGGGGGTACACTATGCTGACCTCTCAGTGCGTGATTTGGTTCTCTGTGACCGAGTACATATCACGTGGGCGTTTTTGGAGAAAGGGAAAATCTCCACATCCATAGTAGGCACAACAGCAAAGAATGTGCACCTGTACATGGCTTGAATATCTCGACTGCCAACTACTAAAACAAAGCAAAACAAAATTATCGCTTTGGCGCAACTAATCAGAATCCAAAACTATCCAAAATACTGCTCGCCTCCGGCTCCTTGAACTGCGTCGGCTGCTTCTGCTTCTCTTCCTCCGGCGGCTTACTGGCTTGTTCCTTCTTCGCTTTCATCTTTGCCAGAAGCTCCGCTGCCTTGGCTTCTCGGCCGTCTTTCGCGGTGTCCACTTTCGGCTCCAGCGAGAGCGACTCGAATCCGTCGAGCATGGATTTCGGCGGTGCTGTGTTGGAGAAGCCGAAGTCGTCAAGCATTGACTTCGGCGACTGAGCCGGTGCAGAGGGGGTTTCAATATCGTCGAGCATGCTTGATGCGGGTCCTTGTGCGGTCGGTGGCTTGTCGTGGACGCCATTTGAAACGGTGGCGCCGTTGGTCTCCCCCACGGGCGGAGCCGTCTCGACAGGCTTGAAGTGCCAGGTACTCACAAGCTCTAAAGCTAGGAGCCAGAGTCCCATCTTACGTAAGATTCTGGCCGAGCGTAGAACTGCGCGATACTCGTACTGCTCTCCGCCCAAAGATCTCGCACCCTTCTGTCCAGGCTTAGCGGGCTTGTCGCGAAGATGCTGGTATAAACGCAGAGTCAGGGGATCATCTTGCTGCCATGACCTAGGCATACGTTCCGCTTCGTCGACCTCAAGCTGATCGATGGGAACAACCAGAGCTTGAGCGGCGAGCGAGGTATGACCCATGATCTCATGAACCCAAGATAAAAGCCACCTGTCACCCGCTTTGCGCGCCTCCGGTAGCACTCGATCCTCCATGAACTTTAGAAGCTCCGGACTACCGTCATCGCAATACACTCTCGCCACTGCAATCGCCAGAGGCAGATCTTGACACTGCCCTGCAAGAATGCGAATAGCACTAGCTGGATCATCCGCGAGCAGGAAGAAAGCTGCAGCATATTCGAATCTTCGCTTGCCCATGAGCGCGTAGGCATTTTTGCGAGCTGCGGTGCGGTTCTCCTCCGCTGAGAAGTCTCGCTTGAGAAAGTTGGACGTGCTCTTCTGCTCTTTGTTTCCAACGGCAACCCGCCATAGCGCCAGCAGCGTAGCCTTCTTCTTCAAGGCTAGGAAATAGAGCGACGCTCTCGTTGGATCCGGAGGATAGACTGATCTGAAAGAGGTCTGCGCTAGACTATCGAAGATCTGCTCAAGGGAAGCAAGATCTGAACCTTCGGATTGCGCGGCTCTGACTGCATGAAGCCAAGCCGGAATGCCGAGTTTACGGACAGCGGGCCAATCCAGCTTACTACCATAGTAAGCGTGTAAGGCTTCGAGGAGAGGCTGCTGAGTCTCTGAGTGGTACGCGAAAACAATTTCCCGCCAGCTCATCGCAGGGACGCTTCGAGGCGGTTCAGCTTCACCATTGCTTGTCACTTTGTCATCGGTCCTGTGGTTGTCCAGCTCAAGAACGTGGAGCTTCCAGCTGAACAAATAGCGGAGAGCGTTCTCGTCCAGTGACCCCATGTGGTCTTGCACGTAGACTATAGTCTGAAAAACCAATTTCAGACGCTCCTGTTCCGCGTCCGAAGTTTTGGGCAGATCGATGTCTTCAAGCTGCTGTGTGAGGCTGTTGACCGAGTCATAGTCTAAGAAGGCGTTGTCTGGATGATCTTTGTCGGCACTGATATCGGTCGGTGAGGCGTTCAGCATGGGATGTAATTCATCACCCTCGGTGTAAAAGCGAAGCGTGCGCTCTAGTCTCCTGAGGATGCCCGCTGCCGTATGCAACCGTCCACGCAAACCGAGTTGTTGCAAGAAGTGTGGATGCCACGACACCAGGGGCTGTCTTAGCGCGCTCATGAGCGAGTGCGACTGCACCTCAGCAGACTCACTCATGTCTATTCGATCACGCAATTCCCACATGACTTCGTTGCCAGCGATAACAGCGTTACTTCTAAAAATGGCGTTACCGGCCGCAATTGCCAGCTCTCCGCTAGATGTCCAGGCCAGGCTACTTATTGTTGGCCCGATCCCAAATATCGATATGCTCTTGAGATGATGCCAAGTATGCTGTTCGGCCGATTGCGCGGGCTCGTAGCGTGCTTGTGCGAGGATCTCAACACTCGCTCTCTGGGCGACCGCTAAAGTACTGTTCGCGTCCCCTCTGTGACTTGGAAAGTCAGTGCAAATACTCAAGCGCATTGAGTGCACCTCATCGATGAACCTTTGTCGATGCTCAACGTAGCCGTCTTTCAAGTCCATGATGTTAATACTGCGGCTATCGTTCGACGCGATTGCAGCGACGCTGTCTGTAGCCTCGATGAAAGACGGTCTGGTGAAGTCTGATGGGAAGGAAAGCGATGCCTCTGTCGCTTTCACCTCTTCGTTTTGTAGTGATTGGGCTGGAACATCCCGGCGTGATAAAACCCCTTCCTGGTCTATACCAACTAGACGAAGCCAACTTTTACGCCGAGGATGCGAGGTGATATGTACATCTCTCCAGATGATTTCAGAATCTAGTGAATCGGCCAACAGGGGTAGTTGCCTTTGTCTGGAAAGAGTCAACTCTAGATCAGAGGTCCCTGTCGACTTGCTAAGGTTGATAGCAACGTAGCTACCAGAGTAGTCGAGGAGGAGGAACGTCCTGCAGGGCGCTATGTCCTGGGAGGTGAGAGCAAGGATCTGCAGACCTTTGTCGCTTTTCAATTGATGATTGAAGGATGAAGTGATCCGACCAGAGGCATGGAGAATAAAAATCGCGGTATTGCTCACGCAAAGTGTGCCACATTGGTCTTCAAGTTCAGAGGCATCCAAGACGACAGCTTTTTGTGAGCCAGGGGGCGGTTTAGATCTTCTGCCAACCTGAAGCTCGCCCTCCTTGTTCGAGGGAAGTTCTGTCACAACGCCTGATTGCGACCACGCAAGGAGCCCTCCAGTGGCAGAAGAATGACGAAGGCCGACGACGGCATCTTGGGTGCCGATCCAACGTCCAATGTGCGCAAGCCGATCCGAGCCTCGAGCGGGACTGAAGAATTGTTCTACGTCGCCCTTCCACCAGTCGATAGACCCATCGAATTGATGGACCAGGACGTTGAGCTGGTCGCCATCAAACCAAGTCTCAAAACGGACATTCGTACCTGGCGGGAGCTTCATATCCAAGTCTTCGGCGTGGGCAATGTGATATGCTTGTTTGGCGTTTCCAGACGGTGTACTAGGTCTCCGTTTATGGCCAATGGTCTGCAGGCCCCAAGCAGACATCCGTCCGTTTCCATCAAACGTTACAACTGCGTCGGGTTGGCGAGTGCTGATCTCTTTGAGGTGCTCGAGAGAGTGCGTAACCGTACCAATCTGGTGCTTCGAGATTGCCGCGCCAATGGCACAGGAAAGGGCGCCGGAGCGCAGGATGAAAGCATACCGAGGCGGCTTCGGTGGATCCGCGCCTTTTGAGCTCAGAGAAGGGGAATGCGGTATTGCAGTCACAAGATCGATCTGAGTATGTAGCTTCAGGATTTCGAGGTCGTTTTGTCCGCCAGTTTTCCAGACACGCAAGACGCCATCGGCACAGAATGTGTACAGCAGCTCCTGATCCTCATCGTTCCTCGTGCCGTAAGCCTTGGCCCGCGCTTCGTCCGACTCCTCTGCATCTTCCTCGAGTTTTGGTGGATCGGGTTCGCGCCACTCAATGTGTGTCACAGCTGCAGGGTGTGGCAGATAGGCGTAGTCGAATAAGCCTTCCTCGAAAGAAAGGCGCCTCCAAATCTTGACCAACCGATCTCTGGGTCCACAAGATGCAATCAAGCTAGCGCTCGGGCTGAAGGATGCAATTTGTACCGCAGATGGCAAGCTTTTGCTCCATAGTACGTGCCTCTCTTCCACCGGAGGTGCATTCATGTGTGCTCTGACGGGCGTTCCTTCTCGACTTGAAGGCAAGACCGAGAAAAGCGACACCAGCCTAGTTCCTCCAACCAAGAGTTCTCCATCGTCGCCCCAGCTCAAAGATCGCGTCTTATCTCCAGCATCCTCACGCCTTAACAGCAGTGCTTTCGTCCATGTGACACGGTTCCAATTGTCCGTCTCGGGCTCCAATACCCAGACATCGCCCTCAGAAGCGACTGCGACTTTGGCGCTCTGTTCGCCCTCTGCTTTGACTGCAACTAGCTTTTCCTCAAATGTGACCGCTTGTACGAGCTCGTTCGGGGAGCGTAGGATGTTCAGCTGGTTTCCTGAGATGTACACCACGTATCGTTTCCAGCGGAACGTAAAGGTTGTGAGAGATTGCAATGATTCGATCGGCGCGCCAGGAAGGATTTGGGCAAAGGAAGAGTAGGACTCGGGTCCCGGGGAAAGGGAAGGCATTTGGGTTGATTGCTACCGGGTTGTGAGGTTCATGATCGTGTATCCGGAGCGTGTCTGATCTCAGGAGCTAACGAATGCGCTGCGAATGTGCCAGTGATTATGCGGCGCTTTCGAATGGCCGCAGCAAGCCTTCGTGGAATGTATGCTCTACTCGAAAGGTGGACAAGCAGTCATATGCTTGAGGGGTTAGTCTCGTGGTCAACTAGAGACGAATCCTACCTCGGCGACAGGTCATCTGCATTCGCTCTCTCCATCGATCGCGCAGCGCGTCAAATGACGATCACTGCGGCTTTTGCCGAGAAATGACCGGCACGACTGCGCATGGCGTCTGCCACTCGCCTAGGCCGTGGCACCACTCACAAACATACTCACTTTTCTTGTCACCGCCATTTGGAAGCATCACTCGCTATAGGGATCATTGATTTGCTGACGACCCGCGAAGTACCCAAGTATCTTCAGTACTGTGGTTGTCTGCTACAAAGATACACCCCACATCGGGACCCATCAAGGGGGCTTCTTCTACGCTATTGATGATGGCAACATGAAGCTGTCTGAACGACGGAACATCAATGGACTCAAATGTCCTATCTCAAACCATCGTATCCAGCATAGCGCAGGTTTCTGAAGCCCTGCAAGGTTTCTGTCGCTGAACTTGGTTGAAGCCTGCTTGGCATTAAATCTCATGGGACAGACTGTATATTGACAATTGGACGAGCTCTAAATAGATTAAATCATGAATGACTATTACCCTGAGAGTCGCTGCAAAACATGGGCTTGGCATCAGTCTTTGATCAACATGGCATTATTAACTCGTCGTCGAGCTGAGGTCGACATATCATGGAAAGGACTGCAGCGTGTGAAAAGAACTCATGGCCGATGCCTGCGTGTAATCATAACCCTGAATCATGTTTCGGATATACATTCTTGCTCTTGTCGTTTGCATACGCTTTGTAATTGTCGCATGTCTTTGCGAACTCGGTTCGGTCAGGAAAGACAATTTGATCGGGCGATTCCACGTATTGCATTCCGAAGCCTTGTCCGATGTGCCTGCATAATGTAAGTGTGGATTCATGGTTGAGCTCCAGTGGTTAAGAGGTCTTACCATGCGATGTGGCAGTGCTGCTCACGAAGATATCGGGTCAGCAATCTGCTTGCAACATCTCATTCCAAAATATGGCAGGTTTTATGACTTACCATTAGCCAGGCTCCAGGATTGTTTGACATGAAGGCCAACGCCAGCCAACCACGTGCGGGTAAGTTCGCAGTATCGCGGCGGACTGGAGTCTCCCAGTTGAGTTTTGCGGTTGCTTCATCATAAGCACCGGTACCCTGTCCGATGACGAAAAAGTCATGGCCATGTAAGTGGATTGGATGATCGAACGACACCTTATCGGGGTCGGTCCAGATCAGCCAGTAATTCCAATTTCCTCCGGATCTGGCGTCAATCACATTGTATGTTTCTGGATAGCTTGTATTGCCATCCATGATGTACCCCATCGTTGGTTGGGCGTAGTCGATCCAGATGGGTTTGTTGAGCACCCACACCACCATACTTTTGCCGTCAGGTGTCACAACCGCATTGGTGATTTTCGTATCGAGCGTGTTCTGGAAAGAAGCGCTTGGCACAGGCTGCTTCCAGTATGGTGACATGTCCGGCTCCAAGCCTTCTGAGAACTCTCTCCGTGGCGACGTCGATGGTGTCCTGGAGTTAGATCCTTCGTATGTCCAGATGGCCCGGCCGCCATCGGCTTTGGCATTTATACCTCCGCCTTGAACCACGCGGAACCAATAGTTCCCGGGGGATTGATTTGCGTCAATGACGACGTCGTATCGCTGGCCAACTGCGAGCAACAGCCACTCCGTTGTGAAGGGTTTGATTGGAACAAAATCAGCTGCGATGACTTCCATGGCATGTTGGTCCAAAGAGACATGGATGTAAGAGTCGATGGCAGCGTTGAGGAGGCGTAGTCTATACTTCTTGCCTTTGGTGATAGTGACTTGGTTGTAGTTGCCTCTTCCGCTAGTAGGGCTCATCCCGGTTCCGTTGACGAGGATATAGCTGCGGGTTGGAAACCCACTTCTGGTGCCCTCTTGAAGGTTTTGCTGGGCGATTGCAGCCACTTGAAATGCAGTTAAATCCTGATATATTTCATGGACCATGTATGGCCCAAGATCAATGTCGTAATTCGCAGAGGCCGGGCCGTCGAAAACGAGGTTGCCGAGGACACCATCTCCGTATTGGGCTGAAGTGTGTGAGTGATACCTGAATTGAGGTCGGTCAGCGGCTGGAGTACACCTGATTAAGTTTCCGGAACGCTTACCAACCAGTGCCGTACTGTGTTACCGGAAAAGTATAGGTCTTGGAGTCGCCGGGTGCTATCGCGCAGGAGCTGATGCCGTTGACGCCATCTTCGCCTGGTGTGTTGTATTGTCGGATACCGTGCTACCTCTAGAGTCAGCAATTTCCCAGCTGTGACAACTGCACATTGAATACCCAGTGTATTGAGGTCGCATTGTGTTGCAACTTATTGTTCACGGTGACGCTGAGTATGTCACCCCATGTAGCTCTGATGATTGGTCCGGGGCTTTCTCCATTGACGAAGAAACAGACTTTTTCGCCACTACCTCCTCGGTTGCATGTGCCGTTGGTTAGATCCAAAGTGTAGCTGACGGTGTTGCCAGTGTGCGGGAATCTCTGCATGCTATATCAGACATTGTTGCAACAGATCGCATCACTTCCGCGGCCGAGTACTGACTGTATCGAAATCTGTCGAGATGCTACGCAGAAAATCAGTGACTACTCTCCTGATACCCCATTCCCCATCGTTCATACCTGAAGTCATCCTCCCAGCACCCTCTCGTGGTGGGGCCGTGACTGCAATCGTCGCGCTCAAAGACGCCGCGACTTCGCGAAGGCACAGCAGAAACAAAAGCTAGAGACGCTAGTGTGATCAAGCAGAACAAGTCAAGCGGCGAAAACATAACGGGCAAAGTTTATCAGGCGTGAGTCAGATTCGGGGGAATCAGCTTGTTCTGAGAACTTATACCTACATTGTGGGCCAAGTACTGAGCCAAAGTATCCAGTACACCATTCATACGATAGAGGCTCCTACGGCGTTCGTCTTTCTCGTAGAGACCGGCAAGCATGAGCTCAAGCTGCTGCTTATGTGCGTATCATAGCTTACAACTATTCTCGTTCGAGATCTCCGACTGGCTTGGCGATAAGGAACGCCTTTGATCGGCGGCGAAAGTATGCTGCGATGAGGAGTGGGAGAGACTTCGAGAAGACCCTCGGGGATCCGGACTATCCATTTTCACGGAGCGCAGGGCAACCCGTCGTTGCCGCTATGGCATCTTGATCCACCTCAGATCATCGAAGGCCCGTGAGCAATGCAAGGTTCTCGGGTCCCCTCCTGAACCAGAGATGCACCAGAAGAGCTCTTTGGTCTTATTCTGCAATGCTCACACATGTAACATGAGCACGGAGATTCCAAGATACAGGCATCTCGTGAAGGTGGCAATTGCTGACATTATGACGGCAGATGCTGATAGGAGGTGACGTGGAACGAGTTGATCGCATACCGTACAGACGGAGACGTTGTTAGTCGATACTTGTGCTTCTTCGTTCGTAACCGCCAAGAAGAGAGGATGTTGTCGTAAAGCCCAATCGTTCTAGGGCCAGTGTCTGTGAGACGCGTCATGCTGATCTCTACGTTCGGCTCATTGGGAACATAAGCCTCACCACCAAAAGTCCATAGACTAAGCTCTTGCAAAAGGTAAAATCAACAGACTCGCGTGTATAGTGCTGCAGTCCACGCAGCAGCCGCGTGCTCTTCCAAGACTGTGGTGGTCAGCTGCCGATCTTACCGGGCGGATTTGTACTATCCCGTGGTCCACCTTCAACTCTGAGCTTCGAGGGTGGTACTTAGGTTGCCTCAGAGCGACATCCCCCTGCAAATTCAGTTCCAATGGACCAGGCGATTTCAGTGTGGTGCGACATGTTGAGATGGAGCTCTCTTGAGCTGCAGCACCGGACTCCTTCGCTTCCTAGCCCTTGAGCTTGGTGAATGCCGCCAGCGAGGCCTAAACCATCGCCAGTCCCTACGCAGTCCCCTGGAGATGATGCTCTCTTCGAGGAAACGAGAGGTACTTCGCTTGAGTGAGTACAAACAAGGAGCCTTTGGAACAAGAACAAAAGGTTATTCCGACGCGGGGAATTGAACCCCGGCCTTGTCGGCACTGATCTTGTCAGTTCTTGACGAACCGAAGATTGAGAGCGACAAATCCTAGCCACTAGACCACATCGGAAATGAATTTTTGGATGCTGGGTGGAGGGAAATTATCTTGATGAACACATAGAAACAAATCAAAGTCAATTCGGACATGGTTAGCCCATTTCACTTCCATGCAGCCCAGATTTGGAAGGCGCGCTTGGATCGTGCCTTTCTGTCATGGATTGCATGTAAGTGAAAAGAAGTGAAATGAAAGGCTAAATTGACGTGAATATTATTACTTGGATGAAGATGCCACGTGGGACACTGAAGTCCTGTGCTCCGCCGTACCACAGGGGAATACCAATCTAGAGGCGCCCCTCCCATTCCAAATACTCCATAGCACGCAGGAACGAACCTTATCCGTGTTTACGTTCCATCACTCAACTGGAAGTTTATAGCCTGCCAGCTAATAGTTTCTTTCATGGAAAGTCACCTACGAGAATTTTAGGAGGGATGGTAGTATGGTAACATATCTACTGACACTTAGGTTACCTACTGGTATCTGCGAGCCTCTCCGCGATCTAAATCCAGCCTGGAGTTCTATCATTTCCTAAAGGACTCAAGAAGATGATATTCACCAGAGAGAGCCATGCCAAAGACTTCGGGATGAGTAATGGGTTGGTGATGGAATTCTGTGTGGCATACCGAAGATTAGACAGATCACTACTGAGCCCGTTCCGCCCTGCCGGTCACCAAACGTCTTCTTTGCGCGTATCGACCGATTCCATGTTCGACCTTGCAAACGAAACCTTCGTTCATGCTTACCCTAGGGCCTGACCACCTCACTCATCCAGAAAAAACCCAGATACAACAGGATGCGCCCTTGGTTCGCAAGATGCTATCTTCCCTGACTCTGCATGCTTATTCTGCTACCAATTTGCTAGCCCCAAGCAAGTCGTTAATGTAAGCATTGTGCAACGGCGAGTGAACCGGCAGTCCATCCGTATGCCCTGTACAGCCTACGCGAGAAAATGAGCAATTTGAAGCCGTATATCTCGGACACATGCTTTCCGTAACCCCCGCCTTCGATGAAGCATGTAATTTTCCCCGGAGAGGTTTGGGCATGACGCATGCAAGTTCTCCTGATCAGCCCGCGACCTCCAAGCACTCCATTGATGCCCTCATGAAGCTTTTGAAGTGCGTCTAGAGGGAGGGGGCTGCGTTGCATAACCCATAGCGAGTATCGGTTTTTTCCAAACAGACGAGAGAAGCACATTATGCTTCAGCTGTTTCCAAGGGGTGAACACTATATCTTGCTGTTGCATTCTTGACAACATCTTAGTTGCCGAAACAAATGCATTGCTCTGCCGTGAAATCTGACCTTTCGGAATAGGTAGTCGGGAAACGTGTTTAGATCACTTGATCAGACACTGTACTCGATTTTCCCAGTTCACCCGTCGCTCCCGCGCTACTACCACCGGGCGCCAAAGCTACTATGACTTGTATCCATTGAGATTCAAAACGGAAAGACTATCTGTGTCAAAGCTCCAAGGACATGGTGTCCATACGCTGTTTCATTTCCCTCTCTTCAATTGTCAAAATAAGCTGGAAGGTACTCGATTAGCAAATTCGGCCTCTATTTGGCACACGAACGTAACGGGGTGGAGGCTACTCACACAGAACCGCGCCGATACCACCAGTAATCCAGGACGGCCATGCTCTCATGGTCGAAAGGAAATCCATTCCTCCAGAGAGCAAGATCTGTCTGCCACGTCCACTCAAAATCTGATTCACAACGGCATCCGCTACGAGCTGCGGGTCGATGACTGTCATGCCTGTCTTGTCGATGTTGCTGCGGTGCGGTGCGATCATGGGAGTCGCGGCCCACGTAGGGTGTACGCAAGTGAGCTTAATCTCGGGTGCTGCAAAGCCAAGTCTGTTGGTGCGCAGCTCGGCTGCAAGACCTTCGTGGAAAGTGAGAGCCGCCGACTTGGTCATGCAGTAGTGCACCATGCCTCTATTGCGGTAAGTCTTGTCAGCATGTGGTCCAAGTTTCATTTGGTGCTTTGGATGGAAACGGGTCATGACTTCAACGACTAAAGAAGGAAACAACATACTGCGTCATATGTCAGCGAATTACAACATCAGGGTTGATCACTATTAACTCACCGGGCCGGATAGGAACGAAGCCATGGAGGCCATAGTGACGATATGGCCTTTGCGCTGCTTCACCATGGAGGGTAGGAGCGCTTGAACCGTGAAGTAATGAGAAAGTGTGTTGACATCGAAGATCCGGCGCAACTTTTCAGGCGATGTAGCCATAATACTTGTATCGAATGCGATGCCGGCATTGTTGACCAAAATGCTAGGGTTGCCGTAATCTGACCTGATCGCGTCGGCAACAGCGTTCACAGCCTCTGCGGAAGTAATGTCGCACTTGTAATAGTTGATCTTCTCGTTTGGCGGCATGTCTGCTGGCAGCGAATCGTGGAGATCGAGGGCCATCACTCGGATGCCCTTTGCAGCGAGCCCTTCGCTGATCAGTCTACCAAAGCCACTCGCAGCCCCAGTGACTACAGCAATCTCATTCGGCCAGTCATATCTGTGCTTTTCCGACCTTAGTCGAAAGTTGTTCTGACCAAGCTCGGAGAGGAAGCCATGCACAGAGCCAGCAAGACCAAGTCCGAAGAGCCACTTGAGAGCAAGAAGGCCACGCTCAACAGGTCGATAGTATGAGTAAGATTTGAGACTCTCCAAAATCGGTTCTCGTACTTGCTGAGGGCCAACGGTAAACAGGATGAGCAAAGGTCCTGTGACGAGGGGGTTTAAGACCACGTTCCTGATCAGAGCAGCCATCTTGGAATGTTGTCTCAGGCAGAGATGTGGGCCGCAAAGAGAAGTACCGAAGATCGCCTGGAAGTTGCAATGGAACCTAGTCTCGATGTGAGATCTATTCACTTCTTTGTAGTCGGCATGAGAGCCGTTAAGGGCCCTGGGAGACCGCGCACCGGAAGCGCAACGGCCGGTGCCAGGTGGGCAGAAGCCTCGGCACCTGGCTTTGAGGCTCGTACCTAGGTGTATACGTGCAGAAGTATTCAGGCCATTTAAACCGGCGCACTCGCTAATATCTTACTAGTCTTTAGCCTCGATAGTCTACACCGCACAAGAGCGAATGGAATGCATCTAAAGAACACGCCTGTGCTGATCTCGGCGGTGCCACCTCGATGCCTGAGATGATCTCCGCTGAAGAGCGCGGAGAAGTTCGTGGGATGGCCGACATAGACATCATCAATCATTCCTAGCAGCAGGACATTCTGTGGCAACCACCAGGGATAATCTATCCTCTCTATTGCGCAATTACTCGCATGTCTTCGGCACTAGGCCATTCGCGCCTGCTGTCAAGCACCCTTACACCGTTCCTATACCCATACCTCGATAGTTCATGGTCCGCCGCGGCCACGCGCCTCGCCAGAAACACTCGCACTCGAGCCGCCGGTAACAGACATCCGGATCGGAGATGGCAGACTACCACATCGGTTCCGTCTGAAGCGACTACGCAGCCACCTCCGACCGGACCTGCAAGAGATGTGACCCAATACGACCACCTGAACCCGCAGCCTGCGGACTATCGCGAAACACCGTTCACAGACGCGTGCGCTCTTACTCTCGCCGCTGGGAATGGTGGTCACGGCTGCATCTCCTTCTTAAGAGAGAAATACATCGCGGACGGTCCGCCCAATGGGGGAGACGGAGGAACTGGAGGATCGGTCTACATTCAAGCCATCCGTGGCGAGACGAGCTTGCATAAGTTGGCTCGACGAGGGATCATAAAAGCGGATCGAGGAAGAAACGGACAAGGTTCGGCAAAAGGAGGGAAAAGAGGGGAGGACGTTTTGCTGACGGTGCCTGTGGGAACGGTACTACGAGAGATTTCGCGCCATGATCCTGTAGCGGAAGAGGAAGCGGAGCTGAGACGGAGTAGGCGGTATTCTATGGAAACAGAAGACCCCGACGACACCGAGGCCGCGGAGGCTGCAGAGCACCAGCGGACTCACAAGCGAGAAAAATGGCTGCTGCATCCCGCTGCGCAGCCTCACCACTACACTGCGGAAGATTTTCCTAGACTCCCTAAGCCCCGCCGCAGTACACTCGCCATGTCGGAGCCCCGGGGACCGATTCGTCTAGATCTCAACAAGCCTATGGAGGTGCCGATGCTGCTCATAGCTGGCGCGAGTGGAGGACTGGGAAACACTCATTTCGTGACTCCGTCGAAGCCAAAGCCCAAGTACGCGACCAAAGGCGATGGTGGAACACGAATCGCGCTCCAGCTCGAACTCAAGCTTCTTGCAGATGTCGGTCTGGTTGGGCTTCCCAATGCTGGCAAGAGCACACTGCTGCGTGCGCTGACCAGTAGCCGCGCTCGTATCGGCGACTGGGCCTTCACCACACTTGCGCCCAACATTGGCACTGTCGTACTCGACAACCAGCGCGGTCGCTTGGAGAACCCGCTTTACTATCCTACTGGCGAGCTACGAACGAATTTCACCATCGCTGACAACCCCGGCTTGATTGAAGACGCACATTTGGACCGTGGGCTCGGCTTGGGCTTCCTACGACACATCGAGCGCGCGGGCGTGCTAGCTTTTATCGTGGACTTGAGCGCGGGCGATTCTATACAGACACTGAAGGGTCTGTGGAACGAAGTGGGTGAATACCAAGGCATCCGTGACAGAGAGATTGCCGAGGCGACTGAACGGAGACATGTCCCGAACGAAGAAGGCAAGGTGACATGGTCTCCCGGATTTTCTGAGTTTGAGCCAGACTCTGCCGACAAAGTGCATGGTGTTTCAGCGCCGCAGGAAGATACTCTGCTCCAGCCTCTGCCTGGCCAGTCTTTGCCGCCGCTAGCCCTGCCGCCCATCTCCTCTAAGCCTTGGATGGTTATCGCGACAAAGGCAGACAAACCGGAGACGCAAGAGAACTTCCAGGCCCTGCAGGCTTACCTGGCGAAAATCCAGGATGGTATTGAGGAGCATCCCAGCGGGAAGCCAAATGCGTGGAAGAAAAAAGTTCGTGCTGTGCCTGTCTGCGCTATGAAGAAAGAAGGTGTTCAAGGTGTCCAGGACATGATGACTAGCCTGCTCAGGGAGTTTTCATGAGTGCATACGCTCCGATAGAAGCATTCGATTGACATCATTGTATATTGACTTGTATAATTAGCAAATTCTTTCGAAGCGTCTTTCTCCTCCGCCAAGTTCACCAGATCACCTATTTGCGAACAAGGGGGACTCAGCACACGCATGGGCACAACGCTCACATAGGAGTCTAAGACATATCTAATCGAAGTCACAATCAAGGGTAATGGGACAAACTCAGCCCTCACTTAAAGACCTTCTCCACCTCGCCCGCATCCACCGCCTTCTTGACAGCAGCGTCCAAATCTTCTTCCTCCAACCCCAGAACCTCCCTATCAACCTTCGCTTTCGCCTCATAATTCCCTCCCCTCCCCTCTCCCATGTAGTTGACAAAGATCAGCCCCCCAGCAGACCTCATGTCGCCCTTCGCGAGCCCCTCAAAACACGCCTTCTCCCACTCCTCGATCGAGCTCTGCGTGATCTTCCAGTCGCCGTCTGCGGTCCCCGTCACGCGCTTCAGCGAGTCGAAAAGTACATCCTGGCTGATGAGGAAAGACGACAGGTAGACGAAGTTGTTCGCGTAGTAGGCTAGCGAGGCGCGAGGGTTGGAAGAATTCGTCAGCGGGAGGGAGAGGAGGCGTGCGATTCCGAGGCCGGCTTGGGGCAAAGTGACGCTGTTGAAGAGGCCGGCGCCGGAGTAGAGGGTCGCGGTCCGGGATGGGATGTTGAAGCCCAGGCCGCCTTGGGCGAGATTCTGGTAGGTGGCGTTAGCGCTGTTCTGAAGGATCTAGGCATCTGAGCGATGCAGGCAGGTTATTTACTCACGAACTCAGTCCATGGGTTGGTGGCGACGCCGATCCAGCTCAGGCCTGGATAGGCCTGGGCGAGCTCTTCGACCTGCTTCCGCGCCATGACTTTAGGCAGCATGATAGGTACCTTGGACAGGTTCTTGGCCAACGTCTCGTTCAGTCCGTCCATGGCGTACTCGGTTGGGACGATCCATTTGACGCCTGCTTTAGCTGCGGCTTCAATGATCCCGGGCTGAAGGCCCATGGCCATGAAGTTGAGAGCGATGACCGCAGCATCCTGGTTACTGAAAGCGGTTTGGAGAAACTCAGGGTCTGAGTAGGAGCCCTTGTGGACGGTCAAAGATGAATGGCTGGGGAACGTGGCTTTCGAGTCCGAGCGAGAGATCACAGTGACATGGAATTTGTTGGTCTCCAGTAGGTGGTTCAAGATCTGGGAGCCAATGGTGCCGCTTGCCTGTAGGTATACGTGTCAGCTGAGCTTACTGCATCTGCGGCATAACATGTCTCTGAATACGTACGCCGACTAAAGCGATGTTCTGGAGGTGGCCTTCGTTGGTCATCTTGAGTGTCAGAGTCGAAAAGATTGTAGCAATCTAGTTTCTGAATGAGATTTGTTGTCTTAATAGAAGAGCGGATATTAAGTGTATTTGTACACAATCAGCACGAAGACGGATGCTTCAAGCTCCATCCTCATCCTCATGCAAGACAACGCTCATGCATGAAGGCTCCACCTTCTCGGCCCTCCGCTTCTCTCCGTGGCCGACGGATGAAACCTACCTACCGCAGTACATGTACGCTTTGACCATATTATGCAATTGTTCCGACGCCGATTTGAAGCAGGCAAGGAGACTTCACGCAACTTCCAAGTATTCACATTGATGCGGGCAGGGTCCAGGTTCTGGCCCACCTGATGTCAACGCCGGACCCAAAGTTCACCCGAGCCCGACGTCGACAAGGGTTGGATTGCAATTAAACCACCAGTTCTGTGACATAGCTCTCTATCTCTGGAGGATACAACCTTCCCAATTTCTATAGGAGATAGTAGCACTTGAAGCTCGATTTGGAAGGGAGTGTACCTATTGTCAAACGCCGATAATGGTAGCTTCCTAATGCACATGAATATGTTCCCTTAGTACCATCCCTCCCAGGTTTTCTAGATGTAGCTCTCCCGTGGAGAAGCTACTAACTGACAGGCCACAAATTTTCCGAGAAGTGGCAGGCGAACTTTCTAAACAACGCCGCAGTAATAACAACTCGGTACCATCTATTACTTACGCAAAACATTATCAGTCTATGTATACCCCAAAATCATATGCGCGTTTCGTAAAATGCAAGGGGTATAAAGCAAAAAAGAAACATGTACGCCAATCGCGCTCCAGAAACCACGTCTTTTTCCATTGATCCCTAGCATCGAGCCTTGAGATCCCAGCCGCCCTTCTTGAATCTGGCGCCCAATACCAGAAAAGCGCACAGTAATGCAGACGTCGACGCCCATACCTGTGGCGCGACAAAGCTGCCATTGTTGGCTGACTGCAATACACCGCCTATAGGTCTGTACGCGAGTTAGTGATTGATGCTTCGCCTAGTATAAAAAGCAGTCGAACTCACGGGCCAGTCAAAGCGGCGAAAGAAATTGTCGCAAACGCCATCCCCAATCTCGTGCCCACCACGTTCAAGTTCGGCGTCAGGCTCGCAACGGCCGTCGGGATTAGACACTGGAATGAGGCGTTGATCATGCCGTAGAAAACGGTAAAGATGTAGAAGCCGGTAGTGCTGTCGACGGCGAGCCAGGTGTAAGAGACGATTGCGACGCAGAAAAGGACAGGGACCACAGTATTGAGAGGTCCGAATTTGTCGGCAAAGAAGGGCGGGATGATTCGGGCTGGTATTCTAGAGAATATGTTAGAAATGGTCAGAGTGCTTTGTACCTTGATGGCTTGACATACCCGACTCCGTTGATGATGATGACCAGGGTTGTCGAAGCTGAGTAAGGCAGTCCGGCATTCTCGATGCCGTAAGAAGCGATCTAGCGGTATTATGTGAGCGAGCGGACGAAGTTGGATCGTCAAGACAGGGAGCCTTACGTAGTAAAACGTGAAGTACACGTTCCAAAGGACGAAAAAGATGCCGCCAACGAAGAGCACGTACACAGGCTCAGTGAATGCTTTCCAGTCGATGATAGGTCCAGTCGCTCGAGGTGGAAGTCTGAACACGTTAGTATCAAGATTTTGTGACAAGTTGCGAAAAAAATGATACCTCGGGCGCATAAAAGCAAATGCAATAGCCAACAAGCCGAGATTCAAGAACCCAAGTACACGCGTAGTCCAAGCAAACCCGATCTTCGGCAGAAGCTCACGTGTCAGGATGGGGTATATCATGCCGCCTAACAAGCAAAAGATCAGTACCGATTGTCGGAAAACAGACCCAAAAAGTATCCTCACCAACTGAATTGCCCGTAGAAGTGATGCCCACAGCAAGCGCACGTCTATTAGAAAAGTATGTAGCGATCAAACCCATACTCGGACAGAAAAATATCCCTCCACCAATGCCGGTCAATACGCCCTGGCTCAGCAATAGTTGCCACCACTTGGTGGAAAGGCTCATCATGAAGATCCCCAGCAACTGCAAAATGCCACCAACGAACAGCGTAGGCACGAAAAGTCCCGCATCTAGCAAGCGTCCCGAGAAGGCTCCAATGAAGAAAGTCAAGAACACCTGGATAGAGCCTATCCAGCTGATCGTGCTGGCATCTTCGGGCAGGGTTTGCGTGTAGTAAGCCTGGAAAGAGCCGAAGGAGTTCACGTAGCCCCATGTGACGAAGATGATGAGCCAGCCCATGGCGACTTGCAGCCATGCCTGAAAGCCGCCATCTGGAGGCGGAGGCGGGTCACGAATGGAGCGAGTTGTGATTCGCGAGGCGACACGGTCGAGGACGTTGCTTGCCGTCTGGCGAAGCTCGAGTGAGTGTTGCTGGGGCCTTCGAGATCCATTGGTTTCAGTCTTGTGGGACTCCTCATAGGACTCGTGGTCTTCCTGGGTGGCTATACGCTCGAGAGCGGACAGATCATCCTCATGAGACTGGTAGCTGCTGTCGGAGTTGTTCTTCTCCTCGATCACCTCCTGCCTGGACGGCTTGTAGTCGTCATCACGGTCCTGATGTGTATAGAACATGATCGCCAAGGCAGTAGAAGGATTGGCGAACGAAATTAAATGCTAGCCAACATCTGCCGAATGTTTGTCACGAAAAAGAAGAGAGGAAGAGGAATCCACTTAGTCAGAGTAAAGTCAAACACCGATGACACAGAGAAGAGCGCAGCAACACGCACGCGTGGGTGAGTAGGGCGCTCATGGCGGTAGTAGGGCGCAGTATCTACGATTTCGCTGGGAGGTTAATGATACCCCGAGACGCGAAATGTCCCCACTGTCGACATTGAGGCATGGGGATTGGGTGGCACGGGTAGAAAGGATGCAAGGAAGACGGACTAAAGTGTGCCCAGGCGGGATCGCGGGGTGCCTCGTGCCGGAAAACGAAGCACGGTGAGCGGGGGAGGGCCGATATCGTTCTAATGCAAATCCACGCTGTTATGGATTTGCTCGGCTTACTGCTAAAGCCGATGTGAATCGGGTTGCGGATTGAAAAGTTGAGCCGAACGTGGTCGGTATAGTGCTTTGCTTTGCCTTTTTCTTCTCTGTTGGGCAGCACCAATCTCAGAGTGGCTGAACCTTGGTCCCAACCCATAGGCCTTTTTTCCCCCTCTTGTCTGAAAGTTTCTGCGTGCAGGAACAAAGCGATACAGCGCCGATCGGATCTGCGGTCGTTGCTTGTGGCACCCTAATCAGGTATACTGTGCGGTCTACTGTTGATTAATGATTCCGTACTTGCAATTGTTTTCGTGGTCTGGTGTCAAATGCTTATGCCAGGTGCGTTTGTTACATATCACTTGTTCGTTGACTTTTGTGATCTTTCCAGGAAGGGAATCACGAGTGAATCTCGATCGAAGAAGAACAATGGTCGCGAAAGACGCCCCTCGTACCCTTCCCGGATACATTCAGCTACTGATTCGATGTCTACGGAGCTATTCCAGCGCAATTGGTAGATCATGACGGAGCTTGCTTGCTTCTCCGCCAGAGCGAGCCTCTTGACGAAGTGAAATCCTGTTGCATGTCGAGATCGGTGCTCGCATGCTTTTCATGATGATCCCCTGGCATCATCCACTGTACCCTCGTGGCGTGCTCGCAGCGCGGCCCTCCAGATCCGGATTACAGGCTCCTCCGGTGATGGCAGGGCTGGACGGTTACCGTCTGGCTCTGGTCGGCCAGCTCGGTCGTCTGAAATTGAATCCTCCCAGGCAGTCTCGCGCCTGGTCAGAATATCGTTGTAACCCGTCAAGATCCCTCCCCTCACGCACCACTCAACACCATCTCACAAATCCTCGCGCCCCTTTCCCCGTTCAAAAAATCCACCACCCCCTCCTCCTCATCCAACTCCAACCCCGCCTCATACCCCCTCCTCACATTCTCCTCGTCAACCTTCACACTTCCCTCAACCAATACCCTTACCACGCCCGCCACGCGCGCAATATCCCTCCTCGTCGCTTCCGAAATCTCGTCGTTCTGGCTCGAATACACCGCCTCGCTCGTGCTCTGCTCCAGCCGATTGATCCCGACCTCCTCCTTCTCCTTCGCCGCCTCCTCAGCCTTCTTCTCAATCCACACGTACCCATTGACACCCAGAATGACATCCACCTCGCCCCCGCGCGCCTGCAGCGTGAAGATCTGCCGCCGCGCGCGCACCACGCCCGCCCCGCCGCCGACACCCGCGACCGCCATGAACTGCCCATTGCGCAGCTTGCCGTACTTCAAGCTGCGCGTGTGCAGCGACGCGCTGCCGTCCTGGAAGAGCCCCTGCACCTCCGCGACGAGCAGCTCGCCTTCTCCAAAAAAGGACCGGATGTTGAGCTCGTCGACGCTCGTCCTGCGCCTCAGAATGCCGCCCGGCAGGTTGATGGAGCTCAGCAGCAGGTTCGCGAGCAGCGGCGCCGCGACGTCGACCTTCCACCTGCGCGCCTGGACCTCGACGATGCGGCCGATGACGAGGTCGCCGATCTCGGGCGTGTAGCGGGCGCGCAGGGGCACGACGGAGAGGAGCTTGTTGGTTTTTTGCAGCGTGCCCGCGAGCGTGGAGCGGATCGTGCTGGAGTCGGGGGCGGCGGTGGTGCCGTGGCCGCGCATCCATTGCGGGTCGTCGGTGACGGTTTGCCCGGGGGTGATGATTGTTGTGTTCGTGCGGGATTTGGTGGTGGGGAGGGAGTCGATGTCCATTTCGTCGTCGGAGGGGGAGGAGTCGGCGTCGTCGTGGTAGGGTTTGGGGTTTGGTGGGGGCGCGGCGGGCGCGGGTGGGAGGACTGTGATTGCCATGGTGTGTTGGAGGTGTAGCTGACACGGTATGCTCGTGCTAGCTAGAGTATACGCTGTTTGGAGGGGAGGTGTCGCGGTGTGAAGCAGCTGTTCGTCGATCACTACAGTTGAAGCTCCAGCCCAAACTAAATTTCACCATCGTTCATCCGAAAGTTTGAGGTGTATGAGGTCATGTGATAGAGGCATCATGTCTGAATGTATCCATTCTCCGTTCAAAAAAAGACGTGTAACGTACTACCTTCTCCTCTAGACTATTAACACCGATTTTTCAGCCGGAGTGACTATGATATTGACTATACTCGGACACGTCGTGGTCGACCAAAGCCTGCAAACTTTCGGACGAAGGTTGGCACGCCGACGCGGGGTCTGGCTTTCGGAAGCTGCAAGGCTGGCTAAAATTGATTGATCGAATGAAGTGTCCCGCACAATGCCACATCTATACACTCTCACACTGCGCTCTTTATGGCTCGCCAGCAGTTTAGGCATATCACGGCAAATTTCGATTTCTCAGGACATGGAGGTCACAAGACGTCATTGCACGTATTGTATTGAGAACCAAACATTCTTTTCGTATGGCATATCGCTACTACCAATACACCCTATTCCCAACATTGGTGGGGGTTAAAAAGACACTAGAGAAGAAGCCGCTGTCGTAGAGAAGAAAAGGCCATATCCAAGCATTCTTGCCTCGCCGCAGTCTCCAATGTGGGCAGGCATTCGCTCCCACCACTACGGCCCTTCCATGCAATAATCGGCCACAACAATCGGTGGTGATCCACGCGTAGAAACAAAGCACCAGGCGTTCGTTTGACGCAGACTGCACGTCTATCTCCTGGCGAAGCAGCACAGCAAGCCAGTCTTGCCGAGGAACCACAGACAGCCGAGGAAGCGGACGAGAGACAGAGCTGCCGTGGCGTACAGCAGCGCGCGGAAGAAGTTGGCCGTGCGGTCGGTGGCGCCGCTGCTGAAGCCGAACTTGTCTGCGCTGTCGTTGGTAATGATGACGGCGAGGAGGGCGTTCGAGAAGATCCAGAAGGTGACGAGACGGGTACGGAAAGATTTGTAGGAGTCCTCCAGCGTCTTCTTCGTGTCTTCCTTGGCAGCGACGTGAGGCGTGAGAGCGCGCTTGACGGTCTGCTCGAATTGCGAGTCGATGTCTGCTTGTGATAGGTCGGCTTCTTCAATGACGGCTGCTTTGCCGTCACCCGTTTTCTTAATCTGAGCCGAGGGAAGAGCGTCGGCCTTGTCGGATCCCTTGGTCCCCCAGGAAACGTCATGCCAGTTGCTGTAAGCGTAGACGTTGAGGATGTTGATGTAGCTGCTGGCAACGAGCATGTACTGCGGGAATGAGGTGAACATGTGCCACGGGTCCAGGTAGAGAAACGAGGCAATGAAGTAGAGACCGAAAGTTGCTGCAACAGCGACAAGGATGACACCAGCTCCAGAAGGTGAAAAGAAGTCCGAGATTACCTTCGACGTGTCGCCACTGGTATCGATCAAGCCGCCCTTGGTGAATGCGTGCACGACAAGGTAGAGCGAGAGCACGATGATGTAGAGCTGAATGATGGCGAAAACGCAGAAAGATGTGATGTAAGACCAGCGTGAACCCTTCGGTCTGTTTCCAAGCGCAAGAATGAATTGCAGTAGGAGGAAGCCGAGGTAGATGTACTTGAGGACGGTGTTGATGATCGGGGTTGCGGAGTTGCCGAAAGGCCACGCCTGGTTGTTGTTGTTCGGGCTCGGTGTTCCGACAAGGTCCATGATGACCATGGTAGTCAGCCAGTAAGAAGCTGGGAGGAGTTAGTGATGTGCGTCGCAAGAAACGCGCAATTTACTTACCCAATGCGAACCAGGTCATGATAACGTTAGCCAAGTTGTAAATCAGTTGGACGTGAAGGAAGATCATGCGGATGATGTTGTGGCCAGAACGGTACATGCGGCCGAAATGCATCAAAGAGTAGATGGTGGCGGCGAATGAACCGTTCAACCAACGACGACGCTGTCCGATGAATTCAGCTGCACCTTCTGGCACATCGGTCTCACCCTTCGAAGACTTGACGTAGGTCAGATGCCACTTGCTGCCTGCCTTTGCAACAAGCTCGAAACACAGAATACGATCCTCGGCCAAGAACATGTTCTTCTTGAAAATGTTCATACCCTCGATACCCTTCGGTCCGAGCTGCTTCGCCAGGGTGTGGTCACCGTGGAAGTATTGCTCGAGAGGGCGTCCCATGATCGCGCGGAATCGGTAGGCGGAAAAGGCACCTGGCAGCACCGAGACGTAACCGAACGAGGACTCGAGCGGCTTGTCGAGAATATTTGAGATCTTGTACTCGAAATTCTGGGCAGCAACCAGTGGGTTGACCAGGTTCTTCCAACCGCGTCCCAATAATGCGTGTATCTCACCGCAAGAACCTCCAAGATCCTTGTCGTTGTAGAAGGCCTCCCACAGGGCGAGCAAAGCCTTGTGGCCGGGCTTGGTACCGGCGTCAAGAAGAATACAGACTTCGGGGTTGAGGATGCGGCCGAAGGCGGTGAACAGCCATCTGTGAGAGTTGATCTTCTTGCTGTTCTTCTGCTTCAGACAGAACATCATCTGCACGGGAGGCAGAGTGGAGGGGCCGTCGTCCATGGGACGGATGAGCTGCTGGTTCGGGGTGACCGACAGCTGGGTGGTATACTCGAAAATGTGCGCAACGGTCTCCTTGCCGTCAATGTCCTTCTTCATGATACCATCCTGGTACACACCGATCGTGGCCAGCACGTCGAGAGTACCCTTGTCGCAAGGGTCGATACCGTCAAAAACCAAGCAGACGACAATTTTCTGCCAAGCCGGGCCTCCTTTATTCCAGAACTCCGACTTCTTGATATTAACGATGTCGCGGATGTTCTGCATGACACCGTGAAGGGTACGCGCAGTAAGCTCCTTGTCTTCATTGTAGTAGGTGATGGCAATGAGCAGCTCCGTGTGCCTGTTGTACATGGCCGGCCTGAGATTGTAGCCATTCTTGAGGGTGAAGTCGTTCGGGTCGCAAGTCGCAGCGGTGTAGCGCATGTGAGTGAACTCTTCACTACCGCTCTCCAAATCGTTCCTGTACTTCGCCTGCACAGCGTTCTGGATGGCAGAGGGAACAGGATAGTCGGCACTCAGGACAGCGCCCTGTACCAGCTTCACTTTGCGGGTAGCACCACGCTTGAGAGCGCTGGCGCCGGGTGCCTGGCGCGCTGCCCACGCTTCAGTGCTGCCGGTCTCGCTTCTCGAATAAGGGCTGGGTACGCGATCCGGCGCGTTGCCATAGCCTGGGTCATGCAAGGTGGTACCCGCATAGCTTGTGTCCTCCTGATAGCCGTTATTGTAAGGGGCATGAGCTCCCATGTAGGAGTCCTCGAGCTGGTAGCCTCGGGTGTCTGGACCGCCAGGAGTTCCTGTGCGGCTGGTGGGATCGTCGAAGGGGCCATTGAAAGGGCCATTGGGGTTGGTGTGAAGAAGGGAACGCTCGACCTCCTCATCACTGTCGTGATGCGGTGGAGGCGCGTGGTAGGGCTGCTGATCATCAATTTGTTAGCTTCCACGTCATTCACGTGCAAATCGAGCGCTTCACACATACCCCGGCGGGCGAGGCATCGCGGTGGGGAGCGCCGTAGCCGCCTCCTCCCTGATATGCCATGGTGTCTGCTGGAATGCCCGCAAAGCGGAAGGCTAGGACGTCAAGCGGCGCGAATGAGCGGCGGTATCGCGCGGTCTACGCGATGATGGTAATGAGGAGGCAATGTGTGTGCCGCGGATAAAGAATGGAAAGGAGATGTAGGTGAAGATGCCCAGGCGTGCAGTGGGAGACAAAGGGCTGGCTAGTGGATGGCAGGGCAGAATGTGAGTTGCGGAGGTGGGCAGCTCGCTGGCGGAGCGACCTGCAGGGTCCGAGGGTCGTCAGTGGCCAACGGCGGCGCCAGCAATCCGCCTCCTTGTTTCAGGCCTTTGGGCGAAACGCCAATGTTTGAAGATGCCGCTGACTGCTCCCGCGAGATGAGATTGCAGTGCTTATGGCTTTCCGCAACGCTACCTACCGCGCTGCGTCTGTATATCTGCCTCGCGCTGCAGTGCAGGTCTGCTGCCAACGCCGGTCACGCGCTCTTCCGCGTCCACCATTCCTCCTCGCCCTCGCAGCTCCACCCCCGGTTTCTCGACGCGCAACGGTTTTCCATAAATATCATCCTTCCTCGCGCTAAACACCACCAGCCCGCTACACCCGCTGCTGCGCCTCGAGCAACCTCGTGTCCCAAGCAAAAGGCGCCCAGAAGGAGGATGGAATTCATTTGCCACCGTGCCGTCGCCTTTCACACACGATGTGACCCACCTCACATGTGGCCTGCCCTTTGAGAGACCCACACCCTGTGGTAGCGGCAGATCTGCCTTGTGAAGAATCCTTGACTCGTTCATCCACCTGTTCTCTTGACTCGTGCGCACAAGGCATTGTCGCACGCCCGCCCCGGCGACTGCATACAGGACTGTCGCACGACAGCACGCAATCGCACGAATGCGCTGTCGTATCGGCAATCGCTGCCGTCTCTCGTCTAGAAACTAGCAAAAACGACTCGGCGACTCCGTAGCCTCTGACTCCAGCCATATGCTCCAAAATGCCGATGATCTACACGCACCTCATCGTGGTCTGCTGCCATGCCACATACAAAGGCGGTCATCCGAGCGATGAGAGCTCATGGATCCTGCAGGACTTCCAGCGCTCCGACCCCAGCACCGGCAAAGTCGGCGAGCACGACACTTTCCATGCCCACATCTTCGCAGGGGTCAGAATCCTGCCGCAGGACCCGTACTCATTTCTGCTCTTCTCCGGCGGCAAAACGCAAAATATGATCAACCGCACGGAGGCTGAGAGCTATCGGCTCGCGTTCAATAAAGCCCACCCCTATCAGTTGGGTGTGGACATGGCGAGGGTCGACGTTGAGACGAACGCGACGGACAGCTTTCAGAACCTGCTCTTCTCCATCGTCCGCTTCAAGCAGATCGTCGGCAAATATCCCGAGAAGATAACGGTCGTCACGCACGCTTTCAAGGAGCGCCGCTTCCTCGAGCTCCACGGCCCTGCCCTCAAATATCCGGCCCATAGCTTGCGAGTCATAGGCATCAACCCTCCTTTCACTCTTGAAGAGCTCCAAGACGTGCAGAAGGGCGAGCTGGCGCGAGGGTACGAGCCCTTTGCGAAGGACTTGTATGGCATGAGCGAGCCCTTGAATGGGAAGCGCCGTGCTCGTGGCTGGACGGGACGCAAGAGGAAGGCGTTGTTCGGGGATCTTGAAGGTGAGGTTCAGCGGCTCATGGAGTGGAAAGGAGGCAAGAGCGGGACCGAAGTGTTCAATGAGACTTTGCCTTGGGAGGATCTGTGATAAGGGGTGGGCTTGTTGCTAGCCGTGCGGACTGTCACGCAGAAGCTCAAAAGCACGGGGAACATCATTCTGGCATCGACCACTCTTCAGACGCCGTGCTCGCTCCGTGAAGCCTGCTCGAGGAGAATGCGCAACCTCGACCCCTCCGTGGTGCACTCGCAAAGAATGTAGATTAAAAATCGTGCGAGGTACGATCAACGCAGGCCTCCCCGTCTAATCCATCGTACGGACGAAATGCCGGAGAAACCTTTCCAAGCATGAAGCAGACCGCAATTCCTCAAGCGCACGCCATCTCGAATCGCGATGAGAAGCCGGGAGCCAGAGCAACCTATGTGCTAAACGATTACCCCCAGCATTGGTATATCGCTCATCCGACATCGCAGTATATTGCAACACGTGCGTGGTCCCTGGGTTTTCCAATGTCAAAGGGAGTGGTGGGAGGGCTACTCATGACTGATTTCTGGGTTGCTATCGCGTAACAGCCTGCGGCTTGAGAAAGTGATCTTCGCTCGCCAAGTGGCACGGCTTCCTTGGCCGGATCTTATCTGCTCCAAGATCAGATTTTTTTACAGAGGCCACGACGTCAGACATCAAGGTTCAAACGTGCGATTTTCAAATATGCGAAGTGAGAAAGAAACGAATGCGACAAAACAGATCTGCAGCTCCTCAGCACGGCGTAGGAGGATGCGACTCGCCCCGCATTGGCCCCACGCGGCATCCCGCCGCGTTATTATCGTGGAGTCGGAACCTCACCACAATTCAGTTTTCTGGTATAGAAGCCTTGACACGCAGATCGCCAGGATACGCTTCCTAGATCCTTCCGCCGGGGCTTAGCCGTGGATCACCAAGGAAGCATCTATTGAGGGCACGACCGCGTGGAGTGAGGACGCGGTATCCACTCCGTCGGTCGTTCCTTAGAGCAATTGACTTTCTCATGTGTCCTCACTGCTGCTCGCGGCTTAGGAGAGAATGTTGCAGCATATAAATGGCGACGCCCATGAGGCAATCGAGGTGAGTTTGTTTCAAGGCCAGTAGGGTTTCCATTATGCCGTCTCTCTTTTCCTCAGCTGCCGCTGTGGCATGCTGCATTCTCGTTCCCACATTCGCTTCTTCTCTTTCATCCACAGGTCAGACGGTCGTGCTTGATGGCGTCTCGTTCTATGTCCCAGCAGAGTCTGTTGCCACCCTTGATGCCTCTTCGCTTCCTCGCAAGGTCAAGGCAGCCGATCTGACGCCTTTGACCATCATCTCGACCGAAAACTTTGGCTACAGCGCTGAAGACTTTGGAGCTGCGGTGTCCAACTTCACTTCGACGGACGACGTGTTCTCCGCTGGCTTCCTGGAGTCTGTGTTCGTCCAGTATGTCGGCCAACAGTCGTACGGCCGCCGTGGCTTCTCCCCGAAGCTGAGCAACGCCGAGAACGTGACCAGCGTCTGGAGCAGCGCCGTGACAGGCAACAATAGCATTCCGAACGGACCGTACTTTGTGTCATCTACCGGCGACGTGTATGAGGCTTGGAGACTTTACAGCGACTTCACTGGCGCTTTCTCTGAAACACTCTTCCCCGCTGCCGACGGTACTTTCAGCATCCTTCCGGCCAATCTTCCTGGTCAGTCCCTAGCTGTTGCGGTGCCGTCCAGGCTCTACTACACTAAGACTGCAGACAAGCCTCTCGCTGGTGTGCGTCTAGGCATCAAGGACATTTTCGACATCAAGGGCATAAGGACGTCAAACGGCAACAGAGCATGGTACCGCCTCTACCCGCCGGCCGACGAGACGGCAGTCGTTGTCCAGAGGCTCATCGATGCTGGCGCTGTTATCTGCGGCAAGATGAAGACTTCGCATTTCGCAAACGGAGAGGTTCCGACTGCCGACTGGGTCGACTACCACAGCCCTTTCAACCCCAGAGGCGATGGGTACCAGGACCCTAGCTCTTCGTCTTCTGGCCCTGGAGCTGGCGCTGGTGCCTACGACTGGCTCGACTTGACCCTCGGCAGCGACACTGGCGACTCGATCCGTGCTCCATCCAACGTGCAGGGCGTCTATGGAAACAGGCCCAGCCACAACCTCGTCGAGCTCACCGGCGCCATGCCCCTCGCACCCGAGCTCGACACCGCCGGCTTCCTCACCCGGGACCCGCTCCTCTGGGCTGACGCCGCCGAAGTCCTCTATCAAGGCAACATCAGCTTCCCCTCCACTCACCCCAACCGCATCCTAGCCAGCGGCTTCCCCACCGAAGCCTCCGCACCCGGCGACGAGCTCCTGATCAACTTCCTCGACCAAGTCACCGCCTTCCTCGCCGCCAACACCACCACAATCGACCTCCCCTCCGCCTGGTCCGCCGCCCAGCCCTCCAACGTCACCGCCTCCCTCGACGCCTACCTCAACCTCACCTACCCCGTCATAATCGCCCAGCAACAAATCAAAAACGTCCGCGACCCCTTCTACGCCGACTACGCCGCCGCCAACGACGGCCGCAAACCCTTCGTCAACCCCTCCCCGCTCGCCCGCTGGGCCTTCGGCGAGTCCTTCCCGCCCACGCAGCTCGCCGAAGAGAACCGCAAGCGCAAAGTCTTCTCCGACTGGTTCTCGAGCGAGGTCCTCGCGCCCAACGACGAGACCTGCAGCGACGGCTTCCTGTTCTACGTCGGCTCGAAGGCCGACACGAAGTACAGGAACCTGTACCGCGGCGCCCCGAAGCCGCCGACGGGCTGGACGGACGCGATGATGTCGACTTTTGGCGGGGGCCCGGATTTCGTCGTGCCGATTGGGGACGCGACGTATTTTTCGAACATTACGCAGCATGAGGAGAAGTTGCCCGTCACGGTGGATATTATGGCGGCGCCGGGGTGCGATGGGCTGATCTATGATCTTGTTAGGGATTTGGTTGGGGCGGGGATTCTGAAGAGTAGTGTTGCTGGCAGGAGCAACGTTGGTGGTGGGGAGGTATTGTTGAGGAGGGATGCGGAGTATTGAGCGTAGGTCTTTTAGGAGGTGAAAAAGGTATTGTTTGGTTTCGATAGAAGGCTGCTGTATGTGCAGTCAAGATACTGGAGAGGACTCATGGCTGGACAACAGTCATCCACGCAACCCCTCTTTCCAACAAAAGGACCTGTAGACAATGAAAATACCAAAGAGAGTTCATGGCAGGAAAAGAGTCAGAACTGCAACCCCTCTGTCCATCAAAAGAAACACCAGGTCCCGCAATCCCTCAATCCCAGCACCAAACCCACAATCTTCTCCGTGAATCTACCACACTTCACAAACCCCTTCCTTCTTCTCTACACCTCCACCTTCTAAACCCCTTCCCTAACCCACTCCTCAATCCCGCACACTCCCTCTGCTTCTCCAGCGCCCTCGGCATATCCCCCAACGCCAGCTCCCTCAACCTCCTCCGTGCCGCCGAACTGTGCCCCTTGTCGTTCGAGCAGTAGCACCACTCTGCTAGCGCTTGAGCAGTCGGGTGAGGACCGTGCGTGTTTTTGTTTTTGTTGCTGGCTCGCAGGGAGGTCGTCGAGCAGCGGCAGGTGTAGGGCGTGAAGTTGGCCGTGCTGGAGAGGAGGGCTGTGTGAGTGCAGGTCATGCTCTTTCGGTGCGGGCAGGGGGTGGGTGTTGGTGTTGGTGGGGCCGTGTGGGTGCGGAGTTGGTGGTATGGTGATAGGAGGGCTGTGTGCCGGCGGAGGTTGTTTTTGAATGCATCAGAGGATGAGTTCGTATAGGCTGTGATGGGTTCCGAGTTATGCCGGAAACATTTGGTCGAGCTGTTGTGGTTTGGGCCTGGGTTTTGGCAGGCGCCTTGCGGCTTTTGTGCTCTCATCTTTGGTCAAGTAGGTGCTCGGAACGTTTGTGTTTGTTTCTTCGATGGTAGGCGTTCCTGGCGGTTCTGGAAGCAGCAATCGCATTTTCTGATGGCCGTGGCCATCGAAATGCTACATGCAGCGAAGCGCAGAGCGATGAAGAGGAATCCCTCGTCAAGTGAGGGGAGTGTCGGATCATAGGAGTGTTTGAGAAATAGAATGAGCGAAAGGCAGCTTCTGGACCATGCGTAACATCACAAGGGTTTGCCCCTCAGTGCATTGATCACAGATCAGTCTCATGGTTCGGCAGTCCAGGACATAAATCAAGGGGCAAATTTGAACAATATGGCAGTATGATTTTCATGACAGGGCATGCACGTGTCATACACGGCGGCAGCAGCTCACCTGTGCACAACACCGCTGCATCCTCAATTCGTCTCGTACATATGTCCACCCAAGCTCCTAGATCAAATGCTTCGACCTGAAGTAAGCCCTCAGGTACACGATCTGCCACGCACCAAGCGCCATCAACATGCCCATGGTGCCGATAGCAAACCACTTGACGCGCTCGTTCGTGCTCTCGTTCGTATCCCTAAGCCTGATCTCGCGGCCCCTCAAGTAGTCCAGCTCCGCCACGATCTCCGACGCTACCTCGCTCACCCTCTTCAGCTCCGCTTCCACAGGCTTCAGCTTCTCGCCGGCCTGGATGGCGTTCCAGTCCTTGGCGTCGGCGCCGATGTCGATGTCGAGCTCGACGTTGCGGTACGGGTCGGCGATCGCGTGCGTGGCCGTCAGGATGTTCTCGAAGCACACGTCGAAGGCGGTGTCGGCCATGGCGTGGAAGGCGTGTCGCGACTCGCCGACGACGTCGCGCGGGCGGCCGTAGTCGTTGTTCACGGCGTCTTTGATCTGGGGGTTGATGTGTCAGCATTACTTTAGCCCTAGGACTCGCATATGCTTTAGAGCTCCAATTGCAAGTTTCCCTGGCAATAATCCCTCTCATAGCTCTTCCGTACAATTCCTATCCCCCAAATAATCCCCCAATCTCATCCCAACTGAGGGCCACACTCACATGCATATTTAACGTCTGCCCGTCGCCCCTGCTGCCACTAACAGTCGCCGTCACAACAACGAGCTGGTCCTTCGCGACGAAATTCCGAATGCAGCGCTCCTTGCTAGCCGACTCGTGACCCGGGTGGGCTTGGATGTCGAATTTCAGCGCCGCGACGAGCGGGAGCAGGAAGGCGAAGAGGAGCTCGAGGGCGAAGAGCATCTTGGCGGTTTCTCGCCGAGCGAGCAAGTGGTCGTTATTTGCTTGAAAGGGTGGTGCGACGACGGCGACGGGGAGTGTTTAGGACACGCTGCTGTTGCTGGCAGTTGTGCAGGGGGCTCGGAAGCGTTCCGCGCTTGGGGGTGGGAGGAGCTGGGTGCTGGAGTCGAGCTTCACAACTCCTTTGCCTTGCACCATTCTGATACACTATACTCATCGATCTCGCGACTTGCTGCCTAGTCTTGTTCCAACGTTGTATGCTCAACGTTCTGACTGAGTAGAGGAACATGTGGGCTTCCATGCGAGGAAGTAAGCATAGAAATCAGCGCTTGAAACGCCTCTTCCAGAAGCTCGAGCACATCCCAAGAAGTATAGAAGCTGGCTATCAAATATCTGTGGCCAACAGTAGATGAAGTTCCGACACAGAAAATCCACAGAATGCACATTGGACGATGCGTTTGAAGCACAAGTTGCAGGAAACCAATTCGTGTATACACATGGCATTACATTACGTCTTCGCCGCCACCAGGCAGCCGTGTATTATATAAAGGTAAAAGAAGATTACGAAATCATCATCACATCCTCTTCATCCCAAGACCCTTAAGCCTTGCCACCACCAACCCTCATGGCAAAGAAGTCGTTGACGGCCTTGTAGGTCATGGGGTGCGAGTACTCCAAGTTAAGGCCATGGCCCGCACCAGGGATGATCTCAGTGGAGATGTTGGTGCTGGTGAAAGTCTTCTGGGCCTGGGCGGGGATGGAGCTGCCGTTGGGGGCGCCGTTGAGGCAGCTGCCGCCGCAGAAGGGCACGTCGCGCTCGCCGGTGACGACGATGACCGGGCCGGCGAAGTGGTTCGGGCTGGCCGTCTCGCCGCCGATGGTGAGCAGCTCGCCGATCGTCACGGGCTGGCCGGTCATGGCGGCGAAGGCGAGGATCTCGGGGTCGAAGGCGCCCGGCGAGAAGAAGTTGGTCTGCACGGCCGACGGGTTGCCCGCGGCCAGGTAGCCGTGGTCGTACTTGGGGGCGAGGGCGGCGTTCTCCTTCACGTCGATGAAGTTGCCGCCGAGCTGGAAGTAGGGCAGGAAGGTGCCGTTCTGGGAGAAGCCGGTGAGGGCGATGCCGTCGCTGATGTCGGGGTACATGGCGGTCAGGGCGTAGGTGTGCGTGCTGCCGAAGCTGTGGCCGACGTGGACGACCTTCTCGAAGGGCGGCACGCACTCGACGGCGCCGCTACGGACGGCCTGGGTCAGGGCGCGGAGAGCGTCGACCTCGAGCAGGGCCTGGATCTCCTGGACGGGATCGCCGTGGTCGGACATGCCGATGCCGAGGCGGTCCCAGGAGAAGGTGGCATAGCCGTACTTGTCGGTGGCGACAGCGCTGTAGGAGTAGTTGCCCGAGTTGTACGGGGAGTTCCAGTAGCTGCGGTCGAAGCCGATACCGTGGGTGAGGATCTGGACGGTGTTGGGGGCCTCGGTGGTGTTCTCGCCAGGCACACAGTAGGTGGCAGCAAGATCGTACTTGCCGCTTACAGTGGTGTACTCCTTCAGAAGCTCAGCGGTGTAGTTTGTACCCTGCTGGCTGTTGTTGAGGATGAAGTTGGTCACCTCAATGTTGTTCTGAGGCGCCTTGATGTCGAAAACACCGTTCCTGGCGCTGACCTCAACGGGAACAGTCAGGTTGGTGCAGGTCATGGCCGAAGCGGTGCCAACGAAGGCGGCCGCGGCCGCTGCTGTGAGGGACTGTCTCATGGCAGACATTGTTGGAAAGGTAGCAATGGAGAGGAGATGATTGCTGTGAAGAACAGAAAATCACCCATCACCTACCTGCTTCCGACGTATATATGTATCCTGCAGAACCACTTAGCAATCCAGATGTGACGTGACGAGTTCCGGAGCTACCGCTGCGCGCGGGTTGGTAACGGCGTCAACACACAGCATCATGATTTGGAGAGTGATTTGGAAGAACACAAAGTTGACCCTTGGGCGGATGCGGGGATGCGGTTCGACGAACGACCGGAGAGCAAATAGTGTCTTTGAGCCAAACCATATGGAGCAACGGGAATTGGCGCTATGATGTTGAAGCGGAGAAAGGCAGAGACGGATCGTCAGGCCGATCCACGAACTGAAAGACGGCGCTAGGCCCGGACCTGCGTCATGCAAGGATTGGTTTAATTTGTCGAGCAAGGTACAGAAATCAAATCATTCTGTGGTCAGCGGAGATGACTGCGTGACAGCCGTGACAGCCTTACTAAGGGCGAACTATGTGGGCGCCTTATTCTGCATATCCGCGGCAACTTTGAAAACATGTCACGAATTCAATTCGTTCCATCACGGTGCGTTACTGATCAGATACAGGGAGTATAGAAATGCGGCGTTTAGCTCGCAGCCGCCAAAGCCTTCTGGTACGCCTCCCGGACGCCACGCTCAAGCGCCGCATCCACTTTGCCGAACTGCTCCAGCAGAGTCTCGCGGATGTCATCGTTGTCAACATTGACCAGCGTGCCCGCAATGTTGCTGTGAAGGTTGTCGCGATCGCCTTGGCTGAGCTGCACCTGGTAGAATTCCCTCGGCTGCTCGTAATCGATGTCACCCTCGATCTGGCTCTCGTAGTAGGTAAGGTTGCCCTCGATCTTTGGCTCGGTCACAGTCTTGGGCTTCTCCACGACGTTCAGCTTGTCGCGGTATTCGTCGGGGAAGTTCTGGCGCGAGCCCTGGTTGCCGTGCACAGACAAGTGACCGTCGCGGTCGAAGTTGGCGACGGACGAGAAGGGGCAGTTCACGGGGATCTGCTGGTAGTTGACACCAATGCGGTGACGAGCAGCGTCGTTGTAGGCGAACAGACGCGACTGCAGCACCGGGTCGTTCGAAGGCTCCCAACCTTCCACCATGTTGGCAGGGCTGAAGTGAGCCTGCTCAATTTCGGAATGGTAGTTCTCAGGGTTTTGCGTAAGGACCATTCGCCCCACGTCGTGGTAGGTGACATTGAGCCAGTCCTTGGTCAAGTCGAGAATATCATAGCGGTAGTTTGCAGCCTCCTCTTCGGTCATGGTGGCGAATGAGACCTTCCATGCCGGGTAGTCACCCTTCTCAATGGAGTCGTAGAGATACTTGGTGGCCCATGCGTCGTTCTCTCCCGCCTGCTTCTTGGCCTCGGCGTCGGTGAAGTTGCGAACGCCCTGCTCGGACTCCAGCTTCACACGAGTGTACACCCAGCTTCCATCGTCCTGAACCAACTTGTATGTGTGGCCAGACCAGCCGTGCATGTGCTGGAAGCCGTAGGGTGTTCCGAGATCGGAGAGGAGACGAAGGAACTGCAGCATGGCTTCAGGGAACTGAGCGGGCCATGCCCAGAAAGTGTTCCAGTCACGAGCATTCGTGGCAGGGTCGGTCTTCTGGGTGTGGATGAAGCGAGGGAACTTCAGCGGATCGCGAATGAAGAAAACGGGAGTGTCTATAGAATGTTAGCGTCTGTGAATGCTTCTGGTATCGTTCCATTGAACGTACTGTTGAAGACCCTACATCGATGTTAGCGATTGTGCTTCGTCAAATTGAATCGATCAATCAAGACGTACCAGTCAAGAATACCCTTCTTCGTCCTCATCTTGATGGAGAAACCGCGAGGATCCCGAGCTGTATCGGCAGAACCCCTGGCGCCACCCACCGTGCTGAAACGCATGGTGATCGACGTCTTGGTGCCGGGCTTGAAGACATCTGCAGCCGAGTACTTCGACGCGTAGTCGCCAGTCACCTCGAAGTATCCGTGTGCGCCAGCACCTCGAGCATGGACGACTCGCTCCGGGATGCGTTCACGATTGAACGTAGCCATCGTGTCGAGCAGGTGCCAATCTTGCAGAAGAAGAGGGCCGGACGCTCCGGCTCTCTGAGCACCCTGGGGCTGGAACCAGGTTCGACCATTTTGTTGGGTGTAGGTCAATTGAGAGGCATTGAGGGTGGATTGGTCCTCCTTCAAACGAGTGCCTTCGAAGAGGTCGGTGTGGTAGGCTTCGGAGCCATTGTCACGAGCCTGGAGACGTGCCACCTCCGGGTATGCGAGAGTAGCCAAAGGGCAGAGCGCCAACGAGATAGCAGAGACCTTCATGATCGAACGAGACACAACCAATGGTGCTTACAACAACAACCGACTGCGTAACAACAGCGAGCCATGCTTACCTTTAAACTCGCCCTCGCTGGCGTCAGGCCGGCAGATTCACACGTGCGGCGTCGCCATTTACATGCCAGACTGGGAATGGCACAGCGATGGGCCATACCGGTGCTGACCATTGGAGGCACGTTCGTCCGCACTGGGCAGGCCGAGTGGAGCCCGTCGAATGGTTAAGGCTCAGCGCCGAGACGACGGTGACGACACCCCCACCGAAAGCCTGCAGAGTTATCGCGCCAAGTCACGTATACCATGTTAAGCGCCCAGGGCGTGAGACGACAGACAAGCATTGCGAGGCGTCCGTGTGTACCTGTGACTTCGAGCGTCCCGGAGGCGCGGATCGGTGGGCGCGTCGTACGTGCATCCCGTACGGCACTTGCTGTGACAGGAGGCTGGCGGGCAGGCCCAAATTGCAGCGAGCGAGAGCCCTACGCGTCTACGGCGATGCCAAGGCGTCGCTGGTGGCCGAGTCGTGCGAGCTTGCGCTGCATCCCAAGGTTCTTGTGATCGGCCAATGCAGCACGTGGACGGCAACCCTTGATCTCGGTCCTTCGCGTGCAGACACGAGAATAGCATCGGCGGCAACGCAGTGCGGCCTGTACTATTGACGAGATACCGCCTGGGCACGGCAGCCAGGCGAGCGCCGTGTCTTGTCGCGATACACGTTCATTCTGGCCGTCTTGACCTCGAGATCGGACGAGGAATGGCACCCGCCCACAGATCTGCTATACTTGCAGGTTGCTATGGAAGGAAGCTTTGGTCGAGCCGCAACGAAGAAGCTCCGCATTTCTTCCGGCCCGTCACGACAAGAGTTGGTAAACTTTTGGTTCGGGGCGGGAAGGATCGGCCAAACGGAGGCACTCTCACGTCCCGACCCACCAGCGAGCGACCTCATCGCTCGGCCAAGAAGATCGCGTCGAGTCGCGGGACAGCGAGGAGCGAATGCAGGAATTGCATGGCGAGGGCATGAACTGATTGCCGGCGTCAAGATGGGATTATCGTTTGTATTTTCAGCACGCTGACCCCTGGCCGGGCTGTTCCCCGACCGCCGCATGCAGGCCTGAGATTGGGTCGCGGAGTGCATACGGTATGGTTATTGGAACGTTTCGTCTTGGCTACAGCTTGGAAAGTTCAACGCGTGCAATGCCCACCGCGAATTAGCCCGACACCCGTCCAAAGTCTCGCCTCTGGGAGCCCAACAGGCAGAAATGCGCTTGCGGCGTACCATGTATGAGCGTCGAATCATCATGCTCTCCCTCCGGATAAGGGCGTTTCCAGCGCTTCCGTACAGCGTAACCGGTTCATCTGGAGATCTAGACCGAGGTATTTCACAGGATATACCGGAATCCGACGTCACCTTCCTCTCTGTCGAGCTTCTCGTTCTCTTTCTTCAGCCAAAAGCGCAGAGCCAAGGACGCAGAAGCGCAAGTGACAAGGGCAACGGTCAATACAATGCAGCCCTTTCGGTATAGTCTGAATGCAAGGGTTATTAGCAGCTTATTTGTGTGAAGCGAGAGAAAGGTCTACCCACGGTGCATCAGCTGAAGGATAAAGGTACGCGGAGCTGATATTCGTCGCATTCGCCACAGCGGTGCAGATTGCCACGGCCACACCACGCTTCGCCTTGGGTCTTGGGATGGTCGAAGAGATCCACGCCAGGATCAATTGGAAGATCGAGAAGGAGCCCATGGCCTGGAGAAACATGGCCTGAATCATGCGCTTGTTAGAGATTTGCGCTCGCTTGCGGTTTTGACGTTACTCACGAAGTACCGGGCACCGAGATTGTGCGTCGTTGTCGAAAGGATCTGACCCACTACAGAGATCGCCGCTCCTGTCACAATGTGATACGACCTCTCCTGCGTCTTGCCGCTGTGCCACGAGTTGAGTAGCGAGAAGATGCAAGCGAGGAAGTATGGTGGTGATGTGAGCAGCAGGGTCTGGACTCGGGGGTAGCCCAGCGTCTGGACGATGGATGGGAAGAAATCTTGGTCGCAACGTCAGCTGCTGATACTTATGGCAGCCCTGAAGCATATCAAGTCAGGTGCGATACTTACAAGTGAAGCTCATGCTGATCACAGCGCACGTCAAAATCAAGACCAGCAGCCAAGTCTTGGGATCCGCAGCCGCTTGTTTCAGGCCTATGAAGACCGACTCTTCGACTTCATCCTTGTCGCCGTCGCATTCGCGGGACAGGCGGTACTGTGCGAGAGCGCGCTCGGCCTCGTTCAGCCACTTCGTGTTGCTGGGATAGTTAGGTAAGAGCGGGTAGGCGAAGAAGCCCAGGACGACGGTGATCGCGCCCTCGACGATGAACATCCATCGCTGTCAGGATGCGCTGATTAGCAACACAAGTCTTGAATGCAATGGTGCTCTCTGGATCGTACCCAAGATTGATACCCGCCCAGGCCATCCATGCCATCAAGGATACCAGCTGCGATGAGGCCGCCGAATGCCGACGCAAGCGTATAGCCAAGGTAAAATATGGCGATGCGAAAAGGCAGCTCAGTCTTCGTGTACCATGCGGAGAGGAAGAAGATGGCTCCGACAAAGTACGGCGCCTCAGTAACACCGCACAGGAACCGCAGCGCCACGAGGCCAGAGTAATTCTGCACGAAGCCCGTCGCGCCGGAGACCTGATCACGGTCTGTAAGCCACGACATCACAATCCTCTCGGCGGGTGTTGGTGGTACATACCAGCCCCCAAACGATCACCACCGTCGGCAAATACAAATTCGGCCTCAGCAGCGAAAGCATCATGTTCGACGGTATCATCATCGAGATGTAACCAGCTGTTTCATCGCTCAAGTCAGCTACGTCCACTCCCCTATTACACCCATCAATCAAAAGCAACAAAAAACATACCCCAAAGCACCATCAACGCGGTCTGGTACTGCGTGTCCGACATGCCCAGCTCGGCTTCCAGGCCGCCCAGCCGCGCGTTGGCGATCGTGTTGCGGTCAAGGATGTTCATGATGAACAGCACGACGAGGATGGGGAGGGTGCGGAAGTCGATGCGGCGGACGATGGTTTTCTCCATCGCCGCGAGCTCGGGGGGCGTGAGTTGGCGCAGGATCTCGGGGAGTTCTTCGCCGGGCTGTTGTGGCTTGTCGGTGGTGAGCTCGAGGTGCGAGAGGTGGTCGGCTGGGGTTTTGATGTCGGGATCTGTTTTTGGTTGAGCCATTTCGTTTAGATTCAATCAGTACCTCAGTAAAAGTGATCCGTGAACAAACCACGACGGACCCAGCTGAGGCGAATATACATATAATATGTCCAGGCATGCATGCGTGCACCTTTCGGACCTTCATTACGCCGCGATACCGGAGCCGTTCGCCGACTTCGTCGAACTCAGCTAAGATCCCCAAGACTCACAAGCCCGCGTGCATTTGGTTTACCAAGGTTATGATATGCGCGACAGTGCATATAGGTCTTCATACTGTACCCCTCGCATGTTTTCTCCGCACGCCAAGTGATGGCTCGAGACGGGCCTTCGTGGTCAGTTCTGAGGAGGCATGTTTTAGCTTTGACCTGTATAGGAAATGGCACAGTGGCTGTTGGATCTGGAAGGATGGTTTATGATTGAGAAAACAGTAGTCTATCGTGTATTGTTTCGGTATCTGTCACGCCAATGCGTCTATTATGTATCTGTTCAAACACAAGCGCCGAGCGCCTGATGCAATTTTACAGGGAGTAAGAGATAGAGGGGGGAACCTAAGCGAAGGCCAAAAGGCATAGCGCCAGGGCAACGAAAGTGAAGACCGCCTCGCAAGACACGCGGCCGGCGGCGGACGTCGAGGAAGAAGAAGACGACGCCTTGCCGCCGGCGCCGGAGCTAGGAGCGGGTTGCTGGACGGGCTCGTCCGGCTGTTCAGGGAGAGCGCTGGGGCTAGCAGCACTCGCTGGCCGTCAGGCGTCGGGCCTCCAGCCGGTGGGGACGTCCTTGCTGAAGAGCGCGGCGCGGCCCTCCTTGCCCTTGAAGACCTCCTCGGCGTCGTGGCCCGCGTCCTCGACGACCGTCAGCCGCGTGTTGATCTTGTTGTTGGACACGTCAGAGTAGTCCGGCAGCTCGTCGAAGGTGCCGGGGAAGCCGTCGAGGTTCTCGTTCGTGCGCGCCAGCATGTTAATGTACTGCCACCAGATCAGGTTGCGGTCGCGGCGCTTGGTGCCGCCCTGCATGCGCGCGGCGCATAGCGTGTCGCCGGCGGCGGCGGTGTCGTCGTAGCCGACGATGGAGACGACATCGCGCGATATGTACTGCTGGAAGTATTCCTTGGCCGTCTTCAGGCCGTCCGCCGTGCCCTTGAACTCGTTGAAGCCGTAGCGCCAGGTGTTGTAGTACTCGCACTCGTCGCGGCTGGGGAGGTCCTCGCCGCCCTTAACGGACTGCGGGCGGTTCCTGGTGAAGTAGGCGGCGGTGGAGGCGTCGCCGTGGATGTAGCGAATGTGCGCGTTGCCCTTGGCTGGCGTCTTAGCGACCATCGCGTAGCGAACGTTGAGCTGAGCACCACCTCCGTGTCCGACGACAGTGATGTTCTGCATGTTGGGGTACTTGTCGTCGTCGGAGAACTCGTCAACAAGCGCGTCCAGCGCGTCAAAGGAGGTCAGCTTGGTGTCGTCCGGGTGGATGGCAGGGTCGCCAGCTTGCCACGCGTTGACGTCGTCCCAAGCAAGCATGTTGTCGGTGTACTGGCCAGAGTTGAGCTTCTTGGAGAAGAACTGAGGAGCAACAACGATAGCATCGTCATCGGCGCCGGGGATGTTGTCGTCGATGGCGGATTGAAGGATGTCGTTCATCGTGGTCCAGTAGCTGTCGCCGTCGCGAAGCTTGCCGTGGAGGATAATGTAGGCATGTTTGGCGTGCTCGTTGTCGGCATTCTCGCTCCAGAAGGTAGCAATCTCCTCGCCGTCGTTTCCGAAAGGGAAGCCAGAGAAGGTTGAGCCTTTGGGGGCTTCAATGTCGTCGTGCCTCTCGCCCTCGTTGTTCGAGTCGTCGATCTGGGTACGGACGTCGCGTGCTTCGACAGGAATGGCATTGGTTGCCTGAGTCTCAGCGAGTTTGCCGACCTGCGGAGCTGCTGCGACTGGGGCAATGAAAGATGGGACGGCTGTGAGGACGCTCAGTAGGGACAGGACGCCCGGCGAGGCCGCGGCATTCAGCTTCATGATTGCGTGTGGACCAGAACAACGACGGGCTCTGGTGAAAGGAATGTGGTTGAAGAAACCAGAAGGGAATGCCTCTCAAAGACACTCAGCGAGATAGGAAAAACAATGGATGATAGATCAGGATGTTATCCGACTGGCCATCTCCTAGTCGTGCTCTACCGCGCGGCATAACACCAAACCTTATACGCGCAATTTGATGTGCGATTGGCGGCCGATCAGGGAGAGCGAGGAAGGTCGGCGAGCAACAGTGCGGTGGCTGAGCCTAATGCGATGGACATGAAACACAACAGTCGAGCAGAACCACTCACAGGCTGTCACAGCAGGCGCGGCGGCGCTGCCTCCATCGACGTTGAGCCGCAAGTGACATGCCACGGGCCTCGGATCGTCGTCAGAAAACCTAATGTGCGCCCTCCCACGCGTGACGAAGTGCAGCGGCCGCCGCGTCAGTGGCGCTCGAGCATGTGGTATAGCAGTTTGGCGCTCTGTGCATTTCTGCAATCAGACACCGTGCTGTATAGCAGACTGCTGATATACGAAAGGGTCTCTCTCGCGTGGTGTCGAGCCGCCAGAAATGTTGGGGAGTGTCGCAGTCACACGCCTTAGCGGCCTGGGGTGTGTGTGTGGATTAGATTGCCGTGCCGCTCGGGCAAGTGTCGGCGCACGACTCTGCGGAGGCTCTCCGTGCCTTGTGCCTGGAGCGAACCGGACCGTTGCTTCACTATGACACTCTGGGACTCCACTCCGGCGATGTGACGATACACTAGGCAGGTAGAGGCGTTTCTAGCGGAGGGCGTTCCTGGCGTACCTGAGCACCTGAGCTGCAGACGATCTCGCGCTGTCGCTGTCGTCACAACCCCTGGTGGCGCTCTACCCAGAGAGTGGTACATCAACAAAACGGCGCAGATCCCACTGAAGTCGAGATAAGAGTTGGAGGCGTAAACCTTCGGAAGTGTTTCACAAGATTGCGTCTACCGGCCAATGTCTCAGTGAAACCTCCGCACACCATGTGCTTGCCGAAAGGGGACAGGTCACTCGACCACCACCACCACGAACATGAATTGCGAGCGAACGCCTACAGTGACAGACCAAACGATGTTGCTGATCAGCCGCACTCCTGTCAATCATCGCGCTTTGCCCAAATGTCGCAACCAGCGTGCCAGCGCACCTCTTGCACGGCCATCAGGTCCGCTTCACGACGGCCATACTTCGTGATGCGCTGTGGTAGGTAGGTCATGAGCGCATCAAGTGACCGGTGTTTGGGGGCAAACGATCGGAGATGACCACAACTGCAGTACCCTTTCAGACGCTTGAGCTCGTGGCGTCTTTTCTGAAGCTGTGATTTCTCTCGGACGTGCCTATGGATGGGCTCCCTCCTTAGCGTGAGCTTTTCCCGGAACGCCTCCGAATGCTTCCAACATGGCGGGGATGCCTACTCAGCGGCTTTTGCTGCAGTTGTAAGGTCTCGCGTGCACAGTGGATTTGTCTCAACTCGAGACAGACCTGATTTCCGGCGTGCACTTCTCTGAGTCAGGCAAACAAAGAGGCAGACACCTTCCCCGTCACATCTCTCAGTTCAATGCCTGGTCGTGTGGGTTGCATTGAGCTCGACCTCTAGGTTTCCCAGAATCATTCTTTGAGTAGGATTTTCGGGCGCGCGGAGCTCGGATGGATGTCTTCGGACATGAACAAGTCATTCCTCATGTCTAGGAACGTGAGGCGGATCCTCGTCGCACCTCTGTGCAACTTCTGTGGCAGAAGCATCACCACCGGCTTTGTGGGCATTGCCAACATCAGCACGACGACACGATACCTGCCCAACTCCGACCAAAGCATTGCGAATGTGCTGAAGATCTACGCGCCACGTGGCGGTGAGGGCGTTGATTTCTTCTCGCCGTAGCGCTGCCTCCGCTGAGAGCAAGCCAGCGAGCCCAGTTAATGCTCCGTCAGTCGAAGACGAGTGGACATTAAACATAATTGTCCCAAACTACCATGCCGCCGAGCCGGGGCTCCGAGCATTTCACCTGAAGAGACTTCGTACCAGTTCCTGAAACGCAGCAAACTGTAGGGCCTGCGCGTCAGCAAGAGAACCCTGCGAGGTGCCCAGATTCACGGACGGAGTTGATCGCGTCGTGTGCGGCGAGGCTGCGGCCTTGCGATTGGCCTTGTCGAGGGAGAGGTATGGCAACTTGTGTGCGGTGTACGCGCTGCCTGAGAGAAGGGGATGTGCGATTTGTGTGAGGAAGGGCGAGTTGTGTGCGCGTGGAATATGTGCAAAAAGCTGGCGACAGATGCAAAAGATGCTTTAGCGATACAATCGCTCCAGTGCATGCTGAGGTAGTGCTGGCCCAGTCCCATCGCGTAGCTAAGTCAACAATGAATATGGGTAGACCCCTCGTCGCATCTAAACTTATATCAGCGCCATGAGAGATGCCATAGCTCGGTGCCCAGTGAGCTGAATTCGACTCACACAAATCTCGCTCCGAGCAACAAACGATACCATGAGCTGCTACCATCAGCTTCAGGATACTCAAACGCAAATGCCACACGGAGAGAGTGATGGACTACACAGCATGTGAAAGCCTCCAAACTCCCAGCACTCGGCGCAAAAAACAACACCACGGGCAACTATCATCAGCCATAGCCTATTCAAACACAATCACAAAGCGGAGAACATGAGAATCAAGAAAGCCATCAAGATCGGGTCTGGGAATGTCTGTTTCATTCATCAAAAAGCTAGCTAAAACCAAGGGCGCATGGGGTCCCGTTCGGGGGTACCAGCGGGGCTTAAGCCCACCGGTCTCTTCCGTACTGAGGCCCTGTCAGGCGGGTAGGACACCGGCGACCAGCGCCGGTACCGCCTACCCGCCTGCGGGAGTCACCCCATGCGCCCGACGACTGCGCTCACATGTCCATCAGGACCTCTCCGGACTCCTGCCAGTGGTCGAACGTCTTTGTGAAGATGTCGACGGCGGAGTCTCTCCTGGCGAATTGCTCCGAGTCCTGCGTCGGTGGCAGCTCGGGCCAGTCTTCGAAATCAATTTCTGAACCGCCAGCTGAGGTCGTGGCTGGTTCGGGGGTCGGCGGGGCGGCGGCGGCGGCGAGCGGCGCAGCGGCAGCGAAGGGGGCGGTGGCAGCCAGAGGGGCGGCGGCAGCAGCGAGTGGGGCGGCGGCAGCGAGGGGAGTGGCTGCAGGAAGCGGGACGGGGCTGGTCGTGGTGCCGTCGTCGAGGTTGTCGGTGAGCTCTGCGCTCTCGTCGACCTCCATTTCGTCCTCGGAATCTCCCTCCGGAACTCTGAAACAACCCTCGGACTCTCCCAGACGGTTGTGTGGAATGACCTTCAAATGGTCAAGCTTGACCCTCTTGGTCTTGCGCGGCTCGCGGGCGGCCTCAGCGTCCTCCTCGGCCTGGAGCTTGGCGATCTGCGCCTCCAAGGCCTCCTTCTGCCGTCTGAGGAGCTCGATCTCTCTCAGACGCTCGAGTCGCTTGTCGGCGTTCTTGTTTCGCGGCCGCGGCGGAGCGGCGGAGCGGGCCCAGGCTGGGCGCATGTGAGGGGGCGCGTCCTTCATCGACATGGCGCCGGCACGTTTGGCGGCGGCGGCTGCTTCGGCCTGGCGGCGCACTCTGGCGGCTTCTTCTTCTGCTTGGCGCTGCGCTCTAGCGGCGCGCGCATCTTTGATCATCCTGCGAGCTTTGGACGCAGTCGGTGTCGCTGAGCCGGGCCTAGTAATGGTCGCCGGTCTCGCTGGTGTTCTCTGCGCCGGCGTCTTACTATGCGCCGCGCTTGATTCTGGGGACTCTTGTATGCTGGTCAGTGCCGGCAGTCCCGTGATGTCGCTGGCAGAGCGCTTGCGCTTGCTGCCGGTCTCCTCCTTCTGCTCCGTCGTGTTGTCGCCATTCTTGATGGCCTGGCCGATCTCGTGGTTCAGCTGGTGCTGCAGCTCGGCGTGCCTCTGCAGCTGGATGAGGTCGATGCGCGCGTCAGTAAGGCGCGCGTCGCTCGACAGAGAGGTTGTCGGTCGCCTGAACGGCGAGATGGTGGCCATCAGGCGGCCGAAGAAGCCCCGGGGCCGCGGCGTGGGCGGCTGCTGGGAGGGCGACGGGTACGTGCCCGGCCCCGGTTTGGTGACCTCTTCGGCCGCCTTGCGTGCGGCGGCGAATCTGGCCGCGTTCTCGTGGAACAGCGAGTCTTTCAACTTGCTGCGTTTTTTCGGTGGCTGGGCGACCTCCTCCTCCTCGTCGCTCTCTGCGACAGACCCGCAGTATTGGCGCTTGGGCAACCCAGGCGCGAGGGCGAACGAGGAGGGAGGCAGGCCCTCGGCGGTGGTGTTGGTGCTGGCGGCGACGGCGGCGACGGCGGCAGGAGGGGGAGCTGCGGCGGCGGCAGGGAGAGCGGTGGCTTCGGCGGCGGTGGGCGGCGGCGGCGGCGAGAGGTCGCGCGAAGCGCTGCGCTTGCGCGTGGTGGCCCCGAGGGGCGAGGCGAGGGCCGCTCTCTGGGAGCGGGTTGCAGGGCGGGACGACATGGTCGCGGGAGGTGGTGGTGCTCTGCGATGTCGTGATGTCGTGTCCGAGGAAAGAAATTTTTCAGCGCGAAGCGGGCTTCTTATGTGCGCGGGCTTGGCGCGCGCGGGGTCTTGTGATTGTGCGCGCTCGTGATTGTGGGTGATTGCGCAGGCAACAAGGCGTCTCTCAATGGAAGGAGCGCCCTCGAGTGTTCATGGTGAGGAAGGTACGAGCACCTCGAAGCTGAGAAAGACTAGCGCAGCCCGGCCGGCACGGGCCTTGAGCGCCGCGAACCCTGTCCGTGCGCACTCTCCAGGGTGCTGCTACCGGCTGTCGCGTACCGAGCTGCTACGATCGCCAAGTCTTAGATGCTTGTAAACGCTCGCGTGGCCGACCTCTCTTTCGCATGCTGCTGTGATGCCAAAGATACGACTTACATAGGTGATTCCAATGACGTCCTGTATGCTTCTGAAGAGCCTGCTTCTGCAAGTGTTTCCTCCACCTTGCCGGTGCTGCGATCAACCAGACCCTGGACATGATACCGAACAACGAATTTGAGACTTTTTATTGGCTCAACAATGCGCGACGCTATTCTCAGTACCCTGTCTTTAATACCAGTATGGCGGGTCAGGGTGGTCGCACCACATGGGATGCTATCATGGCGGGAGCGTCATAGCTCTCAATCAGCTTCTATTTCCCTTGGGCTTTTTCCATCTGTACAAGGAACAAGCCATACCCTTCCCACCACAGAGCGGATCCATCTTCCCAATTACCTGCCAACTACCACTGTGGCGGTTCCGGAAGGCCGCACCACATGGCACACTTATCGTGGTGGGGACGTCATAGCTCTCAATCAACTCCTGTTTCCATTCGGCTATCACCTTTTGTACAAGAAACACCCCATGCCCTCCTCACCGCAGAGATCCCATCGTTCCAATCACCTCGCTGTAAGCCCAACCTTCGCCCCCTCCAAATTCACACACGTCAGCGCAATGCTCTCCTGCCACACGTCCACCGGGTCCCTGCTCTCAATACCCGAGAAAGCCTGACAAAGCCTCACAGTCGTATAGCTAGCCTCCGTCAGCGCGAACTGCTGGCCTAGACAGATGCGCGCGCCGCCGTTGAACGGGAGGTACTCCCAGCCGGGGCGCAGACCCTTCTTGCCCGTCGCGGGGTCGTCGAGCCAGCGCTCCGGGCGGAACTCTTCGGCGTCGGCGCCGTAGAAGTCCTGCCGGCGGTGCATGCCGTACACGGTCCAGCCGACGACTTGGCCTTTGGGGACGAAGAGGGGCGATGTGCCGTCGGGGCCGCCGCCGACGGGGAGCGTGGTGTCTTCTTGCGCTTGGCGGGAGTTCTGAGGCACGACTGGGTAGAGGCGGAGGGACTCGTTGAGGAGGGCGCGGACGAACTTGAGCTCCTTGAGTTGCTCGAAGGTCGGGTGGGCTCCGTCGAGGGTGGCGACTTCGGCTTGGATCTTGGCCCAGAGGTCGGGGCGCTTGGAAAGGGTCCACCATACGTTGGTCAGGAGAGAGGCGGTCGTGTCACGGCCGGCGAGAAGGATGTTGAGCAGTTCGCTGCGGATGCGAGTGCGGTCGTTGGTCTGGCTGACGAGCTCGTCGATGAAAATATAGCGGTCGGACTTCTCTTCGCTCTGCTTCTGGCCGCGCATCTGATCGCGCTTGGCGCAGCCCTTTTCGACGTAGTAGTCGACAAACTTGTGCACGAATTCCTGGTCCTTGGTCGAGTCGGACTCGCCGAAGAGGAACGGGAACCATCTGACCCAGAATCCGAAACGAGCGCGCATGGCAATGAATTCCTGACTGCGGTTGAAGGCTGCCGCGAAGCCTTCTTCGCTGTCGCGGGTGAGGGAATCCGTGCTCTCGCCAAAGAGGAATTCGGTTGCAGAGTCCATGGTCAGGCGGAAGAAGTAGTCGGCGAGATTGACCGTGCTGCCATCCTTAGGGAGCTTCGAGAGCAGATGCGCGACGTGTCTTTCGAAGGTCTTCACATCGCCGACCTGGCTCCTCACGAAGTTGGGACGCAGCATCTCGCGCGAGTGAGCCCAGTCAGCGCCATCATTTGTGAAAATACCTGGGCAGGAAATCTCAGTACCAAGCATGTGACGTATCGCGGCAAAAACCTAGACATACCATCACCCAGAAGCGGCTTGAAACTGGTCTTCCTCCTCTCGCCCAAGCCCCATTTCTTGTGCTCGAGCGCCTGAATGACCTTCAGATTCTGCGGCTCCTGCGTCATGACCATGGACCGTCCGAGGACTACAATCTCGTAGGTAGACAGACCAGAAATCTGGAAACGCTCCGTGCTACGCCTCAGCATGCGGTGCTCACGGAACGCCGTCATGGCGTCGCGGAACATGTCGAAGCCATAGACGCGATCCCATTGCGGGTAGTGACGAGCTGATTGTGCGCCGGTTGCCTGCTTGAGAGCCGCGCGAGAGCGAAATTGCACCAATTTCTGCGCGAGTGTGTAGAGGATGAGAATGGCGGCCAGGAAAACCGAGGCCTTCGCAAGGTGCGGGAAACGGTCAGCGAACCCCATGATGGTCGAATTCGAGCCGAGGATGATCTGCGCGAGAGCCGGTTCGCAATTGATCGCAGTGTTTCAGCTGGCCAGAGGACGCAAACCTTCGCTTGCCGGCCGTCGCGCCGATGTTATAATGAATTGAAAAGAACGACGGCAGCTGGGGAGTGCCACCGGAAGGGCCGACGGCGTCTGCAGACTAAAATATGACGTTCGCGATCGTCTCTTCCAACGCGGGCTCTCTGACTGGCTGCGCTAACGTTTGGTCTGTTCACTGCGACGACTCGAAGACGGGAACGCCAGCTCTGATAGGAAGCCGCAGTAGCCGTTGCCGGAAGATGCGGTCCACTTCACCAAAAGGGCAGTTCGCGCCACCGCTGCCAAGTGACAGCAGTGTACATATGTGTGCATTTATCTTGCTGCCTGCGTGGCGATCCGGGCCAGCCACTTCTCATCTAACTGGCGCCCCTCGTTTAGCGGGACAGGAAAGATGAAAGTAGCTCGTCGGTAACTCCGGCAGGATGTAAAAGCACGTGCTGTCATTGGCTGCGCGCCACGAGGGCTTGCTGGTCCTGCAGGACGCCTTACATTTTTGTGCAACATCACACAGCTATTATGTTCGGCACATCCGCAAGTGCGCGGGGTGGTGGCAACCACATGTTCTGGATTTCTGAAAGATGAGATGTACACAAGGTGACCGCTACCTGTTTTGGGTGAATCGCTCTACTCGTCGTCATCCTCGTCCTCGTCATCGTCCTCATCGTCGTCTTCGTCCTCGCTGACCTCGCCACCAAGCTCCTTCACCTTCTCCTTGTACTCGTCGCGCTTCTTCTCAATGTCCTCGATCACGAGCACCATGTTCTCCAGCTCCTCCCTTGCCTCCTTCTCGGCGGCCTTCGCCGTCTCCGCAGCCTTGTTGGCAGCTTCAACCTCCTTCTTCGCAGCCTCGGCCTCTCCCTTGGCATTCTCGAGCTCTTTCTTCGCGGACTCGACCTCCTTCTTGCTATCCTCGAGCTCCGCCTTCGCAGACTCAACTTCCTTCTGACTAGCCTCAAGCTCCTTCTTCGCGGCCTCAGCGCTCTTAGCAGCCTCGTCGGCTTCCTTCTTCGAAGCTTGCTGGTTGCCCTTCTTCTTGCTGTTGCCGCTGTTGTCCTCGCTCGCTTTCTTCGCCTTCTCCTGCGCATCCTTAGCCTTCTTCTCCGCATCCTGAACCTTCTTCTCGGCCTCCTTGAGGCTCTTCTCCGAAGCCTCCTTAGCTTTCTTCTCCGCATCCTGCACCTTCTTTTCAGCATCCTTGAGACTCTTCCCAGACGCCTCCTTAGCCTTCTTCTCAGCCTCCCTCACATTCTTCTCCGCAGCCTCCTTCGCCAGCTTCGCCTTCTCAAGCGCCTCGCGAGAGCTCTCCTCGTTCTCAGCAAGGTTCTTCTCCGCGAGCGCCTTCGCCTCCTTCGCAGCCTTGACCTCGTCCTGCAGCTCCTTGACCTTGCCCGTGAGGTTCTTCGACAGCGCCTCGAGCTTCTCCGCCTTCGCAGCAGCCTCGCTGTCGCCAGCGGCCTTAGCCTCAGCCGCCGCCTTGGCAGCCTCGAGCTCTTTCTCCAGCCCCGCGAAACCCTCACGCTCGCTGGCGAGCTCCTGCTCTTTGCCCTTGATGTCCTCTCTGAGCTCTGCGAGCTGGCTTTGCAGCGCAGCGATTTCTGCATCGCGGTCAGCGAGCTGCTTGCGCGCTTGGTCGAGGCCACTCTCGGCCTGGCCGAGGCGGTCCTGCGCTTGCTGGTGCGCGCGCTCGAGGCCCTGGTGCGTCTTCGAGAGGTCCTGCAGTTTGCGGGCGGCACCTTGCTCGCGCAGCGTCAGGTCGGAGTTCTGCTGGCGCATGCTGTCGAGCTGCTGGCGCATGGCATCGGCCTGTTGCTTGGCGCTGCTGTGGCCGGTTTGCTCGGCCTTGTGCGCGTTGGTCAGCTCGGCGAGCTTGCGCTCGTAGTCTTTGGCGCGGCTGGCGAAGGACTGCTCTTGCTGGTCGCGGGCCTGGCGGGCCTGGCGATCGGCTTCTTGGCGGGCGGAGGCGATGGCGCGGGAGTGTTCGACGTTCAGGCTCTCTTTCTCGCGTTGGCGTTGGGATTGCAGCTTTGTGGTCTCCTCTTCGTGGCCCTTCTGCATGGCCTCGTTGATCTTTCGTAAGCGCTCCAGCTCCGCGCTCGCGGTCTGGTACTCCTTCTGTAACGATAGCTTGTCGTGCTCGGCTTGCTGGCTGGACTGCTGCGCATCCTGTTGGCTTTGCGACAGTGCGTCTTTGGCAGTCTGCACCTGTTGTCGCAGGTCGTCCAGAACATCGCGATCGACGCCAGCGTCAACGTCGCCGAAGGGCAAGACTTCGACGCCAGGGTCTTTGTCGATCGCTTTTCGCAGGCGAGGATATTCAGTCTGAAACAGATCGACGAAAGTCTCGTTGACGAAGACAGACTCGCCATCAGGCTCGTCAACGCCAAAGTCCCGGATGGAAGGGTCTCTCCGCAGCGCCAAGAGAGCATCGAGGTACTTGCCCCTGCCCATCTTTTGTGTGAGCAAAGGCGCGAGCGTGCGACGAGATATCGGTGAGTCTTTCGTGCTAAACTCATAGACTGTGCCCAGCAGTGAGGCGGATAGCCCAGCGATTACAGGGGGGCTCGCGAGCGAAGAGACGCTGGCCACCAATGCTTGTACGAGGCCTGAGCCTTCCGCGAGGAGATCGTTGACGCCGTCGGCAAACTCCCACAAGAAGATTGTCAGAGTGCTGGCGTAAGACACAATCACTCTCTCATCAGCCCCGGTCTGCATTGCATTCTCGAGTTGGCTGCCCAGGGCTTGCACGGCGGTGAGCACCTCCTCGCCTTCGCTCTCGTTGCCCTCTTTTACCGCCGCCAACGCCTTCTTGGCTTCGTGCTCGTCAGTGATGAGGTCTTGGACTATCCAACTAGCGAAAAGCACGCCCAGAGCGTCCGTGCCAGGTTGGAGAAGAGCGGTTACCACATTCGCAGCATCTTCGCCTTGCTCATAGCCGCCGATTGCGCGTTGTAGAAAATGATGTCTGATACGATCATGCTTGGCCAGATACGCTTGGATAAGAGCGCAAGCTGCGGCACGGAGTGATGCTTCGACCCGGGGTTGGTCCAGGGTCGAGTCTAGGAGGGCTTCGATGACATAGGTACGCTTCTTCTCCACGCTCGGCCTCGCGCTGTTTCGCGCCGATGCAGTGTTCGATCGCGAGCCGTTGGTCTGTGAGCCGACGGATGATGCGGTATCGCTGTCCGAGGGAAGGATAATCTGGAGTGCTGCGAATTGTTCCTGGATGGGGGCGTTGTTCGAAATCAGATCCGCCGTGGCTTTCAAAGCGGCTATTCTGACAGGTATAGGCAATCCGGGGTGGAAGCTCATGTCAAGTAAGGACTGTGCCGTGCCAGCTTTGAAGAAGGCGGCTTGGTTCTGAATCGTGCTGCTCTCACCACGAGCGAGGAATAAGCGTAGAAGTTGGAGTACTCCCCAGCCTGCCTTTTCTCTGCTTTCAGCGATGAATGGTGCTTCGGAGACTTCTGGAGGGAAGATCTCGCGCATCAGATGAGCAAAGTGGCCTACGCATCCGGACTCGCGGAACATAGCTGCGAAATTGTTAGTATGTCTCTTCTTCGATGCAGTTTCAGGCAGCCCATACTTTGGTTGCTCGCCGATCCTCGTATGAGGTTCGCCAGCAAGCTAAGACAATCCTGTCCAGCTATGCCTGCGTCCGCCAACCCACCCTCCATGCGGATGAGCGCGAAGACCTTGCCAAATACATCCTCGAAAGCGACAATCTTGCGGAGGTCCTCATTCGCGCCGCCCGTCAAGTCTACCAGCAGGAGTAGTCCTGCATTTCTTACAGCGTCCCTGGCATCGTCCAGTACTCCAACGACGCGGCTTGTGCCCAGAGGCACGTTGAGCACGCATTCTTGTAATCGCTCGGGTCGTGCGGCGCAAATGGCGGTCAAAATCTGTACGCTATAAAGTCGCGAATAGTAGTCGGCATACGGAGAGGTGGGATCGAGGAGGTTCAGGAGTAGGGATATGTTGTCTTGGCGCTGGCATTAGCTTAGCTCTAACATGTCCCATTGAATGATTATGAGTGGCCAAGTACATACCATTGAAAACTCGTCGGCCAAGAAGAACGCTATCTCGTCGCCAGCTTCGGGGCTATTGCTGTCCGGGTTGAACAGCATGAGTAGCGTTTCCATGACCAGCCTGATTGTGTCCACATCACCGCCCTCCTCTGCGCCATTCTCGTCTTCATCTTTGTCCTTGCTGCGTAGTGCCTCACCTAATCCATCACGGCGGAGGATGGTGATGAGTTCTCGAAGCGAACCGCTAGCGACTGAAGCAGGGTATTGTTTCGCGAAACTACGCAGACCTAGGATGGCCGCGCGACGATCCTCGAGGAGGGTTGCTGAGGAAAGCCTCCCACATAATGTCTCGATGGTAGCAGTAGCCGATTGAAGCGGCGGGGTCTTGAGCATCTTGTATTTGTTGTCGCCGCAAAGCAGCAGGTACGCGACCTAATTATTCCATCTCACACTGTCGCGCTCAGGAAGTTGTAAGTTGTACCTCAGGCATATTCCACATGCGTAGCTCCTTTCGGTCGCGTTACCCCGGATTTGACGCGCGACCCGAGCCTCTCCCGGCGCGCCAAATGCGTCCCAGTGGTGCATCAGCAGCATCTTCGCGACTGACGATGAGACTTCGAGCTTTCCCACCATCGACACTTTTCTTCCCGCCGGCGGCTTGTCAATATCCTTCCGCCAGGCACACGCTGCGTCGCAACATTCGCAGCTACCCATCTCTTTCTTCGCGCTCGCACGAGCTTGCGCAGTCCCCACTTACTACCTAGGTTCCTTTATTCGACAATCGTTACTTCTGCATTCGCATAAGGCTCCCAGCACACATCAACAGGCCGTCGCGCAATATTCGGCATACCACACTCGAATCGCAAACCTTGAGCGACCATGGGTGTCCCAGCCTTGTTCCGCTGGCTCAGCCAGAAATACCCCAAGATTATCTCGCCGGTGATCGAGGAGCTACCTGTCGAGGTCGACAACGGCGATGGCACACAAAGCGCAATCCCCATCGATGCGCGCAAAGCCAACCCTAATGGCGAAGAGATGGACAACCTATATTTGGATATGAACGGTATCGTCCACCCATGTTCTCACCCCGAGGACAGGCCGCCACCGGCCAACGAGGAGGAGATGATGATCGCTGTCTTCGAGTACACTGAGCGCGTGGTCAACATGGTCCGTCCCCGCAAGCTGCTCATGATCGCCGTTGACGGTGTCGCTCCTCGTGCGAAGATGAACCAGCAGCGATCGCGCCGTTTCCGTTCTGCGCAGGAAGCCGCGGAGAAGGATCAGGCTGTCGCCGAATACCATGCCATGATGAAGGCTAAAGGTCAGGCTGTGGAGGGCGAGGGCGAGGAGAAGCCCAAAAAGACGTGGGACTCCAACGCGATTACTCCTGGCACACCCTTCATGGACATCCTCGCAGCCAGTCTGCGTTACTGGGTGCAATACAAGCTGAACACCGACCCTGCTTGGGAAAAGCTCAAGGTCATCATCTCCGATGCAACCGTTCCAGGTGAGGGTGAGCACAAGATCATGAACTTCGTACGATCGCAGCGCAGCTCGCCTACGCACGATCCGAACACAAGGTAAGCTTAACTCATTCCTTTTGATTTCTGTAGCTTCTTTTTGCTGCGCTTGATCAAGTCAAACCTTTACTATGGCTGACCTTTCTAGACATGTCATGTACGGTCTCGATGCCGACCTTATCATGCTGGGCATTGCGACACACGAACCGCATTTCCGCATTCTAAGAGAAGATGTATTCGCAAACGACACAAAGCCAGGCCACTGCAGGAAGTGCGGCCAGCCTGGACACATGGCAGACAGCTGCCGAGGAACAGCGCCTAAGCCGGATGAGACTGCGAAGAAGCCGCTCAAGCCCTTTATTTGGCTTCACGTCAGCGTTCTTCGCGAATATCTTGCGATCGAGCTGAGTGTACCTAATACTGGCTTCGCATTTGATCTTGAGCGCGCACTCGATGACTGGGTCTTCATGTGTTTCTTCGTCGGCAACGATTTCTTGCCTCACTTGCCCTCCTTGGATATTCGCGAGAACGGCATTGATACGCTTATCGCAATCTGGCGTGACAACTTACCCATCATGGGTGGCTACGTCACGAAAGATGGGCACGTGGATTTGCCACGCGCACAGATTATTTTGGATGGACTCGCGAAACAGGAAGACGGTATTTTCAAACGCCGAAGACAGAATGAAGTCCAGAGAGAAGAAGCACAGAAACGCCGTGCTATTGCCAAGGAGCGTCGGGATGCTAACAAACGCCAGCGCTTCTCTGGGAACGGAGGTGACTTTGGGCCCTCTGGGTACGACGAGACCGTGATCACTCGAGGTCCTCGTGGTGGAATCAAGCGTGGTGAGCAAGCGCCAGATATCAACGCTCTGCCGACGTTCGCTCCCGGCGCCGCTCAAACGATGAACGACCCACGTTATGCCAATCGCCTCACACACGCCGACGTCGTCGGTCAGGCCAACATCGACAACAAGTCTGCTGCTGCTGCAATGAAAGAGAAGCTGGCGAACAGCAAGAAGCCGGCTGATAACCAGAAAGCCGAAGTCGACGCTCTGTTTTCCCAAAACGGCACATCCGGCGGCTCCCAGGTGCTCGGTAAGCGAGTGCGGGATATCGCTGATGAGGCCAAGGACGAGTTGAGCACCGCACCAACGACACCCGGCCGTAGCACGCCGGACAAGGAGTTTGCGGACCCAATGAACAAGGGAACTTCTGGTGCTCTCGGCGGAAACTCTGAAGATGTTGATGCCACGCCTGAAGACACTGTCAAGCTCTGGGAAGATGGTTACGAGGGTCGTTATTACGAGCAGAAGTTCCACGCTTCCCCAGACGACATCTCATTCAGGAATAAGGTCGCCAACGCTTACGTCGAGGGTCTGTGCTGGGTGTTGCTTTACTACTTCCAGGGTTGCCCCAGTTGGACCTGGTACTACCCTTACCACTACGCACCCTTTGGTGCTGATTTCAAGGACATCGGCAACCTTAAGATCGACTTCGAGAAGGGCAAGCCTTTCAGGCCGTACGAGCAGCTGATGGGTGTTATGCCTGCACGCTCTAACCACACCATTCCCAAGGTCTTCCACCCCTTGATGACGGACGACGACAGTCCCATCATCGAGTTCTACCCCGAAGATTTCGAGATCGACCTTAACGGCAAGAAGTTCAGCTGGCAGGGCGTGGCCCTGCTGCCCTTCATCGATGAAAAGCGCCTGCTTGAGGCTATGGGCACCAAGTACCCGCTCTTGACCGAAGACGAGGTGCGGCGCAACGAGTTCGGCAACGAAGCTCTGATCTTCAGCACCCGTCATCCGCTGTACAACGAAGTGGCTCAGAACTTCTACTCTAAGAAAGCAGGAGCACCTAAGTTCAAAATCGACAGCAAGATCTCGGAAGGCCTCTCAGGCAAAGCAGCCAAGTCTGAGGCGTACACTCCGAATAGCAGCCTTGAGTTCCCCCTCCCGACTACTCAGGAGAAGTTCACGCGGCTCGAGCAGGACGAGAGCGTGACTGTTCACTACCACATGCCCGAGTTAAGAGGCGTACACAAGAGCATGTTGCTCCCTGGAATTGTCTTCAACCCCAGCGCTCTCGACTACGACGACGTGCAGGCCACTCGCAACCGCGCCAATAAGACTGGCCGGAGCCACGGTGGCGTGGCACTCACGCAGAACGGCGGTCGCTCGGACGGTCAGAGAATCAACTACGCTGCCCGCGACAATGGGCCACCACAGAACGCCGGCGGCTACAACGCCCACAACGGCTATGGAGCAAACGGTGGCTACGGCTATGGCGCTCCCTCAGCACACCAAAGCAACTTCTCCAGCCTGCCCCCTGGCCTCGCCGCGCAGGCTGCTGCTCACGGTATCCAGAATGGTCCCCCTCCTGGCTTCCCCGCACAAGGCCCACCAAGAGGCGGGTACGGTGGGTACGACCGTGGCGGTCGTGGTGGCGGGTACGATTCGAGGCCCAGGCCTGATCAGCGCGGAGGATACGGCCAGGGCGGGTACGGGGGCGGCGGCTATGGCCGCGGAGGCTATGGAGGGTACTCTGGCGGAGGGTACTCAGGTGGAGGATATCAGGGCGGAGGCGGATATGGCGGCAATGGCTACGGAGGCGGTGGCTATGGAGGTGGCCGCGGCGGTGGAAGAAGGTATTAGGGAGTAATCGCTGGGGCATCCGTGCACAGCTACGGTGTGCCGTTGACGAAACGCATACAGTGATCTAGACACGCAGTGATCTAAAGTGCCTGAGCGCAGACAAGCCACAACTGCAGCACTTGCCCTGCCAGATCCACGTTTCGTTCCATTGACCGTAGGCGACGTGTAGCTGTCGTACTGTATCGAGACCTGCATGGGTCCCTTTGATCCACTTGTGCCGGGATCGCCGGCTTGGAGCGGGGATCGACAAACTGCCGGACGGCGTCTTGACGTCGCACAACCACAATCCCTTCACTTCACTCGTGACTTCGCCCAATGCTCGTCGTCATGTCTTGGGCTCATGTTTCCAACGACGGTGTCCGAGGCTAAGCATGCACCATTCGTCTGTGGTCCCAAGGTAACCTGCTTACATTACCCACCCGGGCTCGGACTCGGCATCAAGCCTCCACCTCAAGCCTCCACAGCGCCAGCCAGCGCAACATGCAGGCTGGCCCAATCGGTGTAATCGCGATCCTGCAGCTGTTGACATGGCTGCACGTAATACCGCCAAAGTTGATCTTGAATGTAAGCTAGTGCCTCGGAGGCTGTGGGCCGGGCCTACGGTCAGGGAATCTCTCAAGAGCCCAACCTCATCACTCGTAAGGGCCGCAAGTATCTGGACTTTCTTCTTCACATTTCCTTCCTTTGATCTTGCGGACTTTCGCTCAGGACTCCGATCAGCGCTTGCGCTCGTTCTAGTCCGCGCTACATGTACGCTTCTGCTGCTGGTCGGATGACGATAAGAGGCATGGGCGAGGTCTTTTGCCTGTAACTCTATTGACCGCCACATATCCGGAGAGCGGACTTCAGGCGAACGCCTACGACTGTCTGCTCAGCTCCACTCACTCTGCGGACTTCACATCACCTTCACTATCATGGACAGCGTCCACCCACCCTTACAGCCTCGCTGCGCCATCTGCAATGCTCCTCCCTTTCCCGAATGCCACCACGAGGGAGAGCGCTTGGAGCTGGCTCTACATCAAGCGCAAGATAGGTGGGCCGGAGTCCAGAGAATCAGGTAAGCATCACGGTCTCCTAGGCACCTAGAAAAAGCTAAGATTCCTTCCAGCGACTGGGTCCTGAACCAAGCCCGCCTCCAAGTCCTGCATCTCTTCGCGCGCGCCAAAGCTTCTCGACTCGAAGCTCACATCCAGTACCTGCACACGCTCCCCTACTACGGCTTGTGGCAACACTACAACGGCCGCCCGCCGCTGCCGCCGCGCGAATTTGCCTACTTGCAGGACCAGCTGAGGAACGCGGAGACGAATCTAAGAATAGGTGTCGACGCGGACTGGAGGAAGGCTTGCTTGATGTACCCGGAGATGTTGGACTACTTCTTCGGGCTGGTGGAGATTAATTTCCCGGACGAGAAGAGCGAGATGGTGGTGAGACCGCAGCCTGGGAGGAGGAGGGCTAGGAGAGACAGTGGGCACAGTGATAGAGGCAGTAGTAAGAAAGGAAGGGGGCGGGGCTGAAGTTTTCCTCTGGAAGTGCGGTTCTATACATGACGGGTGGCGTGTTGGCCAGGGTGGTATTGGAGCTAGTCGTCCTTCTGGGCTACCCTAGGACCTCGGATCGCCAATTTTGGCTGGACTATCAGATTACTCCTACCCGATTCCAGGAAAGTGAGATCGAGTTCAATCTCCTGAGATTTCTCATCTCCTCGTTTCCTTGACTCGCAACATCGAGACGGACGGCGCCAAGCCCAGAGACAACACCTCACGCCGATATTGGCGGCTACTCGCAGCGTCTCGCCACACCAGCCTCCCGTCATTCCATCGCCATCGACCTTGGCTCGGCAGGTCCTCCGAGCCTACTTGGCTGTTTTCTGTGCGACGACCGCGCCTATGGCGTCCTCGGCCGACCTGACGGCAACCCTGTACGACTGGCCTGTCAATCGAGTGGCTTGCTTTGACAGGCGGGAACGTGCCGGACGAACGGTTGTACAGAACAGCGGTCTAGCCGTCGCGGTGAACCAGTTCGAGGCCTTGATTGGCCGAGTGCTATTTCTTGCAGGGCGATGCGCCCCAGGAGGCCGTGCCTGAAACTAGTGCAGCGCAGGCATTCTTCCTTACATCTGCAGGACCGCCATGGGCCGCTTCAGCCTTGCAGTGGCGGTGACGAGTAGCCGATGTCAGGCATTGGACTCCTGCATTGATTTAGCCATCGCCTTCATGGACAGAAGCTGGCCGAGCGTCGCGGCAAAAAGCACCTCCTCGACTACGCAAGAGCTTGGGCGATGTGACCTCGGACATGAGTTCGAGTCACCTCTATTGACGGGAGTCGCTGTGCCAGCATCTGCGACATTGGCTCCCGTAGCCATCGGGAGATTTTCTCATTGGGCGCCATGCCCTGCTCTTGGAGCTCAAACCTGGCTCGGTTCACGGAACGACGCAGCAAGCACCTGCAGCTTCACGGCTCGTTGCAACAGGACCCACACAGCCCGTTCGTCAAGATCTGCAGACCCCATGTCGCAAAGATGCGAGAAATGCATACACGCCTTCGAAGTAGGCGTACCTGGACTCCGGCGCGTGGCGTCCCATAATCTTGCTTTGTCTGATTGTGACGAGCTTTCAGCCTCCAATCTGCCGAGCAAATGTTACGCCACCACCCTGAACTCCGAAAGTGTACTTCGACGTATCCGTGCTATCCCGTGCGGATGGTGCAGGGGCTTCAACCGTCAAAGGCTGTTGACGAGGTTCCACAATCTTTGAGCGCGTACTGTGGACGAGCGTGCGACAAGGTAACTATTGTGAGACTCCAGATTACGTGCTTTGGACTGTCATCGCACTATGCAATTGGCTATGAGCACCCTTCAAACCTCCAACCCAGCGTCACATCAATAGTCCTTCGGCTTCTCAAAAGTGGGACATTACACCCTGCCAAAACCCTCGTCTGACTTGAGGTCTTAGTATCGCCACTTACCCACGAGCCTAGACCTTTCCACGCACGTAGCCTCGTGCATCTGGATCAGCGTCAAGTGTTCCAAAGCTACAATTACGGACAGGCCTATACTTAAGGCTGAGATCGCATGAGTCTAGCGCAAGCAAGCGCTCAAGACGTACATGCTTTGTCCCACACCGCAAACTCCAAGCCTCCCACACCACCGGCTGGGCCTTCCATGCAAACACTGCCACGATCCCGCCCATGCGAAGCACCGCAAACCATGCTGTACCGAGCCGTGCGTTGACCGTGCTCATCTTTGATCTGCATGTCTCTTTGACAGAACTGCAATACATGTAAATCGCTGCCGTCCGCCACACGCACGCCAACAGTGTCTCAGAGAGCTTAACGCACTGGGTCAGAAATCTCACCTGGTGACTGGCTCCTTGGACTCATCCCCTGCAGTATAAGGCTACTCCTCGCTCTTGGCTGATCCTGCTTCGACACAACCCTGTTGATCGCCTCGCTGGGTGTTTGTTCGCTCCTTTGAGCACTGCTCTTCTCCTTAACTCTGCGGTATGCCTTCAATTCCAACCACACAGGAGGTGCCTCTCACTCCTGCCACCCCAAACCACACTCGTCGGGACAGTGTGACCAGCGATATCATGGCTGAAATGACCACGAGCGACCAAATGAGAATCCAGAGGATCCTCTGCCATGAGCTTCCTGACAAACAAAACAACGAATCGGCGAGCCCACCACCAACGCCAGCCTCTACATCAAACGACTCCACGCAGTCATACACGCCATTTCCGGATACCCCTGACTCGGCCACACCAAACGTGCCTCCTTCAAGACGTCAGAAGACGGGCAAAGATGGTGGTTTGACTTCTCCAAAAGCTCCCCAGAATCCAGTCAACTATGAGCCGACCGAGTGCAATGCTCCGTCGCTAATTCTTACTTTTGCCCAGAGGGCAGAGCTTACGGAGCAGCACAAGAGGTTCCGTCTCTCACCTTTTGATCTCCCACGCGATAAGATCAGAGAACTTCCAAAACACATTCCTTATACGAGTGAGAAAAAGGGTTTCTTCGAAAAGACCGGCAGGGAAGCGTTCGAAGGTAAGCCTACACTTGACCATTGCTTTGATTCAGTATGCGAACATCCGCTGACGTATGTTAGTCTTCCAATACACATTTGTCGTGCCAGAGGATCCGGACCACAAGCTCTACACCGTGATGTGGGACTACCAGATCGGTCTTGTGCGCATCACGCCTTGCTTCAAGGCTTGTGGCTTTAGCAAGGTACGTTCGCCGGCAAATCCTCGAATAGTTCATGTCTCGCTCACCTCTTCTAAGACTACTCCAGCAAAAGCGCTGTCGACGAACCCAGGACTCAAAGAACTCTGTCACAGTATCACCGGTGGCGCGCTCATCGCTCAAGGCTACTGGGTCCCTTTCGATTGCGCTCGCGCGATTTGCTTGACTTTCTGTCATCCCATCCGCTGGGCTCTGACGCCTGTTTTTGGTCATTCATTCGTCAAGGATTGTTTGCCGCCAGACCACGTCGACTACAAGCGCTTCAAGATCAGCGCCGACATAGTCCGCAAAGCACAGTCCGAAGCGGATATTTGGAAATCTCAAGCCAGTCGCAGCGTGACTCCAGCAACAGAGGCCACTTACAACGCCGGTGGCTATCCGGCTCCGCTGCCTCCCACTTCAGCACCAGCTTCGGGCCATGACATGCGTCCTAGGAGAGACAAGCCTGCTTTCAAACTCGGCTCTCCTTTCACTCAGGACACCAAGAAGGGGTACCACCGCCAACTGAAGGATGGCTTCGATAACGGTGACTTTGCTCTTTCGCCCAAGTCATCGCCCTCCGCTATCTACGCTCGTGCCAATACAGGCTGGACCAGCATCAACGGTTCACCTAGTTCCTCATCAGCCTACCAACAGAATGACCCGACCGAATCTTCCACCCACCCTCTTAAGCTCCTTACGACTTCGCGCACCCTTCCCAATTCGCCTTGCAACTCCTGGCGCGACCAAGACGGTCGGCGCTCTGCCTCACCTGCGCCAAATGACATGCCATTGCAGAAGGCTGCGATGGGAAGACACTACACTCGCAAGCGCCCGACATCCGAGCGCGAAGGCGATCTTGACAGCGCCGCTATCACGGATAGCTCGTCAACAGATGGAAAGACTTCCAACATGGACGCCTCTCCACTGCCGGCTTTGCCAAAGAAGAGGGCTCGGCGCGCTCACCGTGTTCCCTCCTACAAGGAAGAGGCATCTGAGTCCAGCGGTGACGACGAGCCGGCCGTCAACGACGATACCATGACCAACGCATCTTTCGATACCCAGAGTGCTGCCCAGGTGCTCTTCGATCTCTGCCGCGGCGAGTTTGGTGGTCGCTCACAGGCTTGAATGAAGGACACTGAATGAATTGAAGGACTAGTGTCATTGACATACAAGCGACTTTCTTGGTCGCCGACATACATGAATTTGGATATCTGGACGGAATAGGACGACAGGACTCAACGGCCGGGACATGCAGCGATCTCTTTTCTCTACCATGATTGCTCGATCGAGCACGTTATGCATGATTGCGCTGGGTTATCGACCAATGATGTGTACTTACGTAGCTCCATGGCGCCTAATCTCGGACGCGCTATAGTCAAGTCCTACATAGCTGTTCTTAGTTCATGAATTGTGCGTTGATTCGCTATCTGCCCCTTTACGACCATCTCGTGCTTCCAATGCCTTGGTTTGTGGATTTATGCAAGCTGTCTGTTGAAACGCCTTTCCAAACCGCTGTTCATCATATTCACTAAATGACAGCACCAGATCATAACGCGTACATTTCGCGAGGGCACCAGGGAGACATCTTGACAAATGCGTGGCACGGGGTCCGGAGTTGTTTGTTCGCCCGAGCCCGAGAAGTCGACGCCGAGGAGGATGGCATCGCGCAATCTCCTCAGTTGCTGACCAATACACTTTGGATTTCATCTAGCACAATGCCGTGTTTATACAAGACTTAGTCCTCGTGCATATGCTCGCATATTTAGTCCGGTCCACTACTTCTGAAGCCCTTTTGATGTCCGCTCGTAGACTCGCTTCTCTCGCTGCCCATTTCAAGCCGTACGTCATCGGTGTTGTGCTTTTGCTGCTTCAGAACATCACGCACACAACAGTCGAACAAAAAGCATAAAGCTAACAGATTGGCCCAGAGTAACAAGCAACTCCCCAACTTCACTCCAAACTCCCACAAGCATTCAGAAAATGGCCGCCCACACTAACGGCGCCGCCCACGCAACCGTCAACCCGGGCCCGACTCCCCCCAAAATCACCCTCTACACCAACCACAAGTGCCCCTACGCCCATAGAGCCCACATCGCCCTCACGGAGCTCAACCTGCCCTACTCCGAAGTCATCATCGACCTCAACACCCCGCGCCCGCAATGGTACCTCGACCTCAACCCGCGCGGCCTCGTGCCGACAATCGCCTACTCCGTCCCCGGCGTGCTGGATGACGAGATCATCACTGAGTCCGCCGTCGTGGCCCAGTTCCTCGCCGACGCCTTCCCGGGCCCTTTCCTGCCCGCGAGCAAGGAGTCGCCGACGTCCGCTCTGCAGCGCGCGCGGATTAACTTCTTCGCCGACACCTGGAGCACCAAGGTCGGCTCGAACCTGTTCCCGCTCTTCCTGGCTTCTGGCGAGGAGGCGAAAGCCGAAATCGCCGCCAAAACTGTCGCTGCCGTCGAGAAGGAAATCGAGCCTTTGCTCAAGAACGCGGCGCCGTTCTTCAACGGCTCGCAGGAGCTCACGCTGGCTGAGGCCCTGATTGCGCCGTTCCTGGTCAGGCTGATTGACGCTTCGGAGGATGGCGAGCTGGCGCCTAAGTCGCTGGCGAAGCAGCTGGACGCCCTTCCGAACTTCAGCAAGTGGGCTAAGGCAGTGAGGTCGAGGCCTAGCGTGCTGGGTATCTACGATGCGAAGGAGGTTCTTGAGGGTACTAAGGCTAGGCTGGCGAAGATGGCGGAGAAGAAGTAAGCAGTCGATCAATCGAAAAGCCGGCAAAGATTCCACGTGAAAACCTAATTGGCAGAATATCATATTGAATGAAAGTAATGAAACGTGCATTGGCGGATATCGAGTACTGCATGAAGCATAGCTATTATTACACACCGCGAACCGCATGATCCTTTCCGAAAGAAACACCGTGTGCTGCTTGAAGCCGGCACCCGAAAAGCAAAAGGAAATACGAAAAGTCGTTGGCCATTGGCCGTCTTCCATCATCCCCTTACTCGCTGTCATCTTCATCGTAGTCCTCCTCGCTCTCCTGGTCGAAGTCATCCTCGTCCTCATCAGAGAGAGCATACTTGGCCTTCGGCTTTGCAGCTGCAGCTCTCCTCGAGGGCCTGGCAGCAGCAGGAGCGGGCGCAGCCGACTTCTTTGCGGGCGCTGGGCTGTCCAGATCGTCGTCGCTAAGGATGTCATTGGCTAGCGCATCGACAGACTCGTCCTCGTCGTCGGAGATCACCTTCTTCGCTTTGGAAGCTGGCGCCTTGCTGGCAGCTCCGCTCTTCGCTTGCTTAGCAGCGTAAGCCTTCGCAGCTGGAGAAAGAGTCTTCGGCGCCGCCGTGGCAGCAGCAGCAGCAGCGGGAGCCTTCTTGGGCTTGAGAGCACCGGTCGCCTTGGGGGCCGCAGCGGCCTTTGGCTTCGAGGCCGCCTTAGCAGCAGGCTTGGGCGCAGGCTCCATGTCGAGATCCTCAGAGCCCTCCTCTGACAAGAGCGTGCGATCGGTAGCCTTCATCGGCGAGTTCTGCGCAAGAGCAGCCCAATCCGTCTCATCGGCGGAGATATCCTCATCGTCCATGATCTTCTTTTTCGCCTTGAGACCGCTGTGACTGCTGGACGGACGAACCGCGGACGGCGGGTGGAAGAACCTGGTGGCTCCCTCACCGGCGCCAGCACCAATGCCCTTAACCATTGCGCTCACGTCCTCGAGCCTGTCGTTGACGTCGGACATCTCTTCGTCGCTGTCCTCGGCGAGCTTGTAGCTCTTGGCCTTCTGCGCGGCGGCCCTGCCTGTGCGGCCGGTAGCAGCGGGCTTAGCGGGCGCTTCTTTTGCGATGGCGAGGAAGTCATCCTCATCATCGCTGAGCTCGACAGGCTCTGCCTTCTTCTTCGGCGCGGCCTTTGCAGGAGCCTTTGCGGGTGCTTTGGCCGTCGCTTTCTTGGCTGCACCAGCGGTAGCCGGCTTGCTTTCGACTTCCGGCGTCGACGTCGAAGACTTCGACTTCAACCTCTCGAACGCATTGTCAAGTGTGCTCTGCTGTTCGGCAGGAGGCCTGGTCACGGGTTTCTGCTCAATGCCGTTGGCCATCGCAACGTCGTCACCGCCGGCTCCATCGATCTGCATGGCCAGAAGAGCGCTGCTTGCGGCGCCCTTCTTCGTCTTAGGAGCAGCCTTTGGCTTCTTCGTGGCGATGAAGTCCCCGTCGGAGTCGTCGTCACTGTCGCCAGCCTTGCGTTTCTTGGAAGCCTTGCTACCGATGCCAAGTTTCGCAGAAGTGCGACGGCCCTTCGATTTCACCTTCTTCTCGAGCTTCGCCTCCTCGTCCAGCTGCGTCTGCCACTCTTCCAGCAGAGCGTCGAGGTCAAGGGTCCACAGGTCCTTGGGCGACTTGGCGCTCAGAGAGTCGATCTCCATCTCCTTGTCGCCGATTTGGCGGTTCAGCTTCTCCACTCGCTCTTGAGTCAGCGACCAGATAGCCATGCCAAGCAGGTAGTCGAAGTCGTTGGCGCCGGCGGCGGTTTCCGCGTCGTCAGCTTCCTCGTCGTCCTGCTCGACGACAGCCTCAAACTCGCCCTGCTTCTTGGCGTCGATGACCTTGGGGAAGCGAGTGAAGCCGAGCTTGTCAAGCTCAGCGACAAGTTGGGACTTCTTCTTCTTCGAGACGACGAGCTTGCCGTCGATGATCATCTTGACGAAGCGCGCCTGGTTGGTGAACTTGTCAAGCTCCTTTTGCAGCTCGTCAAGCATGTACTTCTTGCGCTTCTGGTAGAAGATCAGGCGGACGCCGTAGAATTCCTCCAGAATGTCGAGCGGCGAGGCATACTTGTGAATGCGGCCCTCCGCGTCGAAGGCGACGAGGTTGGTGGTCGCCATCGTGGTGGAAAGCTTGAACGTCTCCTCCAGCACCTTCTCATTGCCGCGGCAGTCCTTCATCTTCTTCTCCTCCATCTTGACGATAAAGTGGACCTTCGATGGGGTGTTGTACTCCGTGTAGTCCTTGATGAAAGAGGGCACCTTCTCGGCCTTGATGATCTCCTCGAGCCTGTCTTTGAAGGTCTGGGTCCACAGACGAACAGGAAGCTCAGTGATCTCGACCTCGCATTCTCCAGTCTCAGTGATACGGCCACTGAATTTGTAGCGCTCGCCGCCAATGTCTTCGACCTCACCAGTCCAACCACGGAACCAAGGCTTCATGGGGATCATAGATGACTTGTCGGCGTCCTTGAGCATACGGCGCTTGAGGTTCTCGATCACGTCGACCGGGCTGTAGTTGGGAATGGAAGTGCTCCAACCAGTGCCGATACCATCCGCTCCGTTGATCAAGATCATGGGGACGATCGGAACGTACATCTCGGGCTCGATCTGCTTGCCATCATCGGTGTTGTAGGTGAGCAGCGGCTCGTCGGTCTGGTGGAAAATGCGACGGGCGAAGGGAGACAACCGGGTGTAAATGTAACGGGCGCTGGCCGCGTCTTGTCCACCCTGAAGACGAGAACCGAAGTTACCACTCGGCTCCAGGCAGTTGATGTTGTTCGAGCCGACGAAGTTCTGCGCAAGACCCACGATGGTCTGCTGAAGGGAAACATCGCCGTAAGAATAGGCAGTCAGACCAGAAACTGAGCCAGCCAGCTCCACGACCTTGACGTCCTTCTTCAGATTGCGGCGGAAACAAGTGTAGAGAACCTTGCGCTGACCAGGCTTGAAGCCATCAATGACGGAGGGGATAGATCTCTGGTTGTCCGCCATCGAGAACAGAATCAGTTCCTTGTTGATGAAGTCATTGTACGTGATGCGCTCGGTGCCAGACATGTCGAGATAGGTGCCTGGCTTGAACTCTTGCAGCCAACCCTTACGAGCATCCGCCTTCTTCTTGGAGAAGGCCAAATCGATGAGCTCGGGTTCACCCTCCTGCATCGTGTGGAACTCCTTGAGATGCTTGTCCAGGTCCGCGAAGTAGATTTCAGCGTCAGTTGTGTCCGAGGTTCCCAGACCCTTGTAGTACTTGTGCTCCCAGCCTTTCTGATGGCCTGGCTCCTGCTTCCAGCTCTCGTACTCAGGCATGGTGAAGAAGTCTCGCTTCGCCTTCGGGTGTTTTGGGTCGCCCTTCCAGACTTTGACAATGGGAGTGATGAATTCCATGAGAAAACCAGGCAACTTGAGCAAGCTGGGGAATTGGACTTGCAAGAAGTTGATCAGTAGACCCTTGATGTGAGAACCGTCATGATCCTGATCGGTCATGATCATGAGGTGGCCGTATCGCAAGCCTTTCGTGTCGGAGTAGTCCTTCTTATGCTGAAGTCCCATAAACTTCTTGATGTTCTGGATTTCCTGGTTCTTCGAGATCTGATCGATGGTTGCATCACGTACGTTCAGCATCTTACCACGTAGAGGGAAGACACCGAAGAGATCGGGGTTGACGACTGCACGACCAGCCAACGCAAGTAGCGAAGCTGAGTCACCTTCTGTGAGGATGAGGGTACACTTCCAGCCGTCCTTCGTGCCAGCCTTGTTGGCATCCGTGAGCTTGGAGTTGTTCATGCGCTGACGTCTGTTGCCATCAGACTTAGCCAGGACCTTGTCGGCCTTCTGCTGCGCGAAGTGAATAATGTTGTTGACCGCCTCCGTCTTCGCGATATCCTTCAAGAACTTGTCGCTGACTTGAGGCTTGCTGCCGAAAGCGCTAACTTTCGTTGTGAGCTGCTCCTTGGTTTGCGATGTGAAGGCGGGGTTGACAATCAGACAATTGACAAACAGGAAGATGTGGTTCTTGATCTGCGCTTTCTTGAGCTTCACGCCACCCTTGTTCTTCTTCATGACAATCTCCTCGAGTTTGTCGATGATTTGATCCGCAACGTAGTTGACGTGCGAGCCACCGTGAGTAGTCGCAATGGAGTTTACGAAAGACACCTGCTGGAAAGCACCATCTGACACGGCGAAGCCAATCTCCCAACGCTCGTGAGGGTTGTCGGTCAAGATGACCTGTTCAGGCGCAGTGCCGTTGTCGGCAATGTTCTCGGTCTTGATGGCCTTGGTGTACATTTCCATGTACTGCTTGAATTTGTTGATCTTGATTCGTTCGCCGTTCAGGTATACCTTGATGCCAGTGCATGTGCCAGCCATGTCGTAGACACGGCGCTTGACGAGAGCCTCGAAATCATCATCCATCTCTTTCATGCCAAATTTACTAAAATCAGGCTTGAAAGTAATTTTTGTGTAGTCATCGCCCTTCGCCTTGTCGATACGCGCTTTCTCCATGTTGCCCATGTTGTTGCGCCATGTTTGACGGTACCTCTGCTTCGATTTCGAGTCCACTGTGTCCAGAGAGAATTCCGTACTGTAGATGTTGGTGAGCTTGGCACCGTAACCGTTGCGACCACCGGTGACTTTGGCTTCTTCGTCGTCGTAGTTTGAAGACGTGAGAAGGTGACCGAAAATCATTTCGGGAATCCAGATGCCCTCTTTCTCGTGCATCTCAATAGGGATACCACGACCATTGTTGCGCACGGATATCATGCCCTCCTCGCGGTTCACTTCCACACGCATTTCGTTCATGTTCTTGTCCCTCTGCTTGTTATCCGCAGCGTTGACCAAGATTTCGTCGAAGATCTTGTACAGACCAGGCACGAAAGAGACTTTGCGGTTTTCCATGGCAACAGTTTCCGAGTTGAAGACCCACATCTGCTCCGTTGTGCTCTCGACTGAGCCAATGTAGGTATCGGGACGCTTCAAGATGTGCTCCAGCTGAGTGAGCTTCTGGTACTGATCCGTCGCCCCCTTCTTCGTGGCCTTAGGCTTGCCCTCTGCAGCCCCATCGACAGCATAGCTCTCGTTCTCCATCTCTGCAAGGGGCTGGCTGGCTGCCTTCTTCGCTGCGGGCGCCTTTTTCTGCTTCTTGGCGGAAGGGGGTGTATTTGAGAGAAGGGTGTCGTCGTGCATCGAGTCATCCATGTCCTCGTCGGAGTTCTCGATATCTGAATCAGGTTTTGCGCGCTTCTTGGGCGCAGCCTTTGCGGGAGCTTTGGTGGTCTTAAGGGTCGTCTGCTTCGTTGCCTTGGGCTTTGGTGCTGCTGCTTTCTTCGCGGGTGCTTTAGCTGGAGCCTTCGCCTTCTATTCACGTGTCAGCATGTGACTCTACAATCATGTGAGTGGAACACTCCACTCACAGCCTTGGGCGCAGGCTCGAAGTCACTGCTGGCGTCCATCTCGAACGCGGATTCGTCCGAGTCCATCCTGCTGATGAGGGGTTTTGAGCTGTATGATTAGTAGACTTGCGCTGAACGAATCACCGAAGCCTCGTCATGCGCTGCGAAGAGAAAGTAAAGCAGAAATTGTCAAGGAGTGAGCGCTAAACTGCGCGGAAGGGCGCTTGTTGTTGTACTGTTGCAGCTAAGTTTGTTTCTGTTTACCTTGAAGCGCTCGGCGATCGGCGTTTTGGCGCGCGGGAAGCACGTCCTGGACGCGCTTCATGCAGGGAATGATTACCCGCAGAGCCTCATAGAAGCACGTGACGATAAGTGAAATGGCTAATGACATATGAAAGGCAAGTGAGTAGTGCGATGATTGTCACATGTACGACCGGCACATGGGAGCTATCGATATAAGAGATCTTTCGATCCCCAGGACCGTCGTTTCCCGATTGCCATGCGCTCAAATACATACAATGACACAGATAATCAGTTCGCCGTGCCGTGATACGTCCCAATTTGCGGCCGTCGCGAAGAAGATGCGATGTCTATGCCAAATTCATGGTTTATTGTCATTCGCGTTTCTTATTCATTGATACAATCATGACTGTGCAGCCTTGCACACATTCAAAGTCTCCCAACGCCTCGCTAACCCATAGCAAAGTAATTATCCCAAGCAAGCTCGTCTTCTTCATTCCGCGGTGACTCTCGCCTGCTTAGAAGATGTTCCCGTCATTCTCGACTTTCACCTCGGGCACACCCATGCCATCTTTGGTCTTGCGTCTCTTCTCATTCCTCTTCCGCCTCTTCTCCTCTCTTTCCTTCTCCTCGATCTCCCTCGCATTCTCAATCCTCGTCCCAAGATCCACCGCATCTTTCGCGGTCTCCTCGTCTCGCTTCCTTTTCAACCACTCGAACCGATCCTTCACCTCCTCGAGCGTCGCTCTCCGCACCTCGCCACTCTCTCCAGTAGCAACAAGATGCTGCTTGCTGTTCAGATGCTCCACAAACTGCAGATTGTCCTTGAACGTCAAGTCGCAAGCATCGCAGTAAAAGCCCGCGCCCTTGCCTCGTTTCCCTTGTCCTGCGCCCGCCGGCACAATTGACGTCTTGCCCACCTGGTCGGCCACATTGAGGCGAGCCTTGCGCGCTTCTGTATCTCGCGCGTCAGGCGGTGTCGAGGCGCGGCGAACGTATTTCTTTCCAGCTGCGGCGGCTTCGTGGCGCGCTTTGCCTTCTTCTTTGATGCGCTGGTCGCGTTCGACCGCTTTGGCGGCATACTCGTCGCGGTCCCATGTTTTGCGAAAGGCGGTGTCGCCGCCTGTTGAAGTGCCGTATGCGCCTGCTTTGCGGTCACCCATGGTTTCGTTGCGTTGTGGTAAGTGTTTGTGGCAGCTGGATCTTTCAAGGCGTCAGGTGCTTGAGCTTGAAGCCGACCTGCCGATTGCGAGACTTACCCTAACCCTGACCCTAGCAACACCAACACATTATACGATCCGATGCAATTCAATCCAATTATTGACAGTTTCAATCAATGCAAAGTCAGTCTTAAGCCGGTTCAATGCATGCTAATGCCAACTCGACCGCGTCCCATGCTTTGATTGATGTGGCTCGATTTCTCTTCGTCACAAGCAGCCGTCAACTTGTGATCATGTTGACATGTACACGCCCACATCCTGTAGTACAGAGGCGTAAAGACTTGCGATATAATTCTTCGTCAATGACAATGTTCAATGATAATACAGGCAAGCTCAACACATAGCGACTGAACACTTGACTGGTGATGAGCAAAATGATTGATGCGAGCCGAAAGTTATGAACAAGGCACCACTGCATGACATATTTAATCTACAGTAAGAACCTGGGCATCCAGCAACTGCACTGGTGACGGCACTGGCCGCAGCCCGAACGATTATCAAACATTAAGCGCCTCCCAGCTAAGAACCAGAACCTGCCAAACACGAGAGCACGCTGCGAACGCATGGGATGAGAAAGAAAAAGGCTCGACATCATATCCACAATCCCTCCGCTCTTCCGTCAAGGCGTCATCACCTTCGCCTGGTTGGTACTGGCAGTCCTCCTTCCCCAGAACCATCCTCCAACCGTGCTCGCAGCAGACGCGACAGCCGGCTTCGCCTCCTTATCCGGTGTTTCTGATCCGTTCAGACTAACACCGCCGTCATCTCCAGGAGTCCCAGGGAGACTGTCCTGGCTCTTCTCCGCGACAGCCTTGCTCTCTGCAGCCTTCCAAGCCTGAGTCTCGGCCTTCGCCGTCTCCAGCTCCGCGGTAATGCGACGAAGGGCTTCTTCCTGGTTTCGCTTCTCCTCCTCCTGCTTCCGCCTTTGCACGGCCAGACTGCGGCGGAGCTCGTCGACTTCTTGTCGCGCCTGCGCTTCAGATGTCTTCGCATTGACGAGCTCGAGGAGGAGGTTTTCATCGGCTGCAGGTTCAGGCTCAGGTGGCGTCTGTGCCTGCAGGGAAGAGGTTCTATCGCCGAACCCTCCGCTGAGGGGCGTCGGTGAGGTGACAACGGGCTGCGAAGGGGACGGGTTGCGGTTAGTAGAAACCGATCTCGCAGCACGCAGAGACTGCACGGATGAGCTGCTCTCGCGCCGGCCAAGTTTGAGCTCACGCAAGCCAGACGGCGCTGCGATGGGTGAATGCATGGACACGCGGCGATTGTCGTTCGACATGTCACCGCGTCCGAGCGCATTGACGTCGTTGCCGCTCTCTGTTCGCAAGAGTAATTCTCGACGCTCGATCACACGAGCCTGCGCTTGCAGCTCGCGAATCGTGTGCTCGAGTCTTTGGCGCTCTTTGAACTCGTCGCTGACGCGTGTGCGGAGCTCGCTGACTTCACTCCGTATGTCTTCGTTCTCGGCCTGGAATGTTGCGAGATTGGCTATGAGTTCTCTCGACCTGCCTTCTTCCCCGGCTAATTGGTCTCTCAGGCGCGAGATTGTGTTACGGAGCTGTGCCTTGGTCTCCAGACTGGTCGAGAAACGCGCGTTGATCTGAAGCCTGTCGTTCACTCTTTCCAGAATGTCGTTCAATTCTTGCTTGGGACCATTCTGCGGCTTGACTGGCTGGCTCAGTTGGCGATGGTGAGTATGATTGCGAGGCGGTGGCTGCATTGTGCGCCTTCGCTCCTCGGGAGTCGTACTTGATTCCTCCTCGCCGTTCTGGATGCGATTCACGAGTTGGCGCACGACACGGTGGTCATCATTTCGGTCTTCGCGTTCCTTTTGCAACATCGCAGCCAGCTGAGCATGTTCCCTCTGCATCTCGCTAAGAGCAGTGAGCAGATCCTCGATCTGGCTGTGCATGTCCCTGTCCTCTTTGCTTAGACCCGGTACGGGCGTAGCGGACTGCGTGCGTACCGAGTCCGCCTTGGATTTGAAGCTCATCGTCTCTGCCATGCTCTCTCGTGCCATGTCCGCGTCAGTCTCCGTGGGTGCTGTGCTAGCGAGACTAACTACGCCACTGCTACTGCCATCATTGCTGTCGTTGATGGTGCTGATGCTTTGCTTGCTGGCGCTCCTGCGCAGTCTAGAATTGCGGTCCTTTTCTGCAGAGTTGGGTGAGAGAGTACTGGTGGATTTGGTAGAAGAGTGTGATGGCGCCCAAAGCCGCCCCAGGAATCTGCTTGCAGCCGCTTGCACGTCGGGCAAGAAGCCAGCCTTTTCGCCCACAGCCTCCTTGGACTGCATCTCGAACTCCTTTTCAAGCTCAGCAAGCCGCGCGTGTGTGATAACGTCATCGAGGCTTGTAAAGTCGTCTACCAGCTCGTCTGCGTTGCAGCCATAGCTGTCAAAGACCGTTCGGCCGAGCAGTAAGTGCATCACCTCTTCGAACTCTGAGCTCGCGAGAAGTTTCTGCTCGTTTCTTCGCATGATTGCGAGAGCCACGCGCATGACGGTCTCGTTTGCTCCTTCGGCGAAGATCACGTCGTACATGCGGAAAAGCATCGGCAGCGGGCATGTCACAGCAAAGCAAGACAAGAACCACTGGCTGAGATACGCCGGCTCGACACCCATTTCGTTCAAGTGATTGGAGAGATCCGGGCAGAGCTGCTTCAGAAGCGCACTGAATTGGTAGATCCTCATGTGAAGGCCGGATAACGATGGGAGGAATGATGGCTGGAGCGAATAGTGATCCATCAGACGGACGAGGGTGCAGAATGCCTCCCTCTCGCCCATGTTCATCAAAAGCGGTCCCACCAAGAAGCCCAATCCTTGACAATATCCGATGTCCTTGTCGTGAAGAGAGAAACATTTCAGCACTCGGCCCAGCATCTTCTGGCCGTCACCCCCAGCGTCGCGGAACAAATCAACGCCAGGGAATGAGCGACCGACGTCCTTATTGATAATGCCCTCATACGGGCTCTTCTCGTCCAGTAGGCGATCGAAGGCGTCCTCCAGCGATCTGTCTCTAGCACCGGCCATGCTTGCCCAGACGACACCACGCAGCGGCGGCGGAATACCGGCTCGGATCTTTGATGTCGTTAATGTCGGCAATCGAGCAGCTGTAGATGGATAATCCTGAACAAGCGCGGTCCAGAACTCAAGCTCAGTCATGGGCGGTGGCTCCTCGGGCAGCATCTCAGGAGCCATGCTGTACCGAATTGAGGGTGCATCGGTCTGCGTGACAAGCTTCCTGAGATGGGCCATGCTGGGTGGCCGGCTCTGTCCTCGTCCCCTTTTCTTGACGTGCTTGTGCGTAGCAGCCTTTGGATCTGAGTTGAGGATCGCGTTTTCCTGTTCCAGACGGGCCAGCAGAAATGCCGTAGAATCATCCTCGGCGCCTTCGGGAATCTCCTTGTCTGATTTTTCTTGCCATTCGTGACGTTCCAGTTGTTTCCAGTCTACCTCGTTAGCCTCATCTTCGGAGGATTGTGATCCACGCGTAGGAGTGACATTGCTGCTCGCTATGCTTTGAGCGCGAGATGATTCATGCCCTTTAGCCGCGGAAGTAACACCTTGCGCAGCACCCATAGTTTCTCCTTGGAGAAGCTCCGGGGTCACTGGAGCTGAGGGTTTGTTCGCATCAAATAGCGTACTCTGTCTTGCTGGCTCCCAACCGCCCTGAAGGATCTCGAGACTGCTAGGCCTTCGAATGTGCTTGCTTCCATTGTTTCGAGGAGTTGCGAGAAAATCTTCGACTTGCTCGGCCGAGAGGTGATCGTAGGACATGTCGGTTTCGGAGAGTGGGACCGATGTCATGCTAGCATTCGAAATGCGGATCCCTTCTGGTGTGGTCGGCGTTTGTGGATTGGGTGATTCGACAAGCTCTGATGCTAATGAATCTGTGCTCTCTCCGTCTGACACTTCTGGGGTGGTCTCGCCCTCATTTGTGGTGTTGCTTGTGTCCAGAGAAAGCTTCTTATCCTGTGACGATCCGTCGTCAGACAGCGCCTTTTCAGTGGGGTCGTCCGACCCTTCACTGGTGTCGAGAGAAGGGCGATTAACAACGTCGGATTCAGGCGATGAATCTCTCACAGCGTCCGGCTTGTCTGGCTCCTCATCAAGCGATTTCCTCTCGATACTGCTCTCGTCCTGCTTGTCCGAAACCTCGTCTAGTGACTCTCTCTTGACCACGACATCGTCCTCCTTGTCCAAATCCTCATCTAGTGACTCGCCCTTGACCACGACATCGTCCTGCTGGTGCAAATCATCATCCAGGGACTTTCTTCCGACCGCACTGTTGCCCTGTTTGTCCAAAGCCTCCTCGAGCGGCTTCCTTTCGATCGCTTTCTCGTCCTGCTTGTCGACGTCCTTATCGAGCGCCTGTTCTTCCACCAAGCTCTCTTGCTCTTTCGCTTCTGTTTTGTGATCGCCAACCTCAGACCTTTGCTCCACTGAACCAACTGTCTTTTCCATGCTTTGCCGTTGTCCCTCACTATTATCATGCACTCCTTCTTCAACGACCTGCTCTTTACCCGCAGCGGTGGACATGGCCGGCTGGTCGGCTAACATTTTGCTTTCCTCCTCGTGCATCGTTGGAAAGCGGTTCACAATGGACCGGTCCAAGCCAGCAGGACCCCGGAACTATGCCCTAGGGAAAGCCATGTATCCTTGTCTGGTCTGTTCTTAGCAATTTCGCCAATGGCGTCCTGTTGCACGCTAGCGAGAACCGCTGTCCAGAGAGCGTCGTGGTCGTAACTGGCGGTAAAGAACGAATGGTTAGTGCAGCATAGGAAAAGAGAAAGTAATAGCTTGAATAGCAGAGACAAGCAGCACCGGCCGCGCAGAGAGTCTTGTCTTCCCCAGCCTAAGACATCGATCAGGAGGGCACCGTTGCGGGCACGTTCGAGATGCCCCTTACGAACGCGGATCGCATCGCGTGGGCACGTGCGGCCGCTCGCGCGATGAACTTTATTCCACTCCACCCTTTATGCACAAGATGATAGTGTGGATTCGATTGGCTTTGCGATACAATACTTCCATTTGCCGATTCTCACAGTAGAACGTGTGAATCACGCATGCGATGGGGTACCGATTCTATTCCAGCTGTTGAAACAGGGCACATTTTCACCCCACGCATTCAAAAGTCTGTCGCACCACCCACCTCATCAAACCCAGCAGCGGGGTCAACACTTGGGTCGTTCGCGCCGACAGAACATGACCGACCATGACGGATGCGACCTTCACTTTCACCGAGATTTTCAAGATATGTGGTCGAGCAGTGGTCTTATCATCTTCATGCCAGTCGGAAATGACACCTCTTCCGAGAGAGTCACAGGCAACGCGCCGCGAGCCTTCAGATGTGCGTGGTCGATGAACCTACTGGTAATAGAGCGAATAAGATCCGAACGAAACGAACACAGATGGGTACGACTGAGACCGGCTCGCATATCAGATGATGCTACATTCAGGTACTTATACACCGAAACGCATGTTTTTTGATTGGAATCACTTGATCCTGCAAGGTACCTATTTAGGCGAGACGGATTTCGAGCTTAAATCCGATCCATGTCCGCTCGTTGAACCTCAGCTGTGATGCTCGTTGAAGCAGCCCACGGCCTTCTATACTCTGAAATAAGAAAAAGACAGTGCTCATGAATGATCTTTCTCATACCAAATCCCGTCAGCATCATCGCGCGCAACCGTCAAGGCCTTCTGCAGGCTACACATCGTGACCGACCAGCTTTTGGCAGCCCGGGATTCAACAGCGGAGAAGGCTGCGTTGAAGACGCCTCTTGAGGCTCAAGCCGGCGTATCCGAAATCATGGAGACAACGGGGACACCTGCAGCTTACGGACTAGCCTGTCAGGAATGCGTTCGAGCCAAGTGCAAGTGCGTCGTGGGCGAACAGGGCGAAGCATGCGAGCGGTACGCCCATGATATTACTTGATTGCATAAGGCGGATGATGATCAAGCGTATAAGAAGGCGTTGATCGCTAACACCAGCTCAGCTGCTATCGTCTCAGAAAGACGTGCCTATCCTCCACCAGTAAACGCAAGCTGAAGTCTGATAATGTTCGATCTGGACGAGTCGCAAAATCGCCTGCTGCGTCAGACACATCTCGTCTCGAGCGAAAACTGGATGATCTTGTTTCCATGCTTTCAACCACGAATGCGATCAAGACACCTGCACCTGAAGCCGTAGCATCGTCGGGCATCGACTATCCTGGAGTTACTCTGGAGGAGACAGAAGCCAGCCTTGCCGACTTTGATGCTCACATGCTCAAGTTCTTGCCCTACATATTCATCCCACCCGACACCACCGCAATACAACTGTTGGCGCACAGACCTTTCTTGATGCTTTGCATGTGCGCGATATCGACGAGACATGTAGCCCGGCAGCTACAGCTTTTCGAGATCATGCGTGAAACGTTGGCCCAGAAGCTCATCGTCAAGCCTGAGCCGTCTATCGACCTGCTTCTCGGCTTGCTCACATTCCTTGGATGGTAAGTCCGATTGACATCATGTGGCTTGTTGTAGATCTGACTTAGCTACTTCGCCATAGGCTTTCCTGCACACCCAGGCCATCGATCGACACAATCAAAACTGCTGCTTCCATCTATAGCCGACTAGCGTTATCTATGATAACCGATCTTGGGCTCAACCACTCGATGCAAAATGATCCGCCTCATATGCGCTGCTTCCACTTACTGAATCCGAAAGCGGACTTGAGTATCGAGCGAACAATGGAGGAGCGAAGAGCCGTTTTAGCTTGGTTTGTAATATCATCAGGGTGAGTGGTAGGACTAGATGGATCGTTTGAAGTTGCCACACAGTCAGGTCTCAACCCTCACTCACAAGGTCCTTAGCTAACGTACACAGGCTGGTGAGGTCCGACGCCCTGCGCTGGACAGCTCACATGGAGGATTGCCTTCGCGCTCTGGAACGGAACCCAGAGTCTCCGCTCGACGCTGTTCTCGTGCAACAAGTGAAGATCAGCCGCATTGTCGAGAAGGCGAATCTGTCTCTGGTGAGTGTAGCGTGCAGACTGAAGCTTCATCAGACTGACAATGTGTGATTTCAGCATTATCACACCACGTTTGAAGCAACACAAGAGAATGAGTCGCTGCCGATGATTTACATGCAATCCATGCAAGTAGAGTTGGACAAGCTCAGAAATGATCTGTCCGCCAACATGCAAGACAACGGTAGGGCGAATGTTGTGCTGTCACTTTCATAGAGCTGCAGGCTGATTAGTTCATAGTGACTTTGCGTGGTTGGCACCACGCCGCAAAACTCCAGATTCGATGCATGGCAGTGTCATGGAAATCATTGACGGTGGACTGCAACCAGAACCCAATGCAGCTCACGAACTTGACCGCTTGCCTTGATTTGATCCAGACGGTGTTTGACAACTTCTTCGAGATCAAGACGAGTGACGTGATTGGCATCCCTTTTGCTATTTTCACACAGCTACGCCTTTGCCTCGGTCTTCTGTACCACCTCTCAACCATGGAATGTCCCGGTTGGGATACTGGAGAGGTGCGCCGACAAATCGATATCCTTGCGATCATCGACAAGACAATCGACAGATTCCAAGAAGCTTCCAGAGAAAGTGATGCCTATGGAGAAGATTCTCTGAGACGAATAACGGGCCATCTGCAGGTGATGCGCTCAACGTGGGCAGTGAGAATCCAGCAGACGGACAGTCAAAGAGCCACCTTCACAATGACACCGGACTCAGTTGGAGAAATAGGCGTGGCGGAGTTACCGCTTCTTGATGATTTCCTCGATATGGATTGGCTGATGAGCTCTCTTTAACCACTAGACTTCCTGTATTGGTGTCTGCATGGTGTGGATCTGTATCAAGCGAGGTCCGTTACGTAGATCACAGCATAGCAAGAGCTTCGCAGTGTTCATAACACCACAGCTGTATGGAAAAGTAGTTAGCAACGTGTTGCCGTCCGTTTGTGTAAAAGGAGGATGCATGGGGCAAGCCACCGCGGTTCATGGGGGCTGGCTGAAAGCCAATCCGAGGGAGGGACAACCAAAGACCCTGAAGACGGTCGGCCGTAGCGGGCCGAGGCTGAGGCATGCGTCCAACAACACAACTCGAGGCGCGCAATTCTCCATCGTGACTTTCTCACGCTGCCCACGACTCGTGATACCGCCCGCTGGCTGCCATGGGATCATAAGTGCCACCTCGCCCCAGCTCATACCATCCCGCCTCCTCTCCTTTGCCTACCGTCGCCGTCAGGTAGACCTGCGCCATGCTCGATCCCAACCCAATTCAGGCGCCCGTCGCCGTGCGATCTGCCTTCCAGTACATCGCCGACTTGTGCGCTCTGCCCACCCTTCCTCTGCACGCCCACGAGGTTCTCTTCGCTCTTGGCCTCTACACCTTCATCGCCAACGTCGTCTCGCCGCTCATCTCCAACCGTTTCTGCCCGCAGACTTACCAGAAGCTCAACCGCCGCACCAGGATCAGCTGGGATGTGCACGTCGTCTCGTTCGTGCAGAGTTGCCTCATCAACACTCTCAGCTTGTACGTGATCTTCTTCGATGAGGAGCGCAAGACTTGGCGCGATCCCAACAACTGGGAGAAGAGAATTTGGGGCTACGATGGCATGACCGGACTGCTGCAAAGCTTTGCACTGGGATACTTCCTTTGGGACTTGTACATGTGCGCGCGGTATGTCAAGGTCTTCGGTGTGGGAATGCTCGCGCATGCTGTCTCAGCTGTGACAGTCTTCTCCTTCGGATTCGTGAGTTCTCTCCTTGATCTAGTCTTCAGTTTGACATGCTAATCACTGAGTGGCAGCGTCCGTTCGTCTACTACTATTGCCCCGTGTTCCTTCTTTACGAGCTTTCGAGCCCGTTCCTCAACATTCACTGGTTCTGCGACAAGCTTGACCTCACCGGTTCCATCTACCAGGCTGTCAACGGCGCTTTCCTCACCACCACTTTCTTCTGCTGCCGCATCCTCTGGGGCAACTACAGCAGCTACCTGGTCTTCAAAGACGTCTACCGCGCAATCAACGAGGGATACACTGTGCCGAAGAAGTTCATGGATCTTGCCGCCGAGTTTCCGCACCACGGTGACCTCTCACACCCCGTTGGCCAGACCACGGCCTTTATGGAGCTGCGCTACCTGCCGCTTTGGCTCGGTGCCGCATATCTTGCCTCCAACATCACTCTGAACCTCCTCAACGTCTTCTGGTTTTCTAAGATGATTCAGACGATCCGCACCCGCTTCCCTCCGCCTTACGGCACCAAGGGCTTGGGCAAAGAGGTCCACTACCACCCACAAGAGAAGAAGCCCATCAAGAAGCAGGGCAGCGTGCGCGCAGCAAGAGAGAAGGCGGAGGCGATCATGGAAACCCACCCGGAGCAGGCGCCGGCGGCCGATGGATACTCGAACGAGCCCACCGTCCAACGTGCTCTGTATAATGACGGACACAAAGGAGTTGAGGTGACCGGCTCAACTACTTCTCAGCGTGCTACTAGGAGCAGAAGGAGGGGCTGAAGGGTGTGTAGATACTCCGCATTGGGGTTATTTTGAATTGATTGTTTGGCATGGGAGCGAGCGTTTGGCGTCCGTCACCTGACGTGGGTGGCCATTCGTTCAAGAGGCACTGGCCGTCACCACTAGGGTTGGTATCATGAGGTTGATTACGTCGATTTAACGAAGTAGCGGCGAATCTTCCATTTCTTTAGAAGGCTGGCTGCGCTGGCTATGAACTCCGAGAGTCACGACTTATTGGATTACTATTTAGATTAATTACAGAACTGAATTACTCGTTCAACTAAGCTACGGACATGCGCGGAAAGCATGCTTGTTGTTCCGCCACCGATTTCGAGTATGCGCTCAGAAGATCGCTATGGCGCCTGGCGGGCTGCCAACGCCACCCTTGACATGTAAGGGCGCGCTGGTTAGGAAGAATGTCCACCTTCCTTCCTTCTCGCAGACCTTGCTCAAAGTCTCAAGATCCCACATCTCGCCGATCGGAGTACCCCATTCCGTCAAGAGCCATTCATGCAGGCACCTGTGACGATACTGGTCAGTTCTCTAGAAACCTATTGCTAAAGCCACGAGGTGCGTACCATCCTGTCTCCATTGGCGGCGGCCAAGCCTCAAAGGCGACAGTGTCACCCGCCAAGGCAGCAAAGTGATGGCCGTACAACCAGCGGACTGTCGTCTCGTTGTTCTGCAGCCCGATCGCTTTGCTGGATTTCTCCGTGCCGTTGCGGCGCTCTTCCGGCGGAGCGTAGTTGTGCCAGCGGACGTAGCCCGATCGAATCATGAGAATGTCACCTGGTCGAGTAGCAGTGCCTTGCCACTTGAGGCATTCATCGATCTCGGATACGGGTATCTCATGGCGGGAGACAGCGGATGGCGGGTCGCCGTGCTTTTTCTCGTACTGTCTTCGTCAGTATATTCGAAGGCAAGACAAGCTGCAAGATAGCTATACCCAGCTAAGCCAATCGACCAACACGCCTCGCCCGACTATGCCTCCTCTTTCGCACCAGTTGTGGATACCATTCTTGGTAGTCTGGGCAGCTTCCTCATGCGAGAGGCCGTTGTAGTACATCCGCGACTTCTGGTGAGCGAAGTGTTTCAGACTATCCCATTGCGAACCCGACTGCGTGTTGATGTAGACTTCATCGTCCAACGCCGCGAACCCTAGTGACGCCAGATCAACCACCTTCTGCTCAAATTTCTTCCTACCAAAGCCTGGGAACTCGACGTTCTCCAAGCACCAGTCGAGCTGCACGTGTTCGCCCGTTCGGATCTCGCTCGCGGCGCGGCGGACGACATCGGGGCTTAGCAAGTTGAGCGTGCCTACTTCATCACGAACGCCGTTCTTGTCGAAAAAGCCCCACAGGCACCCTTGCGGTTGGCCTTCCACCTTTGGGAGCTGGTCAAATTCTGGAAAGTGGTGGGTGGATGTTCCCGTGAGCGAGCTAGCGATTGAGGATATGCGGTCCTGAGCCTTTTGGAAGACCGTGCGTTCCTTGCCGTCGGCCATACTTGGTCCTAGAGTTTGTGGAGCTGCATGGAACGCACGAAGGATGGTGAAGAATGTTCTATATACCTGCGCAGCACCCCGCTCATTGGGAGCACTGGAGCTCTGTCAATGCCCGAGGTCGATTACACATGCTTCCCCTCACACGGCAATGCGGAGGGCGACGGTTCATTTTTGTCGTCCACATGCCGTTTAAGCGACTCAGACCGGCCCTAGTCTGCGATCCCGATGTCACTGTCGCGCAATTTAAAAGCATTGTTTCGACACGCTGGTGAGAAGAAAGAGTTGACATCGTCGGTCCTTGGCTCAATGACGCCGCAAAGAGGCCGAAAAGTTTCTTCTCCACTTCCCCGGGCAATTCAAGCCGTACGGCCCACATCTCCCATCTTCTCCAAGCTACATACTGCAATTGCGACGACGATCGTCTTCCATAGCGTGCCGACAGCGACCGTAGTGTACCTCAAACGCCGAAGTCAGTACGCCCGCGATGACGCCGTTCTCCAGGGCCTCCGGGAAGACTTTCGGGCCAGTCCCAATGGCATCGATGAAGACATGGACATAACATATAATAGCAGGCGGTTTTCCTACAATGGCTACGATTTCACACGACTCCCACTCGATAAAACATCACCATGGCAAGCCTCGTATCCGGCCTTTTGAGCCTGCACGCTAAGCGTCAGGACGGCGGACTTGATTACAACTCTGCACCGCCTAATCTCTCTATTCTTGCAAACAACAGCATTTTTGAGACATGGAGGCCGAAAGCTCACGTTTTGCCTCCCTCCGAGCACATTGGTGATCCATGCAGTGAGTTACATCGCAGCCGGGGGCGGGTAACGTAGTAGCTGATCCCAATCTCAAGTGCACTACACCGACCCCAAAACCGGAACGTTCCACGTTGGATATCTGTACAGCTCGGACAACTCTTCTGGTGCAGCTGCTGGTATTACCAACGATCTTGTGACTTACCGCGACGTCAACCCCGATGTCCCGCTCTTCATTGAGCCCGGCGGAAAGAACGACCCACTTGCCGTGTTCGACGGTTCGGTGATTCCTGACGGCATCAATGGCTCAGCAACCCTGCTATACACCTCCGTCTCGTATCTGCCGATCCACTGGACCATCCCTTACACCAAGGGCGCAGAGACTGCATCTCTTGCGGTGACATCCGACGGCGGACGTAACTTCACCAAGGTCAATCAAGGTCCCGTCATCCCTGGTGCGCCCCAAGGCTCTAACCAGCTCAATGTGACCGCCTTCCGCGATCCCTTCGTCTTTCAGAACCAGTACTTCGACGAAGTGCTTGGCAGCAACAATGGTACCTGGTACAATGTCATCTCCGGTGGCGTGCACGACTCGCGATGCTCGCAATTCCTGTACCGCCAAGTGGATCCTGAGTTCAGGGATTGGGAGTACCTGGGCGAGTGGTGGACGGAGCCTTCGAACACGACCTGGGGCGATGGTACCTGGGCCGGTCGTTGGGGATTCGTGAGTACTTCTGGCTTTACAACAACAACAACGTGAGCTGACATCAAGATCAACAGAATTTCGAAGTTGCGAACGTTTTCACCCTGTCCGAGACCGGCTATGGCAACGAGGGCAAGTCCAGCGACTTCTTCACTACCATTGGTACTGAGGGAGGAGATTTCCCCGTCCCTCTTCAGAAGTCGCCGGACCACGACATGCTCTGGATCAACGGCAATGTATCCCTGTCTGAGAACGGCACCATCCAGTTTGAGCCTACGATGGCTGGTGTCCTGGATTGGGGAAGTGAGGCGTACGCCGCTGCTGGCAAGCTGGTACCTGCTTCTTCGCAAGCATCCAAGAAGAGCGGAACTACCGTTGACCGTTACCTGTCCTACGTTTGGCTCACCAACGACAACTATGGCCAGAGCAACTTCCCCAAGGCGCAACAGGGCTGGGATGGCTCGCTTCTGACCGCCCGTGAGCTGAGCAAGGGAACCATCCCGAACGTCGTCGACAACAGCCTTGTTCACGAGAAGGCTTCTTGGCTCGTCACTGGCCACGACAACAGCACCGGCACCGTCGAACTCACTACCCTCCGCCAGTGCATCGTGCGTGAGCTTTACAGCGCTATCACCGACGACGCGCAGGAGACATACCACCAGCCTGCACGCAATCTCAGCTCAAACGCGGACCTGGACATCGCTCCCAAGTCCAAGTTCTACGTCATGAAGGCTAGCATCGATTTCCCCAAGTCCGCTCGTGGCAACGACAGTGATGTCAAGGCTGGCTTCAGGATCCTTGAGTCCGAGCAGGAGTCGACGAGCATCTACTATCGTGCGTATAAGCTCCAACAATTACGCGGGAACAACTTGCTAACAATGCACCGTAGAATTCAACAACGAGAGTATGATCATCGACCGCGCCAACTCCAGTGCCGCCGCCGCTCTGACGCCCGGCATTTTCACGACTGTCGAAGCTGGCAAGCTCAGGCTTTTCGACATTCGTGAGCCCTCCGGCAGCTCCAAGGTCGAGACTCTCGAACTGACCATCATCGTCGACAATGCCGTGGTCGAGGTTTGGGCCAACGACCGCTTCGTCATGAGCACCTGGGTTTGGTAAGTCATGTTGCAATACTTGTTCCGCAAGTCGGTTTGCTAATATCTCAACAGGTCCTGGTACAGCGCCTCAAACAAGCTTGGTTTCATTGTCGAGGGATCTGAGGAAATCAGCTTCGGCAATGTCACCGTCTACGAAGGACTGGTCGATGCTTGGCCGGAGCGTTCGGACTAGATGATGTAGGATGCGGATGGTTCGAAAAAAGGTGACACGGCTGTAATAAAAGTTAATCAAGATTGGCGACTCTTTATCGGAGAGACACGCTATCTTACTACCCAAATCTCAGGTGATCCACACAGGCGTCTGGTTATTGAAAAGATAAGACGGTACTGCCTGGCCGGGTCCTGCGCGTCCAACGGTACCCATATCCCAAGCGACGCCGCGCAACATCAAGACCCACCAGGCATCTACAATAGTAGCCTCCGGTAGGCTGTTGTCTCGGTCCCGGAAATATTTCACGACGCCGAAGTCTGGATGATCAACGTGTTCCGCGTACGCGATACCGTACTCGTACATGTTCTGTCCGAAAAAGTACGAGTGAACGCCGTCGAGGTCGTACTTCCTCTTCAGTGCTTCTTGGCCGACGTCCGCCTTCGCATCTTTCTGTTTTCTCAGCATCTCGTTGACGACCTCGATCGCGTCGTGGATCATAGACAAGTGTGCTGCAACGAGTCGAGTGTAGGGTGTCATGCCGTTGATCTCCCAACTGCCAAATCTCATTGATTCTAAGTACTCGGTCGTCCAGTCGAAAATGTCGCGAATGCCTATCAGGTAAGCTCTGGATTTCACTGGTTTATCCCCGCTGTTAGACAGATTTGAATCCTGCCATCGGGAGAAGAAGTCTTCTTCATATTCGCCGGAAGACAAAGCCTCGAAGCGAACCAGAGCATCTCGGAGTACCTTGCTCTCACTTTCCGCAAGGTGCGACACACGCTTCCGTAGACTGCGCAGAAGAGCATATCGGCCCTCCCACCAGTGAAAGACTGAGAACGGGCTTGCTTCACGCCAGTACCAGCAGTAATGGTTTGCGGCTGACGAGTCTTTCTGCGGGAGGAAAGTGCACGGCAATGTCAGGATATCGTTGTGCGTCAGACGACGGTCGCGCTTCATTATGCTTGACCGGATGTCGTCGCTGATCTCCAGCGCTCCCAGGATCTCGTCTTTGAGTAGCTCGCGATCTCGTCCGATGAGGTTGTAGTCTCGATGGACCAGGTACGGACATCCGGGAAGAACACCGCACATGAGTTTCTATATCGATGTTAGAGAATGCTTAAGAACGAGGGTGAGAAGGACAACACTGACATCGACAGCACGGCTGGGAACAAGATACGGCGAGGCTCCTTGTCCTCCTGCAGCACTGAAGCTGGCGAGAATCCCCAGGCCCCGAACCTCGGTCGATGTCAGACTGCAGCCGTTGCCAGAGGCTTGCATTTTGCCTTGACCGAGATCAAGTTCTGTCCACTCCATACCCAGCCGGAGCGCAAGCACTACGATGTCACCAACGGTGGAAGTGGCCAATGGTCGGACCATGTCTGGCATCAGGTCCCAACTCCAGGTTCGATAGATGACACCCACATCGGATCTCTGTTCGTTCTGGTGACCGACTGCGGGCCGGGCTTTCCTGATGGAAGACTTGAGCGCCATTGATCCGCTTGTGATCCGAGAAGGTCGATCTGGCCGATTACGGTGGAAGATCTTATCCGAAAACTCGTGCTCGAAGCAATGTTCGTCAGGCCAGTACTTAACGTACACGCTGTGCGCCTCGCGCAGCAACGTGAGCCAGGTCACCATGGACCCACTCCATACTTGCTGCCTGTTGGCAATGCGAACATGCGTAAATATCATCCGCGTTTCCAAGTCGGCCTGACTCTGCAAGTTGCTGAGCTTGCGGCCTGACGAATCTGTCCTTCTCACGCGGGTGGTATCGCTGTTTGGGTGTAGCGATAATTCCACTTCAGGGAAGTCCTTGCGATCTCCGCGCTGCAAAGACAACAAGCATGCATTGTCTCCAGCAGCCACTAACTCCAGTGGAGTGAACAGAACAATGTGCGGTGTCACGAACTGTGTTTCAAACCGGAATTCGGACCAGAGCCATCTGCGATGTCGTTTCGAAGACCAAGGCCCGATGATAGACTCAGCACACTTGCTATAACCTACTGCCGTGCTGAAGAGCTGAACCGAAGCCTGTGTGAGTGCTATGAGCAGTGCTATCAACGAAACAATAAGAGCGACGACTGCGACGTTGCCCTCGAAACTCATGCTTGTCAAATGCTGGATTTTTCATGCCTTTGTTTTTGCAGTATCTTTGACCAGCTTCAAATATCTTCAGCTCTCTTACCTTTCACACTCAGCCGCACGTACATGCAGTCGGATAATCCTTGCGATACAGGTTGCAGCTGGACTGTGCGTGGTCGACGAAAGCCCTCGCTTAGAGAGCAAATCATCTTGCAACGCTGCCGACCACGTCAGACCTATGCAGTGCAACCGAAGATCTTGCGATGCATCACAAGAATGTTTTCGATTAGATCCTGTGACTGAAATCCGATCAAGGGTTGATGGATTTAACACTTCAGAAATCAGATCATGAAGTCAAGTAGGTGGTTGGTAAGATGTTTCGGAGCAAAGAAAGCCCGAAAAGGGCGGCACGGCACCTGCCCCGTTGAGCGAGCGAAGTCGGCCTCGTACATCCGAATGACCAGCCAATCTGATGACTCCGAAAGAGAGCTGAGCGAACCCGGGCATAATTCAGTAACTTCAGTTTATACTTGACCGCTTACAAGGTTGCGCTGCTTGCAGTGTGAGATTCATCTTCTGAACAAACTGCTGCATGGCGTCAATTGCTGGTTCGCTTCGCTGGTTTTACAATGAGTTCGGCCTTGTGTCGATCCAGGCCACTGGCCGCAATGCCTATCTCATTATCACTGCGAGGACAATGAGGATGGTGTCTTTTGGCATGACACAGGTGATGCTAGGTATCTGTGTAGCTTCGAATGGTCTTGAGCTTGTGCTGATTCCAACATAGCTTTGTTCTTTGCTGAGCTGAAGTTTTCGGATTTTCGGATCGGCCTGTTCATGACACTCACACTACTCGGTGATGTTTTTCTGGGGATTCTTTTAACGATGATCGCTGACCGAGTTGGGCGGCGGAAGATCCTCTTCGCAGGCTCGGCCCTGATGATCGTCAGCGGTCTTGTTTTTGCGTACTTTGAGAATTTCTGGATCTTGCTTATCGCGGCCATTGTCGGTGAGTATCCAAGAAGACATTTTGGGGATTCAACCATTCTGACACTTCATAGGCGTTGTCAGCACGACTGGCGGAGATTTTGGTCCATTCCGAGCCATTGAAGAGTACTAAAATATTCCACCACTAATCGTTCCACCCATACGCGGCTAATAACATCCCTAGGTCCATAATTTCTCAGCTCACGACACCGACAAGTCGCTCGGATGTCCTAGCATGGTACGTGACGATCTCAACATGGGGCTTGTCCGTCGGTAGCGAAGCCGCAGGGCGAATCGTCGACTTCCTGCGCGACGAGAAAGGCTGGACTTTAGCCAATGCCTACCACTCGATTTTCATCGGTTACGCAGTTATGGGATTGGTGAATGCGGCACTGGTCTCACTTATGACTAGCGCCTGTGAAGCTAGCGAAACGTCCGACAAATACGAGCAAGTGCCACAGAACGAAAACGACGATGTCGAAATGGATGAACAGCCTTCATCAACGCAACCACCACGGAAAGCCAGCGAGCCATTGAGTTCTGGAAGCAATTCATGGTTGGCATGGGCCGGCAGCTGGCTGTCGAACATCTCGCGACCCACCCGCCACATCATGTACAAGCTCTGGCTCCTGCTCATGGCAGACAGCGTGGCTGACGGCATGGTCCCCTTCGCCTTGTGCAATTTGTGGCTGGAACGAGAGTTCAAGCCCTCCAAAGCAACGCTCGGCGACGTGACGGCCGTCAGCTACCTCCTGGCAGCCGTCGGAGGTGTCTTCGCTGGCCCACTGGCTCGCAGAATTGGTCTGATCAACACTATGGTCTTCACCCACGTGCCGTCCTCCGCAGCCGTGTTTCTGTTCGGTTTGCCGTCGCACTTCTGGATGTCCGTTATTCTACTCTTTGTTCGTGCCGGGCTGAACAATATGGATCAGGCGCCGCGTGCCGCGTTCATTGCCGCAGTCGTCAGGCCGGAGGAACGCACGGCCGTGATGGGCATCACGAGCACGCTGCGGACGCTGGCTGCTATGGTTGGTCCGTCTATTACCGGCGTTCTGGCGGCTGGCGACCGATTCTGGATTGCGTTCCTGGTCGCTGGTGCGTTGCGGCTGGCTTATGACTTCGGACTGTACGCGCTATTCGTAAACATGAAGCTGCATCAGCATGAAACTGTGCCGCCTGCGGAAGTTGTGATTGACAGCCGCCGGGCGAGCGATGTCAGTCTGGAAGAAGGAGAGGACGATGCGGAACAACGAAGGTAGTCTCCCGAGACGTGTTTTACGATTTGGTTAACGAAGAGTATGCGGCAAGTCTCTTTGTAATTTCATTATCTCTTTGCATAGACGTTGCACAAAGTTTCTTTCTACATATAGATCGAGTCGACATTCCATCAAGCATGATCAATAGCCGGCGGCCCAGAACCAATATCGACAGTGTAAATGTACAGAGGCTTCTGCACAAAACTCGAGCCATTGTTAAACGGAGTGCCACGGTTCAACTGCGCCGCCGGCATCCAGAGCCGCTGCTGTGTGTCGACCCACATGGCGTCGACCCAGAGCAGTCGTTCGTCGCGGATGAAAACGGTCATCGTGCCGTTTGGGAAGACCTTGAGGATGTTCTGGCGGTCAGTGTCGCTTACGTAGATATTACCTTCTGCATCGATAGCGGTGCCGCCTGGGATGGATGTCAGTACTTGTGATTGTCCAGCTTTTGGGAACGTTACCTGTCGACGGAGTCAAAGCGTACGGCTCCGTGTACTGCGACAGTACGCTCGCCATGGAAGAGTTGTAGAAAGCTTGATCCAGGTATTTCGTCTCGATCCGGTACATGCCGCCCGAGGCAGGTTGGTAGTAGAACCATTTCGCATCCGGTGATACTTCCAGTTGATCGGCGTAGATGTACTGAAAGTCTCCATCGGGACCACGCATGAGCTTGCCCTCGCCGGAGACAGGCATGTTGCCGCGCGTCGAGATGTCGTCTTCCAGGAACCGTCTAGCCGTACCAGAAGCGATGTCGAGCACGATCAATGCCGGCACGCCGGCATCGGTGAGGTACGCTTTGCCTGCAGCTGGGTTGAAGCGGACGTCGTCCAGTAAGCTGTTTGCGAGGGTGACATTGCCCATTGGGTAGACTTTCGAGACTTCGTTCGTGTCGAGGTCAATGACCACAAGTTTAGGGCCTTGAGGCAGAATCACCGGCTCGCCGAAAGAAGGGCTTCCGACGTCGACGATCCAGAGTTTGCCGTCGGGACCGATGCGCTGGCTGTTGATGCGTACGAAGTGGGTCGAGGGGTCCTTTGATGCATTGTAGGAGTTCCATTCGAGGTTCGGGTAAGGCGTGACCGAGCCATTCTGGTACTCGACCACTGTTGGGCCAGTTGATCCATCGACGCGAGCATACAGCAGGAACGTCCGGCCGTCGGGAGTTGTGCTGACGGCGTTGACTGGCGTCTCGGTGACAATGGCGGTGTTCACGCGAGGATCTTGCTGTGCGCCGACACAATAGAAGAGGACTGCTGCGCAGACGGCAGCCTTGAGGCCGAAGAAAGCCATGCTCATCTGTCGGAAAAGTGAGTATTGTTAGTCAATGCGAAGCAAGTCATTGATCGGTTGTAGATTTATACTGCGGATCTGTCAGGCCTCCGAAGTGACGTAAATAATTCGGCAGAGCGTCCAAGGATAAAACGCGATTACCGAAGGTTGGTCACACAAGGTTGATGATCAGCGTGCGGAGAAGAGGGGAGGAAAAGCGACCAAACAGTGCTGCGTCCAAAAGTCAAACGGAATGAACAAGGACTGCGAAAATAGAAAATGAAGTTAAAGCGTCATTAGAAATATCTCGACTCATGCAAACTCTCGTACAAAAAATGCCTCCCGTGGGTATCGCGTAATTTTTTGATGCCAAACCAGCCCAATGCCAAATAATGCCAAATAATGCAATGTCCAAAACTCCGGTCAATCATGCAAATCATTAGTAAGTGTCGTGTATGTGTATCATCTTTCGCTTCATGCGAATTCGTCCGATTAGTAGAGCGCGGATTGGAGGATAGCAGCGGCCTTGTCCTCGTAGCCACCGACGACGATGGTCAAAAGCTCTGGGTTGGTGCCTGTCACAACGCCGGCAGCATCGTGCTTCGGGTCGATTGTCACATCGTCGTACGAGAAGGCGTAGCCGCGGTGATCGATTTGCACGTCGTGGGTAATCTTAGAGTACCAGTTGAGGGAGGATGAAGAAGCTGTGTAAAAGTCAATAAGGTGCAGGCTGAGAAAACTTCCGATTCTGCTTACCAGGGTAGTACTGTGCAGGGTCAACACCCGGCTGGACATCGCCACCGTTGATGAGCAATGTGCCACGGTTGTAGGCTGCGCAAAGACGGGGAACGATAGCCTTGTGAACGTCGCTGTCGCCCTCTTGGATGGCGAAAGGACCAGTGTTGCATCCAAAGACATCCTCGGAGGTAGGAGGCGGGAAGGGACGGGTGTCGCCGTCGCACACGAGCTCCATGTTGCCGTTGGCACTAGCATTGGTAGATGCTTGCCACCTGCAGTCGACCTTGCCGGCAGGGGATTGGGTGTCAATGGTCAGGACGTCGCTCTCGTATCTGTCGGCAGTCTCGTTGGTGTAAGGGTACCAGTAGTTTTCAAACGCGGTCAAGTTGGTGGACAGGAAGCCTGCCGGGGAGACGACACGCATCAGATCGCCCTTGTCGTCGTAGACACAAAGCTCGCCCCAGGGCTGGCCATCCTTCGCAGCTTGAGCTTTAAGGTCGTCGCAGATTTTGTACTTGCCGGCTGTGGGCACGCCTTTTGCCTCCTGTGTGTCGTTTCCAGAACGGCGAAGCTTGATGCCAAGCGCCATACCAACGAAGTCGACGAAGCTCAAGTTAGCGTAAAGACCCCAGTCCTTGGAGTTCGTCAACTCGACAAATCCCCAGTTGGTGACGTTGTTTGGATCCATGCGGTTCAGAGCTGAAGGCTCAGCAAGACCTTGACCATCCGGCGTCTTGACGACAAACATGTCAAGGCCTCCGTCACCGAACCAAATGCGAGAGCTGTAGATGTAATGGGGCAGGGTGAATTTGGTCGTGCTGAATTGTGGGCCAAGCTTGTGCTTCACATGGTCAGGCAAAGGTGTCTTTTCTCCCTCTCCACCCTCCGCCTTGGGGTAGAACCATTCGTTGTTCGAGTCCAAAAGGATGAGTTGGCCTGATGCATCTTGACCGGTGACGTATGCGTAAATGTTGTCACTAGGCAGGTGGTTGATGAGCTCCAAAGGAAGCTTGCCGCCGGTAATGTTGTTTGCACCTTCGGCGGCTAACATAGTAGAGTTCGCAGCAGTGGAGTTGACTGCATTGTCATCTTGGTCAAGTGTCTGAGTTGCGTTGGCCGTAGAGTTCCATGATGATCCAACTGGGAGTGAAGAACCCAGCTGTGCCAGAAGTGTTGCGGATAGGGCGATGGTCGAGATGAGATGCATGATGCTGGCTGGGTGATGCTGGATGGAGACGACAAGGATCACACGGTTTCTCCATCATGCTATATACAGAGCCAAAATGCATAGTCGCGGTGTCGAGTGGCTGTATACAGAGGCTGGTTGTAAAAACGCAGTGGGCTGTAGTGAAAGGCCCACTGCGGGACTGTAAGACCGTAAGGTTGGGGCGCAAGACCTGAATGAGGCTAGGACGAGTGCACGTACAGTATCGAAGTATCGTGAACGCATTGACCTCACCCACCCGCGGCAGTGAAGTGCTCGAGGCCTGAGTACGGCCAGTGCTGCAGTACACATCATGGAACTGCATCTGCTTTCCGTAAGATAAGTGTGCAGCCAGTTCACCTCTATGTACTCGCATAATCAGCTCTCCATGACTTGTGAGTGTTTTCATTAATGCGACGAGCGAGGCATTGCGTTCGCCTATACCATTCCTTGGCAACGGCCGCTGAGCGTTGTCCAGCCGCATCCAGAGTCTAAATCGATGGCCGGCAGCCTCAAGGCCACTATTCCGAAACGAGTCTCTAAACAAACCTCTATCTCTCCGAACCCGCGAAAGTGGCGGGTAAGAGAAAATACTAGTTGCGCCAGTGCTGGGGATGAGTGCCGAGAGGTTGTTTCTTCGCAATGGGGTGTCTGAGACCTCATGTTCAGACGCGCGTCCGTGACGAACAACGTCCAACGGTTGCCATCTCTGCGTGAGGCGCTCACCTTCTAGAAAGTCGAGTTGCACTTGTGATGAAACCCCCCCGTCATGGAGCGAGTGCCGGTAAAAGGCTGTTGAGGCGTGTATAGATCGAGACCAGGCATTGTAGACTGCAATGCGCTCGAGGGCACGGAGATTTGGCGAGATGTGGCGCCATGCTCTTACTGACTCGAACACATTGTCGCTTGCTTGGCCCTTGGCTTGCGACGAAAGGCATAGCAGAGCGACAGCGTGGCGTTGGTGGGAGCGAGGAGAGGAGTTCGTCCAGCCATCCCCATTACCTGGTAAACAGATCTAGCCAGCCCTCCATGGTCCGTGCACCCAGCCGTTAGATCTTAGCCTCGCGCTCCACCGGCACGACCAGATACTCCTTTGACTTCGTCTGCACGTCTGCATGCTCGCCGGAAAACGTGGTGGTATGCGTGACTGATACGTGTACGTAGCGATGATGATGTCCGTTTTAGATTGCGTGGCCGCTGGGGAACGTGGAAAGGCTGAAGTATGTGAACGCTTTGCCAGTATCCCACCTACAGCCACTTCGAGATCAACGATCGAGCTAGTGGCCAGGACCGTTACGCCGCTGTCTGTAGTCAAGCCGCCGCGCGCTCAGCGATACGTTTGCTGCGTTGGCACAGGCGCTGTGAGAGGATGCGGTCAGCAGAATTTGACCCGTTGAGAATGTTCTTCCTTGGTCTTCGCATTGCCTCCTACGTTGACCGGAGAGCTACTTCAGCTGCTTACGTTCCTGCTGGCCTATTGTTCAGTCGCGAATGGTATTAGCCTTCCGAGCTCACAAGCACGGTATCCGAAAAGGCAGAAGAACATTGTTCGCGTGACTGTCGGAAAGAGGTGTCGTTACCGGGCCAGCACTGTCAACAACCTCGCCAAAACTGCCGCCGGTATTGTGAGACCAAAGAAGACCCAAACCCTGCATACGAAGCAGACATGAGAACATAATCTCGCCCAGGGAGTCCCCCTTGGTGCTGGGTATCGCCGAGCTATAGCAGGGGCGAGAGACAATAGACACGACTCTTTTGCGAGACCTGCTGGCCACAGTTTCCTCAGCGGTCATCGCATCCGGATAGACCGCAACGGAAAGGGAATGATGGCGAACATGAAAAATCCAGCATTGCCACCCTTGCAGGCTTCAAGCCTGAGCACGCATTCGAACGTGCGGTGAGATAATCAATGCCCAGCTATGCCCGTGCTTTCTGCACAGATTTCGGCCAGTTTATGCAACCGACCGTACATGGTTGCTGAGCCCGCAGTTGGCCGCACACTCTACCAGACAGGAGCTGCGTCTGCCGAGAGAAGGGCGAAAAGGAATACCAGCATCGTGGCGACGCCCAGCCCTTGGTATAGGACAACAACGGCAGGCGGCATGTTCATTTGTCTTGTCTGTTCGCCAAAGACAGGCGATGTCCGCAATCACCAGCGGGGTTCGGCGTCTCGAGCTGCAAGAACACGTTGAAAGTTTCGTCTGATGCACAGTCAGCATCGTGCGTCGATTCCCCTCATGTTCATGTTGCTCTGCGTGCTCGAGAGCGCTGTCATTGCAATGCCTGTATTTCCCTTGCTGTGATGTTCGGAAGGACACGCAACGCTTTGTCATCGCTGTGTGGGTTTCTCAACTCGTGGTGGAATTCTCGTCTGGCCGCTCGGCAGCCGGCAACAGCAAGCAAGCCACAGCAAGCTTCGGGCGGCGGCGGGCTGCGGCGTGGTCGCCGATCCAGCGATCATTTCTGCCCTAACGCGGTGTCACCGAACTGCATGTCGACCTCAGTATTCCCCGATTGAAAGTAGGAATGTGCACTTGAGACAGAATCAGGACATCAGACGAGTCGCGTGAAGCTCGCCTCAAGCTTCGTTTGCGCAATATGAAGGTCAACACGTGGCAGCAACGCAATGTGTAATAAGTCTCGGCGGGGGAGACTGCTCCGGCGACGTCAAAGTGGAGGCGAACAGAGTTTTGATATGATGGCATCCGGCGGCTAACTAGACGTAACGCTCATGGTCGAGATCCTTTATTTCCAGCTATGGTTGACTCGCCCGGGGCGTGCAGCTCTTCGTTCCTGTCCCTGATTGCCACAAGTAGGCCAATTGCGGACGTGCTGCAAACATGTGAATAGCTTCTGCAAAACCGCGGCCAACCACCGGCTCGCCTCGAAGCGACAAGGCAGCTCTGTTTGCAGCATCCGGCGGCACATGCTTGCAGCTCCGTCTCGCGAGGAGGGCGGGACGCGGTCAGAATAATGCACGCGCCGTGGGGATCGCCTCTGCTATTTGGCCGGCAGTGATGTCAGGGCCAACGTGGGACCAGACAGCTCCGAAGCTTCCCAACCGCGCAACCACGCAACCATTGCACGCGCATCCGAAGCTTCCGCGTACCGCGTCTACGGCAAGCCGTCATCAGGCGATGTCCGTGAAAGCACCTAGACGGAAAAGGTACGTGAACCAGGCAAGTGAGCTTTAGATACCTTACCCTCCCAAAACCGTTCTCTGTACCTCACCGAAGCACATTTCTCCCTCCCCCACCTCACCCACATACCTACCTACACCCAGTAAAATACAACCTCAAACACCAGCGCAATGGCGTCCGAAGTGGCCCAGCGCACCCTCACCGAAGGCCAGGGCGAATGGTCCGTTTACAACAAGACTCGCTCGACCGTCAGCGGCGAGCCATTGAGCAAAGATGAGCTCGACAAGCTCACCCGCTACTTCCACGCCACCATGTACCTCTGCCTGGGCATGCTGTATCTTAAGGAGAACCCTCTCCTCCAAGAAGAGCTGAAGAAAGACCACATCAAGCCAAGATTGCTCGGACACTGGGGAAGTGATGCTGGGCAGTCATTCACGTGAGTTGGTTCCACCTTTGGGCTCACATTGACGATTGCAAGGCACTGACCAATCGCAGATACATTCACTTCAACCGTATGATCAAGAAGTACGGTCTTGATGCGTTCGTCGTTTCTGGTCCCGGCCACGGTGCTCCTGGTCTCATCTCGAACTTCTACCTCGAGGGTGTCTGGAGTGAGACTTACCCCAATGTCTCCGAGAACAAGGAGGGCATGCAGCGATTCTTCAAGCAATTCTCTTTCCCTGGCGGACACGGCAGCCACATGACCCCCGAGGTAAGCACATCGCCTTTACAGACACTCACAGGCACAATTTACTGATCACAACTGGCAACAGGTAGTAGGCAGCATCCACGAGGGCGGCGAGCTCGGCTACTCGCTCTCGCACGCCTTCGGCGCCGTCTTCGACAACCCAAAGACCATCGCCCTCACAATCGTCGGTGACGGCGAGAGCGAGACGGGCCCGCTCGCAACATCCTGGCACAGCAACAAGTTCCTCAACCCGATCCGCGACGGCTGCGTGCTGCCTATCTTGCACCTGAACGGCTACAAGATCAACAACCCGACAGTGCTCGCTCGCATCGACGAGGAAGAGCTCATCTCGCTCATGCGCGGCTACGGCTGGACTCCCTACGTCGTGGCCGGCCACGACCTCGAGAGCATGCACCAGGCCATGGCGGCGACGATGGAGACGTGCGTGAAGGAGATTCTGAAGTTCCAGAAAGAAGCCCGCGACTCCGGCAAGGCCTTCCGCCCCAAGTGGCCCATGATCATCCTGCGCTCGCCCAAGGGCTGGACGGCCCCGCGCAAGAACAACGACGGCCACTACCTCGAGGGCTTCTGGCGCGCCCACCAGGTCCCGCTCACCAAGGTCCTGACGAACCCGGAGGAGCTCAAGACGCTCGAGTCGTGGATGCACGGATACGAGCCGGAGAAGCTGTTCGGCAAGGAGGGCAAGCTCATTCCTGAGCTCAGGGAGCTGGCGCCCACGAAGGGCCAGCGCATGTCCGAGAACCCGATCACGAACGGCGGCTTGCTGCGCCAGCCGCTGCGCCTGCAGAACTTCCGCGAATTCGGGCTCAAGGTCGACAAGCCCGGCGTGACCATGGCCCCGACCATGAGCACTTTCGCGCAGTTCCTGTACACGATCGTTCGCGACAACCAGGAGACTTTCCGCGTCATGGGCCCCGACGAGACGGAGAGCAACAAGCTCAGCAAGATCTACGACGCCGGCAAGAAGGTCTGGGTCAACGGCTACCTGCCTGAAGACGAGGATGGTGGAAACCTGAGCCCCGACGGCCGTGTCATGGAGATGTTGTCCGAGCACACGGTCGAGGGCTGGCTCGAGGGCTACATCCTCAGCGGTCGCCACGGTTTGCTCAACTCGTACGAGCCATTTGTGCACATCATCGACTCGATGGTCAACCAGCACTCCAAGTGGATCGAGAAGTCCCTGGAGGTAGCGTGGCGACAGGCCGTGTCGTCGCTCAACATCCTGCTGACCAGCACCGTCTGGCGTCAAGGTTCGTTCTCCCCCAATCTCCCAAAAGCATCAAGAACATCACTGACAAACCCACCAGACCACAACGGCTTCACGCACCAAGACCCAGGCTTCCTCTCCGTCATCGTCGACAAGTCCCCTCAAGTCGTCCGCATCTACCTCCCGCCCGACGCCAACTGCCTCCTCAGCACAATGGACCACTGCTTCCGCTCGACCAACTACGTCAACGTCATCGTCGCCGACAAGCAAAACCACCTGCAATTCCTCCCCATGGAGGCCGCCGTCGCGCACTGCACCAAAGGCATCGGCATCTGGGACTGGGCGTCGAACGACGCCGGCGCCGAGCCGGACGTCGTGATCGCCAGCGCGGGCGACGTCATGACGCAGGAAGCGCTGGCGGCGACGGCGCTGCTGCGCCAGCACTTCGCCGACGTCGACGTCAAGGTGCGCTTCGTCAACGTCGTCGACCTGTTCAAGCTCATCCCGCATGGCTACCACCCGCACGGCCTCACGGACCGCGAGTACACCGCGCTCTTCACCGCCGACAAGCCCATCGTCTTCGCCTTCCACTCCTACCCCTGGCTCGTCCACCGCCTGACGTACAACCGGCCCGGCCAGCACCTCATGCATGTGCGCGGGTACAAGGAGAAGGGCAACATCAACACGCCGCTGGAGCTGGCGATCAGGAACGAGACAGATCGGTTCTCGCTGGCGATTTTGGCGATTGACAACATGAAGGATAGGCTGGGGAATAGGGGCGCGGGAGCGCGGGAGAAGTTGGTCGAGCAGAGGATTAGGGCGAAGAACCATGCGTATGAGACGGGCATGGACGTCGAGGAGTTTACGGATTGGACTTGGCCGTATTAGGTGGGTGTTGTTGTTTGCGATTAGGCGTTTGAGGACGGGAGGGACGGCGATTGAGGGCTCTGAGTGTTAGTAATGACAGGGCTTGAAAGCAGAAAGCCCGTATGATTGATGAATGTTCCTGATGGATGATTCTCAAGCGTCGTCAAATCTGTGAGTGAGGGTGGTGAATGGAAGACAGCCAGCGTGCGGATCGCGCCAGTCGAGACGGACGACATTGTCCGCGTTGGTCGACACAGCCGTCCAGCCTCAGACAGGACGAAGCAAGACTGTTGTCACCAGGCCATGCATGTCTGGCCCAGTGACATCTTCATCATCCCGACCAACGTCGACGTCAACCTTCTAACAGCGAGCACCGACCGTTGAAAATAAAACGGGCTGACGACGCCCGTCATATCCATCGCAGCAAACAAAACAAGCGAGATTCCTCGTCCCGCCCGCCAGGCCAGCGCAGCAATCAACCAGCCCAATCCCGGCCGCTCCGGCGCGAGATTACCTACTCTAAAATCCGAAGTCGACGCCAGGCCTCAGGCCGCATCCTCCCAGAAGACACCAAATCTCACTCCCCCAAAAAAAAGCCTAGAACATTCGCGCGCACCCTCTGCAGCGGGTCCCCGGGCTGACGAGAGCGCGGGTCTCCCTTCGCAGTCCGTGTGCCAACATTGGCTCAAGAATCAAGCAAAGACTCGGCGCGTTTCGGCGTCGCAGACGTGATTGCGGAATCGCCGCTGCTGGGCGGTGGGACTTGCTCCGCTCCACACGCGCGCGCGCGCGACCGGGATGGAGGGAAATTTGTAGGGCTGATACACTGGCTGGCCGGAAATCGCTCGTGCGTCCTTTTCTCTCTCTCTCGTGCGTGGGGACGGACAGACAGACGGACGGGCGGGTGGTTTTTCTGGCTGTCTGTCGTCACTGTTCGAGGCGCCTGGCACCCCCGAGTCAGAGGTCTCTGTTCTGCGCGGGGCGCCGAATCTGACGTGTTTCGTGCTGGACGAGACGCGTCTCAGAGGGGATGCATCGAAGGGGAGCGTGTGGCTGGCGGGAGTTGAGACATGCCTTACCATGGCGCCGTGGGCGCTTGTGCGCGCGCGCGCGATGAGTGCTTGACCGCGGTTGTGCTGCCTGCCTTGCTGCTCGCGGGTCCGAGGCGGCAGGCATGGGGCTCTTGCAGGGAGCAGGGAGGGAGCGGTTCATCCCTGTCGCTCCCGGGGTGCTGGCCGAAGTTTGTGGGTACCTGATGCCTTCGGACGGCGCGTGGTGAGGGGAGCGTGTACTGAGGCACGCGTTGGAAGAGTTGCAGAGAGGGTGTTTGAGCAGATTTGAGTGCTGCTGCGATGATTCTTGCTCGGCCGCGAGGGTATAACTGCTAGAGCGTTGCCGGCGTTCTGCTCTTCTGCAGACGCCAGGTCGAGCACCGGCTGCTAGCTCACGATCAATCTCAGCCACAAGCATTGCTTGTCAACAGATCGACACGCATCGCCGAGCAATAGTCCGCGGGTGGGCGATGACGGCCTGCCATCGTCGAGGCTCACACTCGCACACGCTCACACGCTCCGCGGCCGGGTCATCACCACCGCTGATCGCTGGGCCAGAATGCTGCGGTGGGCCCCCCAATCTGCGGTGTCGCCTCACAACACGAGGCGCGCAGCCGCAGTCGTGAGCCAAGCTTCGCTCGCGGGCGGTGGTAAGATTGCGGTGGGGCCGCCGCCTGCCGCCCACCGCTGCCGGCGCCTGCTGAACACCGCGCAGGGCCCTCGGACTGCTGCCGCCAGCCAGTCACGGGGCCTGCGTGCCTGAGCCCGCCAGCAGCCGCAGACAAGGTTCGCGCGCCCGCGCGCTTGCCCACCGCGTTCCTGGCCCGCCCGCGCCGCCAAGCTCTCCGCCGTGTTTCACGATCTGCACATCAACTGCCTCCGCGCCGATTAGACTTCGCCCTCCCTCTCCTGATTTATATCGTTTCCTTCTGCCCACCGCGCCTACTTGTTGCTTGCTCCATCGCAACGTCCAGTCTTTCGCAGCTCTTTGCGCCCACTCTCTTTTCACAGTCCGCGACTCACCGCATCCATTCATTTCTGCGCAGCGTTGTGAAGACCGTTTCCGTTACGACCAATCCCCCCCCAATCCACGACACATATCAACACCAGCATCATGAAGTACACCGCAGCGACTCTGGCCCTGGCGGCCGGCGCGACCGCCCACACCCTCATGTCCGAGATCTACGTCGACGGCGAGGGCCAGGGCTCCGGCACCTGCATCCGTTCTCCCAACAACGCCGACGGTGCCGTCGACCCCATCATCGACCTGGGCTCCAGCGACATGGCTTGCGGCCAGGACGGCACCATGGGTGTTGCCCGCACTTGCGGCATGAACGCCGGCCAGGAGCTCACCTTCGAGTACCGCCAGTGGCCCGATGACCCCTCCAGGCAGTCTCTCGCCAAGGGCCACATGGGTCCCTGCTCCGTCTACCTGAAGAAGGTCGAGGACGCCACCCAGGACTCCGCCACCGGCGACGGCTGGTTCAAGCTCTGGGACGAGGGCTACGTCGAGTCCTCCGGCCAGTGGTGCACCTGGAACATGATCGACAACAACGGCCGCATCACCGTCAAGATCCCCGAGTCCCTCCAGGGTGGCGACTACCTCGTCAGGCCCGAGCTCCTCGCCCTCCACAACATCCCCGAGAAGCACCAGCCCGAGTTCTACATCGGCTGCGCCCAGGTCTTCCTCCAGTCTTCTGGCTCCGAGGGCCCCGCCGAGACCGTCTCCATCCCCGGTCACGTCACCGGCGAGGACCCCGGCACCACCTACAACCCCTTCGAGAAGCCCCTCAAGCCCTACACCGTCCCCGGCCCTGACGTCTACAAGTCCGTCAACAAGGGCTCCGCCATGAACGACCTGAAGCAGACCACCGGCCTCCCCAAGGAGGGCACCATCGTCTCCAACCGCAACTGGTGCGGTGTTGAGGTCCCCAGCTGGAACGACGAGGACAGCTGCTGGGACGCCGACAAGGACTGCTGGGCCCAGCTCGACGAGTGCTACGACACCGCCGGCGCCACCGGCCTCGAGGGCTGCAAGATCTTCCAGGACTACTGCAAGGGTAACCAGGCCACCTGCAAGTCTGGCGGCTCCGGCCCCCAGAACGCTGGCAAGCACCTCTCCCAGCAGTTCGACCACATCCAGACCCCCGCCGCCGTCAACGGCATGACCTCTTACGGCTCCACCGGCGGCTCCTCCGACTCCCAGAGCAACGACCAGGCTTCTTCCTCCTCCGCCCCCGCCCCGTCCCCCGACTCCTACAAGAAGAAGGAGATGGCCGCCCCCGCTCCTTCCTCCGAGGAGGCCGCCCCCGCCCCGCAGTACACCTCTGCTCCCCCGGCCTACTCCGCCCCCGCTCCCCAGGCCCAGGCCACGACCCTCGTGACCAAGGCCGCCGCGGACCAGGGCAACCCCAACGTCGTCTACGAGACCGTCTACGAGACCGTCAACGCCTACGCCACCGTCACCGACATGGCGTACGCCACCGAGACCGTCCAGGCCTACCGCCGCCACGCCCACCCCAGGCACGCCCGCCACGTGTAAGCGAAAGTATTGCACTAGCTCGTGATCGAGAGAGGGCTTTTTTTTTTTTCTCTCTCGTCAAGCAAATCATGCCACGACGGCCACGAACTTTTCGTACTTTCTTCTTCTTCGGATACACTACCATTTTCTTCCCATCTTTCTAGCGGCTTGGATTCTTTTTTTTGGGGTTCAAAAAATCCGAACTTTTTGGGGCAGGGCTTCAATACATGTACCGCGGCGAATCTAGCTTCTTTGTCTAGCGTGTCTACGCATGGCATTTCGCCAATGTTCATGTTTCTATACTTCGCTTCTTAGCAAAGCAAAGTGGTGGGCGACTCCGGTAAGACGGCGGCGCCGTCTCTGCGCAGCCGGCTGGTTCTGTCTGACGCCGGTTTTTGGTTTTCATGCCCGAGTTTTATGTACGTACTGTCGTGCGTGTATACATACATAGCGAGGAAAAGCATAGCGTGACCACCACATTACATACCTCCGCTTTCATTTTCAGCAGACTTCCCAGTGGCTCGTGGCCATTTCAATCTCGCAATTGTCCCTCGTCGGCCCTTCCCTTCGTCGCCCAATCCATCCGACGAGAAGTAAAGTAGAGTTAAGTAACAAGTGAAGTCCAGCCCCTCGCAACACCCACCCCTCCCACCGTCGTTTCAGCCCCCCGCGCCGCCCGCCCCTCTTCCATCCGTTTTCCGGGCTGTTGGCTCCTCTCGTCGCGTGGGAACTGCACCGGCGCGCTCGACTCAGCGTCCGGTAGCTGTCTATGTACTCTGCTTGAAACGCTCGCGCCGGGGAGCGAGCGGCTTGGGCGATCTGGGGGTGGGGAGGGGGGTTGGATAGGGCTGAAGAAACAATGTATGGGCGGGGTTTTGAGGAGTCGGGAAGGCGAGGGTTGGGTGTTGTAGGATATGAGGTGTGGTGTTGAGCGGAGAGGGCGTGGTGGGTGCTGGGGGGTGGTTCGATGCGGGCACAGTACAGCGTAGGTTTCGCGCCGGCGTGTCCGTTCGTTCATCCGTTCACGTGTTATGACACGTCGGATTCCAACAAGCGCCTTGAACAGGGACCTAGAGAGGAAGGAAAGTGGTGGAGAAGAGAGTGGGAAGTTGCTTGCCTTCCAGCAGCCAGTCCTACGCTCAAGTGTTCGGCTCGCGATCGTCGTCATGGAGAACGATGGATGGGAGCACAGCATGACGCAGAGCGAAGCATACATCGACCACAGAAGGGGCTCACTCTCCCCAGTCTCGAGCCGTGAAGTCTCGTGCAAGCGGGATGGAATCCCCGTGTTATTTAGCAAGCGGGCATTTCGAACAGCTCCCTCTTCCTACGACTGGCCAGGCTAATATCGAAGAAACGGTACTGGGAGTGTTGGCGCTGGATTTGACGTCTCAAACATCGTATTTGAATCCCGATGGATGATATCCGTCCGTCGTCTGGGCCAACTATGTCTACGGAAGGAGGGAAATAACCCGCTCCAACACTTCGCTCCTGAGGCAGCACCACCGTCGGCCCCAATCTCACTCAGCCCAGACATCGGACACCATCCGAACGTTACCTTACCGTCCAGCCACAACCCGCGCCCATCCGAGCGAATCCTCCAGCTGACCGCCACAGGAACAGACACGAAAAAGGACCTTCTTCGGGCAGCCGAGCAGCTGCAGGGCTCGCATGGTCCTATAGGCAGTCCGACGAGGTTTCCGCGCCGTGGAAGCGAGAGGCAAGGCCGGTACCGGAAGTGTGAGACGTGACGTTGTCGTGCTGCTGTCAACTCTTTTTCATAGGTAGGGCGGCGAGTATCAGACTTGACAGCGGGTGGTGGTGAAGTGTTGGCCGGAAGGGCCGAGTTCGTCACGGGCAGCGCAGCTCGCCTCCTCGCACGATGTGCTGTCTTGTCTCCGCCACTGCTCGGCTGTAGACTTTGTTAGAGCGGACGGTAGCGATGGGAATCGAGATTCGTCTTGTTGCGCGCTCGCTGTCGCATGGTCGTTTGGCCGATGGATATCGTGCGATCTTGTGCGATGCACATCTCGTGACAGGTACTCCTGACAGGCATGCGGAGGCCGCGACCGCGCAGGTTCTTTTCTCATTCGCGGGTGGAGGGGAAACAAGATTATGCATAGTCGCGCAAGGTGCAGCCTTAGCAGGTCATGCAGAGAGCTCTGTGGTAGTATAGCGCTATAGGCAGGCATGAAGTATAGAATGCTGGCGCGAGCGGGGAAAGACGCATCGGTGATTCGAAGCGTGTTGAACGACGCGGCCGCGGATGCCACGCTTCGGGTAATGATGGGATTGGGGGTTTGTGGCGCGGTGGAGTTGATCAACGTGTACCTGGCCGAGACCACGAGACTGAACGATCCGAAGAGCCTTCTAGGAAAGGGCGAACTACGATCGGCTTCTGCTCCTTCGTGCGATTACTGTGCATGGCGAAGACCGACAGTGAGCGAGGCAGCGCTAACACTGCGAACGGGCGAGGTGGTGGTGAGAAGAAGCGAGAAGGCGCTGATAGAGCTGCGCGTAGCTGCATATCTGTCGCACCCGCGCCACGCACATGGCGCGGCCGCATTTCGCTCGCACTCACAGGTGGGAGGCGATTTTGGCGATGTGCGAGATCGGCCGAAGGATGGTACTGGATGGATGGGATTGCTTTTCGCGGGACTATTGGTGACAGCTGCTACAGTTCCGAGGGAGGTGGCTGTCAGAGGGAGGTGATTGTGGACAGGAGGATGTGAAGGAGCGCATGACTGCCTGCCGCCGGCCGATGCTACAGGCGAGACGATGCGACATAGGGCAGGACACGGTATAGGCCAGCTCCACGCAAGTCACGCCCTCAAGTCGTGACTGTCCGCACGAGCTTGGAGCAGAGCAGAGCATACCTAGGGCGATGAGTGAGGGAGAGCGTCACGAGGGAGGTGTGCTGGGCGGCGGCAGGGCGGCGTGTGAAGAGACGGCGGGCGTGCAGGATGTAGCGTGGTGGTGGTCCGGGTATGTATGTAGCTTGTGAGTTAGGCCAGGGTGGCCGGCGTGGCGAGGGTGGCATGGCAGCAGGCGTCGGTGCGGTGCGTTGGCCGAGGATTCGCTGCGCGGGCGTTGGTGGGGCTCGGGGGGGGGACTGATTGACTGCAGGCAGCACCAGCATCCCCAGCGTGTTCGCTCCTTCGCGCCGCCCCAGGCGAGACCAGCGGCACGGCCAGGCAGAGGCCGCTCAGCCAGACTGCGAACGTGGCCATCCATCCATCCACCCACCCACGCGGCGCATCCTCCCCAGGCGGCACCCGCTCCCTCTCCCGTATCATCCCGCGGCCACTCAGCCAGTCACTCCGCCAGTCACTCCTCTGCGCGCCATCACTGGCTCGCGTGCGCCGCCTGCCTGCACCCGAGCAGACGCAGCGCATCACTACTCACCCTCGCCCTCGCCCTCTCCTCGTCGCGCCTCGCTCTCCGCCCATAACCGCCCCCATCGCCGCCCTCTCCCTCTGTGCCACCACCCGCTCGCTCTCCCCGTGCCTCGTGCTCTCACTTTCTTTCACTGCTGCTCACTACATCTGCCCATCTGCCGACGCGCCATCCTCACCCCAGACAGCCATGCTTACCCTCTAAAGTCTAAACCGCCGAGCCTCAAGGGGCACACGCGACGCCGCCGACAGTATCTTGAACCACTTGCAACACCCACCGCGTGCCTCCTACGCGCTCGATTGCGAGCACCACCGCGGACCACAGCGCCGATCGGCACAGACACACGCCACTGGGTAGCGCAGGTGCTACGACGTCCATTGTCTACATTAGCGGCCTCACCTCTGCAGCGAGACCCATCTTTTTTATCCCCGCCGGCCCTCTCGACCTGTGCCGCAGGAACAGGCATGGCGTCACACGTACTCCGCCAGCGTGCAGAGTACGCGAACATGCGCAACGCTTATGAGAGCGACCGCTCGCATCTCTCCAACACCAGCAGCGAAGGCTCCACCTCCTACCGACAGCGCGCTTCCGACAGCGACCGCTCATATCAAACTGCAACCACCGCCGACTCGGAAGAGGTACCGCCGACAAGGCCTGTCCTCCGCCACCATGAGACCTGTCATGGCAGGATAGAAAGACATCCCGTGCGCTTCTTCCCGGAGAAAGAGCCGTTGGCGAGCCCGCAGACGTCGGTGGAGACATATGCCTCCACGCGACCCAGCGAGGAGGCCCTTGCCGATGACCTGGATGAGTTCGAATTGCCCGAGTATACCGCGCGGCAGTACGACGCCGTCATCCCTGCGACGCCCTCGGATTTTTCAGAACTCTTCCCTTCACATCGGAGATTGGCCATCCGACATGACGACTCCACTCTTGACGGAAACATGAATCTGCGCGTGGACACCGAGGTGCACACCAGCAGGAGGGCGTGCGACATGACATTGTTCCACCTGCGCATGCACGACTTGAAAGAGCGTGAGTTCTCACTGCGCAGATATTGCAGGGATTCCGGCAGGGAGGTGTGCCACTCAGTGTTGAAGTCGCAGAAGCCCGCTGCGGAGAAGCGACCTGGCTTTCAGCGTTCCCTTAGCAATGCGTTCAACAGCATGCTGCCCAGATCGGATTCAAGGACACCTACCATGTCCAGTCTGGAGCGCAACGATTCTGGCTATGGATCGATGCACTCTGTCGTCTCTGATGATGAGCCAATCTCGATCCATGAAGAGCCCAGGCCCGAGCAACACATGTCGCATACCATCAAGATGGAGTTTTCAAATTATGCACAAGTCGAGGTCAAGCGCGTTGGCGCAAAGGCAGGCAAGCGCTATGAGTTTGATTATTGGGGTGTGAATTATGCTTGGAAGCGCGTTGTCCAGAAGAAGCATGATCGTGATGAAGTCTCGTTCCACCTCGTCAGAGCTGGGAGCGAGCAAGTCCTTGCGTACATCATGCCTATGACTCTGTCACGAGCGGAAGCTCTCGAAGAGGAGGACAAAGGTGGATGGATCGCACCTTGTTCCATGTGGATTGCCGACGAAAGAATCGTGAGGAGCCAGAAGGACGTGTCAGAGTGAGTTCAACATCGATGCATCCACAACTCAAACATTCCCGCTAACACCTGCCCAGCGTCATCGTCTCCGCCGGCCTCATGGCACTCGTCGACAACACAATCCGCGACCGCTTCCACACCAAGCAACCCAAGCAATTCTCCCTCCCCAAAGTCGAGTACGTCGGCCCCAAGCGGCTCCTCAGCGAAATGCTCCGCTCCGGCCGCTCGCATAGCTACACGAGCCGCCCTTCGACCGCGCACGGCTGTCCCACCGGCTCTCGGATGCACTCCGAGGCGGTGAGGCAGAACAGCTACGACTCTTGACGATTCTCTTCATTCCCTCAAGACCAAGACTACGCGGTCGTAACGGACGTCACCGGTGCTACTCTCGGGTAGCACTTGATGTGGTGTCCTTTTCTCGCGGTGCGACTCTGCGCGCTCACCGACGCTCTCAGCTCAGGTGCAAACCTGACTGCCGCTCTGCTCCCGGTCCAGTTGGCGGCCACCACTCCGGTTTCTTGGTTCTTTCTTCCCTACTTTCAGCACGCACAACGCACGTCATGGCCGGATTCACAGTGACGGTTTTTCTTCGTCGTCGTCGGCGGCGGCGGCGGCGGATTTCACGACTCTCTCCAATCAATCAATCAATCAATCGAGCAATCATCGACCCCAGTGGGTTTCTTCGCGATCGAGTCTTTGAGCTACTGCATCGTACAGATTGGCATCGTGCTTTGGTTTTTGTTTTTCTTCTTGGGTTTTGTATTGTTACTTTTTATCGTGCTGTGGTGCTCGCGCGGCCGCGGACGAGATGGGTGGAGAGGACCTGGGATAGGTTTTTTTGGGAAGGCACGGTCACAGTCGCGTCCTGGAAAGGTAAGGTAAGGCAGGCAGGCAAGGCATACTTGGAGGGACTGATGGCTCTTTGCCCGGCTGCTGTTATGTATCGATTTGTTGGCACAACCCTAGGCTATCTTCAGCTACCTTGGGATGAATTTCACTTCCACGCTGCTAGCCAGCTGGTGGGTACGAACAACAAAAATCACACGGCTCGTTCTATCAGCTCCATGCCTGACCTACAGTAGGCGTGAAACTCACCCCTGACCGCGTCAAAGCCAAAGCGAAAGCAGAACCAACCTGTCAACACGCCCAATCCCCACCGTATCACCTTACCACCTACCACTCCCTCCCCGCCCCTCCAGCGATGCAACGCATCCAATCCCAAAAAGCAAACAACGCCCTTCACCGCCCTTCTTGTCCGTTTGCAAGACCCCCTTCCTCCATCAAACTCTGTTCGCTTGCTCCACACCAGGGACCCCCCGCCGTGGACCCCAACCCCATCAAGCTGTAACTTCGCCGTCCCCGCCCCCCCCGTCCGCCCGCGCCGAGCGGAAGGAAGGGAGCGAGCGCCCTACCCGATCCCTTTCCTTCCCCGCGGGACGTTTTGTCTGGGACGGGGCGGACGGGCGGACGGACGGACGGACGGACGGCAGCGTTGCTTAGGTTGGGACCGGTGCCCTTGGGTGTACGACGTCGCTTCGCTTCGCGTCGCCGCAGGCTCGACACGCAGTAAGCTACGTTTACGTTGGCTGTGGACGGGGCCGAAAGGACGGTGGGAGCCTCGCTTTGCTTCCGGTTGCTGAGGGGGCGGCGGGCTGCGCGGTGCGCGGTGCGGGTTCTGGGATTGTGATGCGCTGCGTTGCGTCTGCGGCTCTCGAGATGTGATTGGGATGGCAGGGCAGGATGGGGATGCTGTGCGGGCGGGCGGGCGGTCAATGCGGTGGGCGCGTGAGGTGGGTTTTCGAGGCTGCTGTTTTTCTTCTTTTGGCTTGGTGAGGTGGGTTGAGGCTCTGGACTGATCTGATCTGATCTGTCCCGAGCTGAGGGGGACGTGATGGGTCGCGTACGTGCGCGGGGCCGAGCAACCTGAGGAGAGCGATCGCGCGCGTGTCGTGTCGGATTGAGATGGAGGCGTTTGATCGCTTACACTTACAGTACGGTAGGTGACGTGACGAGAGATGACCGCTCTGCTGTGCTCTGATCTGGTCTTCCAGCGCCGAGCATTGCACAAGGCCTAAAGGAGGAGAAAAAGGAACAAATCCTCGAGCCTTTCTTTCCCTCGGCTCCGTCGCCGCATCGCAAACAAACAGCAACAGCTTTGACCGCCAGCAGGACCCGATCGCGTACGAAACGACCAGATCAGACAAACGGCAAACGAGCGACCTTGCCGGTTTATTTTTTTTTTTTTCTTTTTTTTTCTGTCCTCTTTCCTATGCCAGCCAGACGCTGGGCACGCATGCGTGCTGCCGGCGCTCGTTACATACATACTTACGTGGTCAGCCCAGCCCGGCGCGCTGTCACTCCCGGCTGCTTGCGTGCATTGCGGCGGCGCGGAGCGCGGATGGCTTGCTTGCTTGCTTGCATGAGTGTGGTGTCGGGCAAAAACGAAAGGAAGGGAGTGACGATGACTTGCTTGGGCGGTTCGTTTGCGACGTGCATGAACGGCTGCTGGCGCTGAGAAGAAAGAAGGGGGAAAAAAAATACCTATGACCCGCTCGCCTGCCGGCAACTGCCTTGACTGACGTGAGGGCGTGCATAAGGCGTACTTGCTACTGGCGCTGCTGTAGGCGTGGGTAGAGAGAAAGGCCCCACGCTCACGCTCACGCTCACGCTCACGCGCGCGCGCGATGATCACATCGCTCGAACAGATCGCCCGCGCCTGAGGCCGGTCGTTCATGGATGGATGCAGACAAGACGAGACGGCGCTCCCGAGTCAAGCTGGCAGGGCACGGATGGTGGGGTGGAGTGCGGTGGAGCGTGGTGGGTGGCCGCATGGCGCAAAAGGGCGCGAACGTGTCGCGGTTGCTGCCTTTGACAGCTGAGTGGTGGAGGGCCTGGGCCGGCTGGGTGCGCTGCTGCGTCGCGATGGAGCACGCAGGGCTTCGTCCACCACGCATCCAAGACATCGTCCACCATGCGTCCAGGGCATCGTCCACCATGCATCCACGCCATCATCCACCACGCATCCAAGCCATCATCCACCATGCACCCTTGCCCTGCCCGCATGCTGCCGCTCACTGCCACGGCCCACGGCCACTGCCACTGCCACTGCCACTGCCAGCACCCGCTCCTAGGCGTGTTTGGCACCTGCGGGCGGCCAGGCGGCCCAATCCCTCGAGCCGGGCCTTGATCGTAGCCCCGCTGCTGGGAGCTGTCGAGGCTGTACAGCGCTGCATCACTCGCATGTCCATCTCCGCCGCCCGCCCGCAACGCAACGCAAGACAGAGCCCGCCGCAGCAAACCCGCCAGCCCGCCCTCGTCCAGGAGCCGGTCAGGTCGGTGTGCACGCACGCGGTCGCCGCGCCGGGCTGGCTGAGGCGAGCGAAGTTTGTTTGTCCCGTCATGCCCATGCCCATGCCCATGCCCATGCCCATGCCCACGCCCATGCTCTGCCCTGCCCTGCCTTGCCCACTTCCAGCGCCAGCGCCAGCGCCAGCCCAGCACACCCCGCCGGCCGCGGCCAGCACAGCACAGCACACACCCTCCACCCTCCCTCGCCGGTCCCCCAAAACCTTCCTGACCCATCGTCTCGGCACCGTCCGGCCGGTCTTCTTGTTCCTGCTTGCGCTTGCCATCGCGAAGTGGCCGACTGCATCATGCCATGTACTCGCCCGGCACCGCGACACCCCAGCGGCCAGCTGACGTGCCGGCAGGCACTCTGCCGTCTGCCGTTGACGTGGCGAGTTGGGCAGGACGAACAGCGAAGTCGACGGGTAACGTGTGGGCGACGCGAGCGCGACGCTGCAAGCAAACGAACCACCGACCCTCCGTAGTCCCCCTTCTGCCCACCCCCGTCCATGCAAAACGCCGGGGTTTATAAGAACGCAGCGCCGGCGAAGGGCAAGGCAACCTTGAGCTAAGCAACACAGTCTCTCCTCGCCCTCCTCCTGCACCGCCCATCTGATACTGCCCTGTACTGCTCGTTCCACCGCTGCCTTCTTCCTTTGCGGCTGAACTTTTTTCCTTCTTGGACAGTAAAAACACCACCTCTTGTCCCATTCGTCGAAAGCAGCCCCTCCCCTCTCTCTCCACCCTCTCCGAACTCCACACATATCGTCTCGCCTCCCTCGGCCCTGCACGACATAGCGTCTCCCCGTCTCGCCAACGCTACCGCGTCTCCACCTGCTCGCGGCATCTCTAGCCCCAAGAAAGACTCCGCCCGCTCGCAGATCACCACTCTGCTCTGCACACCACTCTCCAGTCACGCGGCCTAGCTACGGTACCGTAGCCCCAGGTGCCCGCGCCAACCCTCCTTCCCGACCCCGAATCCTTCCCTCCCTCCCTCCCACGCACCGCACTATCCTCAGGGCCCGGACCGGACCTTAACTCGCGCCCGCCTCTTCCTCTCGACCTTCCCCTCCCGACGACAGAACAACAGAATGTCGTCGCCCGCCGCTTCTTCCGGCTCCGCTTCCACGGGCTCGCAGCAGGGCCAGTCGCTGTATCAGGATAGGCTGACTAGTACGTTTTGCTTTCTCCTCTCCTTTCTCGTTCATGTCCTTCCCTTCTTGAGTTCCTCTCGGAAGAAACCCCACGTGTTCCCTAAGCAGGATCGGAAGAAGCTCGAACTCCTCCAACCTCCTCCTCCTCCTCTTTCCATACCACCCAAGCCAACCCAAACTAACAATCCCTCCCTCCCAGCCTACTGCCGCCAACTCTCCCCCCGCACCCCCCTCGCTCCAAACTACCAAATCATCTCCGACCGCCGCGGTACGTCTCGAGCCCCCTCCTCCAATCATTCCCCCCCTCCCAACCCATCTAACAACAACAAGGCGGCCGCACAGCCTGGTCCTGCACCGTGACGGTCGGCGCGCAGACGATCCAGGCGCGCTTCTGGTACGACGGGCAGTACGTCAACAACGCGCGCGAGGACGCCGCCGAGCGCGCCCTGCAGGCTTTCGGCCAACTGCCCACGCCGCAGGGCCCGCAGATGCAGCACTTGAGGATGGTTAGGGAGAGGGGGTTGGGAGGTGTGGGGAGTTAGGTTGAGGGAGTTTTTGGTTCTGGGCGGTGGTGGGGTTGGATTGGGTGGGTTAGGGGAGAGTGCATACTTGCAAGATTGAAGGTCTGGTTGGGTTGGGATTGGGATTGGGATTGGGATTGGAAAAAGACGGGGCATGGTTTCGTTGGCAGGTGACGTGCCCGAGGATCGTTCCAGGGACCAGGGCTGCTTCTTCTCTTTGCTTCCATTCGACACGACAGCGACGGCGTCTTTGAGGCCTAATTTCGGGACCGGACATTATTTCTTCCTTTTTGCTAATCTCTTTTGTTGAGTGCAGCGAATCGGGTCGTCCATTGCATGGCTTGCATGGTTGAAACGTTATTTGTTGATGATTAGGTATCGATACGAACATATTTTGACCTCATTTTCGTTCTTCTGTCAGAATCGCTTTGGAATCACCCTAGTGGTATTGTATCGATTCGCAGCGCCGTTGCGTTTGGTCACAACCATGATTTTTAAGCTCAACTGTCAGTAGGTGTTTCGATCACGTCCCAAAGTTCATGAGAGGGCTTAAAAGAATTGGACTTACGAATGAATCGTATCACATCAAAGCTCCGTACGAAATAAGAGATATTCATAATTCGATCGGCCATGACCTTGCTTTCTAATATCATCACCTGAAATGCACTATCAGTCGCAACACGCACGTGAGGTTCAACCCACCCTTTCCGGATAACGGAACATGAGGCTCACATGCAAATGCAACAGGGACGTCTGGCCCGGCACACAAGAAGCAAACGCATCTAGATCCCACGACTAACACCCTCCTGTCAAACAGCATTGATAGCCGAGCGGCGCCTGAGCCCTAACACATTGCGTACTTATCAGCACAAGCCTCCCGGGCTCGGCGCACAGTCCCTCCCGCACCCTCACAACTGCCGCCCGCTCCGGGCGTCGATCGAGCCCTCTCCACCTCCAGTCACCTCGAGTCCAGTCGCTTTATCTCTGCCCGCTACGCCTTCCGACTGGATGCGCCGAGCCCCGTTATCGCTGGCCCATCGCTGCGTCGGCGAACTCCTGCCAGCGACCTGGAGATATCGCTGTCTGCACTCCAGATATGGACGTCTGCAAGTAGGCGAGGGGACAAACTCTAGATTGATCTGATCTGCTCTCGCGGGGTAGATGTCGTTTTCTCGCGTGGCGAGGTGTGGTTTTGCTTTTCTATATAATGATATCAGGCCGTCGCCGTTGATCTCGGTCCCAGACTTCTTCTGCACGCGATCAAGAAGCTTTCTATCTCTCGCTGCTATATTTCTGGCCTTGCCCGCCTTCTCACGCGACTTCAAAATTGTTACCAGGATTCTCCTCGCTACACATCCCGACCAGGGCTCGAACGCAGCATTGGCCTCGCCATACCCAGCGTCGATCCTCGCGTCAACCTCAGGGCATCTGAACCATTTCCGCTGACCACCTTGCAAAAAGCGAGTCACCGGGGCAGGCTTTTCATTGTCAACATCGCTTCGTGTGCTATTTTGCTGGTGCGCTCGTAGCATCTGCTTCTGAAGCGATTTCGCATGCGGTGGCAATACAACCAGCCTCACGATTGGAGAGTGGACCTGGTCTTTAACTAGAGGCCGACATTGGAGATTTGTTTGCAACATTGAACATCCGCCATTGGACTACCTGAAAGCACTTGAATTACCGCTTGAACAATATTGGAACCATGTCTTCCACGCACGACGTCAAAGACGACTCTCCGGATCGCATAGGACCGGACACCACACCAAAGTTATCTTTTGGTGACAAACTTCGCCTCGGAGTACGGAAGTTCACCACAAAGGATGGCCTCATTGGAAACTACGACTATGCGTTCCTCTTCAAGCCCAACCTTCCATTCATCAAGAAGGAACGCCGGGCAGCGCCATTCTTTGGACTCCACCAAAGTATGCCCGTACTCCTCGCCCTTCTCTTGGGATTCCAGCACTCCCTTGCAATGCTGGCAGGCATAATCACGCCTCCAATCATCCTCTCTTCCGCCGCCAACCTCACCGGCGAAATGCAGGCCTACCTAGTCAGCACCTCCCTCATCGTCAGCGCCATCCTCTCCATCGTGCAAATCACTCGCCTGCACATCTACCGCACGCCTTACTATCTAGGCACTGGCCTGATCTCCGTCGTCGGCACCTCCTTCGCCACCATTCCCGTCGCCACCGGCGCCCTTGGCCAAATGTACGCCAACGGCTATTGCCCGTCTGACGCCAACGGCGACGCCCTGCCCTGCCCCAAGGGCTACGGCGCCATCCTCGGCACTCAATGCATCTGCGCCTTGCTCGAAATCCTCATGTCGTTCACCCCGCCCAAGCTCCTCAAGCGCATCTTCCCTCCCCTCGTCACGGGCCCCACCGTCCTCCTCATCGGCGTCAAGCTCATCGGAACCGGCTTCGCGAACTGGGCCGGCGGCTCGAACGACTGCAAAGGCAGACCTGAGAGCGGCCTCTTCGCCCTCTGCCCCAACATCAACGCTCCCCGGCCCCTGCCCTGGGGAAGCGCGGAGTTCATCGGGCTCGGCTTCCTCGTCTTCGTCACGATCATCCTGTGCGAGCGCTTCGGCTCGCCGATCATGAAGAGCACGGCTGTTGTTGTAGGTCTGCTTGTTGGTTGTATCGTTGCCGCGGCGTGTGGGTATTTCGATCGTTCGGGGATTGATGCGGCGCCCGTCGCGAGTTTCATCTGGGTGCATACGTTCCCGCTGAGTCTGTATGGGCCGCTGGTGTTGCCGTTGTTAGCGGTTTATATCGTGCTTGCTATGGAATGGGTGAGTACTCTTCTGAATGTCTTCGAGGCTTGGAAAGATGCTAACTGCGTGATAGTATGTCAATTTGCCCGTTCACACCGTCCGTCCGCTTTGTCGATGACAGAGATCATGGAATCCGACCATCCCCAGAGCCCACCCCAAGCCATCCTACACAGCCCACCATACTAACATCCCATTCACAGCATCGGCGACGTAACCGCCACCTGCGACGTCTCCCGCCTCCAAGTCGACGGCCCCCTCTTCGACTCCCGCATCCAAGGCGGCGTGCTGGCCGACGGCATCGGCGGCTTCATCGCGGGCCTCTGCACCATCACGCCCATGTCCGTCTTCGCGCAGAACAACGGCGTGATCGCACTTACGCGCTGCGCCAACCGCAAGGCCGGCTACGCCGCCTGCTTCTGGCTGCTGGTCATGGGGATTTTCGCGAAGTTCGCCGCGGCGCTCGTCGCGATCCCGTCGGCTGTGCTGGGCGGCATGACGACTTTCTTGTTTGCCGCGGTCGTCGCGTCGGGAATTAGGATCATTGCGACGATGCCGTTTACGAGGCGCAATCGGTTCGTGCTCACGGCGGCGCTGGCGTTGGGCTTTGGCGCTACGATGGTGCCGACTTGGTTTAGGTTCGTTGACCAGCATCTCCACTGACACAGCTAGAGGGCTCAGACTCACTGACATCACACAGCTACGTCTTCACTTACTCCGGCAACAACGGCGGCTTGACCGGTTTTTTCAACGCCATCGAGCTCGTGCTTGAGACGGGTTTCGCCGTCACTGCTTTCGTGTCCTTGATCCTCAATCTGATCCTTCCTGAGGAGATCGAGGATGAGGAGACACCGGAGCTTACGGCTAACGAGCTCGATGATGCTGCTGATGCGGCTGAGTGGGAGCGGATCCACGGGAAGCAGGAGGAGAGCAAGTCGTGAGGGGTGTCGGGGGACGTTTCACGATTTTGTTCTCAGGCGGTGGCTGGTTTTTGTCATTTGAGCGAGCTTGATATCCGCAGTAGCATTTTGATTTTGTTCAGATTTTGCTGCGCAAGCGCGTCAATGTTTTTCGCATGCAGGTCAACTGCCCAAAAGTTCGCAATGAAAATGCATTTTCAAGTACAACCTATGCAGAGCACCAGCTGATAATGACCACGACGACTACGGCCCTTGGCGCAGAATATGGTCTAGACAAGTCCTAAGGACTATTCATAGGACGATTGATGCAGCCTCACGTGCGTCGCCAGCGCAAGCCGATGGTTCTCGCGACGCGGTGCCATCGGATTTCCTCTTTGGGAATCGCGATCTACGTCTCCACACCTCTTCCAGACCCTCTTTCGCCTTTCACTGCTGGCTGTCGGCCTACGAAGCTCGTCTTCCGGACATCCATCCAGCAGAGCGCGTCCGGATACCCCGCAGCACGCGCATCACTGTTTGTAGTAGGCCGTCAACAGGGCCAAGGTTCGAGGTCGGTAAGGTAGGTATATCTCTTTTGTTCCTCTTTTCCTTCAGGCTCTGAGCACTGCTTCTCCTTCGACTGTCCTTTTGATTACTACTGCCATTGCTTTCTCAATCAGCTTCATAATCCATTGCCAACCTCACACCCCAACCCCAAACCGCCACCATGGCCACCGCAACCCAAACCAAAGCTCCTCCAGCCAAAGAAACCTTCCACTTCATCAACTCCCCCTCCGACGCCATCAACGACGCCCTCACCGGCCTAACCCACCTCAACCCCAACCTAACCTACAACACCGAGTTCAAAACCATCTACCGCAGCGACCTCTCCACCTTCGCGCAAGACCACGTCACGACCATCGGCTTCGCCGGCGGCGGCCACGAGCCCATGTTCGGCGGCTTCGTCGGCGCCAACTACCTCTCCGCCTACGTCTCCGGCAACGTCTTCGCGTCCCCGACCGCCGCCCAGATCTTCCACGCCATCAAGCTCTGCCAGCCGCACGGCGGGCAGCGCAGCAAGGGCACGCTCGTCGTCTGCGGCAACTACACGGGCGACATCCTCAATGCGGGGCTGGCGATCACGCGCGCGCAGGCGGCCGGGTACAAGGTGCATTTCAAGCCGGTGGGCGACGATGTGGCGGTGGGGAGGAAGAAGGGCGGGAAGGTGGGGAGGAGGGGCCTTAGCGGGCATTTGGTTGCCTTGAAGAGCGCTTGTGCGCTTGCGGCGGCCGGGGAGGGGCTGGAGAGGGTCGCGGAGGTGATGGAGTATGTTTGTGCGAATGTGGGGACGATTGGGGTTGCTTTTGATCGGTGAGTGACTTCTACGCAAGGGTAAAGATGGCGCGGTTGCTGATTGATGTCGCAGGGTCGCTCTGCCCAATGCTACATTGACAGACCTTCAGGTGCTGCCGCCTGCTACGATTGAGCTTGGAATGGGCGCGCATGGCGAGCCTGGTCTGAGGCAGATTTCTCCGATTCCGACTCCTGAGGCCCTCACATCGCAGATGCTCGACCTGCTGCTCGATGTTTCAGATAGTGACAGGGCTTTCGTTCCGTTCTCGAGATCCACCAACCCGACGACCGACAACGAGGTGGTCCTCCTGCTGAACTCGCTCGGAAGCACATCAGACGAAGTCCTGGCACGATTCGCCGAACTGGCAACTGTGGAGCTGAAGAAGCGTGGATTTACAGTCAAGAGAGCGACTCTCGGCCCGCTCGTGACGAGTCTGAAGATGAGCGGCGTTGGAATCACAATCTGGCGTCTCCCACCCACCAGCGGCGAGACGCTCGAGCGCGAGCAGGCGCTGAAGCTCTGGGACACGCCCGTCGACGTTATCGCATGGCGACAGTAGAAAGAGCAAGCACGAACGAAACAGATCTCACGCGTCAAGAACCTCTCTCATAGCCTAGGCATTTCTCTAATACAACCGTCTTCCCTTTTCACTCCTTCACTCAACCCTAAACACTTCCTCCAACGGCCTCCACCACCCGTTCGGATCCATGCTCCCGCTGCTCCCCTCCACAAACGACTCCTGCATCCCGTCCGTCATCTTCCACCACCGCTGCACCTCCGTGTTCGCCCGCATCGCCGCCATGTCGGCCTCGAAGTCCTCGCCCGTGTATTTCATCGTCGCGTACAGCGTCATGCTCGCCTCGTCCAGGAAGATCGAGTAGTCCGCGATGTGACAGTCTTTGATCTGCTGGAGGACCGCGGGCCACACGGTCGCGTGGCAGTCTTTGTAGGCTTGCAGGGAGTCTCGGCGAAGGCGGACGATTTGCGCGAGGCGGAGGGGTTGGGTGGGGGACATTTTTGGTTGTTTCGCAGGAAGTGGTATTCTTTGGTGAGGTTGGAGGGTTTGCAGAAGCTTTTAGTGCTGCTGAATGGGGGTCGTCTAGCTTCGTATCGTTGAGACCTTTGACATATTTTCCAGGCACAGTTGGCCGATCGTCGAACACCCACCACGTCTGCCCCTCAGCCAAGTGGAGGCGGGGTCAATGGTGGGATGTGTCGGTATTCTCGGCTCAGCTGACGCCGAAGCATGAGCCAGGCACGTTGCGGCCTTCGACGTCTAGGCGTCTTTGTGCACCCGTCTCCTTTGCCATATAACACAATGCTCGATCGCCTCGGCGTTTGCTTCTGCGTCCGTCGAATCCTTTTGCCATGTCACCTCGGCTTTCCCACCGGTACCTCGTGATGCAACAGCGACGAGACGTCCAGCGCTCCACAAGGGACCAGCTCGAAAGCGGAGAGCTGGCGTGACATTCGACCGTCGTGACATTCCTCCGACGTCGCCCGGGCCCGAGTGACGGCAACGGACTCCATCGGCAACTGTGGGCAGGCGTATGTTTAGCCTGATGGTGAAGTACCACAAACCTCAGCAGAATCGCCGTTGATCATTTTTCGGCCACCTTACTCTATTTCAACCACTTCCATCTGCAAGAAATTGACGGCTAGCAGTGATACTAATTGAGCCTATCGCCGAACGTCCAACAGCTACCTTCAAATCAGGAATCTCAGATATGGCACCCAACGTTGGCTTCGCGGGCCTCGGAGCCATGGGCGGCGGCATGGCGAAGAACCTCGTCAAGAACGGATTCCCAGTCACAGGATACGACGTGTTCCAGCCCCTAGTAGACAGCTTCGTGGAAGCTGGTGGCAAGGCCGCAAAGTCTCCCAAAGAAGCAGCAGCAAACGCCGAGTTCTTCGTCTCCATGGTCGCCAACGCAGCACAGAACGCAAGCCTCCTGTTCGACGGACCCGACGCCCTCATCCACGGCATGGGCAAGAACACAACCTTCATCCTCTGCTCGACCTGCCCTCCCGCCTTCCTCCCCGAACTGAGAAAACGCCTCGACGACGCCCAGCGCCCCGACATCAAGCTCCTCGACTGCCCCGTCTCCGGCGGCACCATCCGCGCCGGCGACGGAACCCTCTCCATCTTCTCCTCGGGCCCCGACGCAGACCTCGACAACGCCAAGGAAGTCCTCGAATGCATGTCCGGCAACCTCTACCGCATGGGCGAGATCAGCAACGGCACCAAGACCAAGACGATCCACCAGCTGCTGGCGGCGACGAACATCATCTCGGCGTCCGAGGCCATGGGCCTCGCCGCGACCGTCGGCCTCAACACTCGCGCCGTCGTCGAGCACGTCAACGCCTCCGACGCCGCCAGCTTCATGTTCGAGAACCGCGCCCCTCACATGCTCAAGAACGACTGGCACCCCTTCTCCGCGCTCGGCATCATCCTCAAGGACGCCGGCATCGTCACCGAGGCCGCGCGCAAGGAGAGCTTTCCGACGCCGCTCGCGTCGACCGCCGAGCAGGAGTACCTGCGCGGCGTGCAGGCGGGTTTCCTGCGCGATGACGACGCGCGCCTGGTGCAGATGTTCTTGCCGAAGGACAAGGGCGATGCCGTGGCGAAGTGCGCCGAGGCGGACGTCAAGCTCAACTCGAATTTCCAGATCAGCAAGGAGACGGTCAAGGATCTGCTGTGCGGCATCCACCTCGCCGCAAGCGTGGAGGGCATGGCTTTCTGCAAGAAGCTGGGCGTCGACTCCAAGACCATGTACGAGATTATCGCGAAGGCGGCGGGCTGGAACGCCATGTTCACCAAGTGCATTCCCGACATGCTTGCTAAGGACTCTTGGTCGCTGGCTGATTGCTCGCACGCCGAGGAGGTTAGGGCGAAGCTCGCAGAGGCAGTGCAGAAGTGTGCGGAGATCAAGTATCCTTGCCCTATGGCGGCGGCTGCGCTGCAGCAATTCAACTTCGCTTCCAGGTAGATTGACGAGAGAATAGTAAAAGCCGTGCTTTTGGAAGAATTTGAACTGAAGGAATATACATGCTCGTAACTCGTGGCGCAAGCTCAAACTTCACATGATGTGCTGATCGTTATTTACAAACTCAGAAATGAAAGCGAACATTTTCATGTCTCAAGATCGCCCCAATACTCCACCAGATCGTGCGCCCTCCACTTCGTCGACCAGCCCGTCTCGCGCTCCACTCGCTCATACAGCTCCAAGATCGCCTTATGCTCGCTCGAATGGCTCATGAGCTGGCCGGCAATCCATATCGGCTGTGTGCTGTTCGTCCAGCACGCATGGTTGCCGTTCGATATCGAGATCGCGCAGATCTGCCTCGCATGCCACAGCATCGACCGCGGCTTGTGCGTCAAGTGCAACGACGCCGGCTTGTGCTTGAGCATCAGCAGCGCAGCCGTGTGGTACATCTGGTTGCCGGCGATGGCGGGCGGGTTGGGGTAGAGGACTGTCGGGAAAGGTCTCGGCGGGTCGTACTGCTGCGAGGGGATGACGAGGATGGACTTCATCTCCTGCGGCCGTCCGCGGTGCCAGGTCTCGATGAGGTCGAAGAGTTTCAGCCACTCGGCGACGTACTGGCTGTTGGTGTAGATGACGCCGGGCCCGGTGTGTCGCTGCTCCCAGCGGCCGAAGTTGCAGAGGAGGTCCACTACGCGTCCCGTGAGATAGATCATGGAGTTCGCGCACATGTCGAAGGTGGCGTGCGAGCTGAGTGAGCGCGAGTCGTCCACCAGCGAGCCGCAGCTGACCCACTTCTCGATGGGGATGAGCGTGCGCTCGAGGGAGATGAGACCACCGCATACGTCCATGCGGGCGAAGCACCAGAAGATGGCCTGCTCTAGCCCGCCGCATGTGCCCGTGATGCCGAGTGCTTGGATGAGTGCTGCGCAGCCGTCTAGGTGTCGTCGCCATGCTTTGGGCGAGCAGCTGAGCATTTCTAGGACACACAAGACTGCTGAAGATGCGAGGACGATGGTGGAGCGTGTTTCTAGTTGTGGCGATAGCAGGTGGATGGCGAGCTGGTAGAGTGCCAAACTTGTGTTCAGCTCGGATTTTCGCTCTTTCAGCTCGATTTGTCGTGCAGATAGTGCGAGTATGGAGTACTTAAGGTGCTCGGCGTCCTTTGCAAGCATAGGCAGAACGAGCTCGAAATGCCGATTGATGTCGAACTTGTCTATCCAGGGCGCGACTTCTGTGATATAATTCTGCCACAGGGTGTACTCCTGCTCGGCTGATAGGTGAGCCAGCCGGCGAGGATCTTCTTCCACGACGCCATTTCCTATGGATGGTGGCGTCTGGAATGACTGAGCAGCAGCGTCGAATGATCCTCGCCTTGAAGGTTCGACTGACTGAGCAGTGTCGAATAGCTTGGACCTCAGTTCAGCGTGCAGCTCCAGGTACTGCGACCCGGGCAAGAAGATGCCGTCCTCGAAGCTGGTGTCGCTGACATGAGGCGATGCAGTATTGGCGAAAGGGTTTCCACCGATCGCAGGCATGCCTTCGGCAATAGAGGATCTCGGAGTCTGCATAGGTAGCGAGAAGAGTGGAATCGTAGGCTCGAGAGCCGGCTCCTCTATGATTCCTGGGACGAGCGGCTGATCTGGCGGAGGTTCATCGCACCCATTCTCGTACCGGCCAGACGGCTCCGGCCCGTCCACTATGTAGTCGCGAGCGATCTCAGAGGTGACATCGACAATCTGGTAGGTGCGACTGGGCGCGTTGGCGTTGCGGAACAGCGAGTGGTGCTCTTTGCCAACGGTCTGCGCGTTTTCAGGCCTGAAGGATACCTTAACGCCCCATTCGCAGGCCTCACCGCGTGTTTGGCACCCTTCGCAAGTCGGTTTCGTTTCGGAACATTTTCTTCGTTTTCGGCGGCAGTTCAGACAGCCGTTTCTGCTGCGTTTCTTGCCGGCGGACTGCAGTTTGCCGGTGTTGGTCGGAGGGGGAGGTGAGGACCCGCGGTTGTCGGAGCTATTCTCGTTTTCTTTCTCTCCCGGTGTCGCCATCGGCACTTTGTACTTTTGCGTTCTGTGGTCGCCACTCAGAGGCCTTTGAAGTGGGCAAGCAACGTTGCCCGCGATCGGAGACCCGAGGAAGCTTGGTCGCGAACTCGCTGGAGGCACGCCGTCCGTTGGGCCAGCCAAGAGCGTCACTACCTTCACTGCTTGGAAATGATGTGGCAATCACCTCGCAGCACCGATACAGCGAGAATTACTTATGTTAGAGCGAGATGGGAGTAGCAGGACAATACCAGTCTGGCAATCAGTGTATGTAGCGTGGAGTTGGTGAAGAGGCACAATTTCGCCTGGGCTTTCTCCACCTTCGAGCGGAGGGAGGGCCTAGACGGAAGCTTAATATGAGGTACCGTACCATTCATTCGCTTCACCAAGACCACTAATGCTCGTCCGCGGTAGCTTATGAGTGATACGTAAAGGTGACTGAAGTGGTCTTCACGGGTAGCCTTGAAACGCCACTTTCTCCGTCCTGTCAAACGTAAATGGCAACCTGCATGCGCCACTTGCTACGATCAATCAAAGGGCAAAGACGTGAAAGCCGAGACTCTACAATTCAGAGCCCAAGAACGTATGCAAAATGGTGAAGTTGCGGGAAAAGCCCGTGGACTACAGCATCCTGATTCACTATTGGAAAGGTTGAATTTGAGCTCTGTCATTGGAATAACGAGCCGAAATGTGTAGGCAAACGGGACGCGTCGTCATTCTGATGCCTGCTTTCTCTTTGGTGGTTCTACGGGCATTGGTTTGGTATGTCAGGTAGAACTTTTCGCCTGGTGTCAGCAAGATCCGCAATGCCAAAGAGGTGGCCTCGAAGTTGAGGGGATTGCAAAGCACAAGATCATGTCCTCAGCATTTACCCCCTAGCAGACAGATCTTTGCGCCGACTCACCTTTTGACTGTAGGCTGCTCACCTCTCATCAGCCCATATCGCCATCCCAGGTAAACCACAACACCGACAATACTTCCTACGCCAGCTCCACCGGCAATCTTGAGCGTTTTCACGCCAGCGGTTTCACGCGGTAATGTCTGTCTCGCGCCCACCAAAGCTCCCAAAACCGTACCGATGCCGCTGCAGTCATCTACAGCTTTTTGTCCTTTGTTCTCTAGCAATCGCCAACTTCGATCTTTCCATTCGATCTCCTCGCGATCACGCATGCGCATATATAGACCTGGAACCATGAGTGCCGTGCCGGCGACCGCACCGATGCCGGCTGAGCGCAGGGTAGAAGCGAGTATGGGCTCGGCGCTGGGTGATCGTCCCTTTTTGAGTGTAATTCGCGCGAGCTCAAGAGCATGGCCGACTACGGCGCCGGTCTGAAACCCGCGGTACAGAACGTGTGTGGTGAGGACTGTATGCGACATGGGCTGGTCTTCAGCGTAGTCCGTATGTGGGAAGAAGCGCGACATGGCTCCTGTGAGTGATCTGTAGCCTGGAATCGGGCGGGACTGCTATGGTCCAAGTAGTTACGAGCGTTCAGCGGTAGTTTGCAATACGATATCAGCATGTGTCACATTAAGGGTGGTACTTCTGGCAGCGTCCGCGTGGCCAGCGGTAAGTATGCAGCAGTAAGCGAGCACGAGACGCATGGTCAGAGTCGCCGGCAAGCTCTGGAATGGACATGGGATGATCAGAAAGTGAGGGGTTTTGAGAGACCAGAGCAAGCGCCACGTCGGTCTCGGCGTCTGCATCGGGCCGGCAAAAGCCGAGGATGCCACGAGCGAGGCCCGCAGCAGCACAACTCCTACACAACTCGTTTGACGCCTGCAAACAACGACGCGACTACGGCCATTTCCACTGCTTGAACTCACATCCTATACACTTGGCTCCAATTTGACAGCTGTGGGGAAGTCATTCTGATAACCTCGGGCATGCAAAGTGTTGTGGACTGAACGGGAGCGCTGTGCTACGTGGCGTCGTCTTGGTCCTCCTCCAGCCCACGGTGCCTTTCTAAGCTGACGCGTTGGCTAGCTCCGTTGATACTGGACCGCGTCGAATCGCTCCGTGTGGAATTCCAGCGCTTCCTAGCAATGTCGGTGAAGGGTTCGTGGCAGTCCAGAACGGATGCTCCTCGCCAGGGGCCTCCAACGGCCATGTCCTACCCACAAATATCAGACTGAGATACCCACGACAGCGGCATCAGGGTTCCGGATAACGATCGGTATGGTAGGCCGAGCGAACAGAGCGACTCAAATCTGGTACGTGTCGTGCCCACCACGCGACGCTGGACGAAAGCCTCTCACAGAGAGATCGGATTACCCAATGCGGAAAGTCCATCAGACGGGACATGACTTTGGCTCTGCGGAATCTTCATACTACCCGGCGCTACAGTAAGCATTTTCAGTCTTACTCCTTCCGCCACTGTTCATCCGGTTTCCACATACGCCGGGCCGGCATGTTGAAGGGTCTTCGTAAGGCTGAACCGTTCTTTGACCAGAGGACCCTGTCGGCTTTCCATACACGGTCGGTTACAACGGGTCGTGGAAAGACGAACTCGCAATCTCTTTGCATACCTGTCAGTCAGTGCTTCTGGAGCAGAGACTGCACTGTCAACGCTTGAAACTAGTCGTACGTGTTTTCACGATGATCCACTGCGCGGTAGGTATATGAGTAGGTGAAGTCGGGCTTGAGACGCCTCCCTTCACCTTCATCATCTTCATCACTCTCCGTCTCCAGCATTCTTCTCCTCCCAGCCAGTCGTTCTCGCAGCATCTATCACTTTCGCTTCGCATCTTCAACTCAAGCTTAATCTTCCTTCTCCATCACAATGGCTCCCGCAGCTCTCGCCGATCTCGCTCTTCCCAACGAGATCCCTGAGGTCAAGGAGACCGAGGCAAACCAGACCGTCCCTAACCTCTTCTCACTTCGCGGCGGAACCACCTTGGTCACCGGTGGCGGCCGTGGCCTCGGTCTTGAGCTCGCACACGCCGTCATCGAAGCCGGTGGCTGCGTTGCTTGCGTCGACATCCTCCCTCACGAGGTCGTCGAGAAGGACATCGCTGCCCTCAAGTCCAAGGCCAAGCTCGCCGGCCTCTACGCGTCCTACGACCGCGTCGACATTACCAATGAACCCGAGCTCGAGGCCGTCTACGCCTCCGTCATCTCCGCCGCAAAGGAGCAGCGCAAGCCCCTGCAGGGCGTCATCGCCTGCGCTGGCATCCAGCAGATCACCGAGGCTGTTGACTACAACGTGCCTGACTTCAACCGCATGTTCAACGTCAACGTGACCGGCGCCTTCCTGACGGCCAAGCACGCCGCACGCGAGTTCATCGCCACCGGCACCAAGGGCTCCATTGTCATGATCGCCTCCATGTCCGGACGCATCACCAACCGCTCCCTCAAGTGCTCCGCCTACAACTCCTCCAAGGCCGCCGTGCTCCAGCTCAGCCGCTCGCTCGCCGCCGAGTGGGGTCCTCAGCACGGCATCCGCGTCAACACGCTTTCTCCTGGCTACATCCGCACTGCTATGACCGACAAGCTCCTCCACGACGAGCCTGAGGTCCACGAGACCTGGATGAGGGGTGCCATGCTTGACCGCCTCGGTGCGCCGCAGGACTTCAAAGCCCCGGCTATCTTCCTGCTTGCTTCTGGCAGCGCTTGGATGACTGCCGCCGACCTTACCATCGACGGTGGCCACACTGGCTGGGCTTAAGCGTAGCCGATTTCTGGAGGTTTGAATTGATGGGAAAGTGCTTGATGGGATAATTTTTTTTTGCGTGGAGTTCGGGCGCTGGGCAGGTGGTGGTTTTCGGCGAAGAATTGATTGCATTTACATTTACACTGATAGATCTTATGAACTCATCAACATCCTTAGAATTCCAAAAAGTACTATGTTACCTATCTATCCATGTTGGCAAGGAAGCAATTTATGAGGCGAGACAGTTCCTCAAGTGCTCTTGACGCGGCATTGATCAACAGGTCAAACGATCTATTGGATGTAAGAAGCATGTCTTACTTTGTTAGTTGACATTGTACAGACAAAAAGGTCATGAGTCTATATGTACTCGCGAAAGTGCTGCCGTCTTTTGATCGTCACAAAGCGGGCCTCATCAGCGGAGACCTCGCGTTGCGTAAGGAAAACAGCTCGATTATGTTATGGCGACCCATCCATCGATCCAGCATCATCGGCTAAGCCGAACGACTGCAGATAGCTGACAGGCCTCTTCATCGATTGAAATGTACTCACTTCTATCGATTCGATAGAAAAACATCTCACCTCCCCCGCGACCACCCCTCTAAGCATCCTCACCCAGCTTATCGACTCTCCAACCACAACACCAACCTCACAACTGCCAAAATGTCCCTCTACCCAGGCGTTGCCCTCATCACAGGCGCAGCCTCCGGTAAGCTGCTCTCTCCCACCATCCCTTCCCCCTCCCGTCAAACCCACCTTAACCTCCACTCCCCAGGCATCAGCCAAGCAACCGCCGTCTCCTTCGCCCGCGAAGGCTGCACGAAACTCGTCCTCGCCGACCGCGACGAAGCAGGCCTCGCCAGAACCCAGCAGCTCATCGTCCAAGTCGCCGGCGAAGGCAAAGCGGCCGCCATCGCCGTCAAAACAGACGTCACCAGCGCCGAGCAAGTCGAGGCGCTGTTCCTGCGCGCCGTGGCGGAGTTCGGGAGGGTCGACTACGCTGTCAATGGAGCTGGTGAGTATCCCCATCGCCAAGTCACATTGGCCAATGAGTGCTTTACTGACGTGCAAAAGGCGTCCTGAGCAACAACAAGCGCTCGCACGACACCACCCCCGACGAGTTCGACCGCATCAACGTCATCAACTACCGCGGCTGCTGGCTGACGTCGCGCGCGGCGATCAAGCAGATGCTCTCGCAAGACCCGCTGCCGACGCACGATGGCCGGCCGGGCGTCAGGGGGAGTGTTGTCAACATTGCCAGCCAGCTGGGGATCGTTGGGCGGCCGGCGGCGCGTAAGTTGCAACCCTACCTCCCACTGAGCTATTATGACGGAAGGCGAGGACGCGGACGCTGATGTTTTCTTGTTCCAAACCGACAGCGGCCTACTGCGGCAGCAAAGCAGCAGTCATCAACATGACCAAGTGCGACGCGATCGATGTACGCCCCATCCCCATCTCCCGTCCCCTACCCCATCTCCCCTTCCTCCCGACTGACCCTCCACAGTACTCCCGCGACGCCATCCGCATCAACAGCGTCTGCCCCGGCGTAATCGACACTCCCATGACGCAGCCCAACGCCTCCGTCTTAGAACCGGCCATCAGCATCGCGCCGATGGAGCGCATGGGGACGGCGCAGGAAGTCGCGGATTGCGTACTGTTCCTGGCGAGCAGCAAAGCGAGTTTCGTGCAGGGGGCGGCGATGGTTGTCGACGGGGGGTACACGATTAACTGAATTGCCTGAGGAGAGAGTGACTGGTTTGCCGGGTGGGAAGGAGAAGATAGGGATGGTACGAGGGAAGAGGAAGCAGGGGTGGGGGAAGGGGTTGAGGGTTGAAGTGAGGGATTTGTTACTATGTGTTGAGAGTTGCAGAGCATGTTAAGCAAGAACTGAAAATCGATTGCGGTTGGAGAAGCCAATGTGATAGCATGTAGTAAGAAGAGACAAGGTCAGAGAACCCAGTACAGGCCGTCCAAGTCTAATCACGTGACAAGAGGACTTGGTGACTTGGTGGATGAGATCAAGACAAGGCAACAAGACACCGTCGAAGGAGAGATTTTGCAGCAGACTGGATGAATAGAAAAGGGACACGATGAGACTCAGCATGTTATGCGCAAGAAGGTATAGTAAAATTATTTCAAAGATCGCCAGCTATGACTGTCGAATTATGTACAACAGCTGCGCTACCTCCACCTCCTTTTCCCACAGCAAAGCGGTATAGAAAAATAGAGTAGTAACACAGTACTGTCTCCACTAATACGAGAATAGGAAAAACGCATAAGGTATCATGCTATACGAGACCAGTTTAGGCAAGACAAGTGGAAATGGGAGTCTACTCCTCGTCGGCCTCGTCGCTGGCCTTCTGCTGCAGGAGGTAGCGACCCTCGCCGTCAGGGGTGGTCTCGTGCTGCAGAGTGAGCTTGGTGAGGTGGCCGATGATGTTCTCCATCTGGGTGTCGTGGTGGCTGCGGCTCTTGCGGCCAATGTCGGCAAGGGCAGGGATGGAGTTGAGGAGGTAGTAGACGATGGCGATGACGATGGTAACACCGATGGAGTAACCCCAGACAACGACGGCGGTGACGACGTCGGTGTGGCCGTTGAGGGTCTCGGTGAACTGAGACATCGGGTTGTTGAGGGGAACCTGGTAGGGGTTGCCGGCGAGCCAACCGAAGATACAGAAGAGGGTGGCAATGGCGTCGACAACACCAATGGCACCGATGAGCTGCCAGGAGGGGAAAGTCTCACCGCCACGGGTGACGAAGATGAGCCAGTTCTCAGTAAGGGCGACCTCGAGGAAGATGATCTCCTGGGTGTTACCCCAGTTCTGGACGATACCACCGTTGGGGACGTACATGGAGGCACGGACAACCCAGGTGGCAATGGCGAGCAACACACCGAGGACGGTGGAGATGATCCAGATCTTAGGAAGCTGCCACTCGACGGGGCGCTGCTCGGAGTGGGCGTTGTCGTAGGCGACGGCGACGGTGGCCAAGTCAGCGAAGAGGGCGATGAAGACAATAAGCTGAGAGCGGATGGTCTCGTTGAGGATGATCATGGTTGTGACGAGGTAGATCTCCAAGTGAAGACAGAGGGCGATACGGTACTGGATGTAGGCCTTCATGCGCTGGAAAATCTGGCGAGCCTGCTTGATGGCAAGAACGATGGTGGACAGACCAGGGGCGAGGAAGACAATATCGGCGGCGGCCTGGGCAGCCTCGGAGGAACCCTCGACGGCAATACCACAGTCAGACTTCTTGAGAGAGGGAGCATCGTTGACACCGTCACCAGTCATGGCAGTCAAGTGACCACGCTGCTGGAGCATCTCGACGACCTGGTACTTGTGCTCGGGGAAGACCTCAGCGAAACCGTCGGCACGCTCAACAAGGTCGTGCTGGGTGGTGCCGGTAAGACCGCCGTGGATGAGCTTGTGAGAGTTGTAGACCTTGGTACCAAGGGCAAGCATCTTGCAAGTCTCCTTAGCGATGGCAATGGCGTCACCAGTAAGCATCTTGACGGGAACACCAAGCTGCTGGGCCTCGATGATGGTCTGGGCAGTGTCCTCACGGGGAGGGTCGAACATAGAAAGCATACCGAGGAGGACCCACGGGTCGTTGTTCTTCTGGTAAGCGACACCGAGAGAGCGGAAACCACGACGAGCGAACTCAGTGGCCTTGTCACGGAAGAGGTCGGCAGTCTCCTTGGAGCAGTCGGTCAGGTTGAGGACAGCCTTGGGAGCACCCTTGGCGCAGGTGAAGCGGTCGCCGCGGAGAGTGCAGACAGTGGTGATACGCTTGGAGACGGGGTCGAAGGGAGTGAATTTCTCGGTCTTCCAGTCGTCCTTGAGGATGTCACGGGCCTTGGGGTAGCGCTTGAGGGTCAGGATGGTGACCTTGTCGATGGGGTCGAGGTTCTTGATGTTGTGGGAAGAGGCAAGGGCGGCGCAAGCCATCATCCAGTTGACATCCTCACCCTCAGCGACGTAGGGCTCGCGGATAGAGAGCTGGTTGGCAGTGAGAGTACCGGTCTTGTCAGAGCAGAGGACGTCAACACCAGCGAGGGACTCAATGGCAGTGAGCTTCTGAACAATAGCCTGCTGCTTGGCGAGGTAGGCAGCGCCGACAGCGAGGGTGGTGGTGGTGACGACGGGAAGACCGACGGGGACACCGATGATGAACAGAATCAGAGCGTAGTGGAGGAGGGTGTTGGAGGACTCCTCGGGGGTAGCGATCTTCAAGTGACGGAAGAAACCACCGATCCAGGCGAGCAGGATCCAGAACATGACGAGGACGAGAAGAGTGGTACCGATGTGGTTCATGATGGCCTTGAAGTGACCCTGGTCCTTAGCGCCCTGGACAAGGGTGGCAGTGCGACCGACGAAAGAGAACTTGGCAGAGGTCTGGCAGACAGCGTAGGCCTTGCCGCGCTTGCAACCGGTGGTGTAGTAGACGATGTCGCCCATGAACTTGTCAACAGCGAGCGACTCACCAGTGATGGCAGACTGGTCAGTGGCGACAATGGAGTGGCCCTGGTGGGCGACACCCTCACCATCGTCCTCAGCGTCCTCAGAGCCAGCGGGGTCCTCCTCGGGGTTGAGGGCGTGCTGCTCGCGGAGCTCCTTGTACTTGGCAAAGTCCTCGGGGGCATCGTAGTCGCAGATAAGGCGGGCATCGGCGGGGACGGACTCACCCTCCTCGATGATGACGATGTCACCGGGGACGAGCTCGCGAGCCTTGATGTCAAGTTCCTGGCCCTCACGGACGACAGTAGCCTTCATGGCAATGTCACCCTTCAGAGAAGCGACGACATCGGCAGCCTGCTTTTCCTGGTACCAACCGACGACGGCGTTGAGAAGAAGAATACCGATAATCACACCAAAGTCGATCCAGTCACGGAGACCGGCAGCGAGGAGGACAGCAATTTCCATAACTGTGCATGGTTAGCGCTATCGTTCGGAGGAGATTGCAGCTGCTAGCGGGTCGGGCGGGGTGCATGGTGTGGTCATAGCTCGACGTCGCGACAAAGCTTGCAAAAGCAAAACAAACGACGCCACTAGCCATTGGTCGCCAACATGGTCCACCACGACCATCGCAGCAAAGATAAGACTTACCATAGAGGACAGGGCCAGTGAAGAAACCGAGGAACTTGATGAACAGGTTCTCCTTCTCGGTGGTGATCTCGTTCCAGCCGAAGCGCTTGCGGCGGGACTCGACATCGCTGTTGGAGATACCCTGCTTGATGTCGGCCTCGAGCCACTCCTCGGGGACGACACCGGGGTCGCCGCTGGCAGCCTTGGAAGAGTTGCCAGAGCGCCAGAACTGCCACCAGGCCTTGCCCTTGCCAGCGTCGGCGGCGTCGGCAGCCTGGCCCTCGGGGGTGCCAGCCTTGGGATCTCTGTAGGTAGAGATGTACTTCTGCAGAGCAGTGTACTCGTCTGGTCGGTCGTTAGCAGTTGTTGCAGTCAAAGTAGAAGTTGATAGCCACTAACCGAGATCCTCAATGTTGCCGGGAGCCTGAGACCACTTGCGAGATCTGTCGCCGATGTTAGTAGGGGATGCGAGACGCGTTCAACCCCGCCGTGCCATCGCACTGCTGCATTGAGCCGGTGTCGTCGGTCGATCGCCTGGAGTCGTCGTGGGAATCGCGGGCGAGTTGCACCGGCGTCGAATGCGAGCAGGCGCTGGGCGACGGGGAGCTGTGGGTGGTGTGTACCTCTCGGCCGCGCCGTCACCTCCGTTCTCCATATCCTTTTCGCCGAAGCTAACGCGGGGAGCAGCCATCTTGGATAGCGATGCCCAAGTGAATGGTCGCTACAGATGAGATGACAGAGAGAGTTGGCGTGGTGCTGTCGATGAGGAGAGGAGAGGAGGCACTTTTGAAGCGGACGGGCAGCTGGTGAAAAAGAAGCGGATGCGCAGCGGGAGCGAGCTCTGTTGCAGCGGGCCCAACCGAGCCTAATGCTGGATGGAGCTAGCGGAATTTGGAGCGACCGCTGGGCAGCCGACAGCTGTGGGCTCGCGCAACGGCCTGGCACGGCGAAGAATTTCTTAGCTAACGGCGCGATGGAGCCCTGGCCGTTGCTTAGGCTGAGCGATTTTCTGGTCGCGGCCCCGGCTGGCGGCGCGAGTCGTGGGAGCGGGCGGTCCTCACGCAAGACACGCCCGCGCCGGTTGGGGAGGGCGGGTGGAGATGCCTGCAAAGGCCCGAAGAAAAGCACGCCGGCCGGCGCGAGCGGCACTGCCATTCGCCTGCTGCGTGCCGTCGTGTCCGCCAGCCGTCGCCGCCAAACCCTATTGCCGCGTAGCCCGTCGCCCATGCGCCGCCGGCCCCAATGAGCGCGCGCGGGGGGGCCCTTATCGCGCGAGTGATGAGTGTCGCACCTCTGCCCGGCGAGGCGTGGGCGTCCGGCGTGCATCTGCCTCTGCCTGCGCTGCTGACCCTGGCTGACTGCGCGGATGGCTGCTGCGTGCCAGGTGCTAGGTGCTAGGTGCTGGGTGCTGGGGCGCTGGCCCTGGGGTGGTGGACTGCGAGGCCGCCTTACGCAGCGTGATCGCCGCCGCCCACGCGCACACCCTCACCTCCCCGGCGCCGTCATGACGTGGGCGCCGCAGAGATCGCTCGCTCGCTTCAGCAGCCGGGTGTCGTCGCCGTTGCAGTACCACTCGCGCCGTGATTTGCGGCCGTGCAGCCCGGGCGTCATCGCGAGCCTCCAATGCTGCCAGCAGTGAGCCTGTGCGCGCCGCTCCCCCATGGTCCGGGGCCTGTGCCAGAGCCAGCGCCAACAATAATGATATGGTCGCGAGGGCGCTGCCTGCCCGTATCGCGGCCAGCAACACCTCCCGCAAAGCCATCGGCCATCGCAAATAGCAGCCCACTCCCAGCCCACCCAAATCTCTCTGCGCGCCGGCCGCTAGGCGCATCGTCGAGGTTTAATGCGCGCGCGGTGGGGCGTCTGGCCCCGGCGGCGGGCGCCAAGGCAAGCGAAATTGACCTTGGGCCAGCGCTCGCATCGCCGCGATCCAGCACCACGGCCGTCGCTGCAGGGCAACAGCCGGCGCGCAGGCAATAAGCTCGCCCATCGCGCCGCCAGCGCTCCCTAACCCCAATCTGCCGCCCGGGCATTGGCCACCCGGCCCTGCCCGTCCTCACACAGACAGCCGCCAGTGTTACGCAGTAGTTGCTGCTCACCACCGCGTCCTCGTCGGGCCTGCGAGTCTTGTGGAGGCCCGCCCTCGGCAGCGCCTGCCAAAGCTCTTCTGCTCATGCGCGATGCAAGTGAATTATTACATGGGCGGGCTAGTCAGCAGCGCTCTCCAATCTCACTTCGCGCCCCGCGCGTCTATCTGCGCCCGTGTGCCTGGCCTGCACTGTGCGATGGCCGCGATGGCGTCTCGCAGCCAGCTCTCGCCCGGCGCACGACACTCTGGCCATCGCTATCCGCCTTCTCCCCAACTGCCACGCACACCGCGTTTGATCCCATTGGAGTGATACTCCCGCAGAACCCCCGGGGGCTCGGCAGTCTCGGATCGGTTTCCAACGCAGGCACTTCGACACGCGCGCGAAGCCCGAGGATCGCGCGCTTCGGCCTCTGCTCCCAGCCTCACAGCTGATCCCCGACGCAAGGCGAGAGTTCCCTAGTCCTGGCGATGAATGGTTGTCGCGCGGGCTACCGTTTCACGTCCACCTTCTCCCGCTCGCGTGCCCGGCACCATGAAGACTCTGCTCTGTGTACCATCCATTGCCGCTGGAAGCATCTCCGAGGGCATCCGTCTTCAGGCACTTACCGCGCGATCGTGATACATCATGTCATTTAGCCAGACACTCACCGTGTCGCCCATTTCGCTGCCGTCCAAAACTCCCCGTCCGTCAAACATGTTTGATTGACCTACAATACGGAAGCACGACAATAGTCCGGCTCCCCAGGCTGGGCATCGCGAATACTCGCGTCCCGATCTACCTATACACATACGCTCTTGAGCTTCTTTGCCTCCTAAAGGGCTTGGTAGTGCAGTATTCTCGTCTTGGTATTCTTCGAGTGCAGTCGCCAATTCCCTCTCTTGGCGCAGCCATTGCGATCTACTCCGACGCCCATCTGTGCTTTCTTGGAGAAACGCCGTTGTTCGCCGGTGTGCCAGCGCGTGTGACAACGTGACTGATTACCGTGAGACTGCAATCTGGGGGAGATATGCTTCCTCCCTGCGTCGTGCAGCGTTGCGAGTCTGCGACAGACAAGACATTGGCGTTCACGCAACCCCATATATGAGAGCGCCTGCTACATCTCCAGTGTGGAGGGGTGGAGGCTTGGAGTCGCAAACTCCTTTCGACGTGTTCACCACGCATGATGAGCATACCCTTAGTGGAGCAGACGCTATGGGGTTGACAGTCCACCACATGCTGGGCGCTCGATGCTTGGTGTTTCATTACTCGGAGTTCCACCGTGATCAGCTACCCCTTTCAACCCCAGCCATCCGCCACCTTTTCCCCATGCAATAGCCCTCGCAATGTGATATCAACAACAAAGAGCGCCAGCATCCTCGTGCTCGCGTGGCCGTCGCCCTCCTAGTTCGGTATCCCAATCCGGACATTCGTCCCTTCGGAAGTCGGTATCTCTGCTCTGACCTCATCGCACGCTTTCGGGTGCCCACATAACCTCAAACACTCCATTGGCTCCCAGCCACGCCGTAACACATCTCTCGTCATGACTTGCAACACGATGACTGCACACCGGCAGCGCGTGCGGCATAGAGGCCCGTCCGCTCGTTCTGACCTGACCATCGCCCAAGTAGTCAGCTCATGCATACACTCGCGGTGATAGACTACGATTCATTGTTTGTCTTGGCGGATCTACGCCAGGCCGGCACTCGCACCGCTACGTGGGTATTCGGAAGTGCCAAAAAATCCCTCTCTCTCTCTCTCTCTCTCACTTCCCCCGGCGGAGCCCGTGGGGCTCCCAACACGGGCCCTGCAACCGTGCGGGCGTCTCCAGAGAACGAGCCCGCTGGTCTTTCACGCTTTGTGGGCTTGCCGTGTTGACCTGCAGATGGGCTGCTCAGTGGGCCTCGGTCGGGGCGAGCGAGAGCCAGGGCTGGCACTATTCCTCCAGACATTATTCTGCGAGGGCGCTACCGGAAAATGGTCGAAAAAGCACGTTCGTTCGAAGGCCTCCATCCCGGCCGTAAGCAGCCAAGTGACCGCGTCCTGAATTACCCGCCCTGGAGCGCGCTCAACCTCAGCGTTGCAGTCGAGTCCCTTGCACTTTGGTGTGCGACGCCGGACCTCGTCGGCATGACACTGCAGTGATACCACTGACCAGATGCGCCTTACGGCTCTGACGTGCCGCGGCTCCTGGCAGGAACGCCACATGCGTCTTCCTGCGATCGCGCGCTGTTGCTACCGCGGCGCTCAGATCTCTCTGCGCTGGTAATTTTCTTTCGAAAAAATGAGATAAGCTCTGCTGACGTCTCGCCTGGCCTTCAGCCGCCGGTGCCGAGGTGTGTGTGGGTGGAGAGGTCCCTCTGAAGGCGCCCAAGACGTTCAACGATCGGCTCTCGCGTGCCGTCCACACCGCATCGTGTACCGAAGTACTCTTCTCTCCGTTCTCTGGTCCCTTCTTCGCTCTGAACCCAAACCGCGAAAGCCCGTGGTCGAGGAAGCACTTCCGCGCGTCGCGCGCGTGCTCGCCGCCGCCGCCGTCGTGCCGATGGGGCGAGCTAGAAGCTGCAGAAGGCGTCCTGCCCTGTCAGGTACAGGCACGGCATGCATGCCATGCAGGTGGGCGCGCCGTCTGGGCCCCACCCAGGCTCCCAGGCTAGACGCACGCGCGCCCGGTCCGCCTAAAGTGCTCTCCCTCGGCACACGCGACGCCGCGACGGAATGCGCCATTAAATGGTATGCGGCATTAATCGCCTCGCGGCGTCGGCCACCGCTATCAATTGTCGCCGCTCCCCGGGTGCGTCTTGTGTGTTACTGTGTATTGCTGTGCTTGTGCGTTCTTGGTCGCTCCGGAGGGCCTTGCAGCGTTGAATGCGCCCAGGCCGAAGAAAGACTGTCGTTCCGTCGTCTGCTCCAAGCGACGCTTTTCCATGCAGTTCCGTGGGACCCTCGCTCCCCCAAATCGAAAGGACCTCTCCCTCCGCGATGATGCCGCCACACTACTGCGGGTGCTGCTCGTGACGACTTTCTGGTGATTATTCCGCGAGCTGTGCGAGACGACCGGTGTGTTGTATGCTGCGTGGCGGGACTCTTTGAAATGTGCCAATTCTCGGCAAGTCGACTCCGGCAGTGGCGATGTTGCGAGTGTCCCAACGTTGTCGTGTGACCGGTTTGCAAAGAGTAGGCACAATGGAGCTGGAATCTGGGTGGCCATTGCGATCGCAAGCAACTCAAAAATCGTTTCGTTAAAGAAGGCACATTCTTATTGAAGATAAGACGCTCTGAGAAATAGTCACGGTAGGTATTCGTTGCAATAATGACACGCCCAGCTGAACATCACTCTCTACGTCTCCTGGCCAGCGAGCTGCATTCCACGGGCAAACATGGCTTCAATGGCAATATCAGCAAGATTGGAGGCACCGCCGAAGAACTCACAATCACAGGATCCTAAGAAAACACCCATTTCGACCGCAAATCCGCAATATCAATCAACCGCTCCCCAATCAACAACAGTCCCAGAGCTCTGCCCGCCCAAGTGGCGCCTCAAACCGACCAACAGCAACAACAACAACAACAATCACCACCCCTCGCGAACCCTCCGAATCAAATCCCTCGCCCGCAGCCTCCTCCTGAAACAGCTCACCATCACAACGACGACGACGACACCCGCGCTCCCCCCTCCCCCTCCAACCCTCCAAACTCCAACCCCAACCCGCCGCAAAATGCGCATGAAGGACTCCGACGACTACCTCACCGCCCGCGCCGCGAACCCCCGCACCGGCCTCGTCAGCCCCAGCTTGCCCTCCCCGACGCCCCAGACGCCCGAGTCGCCCGCCGAAGCCCTCAAGCTACGAGTCCAGTTCGACCGATCGCCCATCCTCCCCGACGCCGGAGAGGAACAGCACGCGAGACCAGCTCTCACCCGCGCCAACTCCGCCCGCAAAATCAGCGCCCGCTGGCGCGCCGGCGCGCAGGGCTGGGCGCTCGAGGACGCTGTTGCTGTTGCTGCTGCGGCGGCGTCGCCTCGCGCGAGCGACGCCACCGCGAGCGCCGGCGCGGCTGATCTCGTGGGCGCGGTTTTTCCCCAGGACGAGAACGAGATCGCCCTCGCTCAGCTGGCAAGGAAGCCTCTGGGCCCCGCGGCCGAGGACCGCTTCGTGCTCCCCATGCCTTCGGCTCGGGAACCGCAGCCGTACGCGTATCCGGGCCGCAGCGCGGAGGAGATCCGCGCGTTCGAGCACTACAGGAGCAAGGCGAGGAAGACGAGCGGCGAGGGCTGGGATAGGCGGTGTGTGAGGGGCGGTGGGGGAGGGGTGAGGAAGACGAGTCCAGCGGATACTGGGGGCTGTGGTGGGAGGAGGGTGGTTTCGGCGGCGGGGCAGGAGAGGGGCAGGAAGAGGGCTGCGGTGCCGGGGCCGGTGCCGCTTCAGGGGCATTTTCCTAAGAGACGAGAGGGGACGGTCATCAGGCGCGGCGCGCCGAGTCTGGAGGTTTTGGACGGGACGGCGACGTCTGGGGCTGAGCAGATGCTGCGCGGCGCGGCGCTGTTCGCGCCGTATTCTTCTCCCAGGACGCCGGCGAGGAGGTCCAGTGGCTCTGGTGGAAGAGGTGGTGGTGTGCGGAGACCACACGCGAACGCCCACGGTCCCATCACGCACCTCAGCCAGCTGCCGAAACTGCACCTCGTGCACCCCGAGCTCGCCAGCCTCCCCATGCCCAAACTCCGGCGCGCCGCAGACCACGCTCTCGCAACAGCAGCAGCAGCAGGGTCGCGCTCCTGCTCTCTAGGCTGCGATCGCTCGACCGAGCCCGGCGCCTGCCAACGCCTCGCCTCCCTGCAACATCAAAGCCCCAACTCGCACCCTCTCTTCACAGCCCCAGACCCACCTCCCCAATCCCCCCTGCAACACCTGATCGCCCTGCTCACCTTCCTCCTCAGCAGCCTCCGCGCCGCGCACACCCGCCTCAGCGCCCACGTGCACATCCGCGTCCCGACGCCCGCGATGGTCGCGACGCTGGCGTCGCCGGACGCTTCGGCGGAAGAGAAGCTCGCGGCGTCGAGGGTGCTGATGTCGCTGGTCGGGCAGGTCGTTGCGGTTTTGATGGCAGTTACGCTCGTTTGGAGGGTGTGCGATGCGGTGTTGGGGGTGTTGGGGGTGGTGTTTTGGCCGTTGAGGGGGCCGGTTAGGTTGGCTTGGTGGGTTTTGAGGGGGTGATGGGGTTGGTGGGTGAGGTGGGAGGTGGGAGGGTTGGGGATGGGGTTTGGTTTGTAGTGTATTGATTGGGTTTTGTGGTCTGTTCACTCCGTCGGTTATGGGGGCTTTCTGGCTCCCTGTGTCTCTCTGGTCCTTGTCAAAATGGTTGATCGATGGTTGTGTCTTGAGAGCGTGATCTGATGGGTCTTTCTCAAGGCCTATAATTTTCTTGCATGAGATATAGAGACTTGATGTGTTGTCCGTTGCGCGTCGAGAATTTCGTCTGTGTCGTGAAGCTGCTCTGTCATAGACTAGCAGAATGACAGTACCTCATATACATGCCGGCACTTGGCTCAAGAACACCAAATTGCCCTTGAAAATTATCAGCTAATACCAACGGAAGTCCCAGATCATCTTAAGATATGCAGCAACGTCTACAAAACAGGAACGCGTCGACAATCGATGTGTTGCGGTCACCCCAACCCTAACCCTACTTACAGCGTTGCAACGACTTTTGCCGACCGAGGCACAGCATCGCGCTTGTTCGCGGTGTCACGAGGTCGACCAGATAGGAAGGAGCTCGGGTATCACGTTCCACACTGACCAACAATAAAAAGAGTCACGCAATCCACTTTGTCATTGCCGGGTATCTGCGTTGGGTCCAAGGAAAAGAAACTTTGCTACGAGAGGACTTCCTTGCCGGATGAGCAGCAAGGCCGCAGGTAGTCTCTTGGGCAAAGTCACATCTACTTTGAGAGAGTGCTTTGCTTTTAAGCCTCACGGATTTCAACGCCAATCTCAGCTGCCATACTCGCAGTCAAAAATGGTCATGCGGCCAATCTCTGACGCTGCTGCCGAGAAGGCTGCTGCTAGCATTCACGCACCGAGAGACCCGAACACTCTGGCCAACTACAATGCCTGGAGAACGCAGCACACGACCGCCAACTATGCGATCGACTTCGAAGGAAAGCGTCTTCACGGCAGTGTCAGCTTGACCCTGAAGAAACTCGCTGATGAACGCAAGATCGTTCTCGACACCAGCTTCCTGGACGTCTCTGCAGTCACTGTGGCCGGAAAGAAGGTCGATTGGGAGCTTGCGGCTAAGCGCACCGAGCCATACGGTACTCCTTTGACCATCGGTCTCGCCGACGAGTACGTCGCTTCTGCTTCCGAGGTCACCGTCGACATCGAAGTCTCCACCACCAAGGACTGCACCGCTCTCCAATGGATGACCCCGGCCCAGACCAGCAACAAGAAGCAACCGTACATGTTCTCGCAATGCCAGGCTATCCACGCCAGATCGCTGCTGCCATGCCAGGACACTCCGGACGTGAAGTCGACTTACACCTTCAACCTGCGCTCGCCCCTGCCGGTCGTTGCATCTGGACTGCCCACTGGAGCTAAGGACTTCGAGGTCGGCAAGGATGGCAAAGACGGCACCCTGCTCTACACATTCCACCAGAGCGTCCCCATGCCCTCGTATCTGTTCGCTGTTGCCAGCGGTGACCTCGCTTGCGCGTCGATCGGTCCTCGCTCTACTGTGTGGACAGGCCCTGAGGAGCTCACTGATTGTCAGTGGGAGTTCGAGGCGGACACTGAGGATTACATCAAGACTGCGGAGAAGATTGTCTACCCCTATGCTTGGACTCAGTACAATGTTCTTGTTCTCCCGCCGTCTTTCCCCTATGGGTGAGTTTGAGAGCCACTGCCTGCATGAGAAATATATGCTGACATCTTCGTAGTATGTTTCAAGTCCTAAAACGCTTGCCACAACGTGACTTTGCGCAAAAGCGAGCATTCCGCTGTTCAAGGTCCACGAGCTAATAGATGTTCAGGCGGCATGGAGAACCCAGTCTTTACTTTTGCAACCCCCACCCTGATCAGCGGCGACCGTGCTAACGTGGATGTGGTCGCTCACGAACTTGCTCACTCCTGGTATGTATAGAAAGTACAACATCTGCTCGGCAACATCAACTGACGCTCTCTGCAGGTCCGGAAACCTCGTCAGCTGTGCTAGCTGGGAGCACTTCTGGCTCAACGAGGGCTGGACTGTATACCTTGAGCGCCGCATCCAAGGCGCCGTGCACAACGATGACAAGATCCGCGACTTCAGCGCCCTTATCGGCTGGAAGGCCTTGTCCGACAGCATTGCTCAGTTCGGCGAGGACCATGAGTTCACCAAGATGATTCCTGACCTGAAGGGCAAGGATCCGGATGACGCCTTCTCCAGCGTTCCCTACGAGAAGGGCTTCGTGTTTCTGTACCATCTCGAGAAGCTGATTGGCATTGAGCAGTGGGACAAGTTCATTCCGCACTACTTCACCACTTTCAAGGAGCGCTCCGTCGACTCCTACGAGTTCAAGGCCACGCTGCTTGACTTCTTCGCGTCAGATGCTGATGCCAGCAAGAAGCTCAATGACCTCGATTGGGACGCTTGGTACTACAAGCCCGGCTTCCCACCCAAGCCAGCGTTCGACACCACTCTTGCCGACGCCTGCCTCGCACTTGCGGATCAATGGAAGGCTCTCAGCGAGGGCAAATCAGACTTCAAGCCGAGCGCCGACGACATCTCCAAGTTCACCTCTCAGCAGAGCTACGTCTTCCTTGAGGCCGTTCAGGGCTTCCCGTCCCCGCTGTCTCCGGCTCTTGTCGAGACTATGGGCAAGGAGTACGCGTACGCCTCGTCGAAGAACGTCGAGCTTGTCAGCAGATTCTATGTCATTGCTCTCAAGGCTAAGGCGGAGAAGTTCTACAAGGACGCTGCGGCGCTCGCTGGAAGAGTTGGCAGGATGAAGTTCGTCAGGCCTTTGTACAAGGAGCTGTTGAAGGTCGACGTCCCGTTGGCCCGCGAGACGTTCGAGAAGAACAAGGATTTCTACCACCCTATTTGCCGCAGCATGATCGAGAAGCTGCTGGAGGGCAACGCGAATGTTGGTCCGTTCTAAGGTGCTCATAGCGGCCTTTACTTGATCTACGGAGTATGTAATCACAATATGCTTGATGACGTGTTCAAGTAGCATTGTTAGCATCAACATAAATAACAAAAGAAGAGCATTGTACGGCCAATCCCATCCTCCTACGAGCAGCCCTCTCATTGGAGCGCAATCCAGCTCAGACCACGACTTCTGCCACCCAGCAAAGCCCGCTGGTGGGCTGTTGTGCGAAAGTCGCGTTCCAGCAAGCCATCACGCGTCTCGTCCAGAACGTCATCACCCACCTCTCTTCCCACCACCACCCTGGAAACCATAAACCCTCTGGCCCTCGAAAAACAATCCGAATACATCCCTACCCAACCGGCCGCGCCAACAATGGCCCGCCTCCGCAGCGCCCGCGCGCCGCCCTCCGCGACGAAGCCACCGCCCTCAGCAACCAAAGATGCGCCCGCAACAACGACGCGACGCCCCGCCCTGCGCGAGAAGACCAACACGACCGGCACGCCCGGCCCGGCCGTCGAGACGAGCATGCTGGCTCTGAAGAACTTCAAGCGCCGCCCGCGCCAGGGCAGCATGCTGGAGATGGTCAAGCGCCGCCGCTCCAGTATCGCGCAGCAGAGCATGCTGAGCGCCAGGCCGCAGGTGGAGGACGATGGCGTGGAGAGCACGAGCGTGTTTGATCTGGGCAGCGCGAGTGAGGATGAGGAGGATTTTGCGCCGGAGGCGGAGGGCACGCCGGTTTTGGTTTCGAAGGGGAGGAGGAACGTGGGTTCTGCTGCGAAGAGTGTCGCGTCCGCTGCGAAGAGTGTGGTGTCTAAGGCGGCAGAGAGCCCTGTGCCTGTGCAGGCGACGAGGAGGAGGAGTAAGCGCAAGTCGGATGAGATGGAGGCTCCGGGTTCGGCTTTGGGTGCGTTGAGGAAGAAGAGAAAATCAGACGATGTGGATGTTTCGCACTCGGCTTTGGACGCGTTGAAGAAAAGGCACCGGAAGTCTGCTGTACCGCCTGCGGAAGAGGAGTCACTACCTCAAGTCGACGCTGAAGGCGAAGTGGAAGAGCACGCCTCATCAGACCGCGAGGAGAGCCCTGTGCCCAACCCCATCACCTCAGACGTACAGGTCGTCAATTCCTCGCCACAGTCAACACCGCCTACAGAACCTTCGTCTGCTGAGAAACCCGCTGGAGCCGAACAGGCAGACTTGGCAGTGCCATCCACGGAGGAGCAGGAGCGTCGAAAAACAGTCCATGACGAGGAGCAAGAAAGCGACTTCGACGCGCCCAACGCTACCATGGCCGAACCAGCCAGCAGTAGCCCACTCGCCTCACCAATACCGGAGACACAGCGCACGGACATCTACGCAGATCCTCTCACGCAAGTCTCGCCACCGCCACGTGAACCAGCAAAGACGAGAAGTAGAGGTAGCAAGAAGCAAGTCAACATGTCAACGGCAACACTACGCGCTCTCCTGCCTAGACGCACACGAAGAACGCAGCCCAGCTACGGCCGGACAGAATACGACATACCCTCGGACGAAGACGACGACGGCATAGCGTTCGACACTACACATCTGGACGAGGACGAAGACGAGCTGGGCGGCAGGACCAGACGGCAGACCCGAGCCCCTGCGCAAACCAAAGGCAGGAAGAAGACCGCCGCTCCAGCGAAGACAAAGCCCAAGCAGACTCGCAAATCCGCCGCTCCTGCTCCGTCGACGAAAAACAAAGGCAAAGCCACTAGGACCTACGGCCGCGCAGCAGCGTCCGACAAGGAGAATGCAGGCGAGGAGTCCGGCTTGGAGGAAGAGGAAGGGGACACAAGCCTCACAATGCACGAGGTGGCGCACAGCAAGGAGCTGGAGGAGGCGCGGCGGAAGTTCGCGGAGGTCGACGAATGGGATTTGAGCTTTGAGAGTATGAGCAATGAGGACCATCGCAGTTCGAGCCAGGGTTGGCGATGATGAGAGGTTTGTTCTAAAGAGCGCATCTTTCGAGCTAGATATCTGATTGAGGGGAATGGATGCCTATGATCTCGATCGGAGCGTTGCAGATGCGAGTGTCTAGTTTCCAGTTGAAGAGCCTACCTTGTTCTTTATCGGCTCCATGTGGCAATGTTCGGAAGGCAACTCCAGCGCAGGCTGAACGAGCAGAAGTCAGATGGCGTCTGTCCTCGCCCTTCCGCAGGAAACGGCTGTCGCCATATCACAACAACGACCGTTTCGCAGCTTTCCATGCAACTGAGACATAGCCCAGGACCCGTTTTGTCCTTTGATCATCCCACCTCGTGTTTTGGTTCTCCATTTCTTTTGACTGGTGATGATAGGAATGTGTCGCCTACTACAGTGCGACCACTGGACATCTCACTAGATGAAGGTTGTACACGTCGATGTTGAGTGCGCTGCAAATTGCATGGAGACTGTTGTTGGCACCGTCGAAGATGCTCGCAAAGCCTAATCGTGAGTGAGAAAGGCCTGGTGTCTAGATGACTCGTACGACAGTGCGGTCGTCAGCACGGCGGTGATGCGATGGGCATAGGACGGCGTGCGGGAATTTGCGGATCCCCAACTGACGAGTTTGATGAGACGAGAGCTCGAGGGGCGGAGGAGAGAGATGATGGCGAGAGGCTGGCTCGTCCGCTAGGGCCACCGTCCTTTCGAAGGTCGCGGGTCCGGGACAAGCGCCGTCGCGAACCGTGGGAAGGAAGGCAGACAGACACGAGTCCGGGCGGCAGACTCATCGCTGCGCTTGCCTTCCGGAAAGCCTCCAGCGCATGTCATCGTTCGCACATGGCAGCCATCTTCGCCGTATCAGCTCAGCGACACGGCAAACGTTTGTCGCACGGGGAGGACAGAGTGTGGTGCGATAACAACAGCAGGGAGGAAGCCGCCCACGCTGCAGAGGCCTACGCGCGCGAGTCGGATTTAACCTTCCTCTTAGCGCGAACCTAAGCGCCGTTCTCGACGATGATTCGCGGACCGTTCGAGGCTGCTGGCAGCGTGCTGGCTTCGTGCTTTCGCAGCACGCCAACCTTGCCTCCTGCCTGCCGCCCGCCACGCCCGCCTGTGAACGCACATCCGCGACCTCTACTGTCTTCTGTGCCAGCCCACAGCAGACACCTGCTCCGCCCAGACTCATGGCCCGTTTGAGCGCCGGCGTGGGCCAGGCCGCCAGGCCGCATCCCGCACGCGGCCTCAGGCTCAGCGCGAAAGCTGGGCCAGCGCACGGGCCGCCTCCCTCGCCGGTATGCAGCGTGCGGCGTGACGCGGGCTACGCGCAGCAGCACAGAAACTCGCGCTGAAGGTGGTCGGGTTGCTGCTGCGTCCGTCCCCTCAGGTCTGAGTCTGTCACCCAATTCCCTCCCACACACACTCCACCACCCATCTCTCTCCTCACCCTCCCAGGCTCGCGCTTGACGCCTTTCGATTCTTATGCGACTCTATCACGACCGTATTTGAGCCCGGTTGCAGCCTCCCACCCGCCCGCCCTCCCTTCCGCGCCGCCGCTCGCCCACCACCACCGCCGCCACGCACGCTTCTTCGCCCTCAAACCGCGACCGTACTCGACTCCCTGGCCCATGTTCGATCGCCACACACCCTCACCCTCCAGCGACACCGTGACGCGCCGTCATCTGCACGCATTGGCGTCCTCCGCTTTCTAGACGCCGCCGAGTCCCCGCCCTTGACCGCCAGCGAAGCCGCTCTTTGTCCCGCCCGTCGACGACCTTCAAAGACGCGGCACCGATTGCGCACACCGTGCGGTGTCGACCATTTCCGCCATCGGGCGCCGTTCAGCAGCCTTCCCGTCATGCGACGCAGGCTCGGCGAAGATCCCGTCACCTGAACCCGTCACCACCCACGACTCTGATCGCAGACGTGATAGCATGACAGACACCTTCCGCCCTACCGCTGTCACTGGTCAGGACGTTAAGCCATTCTCAGGCCGTATCGCCAGCCCCGACGATTACGCACATCTCGCACACCAGCAGCAACTTCCGGACGACATCGAAGAGGAGGACGATGGCCAGATAAACTGCATCTGCGGCTTCAACGAAGACGATGGCAACACGGTCGCTTGCGATACTTGCAACAAGTGGCAACACATTATTTGCTACTATCCGCAGTACGGCGACAGTTTGCCAGACGAGCTGCAGCACTGGTGTGTGGAATGTCGTCCCGAGCGTCCCGTAAATGCGCAAGCCGCGCATGTTCGTCAACGGGAAGCAAGAGCTGAGCGATACGCTTTGCAGAATGGCAATAAACGACAGACCAGTAAGAGCCACAAAAAGAAGACCAAGGACGCCCCAGGCGCGGCCGCGACGAACGGGTGGCCGCTGGACAAATCACGGCACGATCGAAACAGCGCGAGCCCCCGCGACCAGCAACCACCCGCGAAAAGACCCAAGACAAGCCATCGTACATCCAACTCGACAACCAACCCGCTCCAGGTCCCGAAGGATCGCAAGCGCAACAATGGCTCGTCCACCAACCACAGGCGAAGCGTTTCGCGATCGCCAGACGCCCTATTCCCTATGTACTCGGCGGACTTCATCCGCATTTACCGCGAAGACGACTACAACGTCCCGCACACTAATGTTCCAGACATTCAGCTCTACAGCTCCATGCAGAAGTGGCTCACCAACCCAGATGAGTGCTTCGAGGTCACGGGTGGTGTCGAGCCACATAACGTCTTCCAACGCTGGGACGGAGACATCAGTATTATTGATGGCGTTCCCTCGTTCGAAATTCGCGAACGCCGTGATCCCACATACAAAACACCCGATGGACAGCCTGCGATGTGGAGATATGCGACCGTGTCGGAGCCACTTGCGACACACGCTTGCATAGGTGAGCTTCGAGGCCATTTGACGTGGAAGGGCGACTACATCGAGGACCCAGCGACTCGCTGGTCTACTCTGCGTCATCCGGAGCCTTTCGTCTTTCTGCACTCTCAGCTTCCTATCTGCATTGACGCGCGCAATGAAGGCACGCCTGTACGATACATCAGGCGCAGCTGCTCGCCAAACGCAGAACTCAAGATTATCATTACTGGACCGGCCGACTATCATTTTTGCTTCATCGCAACGCGCGACATCGAAGCGGGCGAAGAGATTGCCATTGCCTGGGATGTGAACAGCGGGCTTTCCGGGTTGAACGCCCGTCACAGCGGCAACATTTCGCAGAAAGATATGTCGGGGATATCGTCATGGGTGTCAACCATTCTCGCCAACTGCGGCCCTTGCGCATGCTCTCGAGGCGAGAGCTGTTTGATGTCTCGCTTCGACAGGAGAGACCCCACTGTCGATCCTGAGACCGAGCCCGCGAAGATTCCTAAGCAGCCTGGAAGGAAGAAGAAGGCTGGATCCCAGATATCGCCCGTCAATACCCATGCCGTCAATAGCCGCTCAGGTAGTGAGGCGCGCAGGGTCGATGTAGATGACGAGCCCACTGACTCACGCTCGACTTCAGGCTCTGCCGACCGGGGGTCCGCTAGTCGCGACATTACGCCTAACACGCATTACTCGACGAGCGGCACGACGGAGATGTCGGAGCGCGAGAGAAGGAAGCTAGCGCGAGTGGAAGAGCTGTTTTCGAAGCAAGATGAGCAAGCTACTAGCAAGCAATCGAAGAAGAAACGCAGCAGTGGCGGTTCGGCACTCAACACACCAAGCACCACGACTCCGAAGCAACCCAGTCTGCCTTCGACTAGCTCGTCCAGATATGCAGACGCTGGAACGTCAAGACAATCTGGCTTACCCCCTGCAAAATCATCCAGTGGCAAGCGACCGAAGCCTGCCACCAAAACGAGCGCCTCAGGCAAGCCTTCCACCAAACGGTCTAGGACACCGAAGCCGGCGTACGTTCACTCCGGCGTGCAATGCGATATGTCTGATGAGGAAGCTTCACAAGCGCAGGAGCCTCCACGCGTTCGGAGACCCTTCATTTCCCTCCACCAGCGTTTGCTTGAGCGGTGCGCGCGTAATAATGCGATCAGCAAGGAAGTGCGCTTGAAAATCCGGGCTAAGACCGCTGAAGCTGAAACAAAGATGGACGTGGATGTCAAACCATCAGAACGCGTCAAATCTGCTTCGCCTGCACCAAACCCCGACGACACTAAAAAGCCTGAAGTCGAAGACCCACCATCACTACCGACGAACGAAGATGTGGAGATGAAGGATTCTGGTGAAGATGGCGTTGAGAGTTCCAAGCAGGAAGACGAGGGACCAAAGGATGATGAAACACCGGCAAAGGAGCCTCCTGCTCTTAGCAGCCCTCAGACTTCGCACCTCCCCTCAGATCCGCCAGCGCCAGATCAACCATCAGAAGCACCAGACTCAGACCAAGGACCGCCACCTGATCAAGCGCCACCGATTCCTACTACTGACGCCGCAAAAGCGCCCGACATGAGTCTCTCAATGCCACCACCGCCTGTGAATCCCTTCGCTGCCGGCCAGCAACCTCCTTCGAGCAGCGGAACAAATAGCGCCCTCGTGCAATCCCCTGCAGCTGCCGGCCCCGCCGGCCCCATCTTTTCTCCGTCCGTCACCGCCGCTGTCGCGCCTAATCCGACGCGCAAAAAGCTGAGCCTCAGCGACTATACCAAGCGCAGCAAAGCCAAAGAGCAGCCTTCGGACAGCAAGCCTGACCGCGAGAGCTCACCGGCTTCCGTCGCGTCGGGCCCGACATCTGCGGCTGGGCCTCCTGCACTGCAAGCTAGCAGCTCGGAGATCAAGAGCGCGCAAGAAGGCGGCAGCGCGGTCGCCGAAGAGGATGTGAAGATGGACGACGCAGGCACGCCTTCCAACTCATAGCCATTGACGATCTCGAGGGCGCTGCGGACTGTTCACTCAAATCGGCGTGTGTCCTGTTTGTTACAAGCGATGGAGTTCCGCGGCGCAGCTTTTCTCTCTCCCTTTCTGAACCCTGTTACTTTAACAAAAATTTGCTTGGGATGATGGCTCGGTGCTCTCCTTTTCACGGAGGAACGTCAAGAGAAGGAGGCACACACACTCACATGTCAAGACTATCCACGGGAAAACGAGGCGTTGCTTTTTCCAACCTCCCTCTTTCATTACGTCCGGATCGAAAATCGAAATCGATCCTTCACCTGATGAGGCGTTCTGTTCTGCTTTTTCTTTTCCGTTATTTCGTGAGTCGATGGGTTTCTCTCGGGGGGAAACGGAAACAGGAGGTTTGTTCTGTGTCTTTTTTTTTTTTCGCTATCGGAGCGGAGCGACGGATGGACACGATGATTGACAGGCTGGCGCGGGCGATCGACTCGCCTTTCCAATGCCCCTGCGCGAACCGGGGGAATCACTATTGCGCGAGAAGGAAAACTTATCACCATTTTCTGTAACGCCCTGCTTGCGAAGACTTGTATTCTACTTTGAGTTCCACAATCTTCTCGTCCCGCCCTCTTTTTCTCCTCGCTTGCAATGTCGCTTTGGTTCTTGGAGGAGCGGCTCGCTTCTCTGTAATTGTAAGGTCTGTGACGGTGTTGGGGTCGAATGGAGAGCTTTTCACATGGAAGTTCTTGATGTGAGTTCAAGGAGCAGGTAGGAGACATGAGGAGGGCCCGAATGCTGCTTTTGGCACGTTTTTTGAGGGTATCTTGGGACGACGCGGCGCCGATCGAATTGAAGACTCGTGAGCAATTGTGAGCATCAGTAGAATTAACAGGGTATCTTGGGCAATCGCACAAAGCAGAAGAGGAATCGCCTCCAAGCCACGGAAAGAAAAAATTAATATTATTAGGACCAACGACCTCAAAGCCTCCCATCACCATCGCCACTGTCAAAAACAATCTCCGGCTCCCTCTTCACCGCCCCTGTAAGACTCCCCCTCTGCCCTCCGCCGACCTTGCTTTTCCGCTTCTGCGCGCTGGCCAGCATGCTCTTGCGGCTGCCGTGCAGAGGACAAATGCTCCTGCCGCCGCTCTGGTGATTCGTCGGCTCGATGGGACACAGTGGGCTGCCGGGCAGGTGGTCCGGAACGTGCATGCGCAGCAGGGCGGGCGCGTCGTCGCCGTCCGAGTCGTCCTCGGCGTTCGCCTTGCTGATGTGCGAGCGCATCAGCGCCTGCTCGCTGCGCTTCTCGTCGTGGTAGCGCTGCGCGAAGGGCGTCTGGCTGAAGCCCGTCACGGTCAGATCCTATTCTCGGGGGTCCAGGGCCAGGGCGAGGGAAGTGCTGGTGGTGTTTGTTCTTTTGAATAGGGTGAAAGTGCGCTTGACGGGTTTGCTGGTTGTGCTAGTGAAGGTGGCCTGTCGGGTGATGGGTGTGATGGCTGAGCGCCGTCGCCTTGCGAAGCGGGCGATGCGCTCGCCGCTACTGGCGGATGCTTTGCGATGGCTTGCGATGGCGTTGAGTTCTGGTAAGATGTTGCGGTATACGCTAGAGCGCTTGCGAGCAGGACCCGGCTCGCATGACGGAGGATCCGGCCCTATTTGTTGACCACTGGGAGCTCTTGACCGGAAGGAGAGCCTACGGATGAGTTCCGGTCTACCGATCGATACAGCAGTGGTATCCTCCTTGTCAGTGCACTGGACTGGCGCAGGAGGTAGTTTCACGATGTCATGGACGGGGGATGGAGCGGGTGTGTCTGACGGTCGATGGTGTATGCCAGGCGTGCCAGGAATCTCGATAGACACCCTTCTGTTTCGGTCATAGTCTTCGCGCAGGGGAGGAAGCGGAGTGAACGGAGAGATTGGGCCGAGCTCATCACTTGCGTCTCGTGAATGCGGGATTTTCGAGAACGCTGACTCGCGGGTATTGGTACTCGCTGGCGATAACATTGGAGATGGCGAGACGTCGGAATTAGCCTGACGCCGTTTGGGACGTGCAAAGTAGGGCGGAAGCGGATGATCGTTGGATAGGCGTCTCTGGAACTTCTTCAGAGATTCCTCAGATGCTTGATTCGCAGTGTCTGGTGCTCGCCCAGCGGGAGAATCGTGAGGTGTCCGGTCAGAATTTTCAAGTGTATTTGGTATTGAACTCTTCCCAGGCACCGGCAATCCAAAGATGCTGAAGATGCTCCCACGCTTCTGTCGCTTTTCCATTGCGTCAGGGCTCATTCCTGGCCCCTGCTCCACTGAAACTTCTGTACTACCTTGCAGGCCTGGTTGCTCTGTTGTACGAGGATCGAGGCTAGGCTGGTCGGGTTCCATTGGGGAGAGCGTCGGCGTGAATGCTTGGCGACTTGTGATCTTTGTGCGCAACGTTGAGAAGTAGTTATCGTCGGTCTGGAATGGATTTGTTTCTGACTTCCCTGTATCGGCAGATTGCGGCGTTGACGGTAAAGGGTCGCGCGTCAACGGACTTATTGGGGTTTGCCGGCAGGATGAGCTGGTATATTTTCCTGCGCTCGACGAGCGCGCCGCACGAGCCGTCTCTGCGGAGCCTTGACTCGAATTCTTGGACAGAGATAAAGATGGACGTTTTGCTCGGACAAAGGGTAAAGTTGGCAGCTCCGTGACATCGAGTGAGGCCGACGATCGCAGAATGCCCGGCCGCTTCTGCTTGACAGGCTTCGAGCGTGCCGATGCTGGTGACGATGATCTATGCCCTGGCGAGCAGTCTCTTGAACGTTTTCCCGGGCTACTGTTCGGAGATCTTCGCGGCTGCTTGGGCGGTGGTAACTTCAGCGACTTGACCGCTGCCTTTGCGGACTTGTCTAGATATGCCTCAAGTGCTTCGTAATTCTTGTGCTGTCTTTCATCGACGCAATTGCTATCACGACTGTCTTCCACAACCTTCGGTATGCCATACGTAGGGGAACGTAGGGGTGGCGAAGTTTTGACCTTCGCGATAGCATGTTTTTTCCTGTGCTGAGACGGCCTGTACCGCTTGCGCAAGAGTCGCATGTCAACTCTACGCCGCAACTGGTAAGCAAAGCTCGATGCAGCAGAGCTAGGCGTCGAGGATTCCGAGCTCGATGTATTTGATGGGGTGTGTTCGAAGGGTTTCGTGTTGAAAATTGTCGCAGCTTGGTCAGATGCAGTTGATACCTCCGCAGTTGCTCTGGCTTTGGTCGCGAATGGATCAGAGAATGTATGGTGGGTATTTCCCATGTCCTGCTGAATAGGTGTTGAAGATCTGCGGGACTGCTCTTCCGAAGATTCTTTGCTTGAGCCTAGGGCATCGGCCCCAAGACCCCTTCCCATGAACTTCAGTGATATTTCCTCGGAGGAGGATGCCCACCATGGCGCTCGAATCTCTCCCGATCTAAGGCTCGGTCGGTCGTGTGGGTCCTGCGAGGCTTCATGGGATCCCCAATCTCGTAGTCCTACTGTTGATGTACCGGGAAGCTTGGTTGACGGTTGGTCATGGTTTCGAGTGGGTAATTTGGTGGCGATCTCGCCGAGGAATGGCGGCGATGGCGATGTGGGCGGTGAGAAGTTCGGGGTGGTGAATGTGACCGATGCCTCGCTCGTCTTGGGCGGTGATTTCTCTCCCATTCGCTGTCCTCCTGCTGCTGCCGCTCCAGCTCCGCCAGTTCTGCTTTCATCTTTGCTTTCTCCTTCCCGCTGAATTTCTTGAAGCACGCTACCGGGTAAACGCTGCATAATGCTGCGAGTGCGATCGCTGCGCATAAAAAATTCGCCCTGTGATAACTCTTGTCCTTGTTGAGATCTTTGTAGAAGCCCATGGCTAGGTGAGACGCGGATCAAGCTGAGGCTTAGAGTGCTCCGGTCGAGTGCATTGAGTTGGTAATAGGTTATGATGATGTACAGTGCAAGTTTCTGTCGCGAAAGGCTCCAATGTGAAGTGACCAGTCCTCACTGCAGTGGCGGCGTACAACGTTGGGCGTGAAGGGACTGGAGGTGCGCGTGTTGTAGGGGCTTCCCAGGCTGATGTGCAGTGATAGTCGTGTCGTGTGGGTGTTACGCAGCTTGGAACAGTGGCAACTGCACGGGTGAGAGAAATTTCGAGTGATGGAGTCGAATCTGGTCGTGAAAAGAAGGTGCTGCAAGTTGAGAGGCTGCTGCGACTGCATAGAAAAGCGACGGCAGGCGCGCTCGCAAATCAAAATAAGCTTTTTCGACCTCACTGTGTCAGTCACATGCAATCAGGCAAGACCGGCGCCCTATCCCGAGAGACAGAAGGCGTGGAGGCAGCCGTGTGTAGCCTTTTTCACGTCTTCTGTGACCTGCATCCGTAGCGAACCGCTGTCACTGCTCCCGAAAGCACGATTTCCACCTGCAACTATTACATTTGGTGCGATCAACCCTCCTGTCAGGGCACCTGAGCGACTCCCACAGACAAATAGCGCACGCCGAGAAACAAACTTCAAGGCACCTTCGCGTCATAACCAGAATCTTCCTAGTATATTCATACGCGGTTCGCGATATGTCATGGGGGTGCTTTCGCTCGCGAGGTACCTGTGAAATCAATTGAGCGTTCCGAGCACAGCTTCCTCAAAACGTTTTGCAACCACGCGATAAGGACGCAGAACGCTGGAATACTTGCTGGAGACCAGCAGGACAAGCTCTCGATACCATTCATGCCTAACCTGAAGACTCCGAGTCAAGCCAAGCCCAACTGACACTCACCCTCCCTTTCTCACTTGACGCGAGCTTCTCAAATGCGGTGATTGTCACATCGAGATCATCCGGCTCACAGCCTGTGCAGCGGTCCACGACCTTCAAGTCTACACTTCTTCGCTCTCCGCGGTCTTCATCAAAGCGCTCCGCGCGCAGCATGAGCCCACACAACGGGTTGTGATTGGAGTTGCCGCCAGTCGAGCTGGAACTGCCTGCCGCATCGAATAGAAAGTGCGAGACAGAAACAATGTCGTCAGCGTCGGTGTTGGTCAGACCACAGGCACCAAGCCCAGGCTGGTAGTAGGTGAGGTCACCTGTGAAAGTTTGCGCGTTCGACGGAAGAGGCAGGTTCTTGGATCTACACAAACAGTCAGTCGTAGATTGCCAAGCTTAAGACAAGGCTATGTACTTCGATCCTTGAGTCAATCCGACAGACAGACCGATAACGATAGCGAGCAACGCCAATGTTGATGCGAGCAGGACTATCAGGAAGAGTTTCCTCCGCATGCCGAGGTATTTCTTGCGCGAGGGCATTATTGAGTCCAGTTTTTGTCGCATTGTAACCACGATAGACGCCGAGGGCTTCGCTGAGGTGTCATTCTCGTTTCCATCGGGATTGTGCTCCCAGTCAGGAACTTCAACCTCCTTGTCCGCAACGGAGTGGGAATGCTCGTGGCCAGCCATGTCGCTTACGGTGGAGTTGGTGTTGAACAGTTGAGGGGAGGTATGAGACACGGCTTGGAGGTAGGAGCAATAGACTTGTTCTTCAGTCCCTATAGCGAAACAATTACATGATGATGCTGGCGTCACCTGCGACACGGACGGTGCTATATACATGCGGCGGCAATCTAAAAGGAGGTGGATGTTGTTGGCGTGCCGGCAAAGTCGCCGCACGGACCAGTAGCTGGTTTTGACTTCAGGAACTTCTGCTAACAGGGAACGTCTATGGCACAGGCGAACAACACCCTGCGCGCCTACAAGGCCATCATCCCGCACTTACTGCAAATGGATCAGGAGGAGCGCATTCGGTTTATTCAGGATGGATCCTATTGGTGCAACAAGAAAGTCCCAGAGCTGACCCATCCTACAGATCGTGTTTGCTCAGGGTTCAGCAGGAAACTGGTAGCCCTAGTGAGCGGTGTACGGCACGCTTTGAGCTCTAGCCGCTGTGCTATAGTGCAGTCATGTAATACTGTATCTTTCGAGCCCCCAAGCTTCTCTCTGGACACGACAAAGCCCGGGCCGGCCCCACCTCTACCGCAGAAAAACATCGCGGAAGATGGCATGCGACCGAGACCGCAAGCATGACATTTGCAAAATACTGCCTGTCCCATAGTAGAGGAGGGCGTGCGGCTCAGCTTTGAACAATAACCATTCCCAGTAGCGCAGTGCTCTTGTGGAGACTGGTCAAATTATGAATACACGCACGTCTCCGACTTCGACTCTCACCTTGCCAATGGAGTTTGGGTAATTGCTTGCGAGTCCAGGCATGGTTCGACGCGTAAGTCTGAGCGATGTTCATTCGATCTGGCGAAGCCGCTTCTGCGAGACCCAAAGTCCTCGTGTGTCATAGCCTCCCTCGCTTATGTGAAGGCAGCAGGATTGAGTCTTTCGGAGCGTGGGCGCTTCTCAACATAATACACATGAGAACACTACGTGACAGCCCCACCAAAGACGACAGACCGTATCTTGCTTCTACCTTTAGTACATTTACGGCAGCCTACTTACAGATCTATGTTGCTGGTATTACTTGGGCGTATTTTGCGGCAGCCGGAGCAAGATGGCACGACAATGTGCGAGTGCACGTTATGAGAAGCTTGCTTTACCTCAAGAAAATCATCGCAAAACAATGTGGTGCTTTTTCTTGTGATCTGCCTCGCTTGAAAATCTCGGATCACTCGAGTGTTTCCTTCTGGCTCTTGGGAAAGCTGCTGATAATTTTCTTGAGCGCACTGGAAAGTGGGAGATCTAGTTGATTCATTCAATTGCCGACGGTCGTCCAATTTGACGAACATCTCTACAAGGCGGATTAGACATTTGGTGTCTGCTGTGGGCTTTGTGCCCGGGAAATCGAAGCCTTCTGACTGAGACCACCTTCGTGCGTGTCAATGAAAGGAGAAAGAATGTGAAAAACTTGCTGAGCGGACGTCGCCTGATGTTTGCAAACGTGAGCTAGTTCGGCCTGAAGCCAGGCTGGCAGTGACTGTATTCGTGTAGCACTCGACTCCGGTTACTCACGTGTCAACACGTCTATTTCCGATGAAAGGCGCTCTTTATTAACTATGTGACAGATCTAGTGCGGTAACGACCGCAATTGGTGCGCGAAGACTAGAAGCGCACATGTAATGCTCAGCCCCGGGCAAGCTCGCGATCATCAGGACGAAAGCACGAGCAACGGGCACTCAAAAAGTTACATGGGCGAATTCGTGCGTTTGACCCAAGTCGAGTATAATTGTTTCGTGACAGATGAAGTTGTTGTCTCGACGCGTGATTTTCACTTTGACTAGGCTGGCGCCACGCCATAGCCATAGCCACGTCGACCAGGGTGGAACATCTCACGTGGCGCTGTGTAGCTCGTTGCCTTGAACCCAGTCACAGCCTCCTTTGTCTCGAATTCACGCACTTCACCTACATCTTTGGTTGTCCGAAACATCTTTGACGCTTAAATTGCAACATTGGTAGATCACCGCCGTCTTTCTCCCGCACCCCGGATTGCCACAATCTCAACCCAAATACACATCAGATCGCATATCACGCCTGGCATATTCAACTGCACCATAAACACATTTCTCACGCTTCACAAAGCGTACGTCTCGAAATTGGAGCTCTTACACAAAGTTTAATCATCGTTATCACACCTTGGAAAGCTCAGGAGAGATCGAGTGAGAAACCACTGGCTGCATCCTTCAGGAAATATAGCTGACCGCGATTCTTAGAGCTTCGCTGCATATTCAATGGGGGACTATCCTGTGCCACATCATCGATGGGATTGTCCTTTTCCGGCCACATCCGAGGCAAGACCCAGCTGGAGACGTGGACAGGATGGCGATACAGCTGTCAGAATCCTTATGCCCCAGGAGCCACCTGAGCACTCTGCGGCATTTCTAGTCGGCACAGCGGATGGTAACCGCATGAACGTCTACAAAAGCCCCCACTTCGAAGCTCCTGATGCCGTTGCGGCCCAAGATGCTGCGCTTGCCACACGCCTGACGGGTTACGACCACGATCTTCCACCTAGTCCTCGGCTCAAAGCTGAGAAGCGCAGGGACAGCATGCAAGAAAACAGCAGTGTCACTCCCGAAAACAGTCAGATGAAGACCCGATCGTCGACGCCAGCAAAACTATCAGGCAATGTGCCGCGAAAGGGGCCTCCAGCTATAATCGTATCCACTGAGACGTCCACCACTGACGCATCAAGGTCTGATCTCGGGGACATTGTGAAAGTCCCCAAGGAGCTCGAGGTCAACGGTAAAGCTGGTTTTGACCCTCTTCGCTCGACCGACGAGGAGCCGCCCAAGAAGACCTACCTCTGGAAAGGAAAACGCTACGAAGTCCAAGGGGACGAACCGCCGGAATGGCTCAAAGACGTCAAAGAGGTACCTCGCAATCCCAGATCGACTCGCATGTCGAGCCAAATTGCAAGTCAGCGAAGGCAAAGCTCTGTGACTTCTAACAGCATGTTGTCTGGCGTGGGGTCCCGTGGCCGTCAGTCTTCCCGCAGAGACTCGAGAAGAGCGGAGAATGACAGGGCCCGACGGAAATCAGCACGGCCTAGACGAAGTGTTGCCGATTACGACCAGGTCTTCAAAGATGAGCCATCTGAGTAGCTGGAGAGATAGAATATTGCGTGATTGGAATGGGGATGCTGAAGTGGCGGGCAAAATAGCATTTTCGATGATGGATCTATCTTCCGTATATTGTCATTGAAGGTATTACCCCTCCACAAGACTCATGTTACTGCATCGTGTATGTTTTTCGCTATCCAAAACGTTCGCTTGAAGAGAACGGACAAGTCTATTAGATCAATTCCTGGAAGATCTGGAGGATCTGAATAATGATCATGATGGTGGGGCCTCGACCGCAAGCGGTATGGCTGGTCCCAACCTGCAGACGTTTAGCGCGAACCGCCCAGCCTCTGGCTCCGAATCGCACCAGACCTCACTCCGACTTCGCGTGGGCGGGGCGTGGGCTGATTACGTAGAGGGCCGTTGGAAACATGGCTCCGCGAAGAATGTTGGCAAGTACTACCTCCTCGCCAGTTTGACCTTTTGTGTCGCAACCTCGCAAGAAGCCTCTGCCTTACTTTGCGGCGCAAACATGCCCTCTCTAACTTCTCACCTCATCGGCCTTGAGCCTTTGCCCTTGCTCGAAGCGACTCAGCACCCATTTCTGGCCGCTGCAGCGACGTCTCAGCTCTCGCCTGCCCACCTCAAGACATGGCTGGCTCAGGACCGGCTGTACGCCATGAGTTACGTGAACTTCATGGGAACCATGCTGTCCCGCCTGCCCATTCCCGGAACCACGCAGCGAGACAACACGTTGGAGTGGCGCGTCGCAGACCTGTTGATCGATGCGCTGGTTAACATCAAGAGAGAGTTGAAGCTGTTCGAGGATACTGCGGCCGCGGAAGGCTGGCTGGACGACATCTGCGACGCTATTCCTACGCCTCAGACGCGCGCGTACCAAGACTTGTTCGCTGGCGCCGCGGCTCCGTCGAGACCGCTCGTTGTCTCTCTCGTGGCGCTGTGGGCGACTGAAGAATGCTACTTGCGCTCCTGGAGACATGCGTGGTCGAAGATGGACCATGCGCTGGCGGCGAAGGATAAGGATGTCATGCAGCGCGTCTTCATCCCCAATTGGAGTTCGTCGGAGTTTGAGGCCTTTGTCAGGAGAATTGGAGGGCTAGTGAACAAGTTCGGTGCTTCAATGGAGGAGGGAGGCTGGGAGTGGGGCGAGTGCGAGGAGGTTTGGAGACAGGTGCTTTGGGCCGAGAAGGGCTTCTGGCCTGATGTGTGAACGATTGAGAGACTACTGGCAGTCATCGAAGGAGTTATGATTTCAGGGAACTAGATACCCAAGGCTCGTGCTACTTCACTACCTCGAGGCTCTTTCCCATCGTTTGTGACTAATGCTACCCTCTCCGCGATACAGCGCGCATGCTTGAACCAATTCTGCCCCCATATTAAGCTAATTTTACCCTCCAAGTCGAGGCGACGGCTCAGTTCAGCCCTCTACCTTCGCTTTCACTGAGGAACACGACCAATCTCCACACTTTCTTCACGAGAACCTTAGCTTCTTCCTCCAGTGCGGGCTCGAGCTCTCCAACCAGCTCCTCCGGAGCGCGCTGATCCTTGATGCCATCAACGACGGCGTGAACGAGCAGTTCCTCCTGCACGCCCAAATATTCGACCACCTTCTTCTCAACCATCGGGCGAATCTGCGTTTCGATGTTCTCTGATGACAGCGAGGACCAGCGTACCTTGTAGGCAAACAATGCTTCGGTGTCAGTCGGAATCTCACCAGCGAGCTGTTGTCGGGCGGCAGCGCGGTCTTCATCGCTAAGGTCCGCACCGTTGGTCGGAAGTGTAGAAGTGTCGGTGAGTGGCTTGAGAGCAGTCTTGCGTCTTCCCTCCTCGTCTTCGAGAAGTCCTTCCAGCTCGGCAACGGTGCGCCGGGAGCCAGCACCTGTGGTAGCGGCAGAAGCCTTGTTTTTGGCAGCTCCAAGGTTGAGTTTGAAAGCTTTTCCAGGTCCGGCAGGTTCTGCAGCAGATCTGCTCGTAAGCTCGCTGTCCAGCTGGTCAAGAAAAGCATCCGCCTGGCCACGAGCTTCGGCATCGCGAACTTGCTGGTCAGACTGTTCACGCATCTCGTTGGCGCGATCAGAATCATCGCGGCGAGATTCATTGTCGCGATAGGCAGCACGCTTGCGCAGCCAAGCCGATCGATCAACGTAGTACTCTTCATGGCCAAGACGATTCTCTTCGTCGTCATTCCACTCCCGTAGCCTTTTGATCATGGCATCCTTCTGACGGTCTCTCTGCTCTTTCGACCTTGCCTCGTTGTCACGATCGCGCTGCCTGGCACTAGCAGACACGCGCTCGCGATTCAACCATTTGCGCTCTTGGTCCAGATATTGCTTCTCAAGTTCATCCTCCCGCTTCTTGCGGCGTCGCGCCTCAAGCTCTTCGTCGCTTTCTTCTGCGTCCTCGTCTTCGCGATTCAGTGAGATGCCATTTCCCGCGCCATTGGCACCAACGAATCCAACACCATTAGCGTAATCAGACGGCATCTGTACACTGCGGTAACCTTTCGGCCCAGACGGCGCACCTGAAGGTCCAGCGGTACGATCACGCGGCCCAGAAGGAATCCCATCGTTTGGGGTACCCCTGGGAGGCGAAGACAGCCGACTGAGACGGCTTCCCATCGCGCGTTGGCGTTCCTTCTGCTCCATCTCCTCCTCCTGCCTCAGCCGGTCAAGATCACGTCTGTTTGAGCGGTCACGGAAGGCCAGAATCTCCGCAGCCACAGTCGCACGCATATCCTCTGGAACGTCTGCAAGATCGTCTTCGCCCTGTCCGTTCAGCGTAATGTTGACGACCTCAGCGCTGTCACCCCCCTTCTTTTCTGCATTGGATTCGTCTGCGGGACCATCCTGCTCTCCGTTCGCGGCAGAATTCGCCATGAAGGCATCGGCATTTGTAAGTGATGTGAGGCACTGGCGCAAATCTTCCTTGCAACCGTCGAGGCGGAACTGACGCGCATCCTCGTCCTCGTTCCGTTTGCTCGTCCACTCCTCGATATACTTTTGGCTCTGCTCGTCGACAATGACCGTGAGCTTCGTGAACTTGACTTCATTGTTCTCTCCATGGCGGATCACTTGACGAGCCTTGAAGGCCGGCACCTCAATGCCGTCTCCAAACAGCTCGTTGGCAGCCTCGAGCGAATCGACATCTTCGTACTCCGCAAAGCCGAACTTGCACTTCTTGTCGTCAGCGTCTCGCGCTCTAGTCCAGCGACGCAGCTTGCCGGCGCACCGTAGAATGTTCTCAATAGCCTCGTCCTCAGGCGCGTCGTTTCCGATTCCGCCCACAAAAATCGTCCGTGCCACTTCCTCTCGGGTCGGCTGCTGGATAGCCAACATGCTTTCGCGAATCTGCGCGCGGTCGCGCTCAAGATTCCTGCTGCCGCCATCGGCACCGAGGCCGGCTCTCCTGCTGTTGCCGCCTAAAGAGTCGGCGTTTCCTCTGCCGTCGCGTGATCCACGATCTGCAGTTGGCGCATTCGGCTGGTCAACCCCCAGTCTGATCACGGGCGCATTGAAATTGATCCCTGGAGGAATATTTGTCGGAGGTTGGAATTGGTTCTGAGCGGCAGGAGGCGCGTCCATGCCAGGCGGCGCTATGCCTGGAGCACCGTAGCTCGGCTGACGCCCGCCATAGGCACCAGGAGGTGCACCATAATTGTAGGACATCCTGATGTCCAGCGCTTGAGTGCCCAAGAGTGTGCGCCGTGCAGACAGTATGATCAGTGGTGTGCTGTTCTCCGACACATCGACAGCAAATGAAAGGTTGCTTGAATGTTCGGCTGAGCAGCTTGCGCACGCGAGTCATGCCAAGCTTGCCGCAAAAACTCCCGCGGCGTCCCCAGAAGCGGCTGCAGGCGACGGTTTGCGGGAGACAGTCGCCCATTGCCCTTCCCAATTGCGCCCCAGGCTCTTCTACAAGGGGCTTACATTCAGACGTCGCGATGGATCTCATGAGGGCTGGCGAGACGGTGCTGCGCTCGTCGCAGCCGCTGTTGCCCTTTCTAGCCCCTGCGGCATACCGACAGCCAACCGCGAGGATGGCCCTCGTCACCAGGCATTGCCGAGCACAGCACATTCAATCTTCGGGATCACGGTCATTCGCGACATCCATGCGAGCGAGGAAGCCAGAAGACACAGAAGCGCCTATGAGGCCCTCATCACACATCAGCAACATCCTGGACGAAGCCCTCGAGGGCAACAAGGGCACACCGACCGCTCCGTCCGCACGAACTTCGCGCTTCGCATCTCGAAATGCCCAGGATACCAGCACACCCTCTCGCGCTCAGCTGGCGGCGGACAAGAGGTCTAGCTTCGACGACATGCAATCCTCGATAATGGCCATGACCAGCAAAAGGAACGTCGCTCGCTCTCTTAATCCCAGAAGTACAATCCCTGCGGCACCTAAACCAGCGCCCATGAAACTTGGCCCCAATTTGGGCAGAACAGTCTACGTTGACGAATCGCGAGGCTTCGACGTTGCGAAGGCTTTCAGGTCGGTGGACATTATCATGGCGAAGAACAGCGTCCGCAAAGATTTCAACAGGCAGAGATTCCACGAGAGAAACGGTGCTAAGAGGAAGAGGCTGCACAGTGAGAGGTGGCGGAAGCGGTTCAAGATGGGTTTCCAGGCCGTCGTCAGGCGCGTGATGAAGATGAAGAAGCAGGGCTGGTAGAGGAGACGCTGGCTCGGAAGGTTGTTCTTTTGAACGTGTATTGCATAGCGTGGAAAGTGCCGCGAACGAGTCTTGTCACCCGATAGGCCTAGGGTGTAAGCACTTTACTGTACAAATGGCTTCTGGAGCTAAACGAATACAATTGCATTTTAAGCTTCTTGTTACGTCTATCATCATGATGTGAAACCAGATGCTCAGCGCGAAAGCTCAAAATTCACCCAATCAACAGAAGACTGGATCTCCTCACCTCTCGTCTTCAAACTCAGCAGCCTGTTTTCTGGCCGCACGCTCGATCTCACTCATCACAAGCTCATTCTTGGGGATGAACTTTCTCATGACAGCATCCACGTACTTCTCCGGCACGCCCTCCTTGACCGCATCCTTGATACCCATATTCATCCGATAGATGTACTCCCGCTTCGGCTCGCTCGGCTCGACCATGTCACGGTTAATATAAACCAGCATGTCCGTCCGCTTCGGCTTCTTAGTCACATTCGCCGGGCCCGCGCCATCCTTCACAGCCCAGAAATCACATTCGAGAGTTTCCTTGGTGTACGCAAATGGCACGCCCTCATTACGGTCCAGACGCTTCTCGTCGCTGGCTTGAAGAGTGTAGACCAAACCCCACACCTCATCTTCGTAAGATTTAGCAGTGTCCGTATCGCTGTGGTGGCGGTTGATCTGGACGACGTTGGCGTAGCCGCGCTCGTTGATGATCCACCTGTAGTCGTTCAAGCGCGCAATGCCGAGGTATTCTGACGTTGGACAGCGCTGTTCCATCTGATTGCGCCAGAGGTTGGAGCCGTAGCCGAAGTACATTGTCCCGTTGAAATTGCTACCCATGGTGTCTGCTACGAGGGAGTCGCTGGGAGTTGCTTGTGGTGAGGTATGGTTGGTCGGAGCGGCGAGGAATGCTTGGGAGACGTAGTGCCACAGCCGCATTTTCCTGAGCTGAAAACGTGCTATCGTTTGTCTTGGTGCGCAAGAGTGCGACAATAGCTTCCAAATGCCGGGTGCATGCAGAACGTGAGGTCATTGTAGGAGAGACTTCAGTGCCAAGACGAAACAGTTGGGAGACATCTGAGGGGAGGCATGCACGAAAGAGGGAGGAGCATGAATTGTATTGAGAAGGGGTATATTCTAATTTTGCGGCCTGCTATTGCTGCTGTTCGCCATTCACATCGGTGTTTTACCCAATGCAACAAAGGAAATCCTATGTGTAGTGTGTTCGCCAGCGATACAACAATTCGTCTACCAGTCTGCCTGGAGACCTTTCGGAGCCCCTTCGAAGACGCTCACATTTCTTCCTGCAAAGCGATAATGTTGTCATAGAGCTCAAGGGCAAATTGTTGCCGGACCTGTGAATCGTGTTAGCCTATGCGTCACACGTCTTATCTGAGGAACCTGTGTCTCACCTTCAGCTGCAGCATTTCCAGGTTCTCTCTGCCATCGAAAGTACCCATGAAGTAAATGAAGCCGTTAGTAGGTGCTGCACCGCTTGGTGTGCCGAATGTGATCTCTTTCTTGATAGGAGTGTTCAAAACCACACGGTGGGAGCCATCAGCGCGCATGAGGAACCTGGCCTTGGGCTTTTCGTCGTCATCACCATCGCCACTAGCTTTGACATTGAGTCTGAGCATGCCGAGTCCGCGTTCGCGCCACTCCTTCTTTCCGTCTGGAAGAGTTGAGTAGTTGTAGAGCTTGGCTCGGCAAGAGTATTTGGTGACCTCATTCTCTTCGCCAGTCTCGACCTCCTGTTCGAAAAAGCGCTCGTCCTTCTCATCTTCTTCCACGACTAGAGGGCTTTTGCTGCCATTACCGTCATCATCGTCGCCTCCTTCGTTGTCGCCCTCTTCATCATCGTCCGGAGGCGCTCCAAAAGCCTTGGCCTGCTTGATAGCCCCGGACAAGGGCGTCGATTTGCCACTTGCGAAACTCGTAAGGCCTCCACCACTGCTGCCAAAACCACTGCCGCTGAGTCCCGAACCAAAACCGCTTGATTGGCCGATTTTACCAAAGCCAGAAGCACCTGATCCGAAACCACCGCCAGAAGTCGCAGGAGCTGCGAAAGCAGACTGCTGGCCGAGGGCACCACCGAACGAGCTGCCCGTCGATTTGGCGCTCTCGTCGTTTGTTGCAGCGCCGAGTGGGCTCTTACTCCCGGAGCCAAAACCACCACCTCCGGAGCCGAAACCCCCGTTGCTCTTGCCAATCGCTCCAAAACCGGAAGTGGATGAGCCAGCGAGCGCACCGAAGCCGGAAGCCGCAAAAGCGCTTGCAGAAGTCTGAGGCTGTTTCGAAGGCGGAGATGAAGTCTTTGCTGCAAGGGCACCAAAGGGCGACGCAGCAGACGTATTGGAGAAGGCACTTCCCGGTGGAATCTTAGAAGTCTCCGTAGATGCTGCCTGATCGGGCTCTGTAGTCGTTGTATCTCCCTGAATCTTACTCCTTTTGACCTTCGGACTGACTACAGCCTCGCCAGCAGATTCGGGCTTGCTACCAGTCGCGGGGTCGGGGGTGCTAGAACGATCAACAGCCTTCGGCTTCGCAGCGCCATTCGCGGTGCTCGGGTCAGCTACCGGAGACTGTGCTCTTGATCTTTCGCCGGAGATTTTGCGCTTGTGTTCTTCCAGCTCATCAGTCTCGGCTGTGCTATCTCGTGACCGCTTGCGAGTGTGGTGGCGCCCAGTCTTGATCTGCACCTGTGGTTGCTGCACATCCGCCTTGTCATTGATATCCTTTCGCTCAGTGTTGCTGACTTCTCCTGATGTCGCTTCCGATGCCTCCGCATGCTGCGCAGCATCATTGTCCGCGCCCTCGGTTCTTGCGGCCGCAGCAGCCGAGCGAGCCTCATCTGTCATGCCTCCGATCGAAGCCTTCTTCAGCTGCTCGCGAACGGGTCTCTCCGGTCCTTCGACATCCTCAACGGCCATGTTGTTTGATTGACGCGGTTCTCCCCGTCACAGTGTCTGTCCGTGGAGATCAGAGTCCAGAGGCAGCCTGCGGAGAGGTTGGCAAGCGGGTATGCGGTGAAGTGCGAGATACTGGGCGCGCCCGTGTAATTCGTGGTGCTAAGAGTCGAGTCCGGTGCTGTCAACGTAAAGCCAGAGTATGTACGCGAAAGCTCTGAGCAAGTGCCGAGGGGTCAAGGGTGGGTTGTTCATAAGGCGTAGTGCAATTCCAATGAGCGTGGTGGGGTGGAGAGCCACCGGGCGACTGGTGCAGCGCGGCTGAGGCTGAGGCTGCGATCAGCGGCTGGCTTGCTTCTGCTTTGGCGGCATCCAACTCCCGCCCCTTTACTGCCTACAACAGCTCTACATATGAAATAATAGAGACCGATACACGCCGACCGGAAACAGTGCAAAAATCCTCGGTGATATGGGTCCATCGCATTCGGGACTGGAGCCCCAGGGTGTACACTAGCCCTCGCCCTCCGCCAATCTACAGACTCATGATCACTCACCCGGGCTCGTCGGGTTCCTGATGGACGTCGCGCGCACGCACGTACAAGGTCGGCAATCTGAGGAGACATCACAAATTTTCAAATTCGCGACATATGCCATCGTAAGAGCTGACGAAATACGCTATGAAGGGGATTCCAAATCCAAGACGATCTCTTCCTTCCGTCGTCTCAGCGAGACCTTGCTTTTCGGGCTGATGGACTTGTTCACTTCGAAGTTGATCGTCGGCGGCACCTCGCCGTCAACGAGGTCAAAATCGTATTTCAGCAACAGATGGCAGAGGATCACTTTGATCTCGTTGCTGGCAAAAAACCTTCCTGGGCAAGCATGCTGGCCGTGGCCGAACCCGAGGTGGCTGGAGTTCGTCGTCACGTGGCCCCAAGCGTTTGCCTGTCCCGGCTCCTGACGCTTGTCAGAGAAGCGGAATGCCTTGAACTTCTCGGGCTCATCGTACATGCTAGGGTCTTGAAACGCCGCAGCGACTAAGAAACGTGAGCCGACCGGAAGAACAGTGCGGTCCGAGAGCTCCAGCTCTTTCTCAACGTATCTATTCATGGACAAGGTCGACATTGGGGTGAAGCGCTGGGACTCTTTGAGAAAGCTGTCCATCAGACGCAGCTTCTGGAGAGAGGCTTTGGTCCAACCATTCTCGGAAATGACCTGAATAATCTCCTCTCTCATCGGTTGCACAACCTCGGGAAACCGGCAAATGTCGATGAGCGCTTGTGCCGTGGATTCTGTCGTCGTGTGGATAGCAGCCAACGAGAGGGAGAGTTGGGCAGCGACGTAGTCTACCTGTCTCCCACGACCAACCTCGTACATCCAGCCGATGGTATCCGCGGTCTTCGGAGGCTTCTGGCCAGCTTCCAGCGCCTTTTGTGCACGTTCCTTGCGACGCTCAACTTCCGGCATGATCAACTTCCTGGCGTCGCGAACTTGCTTGCGTAGGCGTGTACAGTTGGGAATCAACCAGTACGAGACTGGGCGGAGGATGGGAGGTGCAATCCGCATCAATTGCGACCCGATGAAGCTGTCGATTGTGTAGTCCTTTGCAATGTCTAGCCAGCGCCTGTTCCGGCACAGAGGCAGACCCAGGAAGACACGCGAGGACAGACGCGCAACCATCTCAGCGACATTATCTTTGAGAGCTGCAGTGTGCCACTCGGTGTCCTCGCCGAAGACGTCGTGAACAGCTGCTGTGGTCTCGTCGACGAGATCGTGAGTAATGAGGTTGAGAGATTGGGTGAGCTTTACGCGAGTGATCTCTTGGATAAACCAGTCGTCGATGAGACCCTGCCTGTGCCCATCGAAGCCAGGATAGTTGACGAAGAACTCTTTCTCGAAAGCTTTGGGGAAATTGAGCTCTTCACGAGCGCGAAGTTCGTCGGCGAATCGGTTCGGCAGTATGATCTAGAGCATTGTGAGCGCGCGTTCAACACCTTTGATCCTGCATGAGCTTACTTTAGGACCAGTGCCCGTGATGACCTGGAAAGGAGCATTGTGCTCCTTCAGACCTTTCGCAACCGTTTCCGTGCCGGCAGAATACCAGGACCATTTGGGGCTCAGCCCTCGCTCGGTGAGCGCAACAACCGGGAAACCCTTCAATGGCCTTTCGATTGTAAGGAGGGAGTAGGCGATATAGGCAGAAATCGCAATGGCCCCAAATGCGATCACTTGAATGGAGACTGGAACGTTCTCCAGGAACGCTGGCCGGTAGGCGGTAAGCACGTCCATCCTCACGTAGCGGAAGGATCAAAAGGACACAACTGAGGCGCTGAGTTACCGGACTTACTCGAACGTGCCGTGTGGCAATCTATATAGTCAGCATGCACAGTCACCGCCATTCCCTGTTCCTCAGACCACCCACCCACCCACTCTTTGTATAACTGCCGGCTGCACAACTTTCCAACCTGTAATGACGATGGCCAACCCTCCCGCCTAAAGGGAGTTGTAGCAAACCTTCTTCGCGCAGCAGCCAATGAGGCACGTGGCATCTCGTGCCAAGTGACGATCCACACCCTCGTATGGTGTACGAGGACCCATCTTGAAGGCTTCAACCCCCGAAGCCGGAAGTATGCACGCATCGCACGGTTCGTACCACGAGGACCTCGAACGCGATCGTTCTGAAACGCTTAGCCAGCCCTATCTCGTAAAATGTCGTACATGTACTGCCACCCAGTTGAATGATAGGGTTTTGGGGTTACCATTCCACTCGACGACGCTTCGTTTCCTAGCTTTGGGTGTTGCGCGTCGCCATTGTGTAACATAATAGTGCGTCGCGAGTATATGTGGTGTTTATATGGCATCCGATATGCACAAGTAAACGTCATCCGAAAGGTAGAGACTGCAACGCTGAAGTGGAGGGGAAAGTTGTGCAGCGTTGGTCCATGCAATGCTGATCAATACACATTACTGATACATCGAACGGCGAACGACGGCTAAGTAGTAGTCTACCATGATCTCGACATCCATGTTCGAGCCGTAGATTGCAGAATTCCCAATCGTAGTTGCGAGTGGCGTTGAATAGGTTCGATTGCGCGTCGCAGACCTCGCACATCGCGAAAGTTTTCAGTCATGGAAGCGATCCTCGTGTGGAAACAAGCATTTGGATGTATTGAACGTGATTCTAGGCTCTCCACAAAGAATCGTACGACGGGCGTGGTTGTGCAAATAACGTATGACCGTCAAGCCAACCCGCCTGGTGAAACGTCCTGTGCTTACCTATCCCGGCCCCACCCTTCCAGGGACCCCAGCGCCGTCGCTCAACTCGTTCCATTCGCGGGTCGTACAGCTCGTATCCCCAGACCCGGCACGTGCTCCCGATTGAAGCTCAGTACAGCACTGCACTACCCTACATAAGTTCGGGCCTCGAACACATGCTAGTGCCCCGGGCCCTGGCCCTTCTTCGATGGAACGTTAGAGTAGAAAGCTGAACTAGCCTCTGTCAGTAGTGGTAGCCAAGACGGCTATGACTTGCATCCGAACTATACTGTAGCGTTGTGAAATGACGGATGTGGCCCTGTCCCGAGCCCGAGATGGATGGATTCTTAGGCATCGTCATGGGACTTGTGAGTGAGCTGTCAGACATATGAATACGAAGACCGTTCAATCGAGGGACAAGGATGTTCGAAATGGTCAAACGAAGTACAAAATTACATAATCGGTCAGCCGTAACTACCGCGTAAATCAAAGCTTGCTCTTTCCAGCGCCAGCCAGCTCCGCGCCGGCTCCAGCGATACACAGCTTGCCCGTCTCTTTCACCTTGGTCTGGAAGATGACCGTGTTGCCCTCCTTCCACATCTCCGTGACCAGCGTCTGACCGGGAATGACGACACCCGCAAAGCGCACCTTGATGTTCTTGAACTGGCCGTAGTTCTTGACGACGGCCTTGCCCGCAATACCGAAAGAGCATAGGCCGTGGAGGATGGGGTCCTTGAAGCCACCGACCTTGCTGAACTCGGGGTCGATGTGCAGCGGGTTGCGGTCGCCCGACAGGCGGTAGATGGCGGCCTGCTCCTCGGTCGTCTTCTCCTCGACGACGGAGTCGGGCTGGCGCTGGGGAGGCTTGTAGACGCGAGATGCTGCACCACGGTCATTGCCCTTGCTAGGGCCGCCAAAGCCGCCGGAGCCGCGGATGAAGACGGTGCTCTCGTTGTAGAAAAGGTCCTTGCCGGTCTTCTTGTCCTTGGTGGTCGAGCCAGTGACGACGATGCCGGCGTTACCCTTGTCCACAACCTCGACGAGGCTGGGATATGATGTAGTGGTAGCCTCTGTGGGAATCGGGTTGCGGATCTCCAAGTATTGCTCACCGTGCAGCAACATCATGGGGCTGAAGTTGGGGACAAGGTCGCCCATGCTGAAGGGAGCAACAGCATTGAAAGTAGGAATGACACCGAAGGTGGGCAGGACTTGGAAGTTGTCGTCGTTCTCGAAGACAAGAGGCAGATCTGTGCGCTTGGCGCCAACGCCGAGGTCTAAAACGTGTCAGTAAAATTCTGCATGATGAGACACTCTGGACCTTACTGTAGAGAATGACATCGCGCTCATCGTAGGAGAAGTCGGTGCCCTCGGCCTTTGCCTTTTTCGCCGCCTCAATATTGGCCAAAATCTCCTTGTTGGGAGCGCCGCCCTTCTTCTCCTTCTTCGCAGCAGAAGAGCGGTTCTCCATGTTGGCCATGATCTTCTCCGTGCCGGCAGATGGGTCCTCAGGGTGGTCAGCGCGGCCGTCTTCGAAGTTCAGGATCGTGTTGAACTTGGCGAGAACCTCCTCAGGGGTGAGCTGCTTGTCGATAGGGAAGCCGACACCGCCAGTACGCTGCCACCTAGTCTCGCCAACCCAGCCAGAGCCGACCTCGAAGAGACGACCAGTGGCTGGCTCGGGAACCTTGTCCGAGCAAAGCAGGACAACGGCAGGCGCCACGTAGTCGGGCTTGAAGGCCTGCACCATCTCCTCGGGCATGATGGACCTGGTCATGTTGGTGCCAGCATTGGGGGCGATGGTGTTGACGAAGATGTTGTACTTCTTGCCTTCTCTAGCAAGAGCGCGTGAGAAGCCGAGAATACCGCACTTGGCAGCAGCGTAGTTGGCCTGACCAAAGTTGCCGTAGATACCAGAGGTGGAAGTAGTGTTGATGATGCGGCCGTACTTCTGCTTGAGCATGTAGGGCCAAGCAGCCTTGGTGACCTTGTATGTGCCGCGGAGGTGGACATCAAGCACCTGCTTGAACATCTTGTCATCCATGTTGGCAAAGGCCTTGTCGCGCAAGATGCCAGCGTTGTTGACAATGATGTCGACGCGGCCGTAGGCGTCGATAGCTGCCTTCACGACAGTCTCGCCTTCCTCAGCGCTTGCCTTGACGCCAGTGGCCTGACCACCGAGCTTCTGAATCTCCTGTACAGTTGTATCCGGGTTGACGAGGTCGTTGACCACAACCTTAGCGCCATACTTCGCGAATTGAAGGGCGTAGATACGACCAAGACCAGCACCAGCGCCAGTGATCAGAGCGACCTTGCCTTGGAATTCTACCTTCTCGGCAGGAGGGTTAGGAGGCAGCTTCTGTGCATCTTCAAGCAGCTCAAGGAAGTTGGCCGGTCCCGTAGGATAGCTAGCATCAGCAGCAAAGTTTCCCACATCGTCCCACTTCTTCAGCAGAGCACCAGGTGTGAAGCTGTCGTCTGCTCTGAGGAGAGCACCCTTGGAGCGCTCCCAACGCAGCTTGGCGACGTGGCCACCACCGACTTCGAAGATGGAGCCAGTCTCAGAGTCGTTAGATTTGTGCACCAGGACAGCCACAAGAGGAACAACCCACTCGGGCTTCAATGCGTCCAGCACCTCCGGGGGCATGACAGTGGCAGTCATTCTCGAGGCGGCGATGGGGGCGATGACGTTGCAGATAATGTTGTACTTCAGGCCCTCCTTTGCCAGAGTCTCGGTAAATCCAACCTGGGAGAGTTTCGCAGCTAAGCCATGTCAGCTTCCGTCTTCAGGATTCCAAGAAACGCAATCGCGCGCTTACCAGAGTAGTTGCATTGTCCAAAGCTGCCGAAAAGACCCGCAGCACTGGCTGTGTTGATCACGCGGCCGTACTTCTGTTTCCTGAAGTGTGGCCATGCGGCTCTCGCACACTTGTATGCTCCCTCGACGTGCACCTTCATAATGAGGTCCCAGTCCTGATCCTTCATGTTCTTGAAGCTGATATCCCGGAGGATGCCGGCATTGTTGATGAGCACGTCGATCCGGCCAAAGGCCTTGATCGCCGTCTCGATGATCTTGTCTCCATTCTCAACCGAGTCGTAGTTCGCGACGGCTTTGCCGCCGGCGGATGTGATTTCGTTGACGACGGTGTCGGCGGCCTGGAAACGCAGTGATGTCAATAAGGAACTTGGAGGGAACGGATACACGAATACACACCTTGTTGCCGCCGCCCTCGCCCTTGAATGAGCCACCAAGATCATTGACCACGACATTGGCTCCGCGAGAGGCAAAGAAGAGCGCGTACGCCCTTCCGAGTCCGCCGCCAGCGCCGGTCACTACGACCGTCTGGCCGTCATAGCGTAGTTGCTCTCCAGCCATGTTTGCAGGGAAGAGATCGCAAACCGGGTATATGGAAAGTGTAAGTGAAGGGTGGGAAGATGAGACAGAAATGAGAAATGGCAGAAGGAAATCCACCGATCGCAGAGTCGGCTACATGTAGGCACCTGATCTCCCCGGCTCGTGAAGCTGGATGATGCTGTTGCTTGGCTCTGCCGAACTGTCGCTGGACCGAGGCATCCTCGGACCCTCTGCTGCTCGGCTGTCCCCGCGGCATTCACATGAAACCCGGGGGTCCACGTGACGTCTGTCGAGTCTTTCCGGACGAGACCGGCAATGCGATTCGGTCATATACCCTCATCTTCGGCTGTTGGATCTAGTCATGCTGGTCTGCTTCTGTGGTCCTCGGCCTGTGATCATGAGCATTCACCTGGTACCGGCCACCGCTAAGGGGAGAGCCTGTGGCATACGGCTTAAACGTCTCTCCGAGGAATTACTACTTCTCCTTCGAACGAAGCGAGGGTAGCACCTGTTACTTCAAACGTCTTGAAATAATTGCAAGCTAATTATCACGCTCATCTAAGCCATGTGATCAAGTATTACCCTTTACTTCAGGTTTAAAATTATGTAGGCCTACGAATGCGTGGAATGCACTAGGGTCTCCTAAGCACCCGCGCCTCCAACCTGCGTACTCGGCCAACCCTGGAGAGACTGCAACTGTATCAAGACATCGAAAGATTACAAGACTTCTATATTACAATACGAAATGCAATGAATCCATCACCTAGGGCCCGCTCTTAGGACGCCCTCACAGCTCGGACACTTAAGTGCCGTCATCAGGCTTCGCGTTCGCAAAAGCCACGCTTCCACAGCCCCTAGCCACGAAGAGTCCAGCACCTCGCTCCATTGGGTGATTCGGCCCAGCGTTGTAATACGCCTGCAGCCCGAGTCCGCAGCTCATCTCTCCGCTGTCGAACTTGACAGGGAACTCAAGTTTGCACGCGCCGTTCCTGATGTCCCAGGCGCTGGCGGCGCAGCCTTCCGCTTCAACGCACTGCTGGCAGCAGGACGACGCGTCGGTTGTGTTGGTACTGTATGTCGCACCGGAGGACGTCCTTTGCGAGTACGACAGGCCGAACTGCTCCGATGTCTCTGACGCCCCGGCGGCGGAGATGAGAGCTGAAGGAGCACAACGGGCGTCTTGCGTGGTGGTGGATGTGGATGTCGAATTCCTGCCACAATGGTCAGGTGCGGTGGCCAGCGCCGTGGCGATGGCATATGCTGTTCCGCCGGTAGAAGTGCTTGTCACAGTTGCTTGCGTAAATGCCGTGAAGCGGGTGTACGTGCTGGTTGCGTCGGCCGGCACAAAGGTGTAAGTCTGGCCGTAAGTGGTCGTGGATGTCTTAGTCACTGTGCACTCTGCGTCTCGACGAGAGTGTAGGCTCTTGTCTTGGTTCCCTAACGCTGCGGATGCAGTGGGGGACTGCGAAGAAGAACCGTTGGTGTCGCCAGCGGACGTGTAAATGGTGGTAGTTGGCTGAGAGGCACTGATATCTCGCGTTAGCTCAGTCGGCTTGGGGACGATGTCATACCAGAAAACTTACACCATGCCACTGGCCGTGCAATCAATCTCGGTACTCGTCAGAGTCTGAAGCGTCTTTGTCGAGCTTTGGCGAACGATCTCGGTGAAAGTACCAAGATCTTGGGCAGTCGTTGCTTGGACCGTTTCGACATGCGTCGAATAGTAAGTCGCGGTGCTAGTCGGTACGATGACTTGCTTGGTAGTCGTCTGGCAAGACTGCGGCAGGGCATAAGCAATGCCAGCCATTAGAGACGCGGCCGTGAAAGCCCTCATGTCGCCTTTGAAAGAATGTGTCCGAATCTCAAAGACGGTGAAGAGGCAGTAAGCAATTCGATCTCTGTACAGTACAGGCAATGCAAGAACGACAGAAAAGTATTCCAAAGCAGATGATTAAGAAACTGAACGCGAGGTCAAAGCTAAGCTGTAGATGCAGTCAAGACGGTAACGCGCTCTACGCGAAAGATTCTCCAGCTCCCGCAGAGAAGCGAGACATGCAGAAGGAAAAGGTAGCAGCGCAGGGACACCACCGGCGTCCTGAGAACGCGGCTTGAGCGTGAATGGACGTGCATGCATTTCCCCAACTGATCAACAGGCCCGCGGACACTGGCAATTTTTAGTTTCTTTAGGGCTTGGGTTCCTGGCATATCTGACGCCACTGCCGGCCGCATCCTGCGCGGCTCCGTGGTGATCCCGGGGTTGTGTTTCGTGTGATGACCCGTCGCTTGGATTTAATCCTGGCATGGCGCGGCTGAGATACGAGTCTTCACCTGCAGTTTTCTCAACAGCGGGCAAGGTGCAGACCGCCTGACGCACCGTTGCCATGCGCCGTTTGTGCCCGGAGGAGGTGGCTGGCAAGATTTTGAGTTTTCTGCCGTGCACCACACGATATGCATGATTCGAAACAGGCGTGATATCCGTTATCGATTATGGTCAGGGAGTGCATGATGTACAAGCAGATCACAGCTCATGACGTATGACTTCTTGACCTGCTATTTCGACACATCGGGAGGCTTTGGTACGTTTCTTTACAGTTTGGTCTGCAGGAACTCATGTCCCTACTCACTGCCACTGACGGGACATTGCACCGAACTTGTACCCGTATAACATACCATGTGGACGACCCGCCATCAATTCTGCGAACGTCGGCGGAATTGTCAGGATGCTCTTTCGCGAGTCATCACGGTCGCTCCTGAGTGGAAATGGACCAAGGAGGCCTTGTAGAGTCTCTACTTATAACGATGTTACCTAGCCTACGAAGCCCCGTAGGCTGCTATACTCCGCCCTAGACATTCAGGACTAGCTATACGATGGGAGAGCATTTACCCTGCAAACGCTCGGAGAAGGGGTGGTTGACGCACATGTAACCCCTGATACACACAGCATAACCTCAAAGCCAAGGCCTCGTTGCAGTCAACATGTGGTCTGACCCTAGTTGACAAAGAACTGGTATTGTAGATATTCGAGTAGATTCATTGCAACTGAAATTCGTTTCATGATTAAGACATGTGCACGTAGGTATCTCCCAATCTTTCGCTTTTCCTATTTCGCTGAATTCCTCCAATCCCGTTCCTCCATTTACCACTCCAGCGGCTCGGCCTTCTCCTCGCCGCGGTTGGTTTTGGGCACAGGCGCAGCATCCACCTTGACGGGTCCGGTGCGGTGACGCGACAGATATCCGCTGCCGTCCAGCCAAGGGGTCTCTTCCGTACGCCTGCGCTCGAACTTGGTAATGTAGTCGTCCTTCTGCATGGTCAGACCGATCTCATCGAGGCCGTTGACCAGGCAGTGCTTTTTGAAGCCGTCAACCTCGAAGTCCGCGAGAACGTTGCCCTGCGCGTCCTTGACAACGTTGTTCTCCAGGTCGACCTCGAGCTCGCGGCCGGCCTCGGCTTCGCCGTAGATCTTGCGTAGCTTCGCCTCGTCGGCGACTCTGAGGGGCAGCATGCCGTTCTTGAAGGTGTTGTTGAAGAAGATGTCGCCAAAGGAGCTGGCGATGATACACTTGATGCCGAAGTCGAGCAGGGCCCAAGGGGCGTGCTCACGACTGCTACCGCAGCCGAAGTTGGGGCCGGAGACCACGAGGATTTTTGAGTTGGTGTAGGGTTCCTTGTTGAGGACGAAGTCGGCGTTCTTGGTGCCGTCCTCGTTGAACCGCCAGGCGTGGAAGAGACCGGCGGAGAGACCAGAGCGCTTGATGGTCTTGAGGAACTGTTTGGGGATGATGGCGTCGGTGTCGACGTTCGAACGGTCCAGTGGGGCGGCAACACCCTTGAGCTGAGTGAACTTGGGCAGACCGGAGCCGCTGCTAGAGGGTGCAGAACTCTTGACTGTGTTACCCTGGCCCTGCTCAGGAAGGTCGAGAACGTTGTCGAGATCAACGTCAGACTCGGGCTCGTCAAGCTGGCTAGTCGGCGACTCGATGCGGTTCGATGCGCTCTTAGCAGAAGGCAGAGCCTGCTCGTAACCGGCAAGATCCCTGACATCCGCGAGCTTGCCAGAAAGTGCAGCAGCCGCAGCCATGGCAGGGGACATCAGGTGTGTGCGTCCACCAGCGCCCTGGCGACCTTCAAAGTTGCGGTTTGACGTGCTGGCGCAACGCTCGCCTGGTGAAAGGATATCGGGGTTCATACCCAGGCACATGGAGCAACCAGCTTCTCTCCACTCAAAACCAGCGTCCTCGAAAATTTTGTCAAGACCCTCGGACTCAGCCTGCTTCTTCACGAGCCCAGAACCAGGCACGATCATCACGCGCTTGAGGTTAGGCGCGGCCTTCTTGCCCTTCACAATGTGTGCTGCAATTCTCAGGTCTTCGATACGAGCGTTGGTGCAAGAGCCGATAAAGACCTTGTCGAGCACAATGTCGGTCATTTTTGTGCCAGCGGTAAGCCCCATGTAAGTGAGAGCGCGTTCGCATGCCTTCTTCTTGTTGTCATCATCGAAATCGTCAGGGCCAGGAACGACACCAGTAATGCCGATGACATCCTGAGGAGAGGTGCCCCACGAGACGGTAGGCTCAATATCCTTGGCGTCGATGAAGATGTCGACGTCGAACTTCGCGCCCTCGTCGGTGCGGAGGCTGCTCCAATACTTAATGGCCTTGTTCCACTCCGGGGAGTCGACCTTGGGTGCGAGAGGCTTGCCCTTGAGGTATTCGAATGTGATCTCGTCAGGCGCGACCATGCCAGCACGCGCGCCACCCTCGATCGACATGTTGCAAATTGACATTCTAGCCTCCATGCTCAGGCTGCGGATGGCGCTGCCGCAGAACTCAATAACGTGGCCAGTGCCACCAGCAGTACCAATCTTTCCAATTACGTAGAGGACGATATCTTTGCTGGACACGCCAGGTGCAAGCTCGCCGTCCACTTGGACTCTCATGTTCTTGCTCTTGCTTGATAGCAGAGTTTGCGTGGCGAGCACGTGCTCGACCTCAGATGTGCCGATACCGAAAGCCAGGGCGCCGAAAGCACCATGGGTACTGGTATGGCTGTCACCGCAGACCACTGTGGTACCGGGCAGAGTGAAGCCCTGCTCGGGGCCGATAATGTGCACAATGCCCTGCCTCTTGTCGCCCAGACCAAAGTATGTGAGCTTGAAGTCCTTGACATTCTGCTCGAGAGTCTCGCACTGGGTCCTGCTGTCATCCTCTTTGACAAAATCGCTCACGTTCTTGAAGTTTTTCCTTGTGGAGGTGGGAACATTGTGGTCGGTGGTGACGAGGGTGTTATCGGGTCGGCGGACCTTGCGGCCAGCATTGCGGAGGCCCTCGAAGGCTTGGGGAGAGGTCACCTCGTGGACGAGGTGGCGGTCGATGTACAGCACACAAGTGCCGCCCTCCTGCTCGTGGACAACGTGATCGTTGAAGACCTTGTCGTACAGGGTCTGGGGGCCCTTAACAACGCCAGGCATGTTGGTGGTGGGTTTTCTCTGCTCTGCCGAGAGGCGTTTGGGGGTAGGTTCCTTTCTGTGACGGATAATATACAGTGGAAGAAGCGGACGAACTTCTTTATGAGCAATGGACGAAATAGAGGCAGAAATGGAGAGGAGAATCCAGCTACGTCCGTCTCACGACACAACGCTCCAGCCTTGAATACTTTCCCAGAGTCACCCCCACCAGCGATGTCGGCGATGTCGGGAGCTTGACTAAGACGTCAAATGAGCGTGCTCTCATTTGTTGCCCACTCGGCCCCTCGTGCAGCGATCGCCCAGACACCGCCCCAGCGCCGCCGCGATCGGAGCGAGCTGCGACGTTCGGCAACCTGGAGTCGTGCGATCTTAGGCCTGAGGCACCCGCGTCACTCGGGGAAACGCGGCCGACGATGATGACGCCACCTCGGCGTGCTCGGCTGATCTGGCGAGCTCGAGAGATAGCTGCTGCCGGGCAACCAGACGCGAGGTGCACACGAGGAACGCGCCTCATAGCTAAAGCTTCTGCCCTACATCTGCCTCAGAGGTGGAATCACCACGCATACTGAACAGAATGAGATCTTCATTGATTGCTGCAGGCCTCGGTGCCTCGCTCGCTCAGGCCATCTACCTTCCAGCCAATCTGCAGACTGGTGTCGACTGGCTCAAGGGCCAACAGCCTATCGTTGAGGCGGAGAAGTTCTTGATCGAGCTTGCACCTGGCGACACCAGACTTGTTACTGAAGATGAGAAATGGCAGCTCAGGAGAGAGGGCAAGAGCTTCTTCGACATCACCGGCCTGCCAGAGCGTGACGCTTCGATCCGCACCCAGGCAAACGTCCACTACCCTAAGAAGCCGGCATTCAACGAGACCGTTTCGCCGTTGTTGAAAGAGCTGGATGCGAAGAACATGCGGAAGCACCTTGAGAAGTTCACTTCTTTCCACACCCGCTATTACAAATCGGACTACGGCAGACAGTCATCCGAGTGGCTGTTTGACCAGGTCAACAAGACACTGGCGCATGCCGGCGCGGGCGTCGCTCACTTCTTCGAGCACGAATGGGGCCAGAACAGCATCATCGCCACGCTGCCGGGCAAGAGTGAGAAGACTGTGGTCATTGGCGCACATCAGGACAGCATCAACCTCTTCTTGCCGTCCATCCTGGCTGCTCCAGGTGCGGATGACGATGGCTCTGGCACTGTTACTATCTTGGAAGCCCTCCGTGTTCTCTTGCAAGACAAAGACATCCTACACGGCAAGGCCGAGAACACTGTTGAGTTCCACTGGTACAGTGCCGAGGAGGGCGGCCTGCTGGGAAGCCAGGCGATCTTCAGCGCATATGAGAAGCAAGGTCGCGATGTCAAGGCTATGCTACAGCAGGACATGACCGGGTACACGCACGCTACGATCGCCGCAGGCGAGCCAGAGAGCGTAGGTGTCATCACGGACTTTGTCGACCCAGGACTCACCACCTTCATCAAGGAGGTCGTCAGCACGTACTGCACGATCCCTTACGTCGAGACGAAGTGTGGTTACGCATGTTCTGACCACGCTAGTGCCAGCAAGCATGGCTACCCGTCTGCGTTTGTGATTGAGTCGGACTTCAAGTACAGCGACAAGAAGATTCACACTACGGATGACAAGGTTGAATATCTCGACTTCAAGCATATGCTGCAACACGCGCGTCTCACGCTTGGGCTGGCTTATGAGCTTGCTTTCGCGAAGTTTGATTAGAACGGGCATCTGCAGCATTCTAAGTATGGCATGAACAAGCGCGCAAGGCATCTGGTAAAGACTTGGTCTCAATGATTAAAAAAGAAACATGTATTTCGAATATAATGGGAGATAGCATGCGTACATATCATGTCTTAAACATATCAACCCAAATCCTCGAGAGGCCGTCAACACGGAAGTTTCTCGAGGGTATACCAAAGCTGCTGGGGGCCAAACCCAAAGCCGGCCCTAAGAGCGCCAAGCTCAAGGATCAAAGCGATCGGTCCCTCGCCGAACTTTCGAACATTGACTTGACACTTCACAAACACCGCTACCTCCGTCGAGTGCCTTACCAATGCAAGTATACTTCGGGCGTCCGCTCACAAGACACAACAATGCGCGGACGCCTGAATCGGCGTGTCTCGTGTTGCGACCGAAAGAGGAGTAATCTGGCGGCGGGACGCCACCCTTGAAAGCGGACCAACCCCATTTGCTGAACACCCTGGAGCTAGGCGCACGGGAATAAACGCATCACTGATGCGCGGCAGTCTCATCTCCTCGCCGCGTTTCCAAGATCCGCTTGGGCCGGCGCAATGGGTTGAGAGGAACCCGGTCAGACGGTGTCATCTCATTGGAGGCATGAAGCGCCATCAGATGCAGTCTACCGGAATGCTTTCACGGGCGATATTTCTCGGTTTTCCTCGAGCACGAAAAGACGCAAGGTTCAGCTCGAATTCTAGAGCGAAAGACCGTCTAGCACAGTATTTGGAAGGTGATTGAGGATCGTTCTGCTAAGGCGAAGGTTAAAAGTAATACTTGCAACCCGGCATGCTCTGTTCCCGTCCCTTGACGTCTTGTCCATGGACCACTTCTCCGCATCCCCAGACCTCACCCCGCAAACGATCGACCGCCACAAAGGCTATTCTGGCACCAGTGAGACATGCTCTGGGAGTGCTTGGGCCGGAGTGCAATCCTTCCGTATGCCCGGCTTCTGTTGTCTGGGCGGGAATGGTGTGTGTGTATACCGGAGTGTGGATGGGAGAGCCACTGTCCGAGATTCCTCCTAAGTTTTGCAGCTACCTGAGCTATACAGCTGCACTGAGGTACTGCCTTGCGATATGCCATTGACTGCGCATGCCCAGGCGAGTGTCCGGTGTTGGTAGTCAATGGCAAGATGCCGTGTCACCTTACCGCACCATCAGAACAGGCACAAAAGAATGGCATTTTGCAGATTCGGTGAAGACGCGGCTCGCTTCTGCGCCGACCAGCTACGCATAGGAGTCGCTTCGCGGGCACCAGGCTTCTTTGGGATAGCTCACCAGCCTCGGTGGCCGTCGCATGTCACGATGAATCTTTGACACAGCGTTCGAGCGGAGATTGAGGAGGGAGGGTTTCGAATGGGGGCATAGGTTTGGCGCCGCGTCTCCGTTCCAGCCGGTCCACCGCATCTGTATTTGATGTCTGAGTGGTAAGATCGTCTAGACCCAAGATGCACAAGTGCGGAGCCGCGAGCTATGCTTCGTAGAGGGTCGTCTTCATAAGGTAGGGGTTCGCCGCTGCTTGCTTTCATCTTCGGCCTTGCCAATCGTGAGTCGTAAGATCTTTCTGTGACTTCGCCCTCCCCTTGCACGTTTCATCTCCCTCAAGCTTCTTCAATTGCCTTGAGACTCGGATAAGCCAGCTTCGATGTCGGATACATACCAAGCGACCCAAGAGAACGCGAACCTTACTGCTGGAGTCCACAGAGGTTCCGACGCACCTCTCGAGAAAGACTTCAGCAACGGGCACAACGGTACTTGATCGTCCGGTCGCTTGATATGGAGCTGTAAACTAACGCGTAGGCAAGAATACCACAGTCATCTCGACAAGGACATGGATCCTGAACATGCATTGAACCGCATCCGAACCACGGGCAGCCTGTCCATCTCCCCAGAGCTGTTCGAGAAGATCTATCTTCAGCCCCATAACCGTGTCGCTGGTGAACTCCGAAAGACTTTTGGCAACCCTACTCCTCTGTAAGACAGCGACCATTTCAAAGGTCATGGGGGATGAACTGACTTCCCTTAGGGCGCTTTCCGGCTTCATTCTATCTTTGACTCCTCTCTCTTGCACTCTGATGGGCTGGCGTGGTGCTGGTGGCAGCGGTGCTGCTAACGTCGGTGTCTACGTCGGCTTTGGCGGCGTTCTCATGATTCTCGGCTCCGTTGGTGAAGTAAGCTTGCTCACGCCCGAATGTTTCCCTTCTTTCTGTGATTCTAACAAGTATTAGTGGATTATCGGCAACACTTTTCCGTTCGTCGTCTTCGGTACTTTCGGTGCGTTCTGGATTGCTTTCGCCTGCACCTTGACTCCGTTCTGGAACGCCTACGGCGCTTATTCCTCAGACCCATTGAGCAACCCTGGAGAAGGCTTGACGGCACCGGCTTTCAACGCGACATTCGGTAAGCTCGTTCGAATAGTCAAACTCAACAGCAGCAACTGACTTTGACCGCAGCTTTCTTCCAGCTATGGATGGGTGTTCTCTGCGTCATCTACCTGATCTGCTCCCTCCGCACCAATGTCGTCTTCTTTATCATCTTTCTGACCCTCGTCCCCGCTTTCGCTTGCCTCGCCGGCGCTTACTGGCACCTTGCCCTCGGCAACACGGAGATTGCAACGACTTTGACCGTTGCGGCGGGAGCGTTGACGTTCGTCTCGGACATGTGTGGGTGGTGGATATTCTTCGCCATCTTGCTCGCTTCTCTGGACTTCCCATTCCAGCTACCTGGTATGTTGAGCAATGTCATTGCTCGTTGTTGTCAGATGCTAATGTAATGTCGCAGTTGGCGACCTCTCCGGTATCATCAAGGGTGCTTCCCAGAAGGCGAAGGAGAGGGAGAGGGCACAGTACAGCGCTTGAATAGCTTGATGAGGATATCTTGCAAGGGCCTCAGCGCCAATTACTGGTGGCATAATTGTCAATAGTCGCGCAGTGGCGCTTTGTCGGTCTGGATTTCGATGATTTGGAAACGTGATGCGGTTGACTGTACGCAGAGATATGGTAATTAAAGAGTTCCTTTGCAGCTTTCCCTTTCTTCCATTTGAGTCTCAGCTCAAAGATTGATTTCAGCCTCTGCCAACCGTCTTATTGCCCCCACGTGTCACGTGAATCGCAAGGAAGATGGCGTGGATGGTAAGGTAGACGTCTGCAGAATGCATTCGTGCCTAAGGCGTCAAGGCCCTGAAGACAGAGCCCCGCGGCGCCTGGAAGCTTGCCCTTGGAAGAGACGCATTACGTCGCTGGCATCCCACTTTCCTCTGCCCCCTGCAACACCCTCCCAACAAACACCGAACCGACTTCAGACTACTTCGCAAATACCGCCATAACTCTCGAACACCCACTTAGTCCGATCAAGATGCCTGCCGCCCAGTCCGCCGAGTTCAAGAAGGCCGTTGAGGACAGCCGCTCCCTCACCAAGAAGCCCAGCAACGACGAGCTCTTGGAGGTAAGACTTAGTCTTTGAAATGGGTATAACACGCTCGAGCTCCGCTGACTGTCTCGTTTGTCTCCCTAGATCTACGCTCTTTTCAAGCAGGGCACCCAGGAGGTCAAGTATGAGGATGCTCCCAAGCCCGGCATGTTCGACATGGCTGTACGTTTTACTTTCCCTTGAGTAATATACCCCGACACGGCTTGCTGACGTCTTATTTCTTCTGCAGGGCAAGGCCAAGTACAACGAGTGGGCCAAGGTCAAGGACATGAAGCCCGAGGAGGCTCAGAAGAAGTACGTCGAGGCTGTCAAGAAGCTGGTCGCCAAGTACAAGTAGATCGGAGCATATTGGGCGTTTGCTGCTATCGAATGAGATGATAACGACATTCTGGTACACTTACGAGTATGAATGTTCGATTGGCATGGTCATGGATATTTCGGGCTTGCTTTTGAGCGATTCAGGATACTCTTGACGACCTATCATATCACGAGATACATTGTAAGATCTCTTGTGTTGCTACACTTTCAGAGATGCCTGAGGGTGGGTTCACTCAAAACTACTGGCCTCTTCTGTGGTGTTCTGGGATGAGAGCTCATAGCTCAGCTAATCAGCTCTCCCGCCTGCCCATGACCTTGGCTTTACATGCTGTAGGGCGTGAAGCAAGCAAAGGGCGTGAGTTGCAATCATCATCATGTTGTCAAACAATACTTGGCTCGCTCGTTTTGGATACGGAATCCAGTGCATTAACATTATTCCGTCCTCCCGGGTGGCGTGGCAGCATTAGGGCAAGCCAGGCTGACATGAGTCAGAATCGGATGGCTTATAACGACGGACCCTTCTCCATCATGGAGTTTATCTTCACATCAGCTGCCTCGCTAACTGACTCTGGCCATGGTGCAACCGTCACGTCCTGTTTCTATTGCTGATGATGAGGGGATTCACAGCTCATCAACAGCCTTCGCCCATCCTATGCAGGTCGAGGAAGGGCTTGAAGACACTCAAGCCTTACCTCGCGTAGACGGTGGCAAAGACGCATGGCTTGTATTAGCTGGCTGCTTTGTGCTGGAAGCGCTCGTTTGGGGGTGAGATAGCGAACCCGTCCAATCAGTATTATGTTAACGTTACTTTCCAGATTCCCATATTCCTTTGGCGTTTTCCAAAATTACTATTCTACCCATGGGCCTTTCAACTCTCAGCGATCCGGTGTTGCGGCTATATCAACAACAGCAAGTGGCATCATGTTCATTGCCTCGCCTTTCGTGGCTGTTCTAGTGCAGCGTTACCCACGGCAGCGGCGTCTTGCAAACTTCGCTGGCCTTGTCATTCTTGTAAGTGGGCTGGTCGCCGCATCATTCACCAGCACTACAGGCGCTCTGTTGGCGACGCAGGGCATCTTGTTTGCCATTGGGGGGTTGACATTGTACTTCCCGGCCATGTATGTGATTGATGAGTGGTTCATTGCTAGAAAGGGACTTGCTTTTGCTGTGATTTGGACCGGCACTGGATTCGGAGGCGCTGTGTTTCCATTCGTCTCGCAGTGGCTACTGGACACTTATGGTTTTCGAACCGCTTTGAGGGTCTGGGCTGTGGTGATAGTAAGTCGACATTCTACAATGTGCCATATTCGCTAGCTGATGTCTATTACAGGCCGTCCTTGCCCTGCCATCGATACTCGTCATGAGAAATCGCCTACCATTATCTGGTTCCAGTGCCTTACGTCCTTTGAATCTGGCTTTCATGAAGTTAGCGCCTTTCTGGATCTATTCCTTTGGCAACATGATGCAGTCGATAGCATACTTTCTGCCACAGCTGTGGCTGCCGTCTTTCGCCCGAGAGGCCGGTATGCCCGCCATCGCAGGGCCACTCGCCCTGTGCTTGCTGAACATCGCAGCCTGCGGCGGCTACATATCACAAGGTATCATTGTCGACCGGTACCACGTCACAGTAGCAATTTGCGTTGCGACGCTTGGCTCAATGCTAGCAGTGTTCGTCTGCTGGGGCCTTACTACATCTCCCGCAATGCTCTACGTCTTTGTAATACTGTGGGGCCTCACCGGCGGCGGGTTCGCTGGCAACTGGGCTGGCTGCGCCGCTGCCATCAGGAAATCGGGACACCATGTCGATACTGGAATGGTCATATCGTTGCTTTGTGTGAGTAAGGGAGTCGGTTCAGTTGTTTCTGGACCTATCAGCGAGAAGTTGCTTGAGGTGGCGCCTTTTCAAGACGCTGATTTCGCTTACGGCACTCGATATGGTGCTGTCATTCTGTTCACAGGATTGAGCGTGACTTTAGGTGGAGTCGCCTGCATTGGAAAATTGGCAAAAATAGTTTGAATGGGGTTGATCACCTAAACAAGAGTATTGTCCGAACCAATATTTCCATTACTGATCATAGCATGAGCACTGAAGCCTTCGTTAGACCAGATTCAAGGCGCTGTTAAGATCGTCGAACGCGACGATGAGAAGTCGATCGGCCCAAAACGGCCTTACTTTGAGATAAATGCCGGCATCTCATGCCGCAGCACCTACGGCATCATCATCAAGCGCCTGCACAACTTGCGCCCAATCCGCATCATTGTATGCCCCGGGAACTTGATTGCCATCGAACAAGCTCGCCATGATAACCCGATCCTCCTGCTCCCCTTGCCAAGGCTCCCTCCCATGCTGTGCAATAACATTATCGTACACCAGGACATCACCCTGATGCCACTTATGCAAGACACGAATGTCATCTGTGATCCTCGCCAGGCCCGCCAGATACTCTTCGGGGATTAGTGTACCGTCGCCGTAAAGTTGCTGCGTGATGTTCCGCCCAGCTCCATTGACCTTTGCGTTTTTATAATACGCAGCTAGGCCTGTGAAGAGAGTCGGTAAGCCAGTTTGTGGCTGAGTGCGGATCGCAGGCAAGCGGTGCGTCAGGACCAGGCCGCCGTCGTCAGTCCATTCCCAGGTTGTGTGCTTCCCGCGGCCATACCTGCTGATCTGGGCCTCCACCTTTAATCGCCTTGTGGCCTCGTCATCGCCGGGTTCGACAAGCTTTCCAAATGCTTGCTTGAGGGTTGAGCCTCCTTTGTACTGCTGGTCGACTTTGTAAGTGACTTTGCTAAGGATGCCTTTCTCCGCCAACTCATGGATAAATTCGGGCATCTCTTTTTGAGCTCGGTGGAACAGCTCGAGCGAAGAGGAGATTGGAGATTCGCCGCCACTTTTGGGTGCTTTGTGGCTGTAGAAGAAGATGTATTCTGGTGCATAGGGGACCTGAGGCGACTCGTTATGGTTGTAGACCAATACGTCTTTGGGTGATTCATTCGCTGGTCCTTTATTGGGTGCCAGTAACGGCCTGTCGACCACGATCCCAATGATTTCGTGGGGTCTGTATCCAAAGGCATGGGCAAACTTGCTGAAATCGTGAGCATCACGGATGGGCAAGCCTCGGAAGAGAAGAGTCCCGTGAACGGCCAATTTCTTGGTAAGGAAGCTATCTTGTGCTTGCAAAGTCTTGATCGTGTTGACCACTGCATCAAGCTCGACACTTGTAGGGTCGGCCTCCGCCAGCCGTAGGGCGAGAGGACTTATAGTGCCTGGCAAGTGAGGTAGGCCGAGCTTCTTCTGATTAGTTTCTGGCAGGTCAAATGCTTCGAACTTGATCGCCCGCCCGGGTGCAATCGCCTTTGACGGTAGCGCTATAGTATGAGCATGAGATGGGTCGCTCGCAGCGGCCATGATGGTTAGTATGGAAATACGACAAGAGCGTCATCAGAGCACGACTTCTTTCAGGAAACACCTTTTCTAGTGCGACCAAAGCTCAGCAAAAGCCACCTTAGCGCGCAGCTTGTCGCTGCGTCGGAGCTGCAATCATGTGCAGGCAGGCACGGCTGACAAAACATGTGACGTGGGAAAGCGATGAGGAGGGGTTGTGAAAGTCGACTCCACAATGTTTCTCACAACTCAAAGGAGCAGAGACTGATAACCTCGGGCGCAACCTCCTTGACGTGGGCTGTGGGGAACAGGAGATCATCGCATAGTCAGCGGCATTGGCAATTCAGATACCTCTCACTACTTTTGAGAGATCGGCATCGATGGCGGTGGATCGTCATATATCTGCCATGCATTTCGAAAACTCAACCGACATGGCGTGCTTGACCATTTTTCGGCTAATTGGCCTGCTCATCGAGCGAACCCTCTTCGGCTTATGAAGAGTCGTTTCGAGTGTCAGGTTTCGATAGACGAGACGTTTTTCATCAAACATCCTTGATTGCACGTGCTTTTCGACACGGTTGCAGATACAGCATCGTCATGGCATCCAATCAACCAGTACTGGAAAGCAAAGAGCCACCTGGATATGATGTCGAGCTCCAAAACACTTCGCCGGAACGATCTTCAGAGAATAGCGCGACTCACCACGTGGCGAAAGGTCATGTACCGTTCTTCCGAAGCACTCTGTTTCAGATCCTCGTCGTTGGCTCATGTGCTTTTTGCGCGCCTGGAGTAAGTTCATTAGATGTCGTTGCGACTCGCAGATACTTATCCGCTCGTAGATATGGAACGCCATGAATGGTCTCGGAGTTGGTGGCTCGCAAAGTCCTGACCTTGTTAATGCGGCCAATGCTCTGCTCTACGCCTTTATGACAGTCACTTGCTTTTCTGGACCATGGCTAACCAATATTATTGGATTTCGCTGGACGCTGGCGATTGGCTCCATCGGTTACCCTCTCTATGCTGCTGGATTGTACGTCAACAACAAGACTGGCGCGACATGGTTCGTCTACTTTGGCGCGGTTGCTTGCGGCATAAGCGCCGGATGGTTCTGGAGTGTAGAAGGCGCCATAGCCACAGGCTACCCAGAGAGCCACAAGAGAGGAAGGTACGTTGCCACATGGTTTACATTCAGAAATTTTGGCAACGTTGTCGGGGGCTCCATCTCGCTTGCCTTGAACGTGGATAGGACGGAGTCTGGATCTGTCGGGTATCAGACGTACCTGGCCTTCATCGCAATTCAATGCCTGGGATTCTTCATCGGATTGCTACTTTCAAACCCAGGGAAGGTGATTAGGGACGACGGCACCCGTATTGAAGCGCCAAGAGGAATCAACTGGAGGGTCGAGCTGCGAGAGATGTGGCGTCTGATGAGAAGCAGATCGATACTTCTGCTCGTCCCACTCTTCTGGTACTATGGCTGGTGCCAGGCATATCCTGGAACCTACTTGGCGACCTACTTCACCGTCCGGTCGCGCGCTCTAGGCAGCCTCATGTTCGCTTTCAGCGGTACACTTGGCACCTGGCTTAGTGGAATACTTGTCGATGTGCCATGGGTTAAAAGCCGCCAGACCCGAGCAATAGTCACTTATGTCATAATCGCCTCGCTCAACAGCGGCTCGTGGATATGGGCAGTCTATATCCAGAATGAGTTTCGGTACACCAAGCCCGTGCTAGATTGGAGTAATCAATCGACCTTTGGGCGAGGCTTTGGATTATATGTGTTCGAGCGCGTCAGTGTGTCAATGGTGGAAAACTACATCTATTGGTGTATCTCCAATCTCTCCGATTCTCCGGGGGACCAGATCAGATACAGCTCTTTGCTGCGCGGCATCGAGACGGCGGCAGTCTGCATCGGCTTCGGCGTTCAGGCAATACCGACCCCTCTGATTGCCACTGCTAGCATCAATTGCGGATTGTGGTTCTTCGCGCTGCCTTTCAGTTACTATGCCACTCGCCAGGTGGTCAGGAAGTTCAGGGAGCAGGAGAAGAACAAGTTTGAGGGTGTCCATAGCGAGTGATAGCGGGAAGTACGGGGCGTCGTATAGGATACACGGGTATAAAGATACCATACATACCATCTGCATGGTTCTGCCTTGTAACAAACTTGAAAATGGTCTTGCGTCGAAGATGCGCCGATGCAATGTTGTCGGGAGTGAGCCCGGGCCAATCGCGAATGACGTCCCTCCTCACGCTTGCAGAGCTCAAAGCTTCGGAGACCTAATAACACAAGACGGTCAAAACAGACACCCTCTGCATTCTCACCAAGCCCTCTGTGTGAAGATGGCTGCCAAGATGGCTCCGTTGAGGCTCACCTCGCCTCTGTTCGTCTTCCGCGCCGGCTTCCGCCCAGCAATCGCCCCAGCAGCGCCTCTTAATGCCCGCCTCGCGACCCAGTCCTCAATTCCAAACGCTCCGCCTACGCCCAAGAGGAGATCCGTCACAGTCGTAAACGACACCGGCCGCGTACCCTGGGAGAGTCTGTCGCTTGGCGAAAAGGCCGCCCGGACAACACAGCAGACATTCAACCTCGGACTCGTCCTTGTCGGTATCGCAGCAACAGCCGGCGTCTTCACAGTCCTCTACCTCGAGGTCTTCAGCACAGACAGCAAGACCGCCGTATTCAACCGGTCAGCAGATCGCGTCCGCAAGGACCCCAAATGTATCGAGATTCTGGCCGGCGAGGGAATGCACACGAAGCGCGAGATCACGGCGCACGGCGAGCCGTCACATAGCCGCTGGGCCAGGAACAGGACAATTGCAAGCAGAATTGAGACGGACAGGACTGGTGTTGAACACTTGCACATGCACTTCTACGTCGAAGGACCGGCGGCCCATGGCACTGTGAACCTGCACATGACCAAGGCCCCTGGCGAGAAAGACTTTGAATACAGAACACTTGCACTTGATGTGCCAGGACACCAACGACACTACTTGGTAAATGCTGACGGTCTATCGTCGGGCTTATCCAAATCAGGAGGAAGATTGTTTGGCGTGAGATGGAATTGAAGGATATCAAAATGAAAAGACATCATTGAGCAGATACCTCCGAGTCTGATGTCGAGCCAACGTGCCAACTGAATAAACCGACTCTTGAGATCCTTAGCATGCATTATTCCCTCTGCACACAGGACGTGCAAAGGCAGATGATCGAGATGAGGTCCGTCACAGTTGACTTGTGCCGACATCGTCCAGCTCCAGACCGGTCATTTGGAGACTGGATACGACTCTGCACCTAACCAAATGAGACAAGCGCGATAGCACATATCGATCATACTCTGGTTTGGACCACTTTTACACAGGTTCAAGCAAGCCATTCTATTGTATATTTGTCGTTGTTGAAGCGACATCTTCATTGAGTGTCTGAGTGTCGCGCGAGCCAAAGTCTTGTGCTCTACAGCATCCAGGTTCGCTTATTGCCCCTGGCATCTGTTGCACCAATAGCGTTCATGCGACCATACCACAAACGAAGACCAAACGCCAGCAACGCGGTGGCAAAACTGCACGCAGCGCAAGTAAAGTTGCCTGTCGGGTACCCGCTCTCACGCTCACCCGTAATCCAGATCCACTGTGCGATAACCTGACTTACGCCAGCGCCGCTGTTGTTCATTGCCGCTGCAATACCCATGGTGACGATAGATGGCACGTTGCAAGTCACCCACGCACTCAGAGGACCGGAGCTGGGAAACGCTCCGCAAGCGCAAAGAAACAGGCAGCCGTATCTTGCGGTGTATGCGTCGGCTGGCAAGAGTCCGGCTGTGAGCCATCCGATACCTCCAATCGTTGAGCTCACGGTGACATGCCAACCGCGAGCGTTGGTGCGATCTGCGCTCCATCCGAGGAAAAGGCAGACGAAGTAGCCACAAACCCATGGTGGCACTGATAGATCTTGTCAGCACAAAATTGGCCATGCCAGGATAAGAGGGCAATCACCTGTCATCAGCTGCGCTCTAATCGAGGAGAAACCCAAGCCGTTGACGATTTGCGGCGTGAAGAATGTGAGCGAACCCAAAGGCACGCAATTGCAGATATACGCCAGATAATGCGCCAGCATCCTTGGGCCGAAGAATGTCTCCAAGACTTCCCGTCTTGATGCATGCTCGTTGGTGTATCCGCCTCCTTTGACTGCAATACGCGCCTCGATGAATTTCTTGTCGTCTTCGGTAAGGAAATTAGCCCGGGAAGGATAGTCCGGAAGGCAGTAAAGCGTCAGTATTGTGCAGAAAACGGTGATCAGGCCCTCGATGATGAACTGAGAACGCGCATCTATTAGCTTTTGTTCATGGAAGTATCCTTCCATGTCGAGCTATTGCAACAGACCGCGGCGTATACACGAGGTACTTACCAACCAGCGAAATCCTTCGAGACCTGCGGCACCGTTCATGTGGCCGACACCATAGGCGATACACCCGCCGAAAGCACCTGCAGCAGTTGCTGATGCCAACACGAAGGCGATGCGGACCGAGCGTTCCTCGACGGGGTACCAGAATGTGATCAAAAAGATGATACCTGGAAGACGTCAGTGCTTGACAATTGCAGCTACTTCAGACAGTCTCTCACCTGGGAAGAAACCTGCTTCGAAAACGCCGATGAAGAAGCGCAGAATCGTCACTTGAGCAAAGTTCTGCACTCCAGCGAAACCGATGGTGAAAAGGCCCCAGCACAGTAGCAATGTTGCTAGCCATCTTGACGGCCGAACGTAGCGCTTCATGATCCAGTTGGATGGCACTTCAAAGACGGCGTATGCAACGGCAAAGAGGGAGACTGCAATGGCATACTCGAGATTGGTCATGTTGGTCTGCTGGATGAGCGAATCACCCGTCTCAGAGTTGAGCAGCTTGCTGTTGCCAATGTTGCCGCGGTCAAGATAGTTGAGCAAATACATCCAAGCGCAGAGGGGAAGGATACGCAGATCCATCTTTCGTCGGAGCCTGGCTGCTCGTGGCTTATCGTTCAGCCATGAGTTGTGTTCGGCTTGTGCTGCATCTTTGTCCTACAGAGTATCAGTAGTCTGTACCGCATGGCCGACTCTTTTGCGGGTGATTTTACCAGTGTATCGCTGGCGTTCTCCAGCTGGAGAACGTCTTCTTTCTTGGTCTCATCCATCATCTTTTGATCGGATATCGCTATTGTATCGAGTGAGGGACAAAGGACATGAACATTGAGGTGGAAGGGAGGGGCAAGAGATATACAGACCGCTTCGGGTCATCATTGCAGCCGCTCGGATATACGCCAGCGAAAGCCCGCAGATAGTTGGCCGGCAATCTGCAGCAGGCATCGATCTGCATGACACGCAGGCCCAGCATGTGGTATGTTTCATTGACTCTATCGACTCCACGATGCGGGTGGTAGAAGAGGAGATTGTGGGGACAAAACGTGGGGAAATCATGCGGGGGATCAAGAAAGAACAAGATCGTCGTCACATTGTGGACCGTTTGGCGCTGCTTCCTAAGACAAGGTACTGCCGCTGGACAATAGTCGAGCCGAACGGGATCTGTTGGCAGGCTTGGGCAAGTCAGCCACTCCATGTGTACTCCCTCGCCGGATGCCAATCTCTGGCCCTCGGACCTTTGCCATCCTGCAGGTAGTTCTCTCGCATGGTCGAGCCAGCATACTGTTTTTGCAGAACGCCTCTATTGCGCAGCTCAGGCCACAGGTACTTGACCAGGTCTTCGAAAGTGCTTGGAGTAGTGGCATAGCTAATGTTGAAACCATCGACACCCGCTTCTTCAACCCATTGCTCCAAGATATTCGCGACCTTCGTTGGGCTACCAATAGCACGTGGGTGAGCACCGGAGACTGCCAAATGCTGCAGCACTAGCTTCTTTGTCCACTTGACGCCACCAGTGCCAGGGACCGACTCTGTCCATGAACTGATGAACGACTGGATAGCCGGCACCTTGGCGTTGAAAGTAAAGTCCTCGTCGTCAGAGAGCTTGGAGAGATCTGTCCCGGTCCAACCTCCGAACAGCGAGGCCGTGCCCTCGAGGTCGGCATACTGTAGGAGATCGTTGAACTTCTCCTGCGCCTTCTCGTCCGTCTCATCCACGACGATGAAAATGCCAGCGATGAATTTGACGCTATCATCGGGCTTTCCGAGCTCGCGAAGCAGCGCCCTCGTATCCTGCACAACTTGCGCTGTCTTTTTGGGAATCATGCCGGGAAGAAACATTGCTTCTGAGTGCTTTGCGGCAAAATCTTTCCCGGCTTTAGATGCGCCTGCTTGAAGCAAGAAAGGCGTCCGTTGCGGCGAAGGGTCGACGATGTTGGGACCAGCGCACTTGAAGTATTGCTGCGACTTGTCAGGATCTCTCAGCTTGATGTACTGGTCACAGATACACTTACCCAATGTGATTGATCTTTCTGACCTTGTCAGGGTTCGTCCAAACAGCGCTCTGCTTATCCGCCTCAACGGCACTATCTTGCCAGCTGCCCTCTAGCAACTTGTACACAACTTCCAGAAATTCGTCTGCGATCTTGTACCGCTCATCGTGCTCGATACCCTTTTCGAGGCCGAACGACTTCGCAGCACTCTCAAGGTAGCTTGTGACGATATTCCAGCCGACACGTCCATTCGTGATGTGATCAAGAGTAGCAAATTTTCTTGCCAATGCGTACGGATTCTCATAGGTAGTGGATGCCGTAATGCCAAATGAGATGTTCTTCGTCGCGTGTGCTAGAGCAGATACTAGAAGACTGATATCGAGGATTGGCACTTGAGCACCTGATTTGAGAGCTGGGCCGTCTCCATTGTAGACGTCGTAGATCCCTAGGACGTCCGCAAAAAAGATGCCATGGAAGCCGTTCTCGTCAAGGAATTTGGCCAGGCGGACCCAGTGGTCTAAGGTCTGCTTCTCCTGGGCTGGGTGTCTCCAGAGGCCTTGTCTCTTTCAGTCAACACAGAGTACCTGGTGCCTCATTTTCCATGGAGACTTACCTGGTGCCAAGTGACCAGGTGCTGTCATCGCGAAGGCATTCATGATCCATGGCTTGCACCCATCTTGCGCCGTCGTCGATCCCATTCTGTCCGCAGTATCTCAATAGCTTGGAATGGCCTCGTTGCAAGGGATGTCTGCAAGCTATGTGTCTTGCTGCAAGGTAAAAGAAGGCTCGTGAAGAGCAACGCGACGGGCAGGGAGGAATACTCTTCCGAGTAAATAGGAAAATTTTCTAGAAAGATTCAGATACCTCACCTGCGTGCTGACATGCACCATTCGTGGGCGCGGCCTCGGAACCTACCTGTACCCTAGTGGATGGCACCAAAGCACGTCAAGCGGGCGCTGTGGCGTGCTCGCACGTCTTGCGCACCAACGCATGCCCTACTTTAGCATTATTATTACTCTTATCGCCTCATAGCCACGTGTAACTCGTGCCCGACGTCTGCGCGCTGAGGACAATGCGATAACGATGGAGGAAGATGGCGAGAAGTTTGGACGCCAAAGACACGCCCAAGTGCGGACGGATCCTGGCTTCCCCCACCTATTGTATGCATCATGTTCCCCTAGCAAGACCTCAGGTTCCAGGCATCTAGGCGCTTGAACATGGATGATAGCAAAGCGAGCTCGCCGTCTTGTGAATCCGTCCTGCACGGACTTTTTGCAGGCCCAAGGTGCAACTTGTTTTGTATGAAGGTCTATAGGATGTCTATGCATATATGATCTCGCTATTTTCAGTTACTCTGGAGTTCTAGAGATCCCACCACCTCTCATGTAGGTCCTTGAGATCATTCTCACTCTCCAAGCGCAGCCACGGAGTAAGATCACTATCAGGATCTTGTTCCTTCAGAGTCCAGCCGTTACCAAGGAAGCCAAAGCGATTCTCTCCCTTCTCGTACGTGTACTCAAAGTCCTCCCACTTCGGCTCTCTCAAGACACGAGTCAAGTGCGACGCGCTGCCCGGCCACACGCCGTGAATGCGTGCTCCAGGTCTTCCGCCGTTGTACCAGGAACTGCACTTGCGGCTCATGTTGGTGCGAGGGAAGAAAGCGTCACAGTAGGCCACGAAGTCGTCTGTGGCACGCTTTGAGGGGGTCATTGTGCGGATACCTTGCGAGGAGATCTTGCGGAGAAGTTTGGCAATGTATGTGGTTTGCGTCTCGGCGCCTGTGGGCGATTAGCTACTCGTCGGAATTTCCATGTAGCTTTTCAAACTTACCGTGAGGGACTGTGCCCGAAGTACCCGGAGGATGCGGGCCAAGGATGTAAGCACAATTGGGGAAGTTCGGCGTGAAAAGGCCAAGGTATGTGTATGGGAAACCAAACTTGCCGTCTGGCTTCCAGTCACGAGAAAGATCGTACTCGCCGGCCACGATCGGGAAAGGTGGTGCAAAGTCCACGTTGGCACCCGTGGAGCAAATCACCGCGTCGACTTCACGATGAACGCCGTCCTTGGTTACGATGCCAGTTTCCGTGAAGTGATCAATTGGATCTTGGATGAAAGTAAGATTGTCCTTCGTGATGGCTTCGAGATATCCAGGACCAGGTGTCAGTCGACGACAGAAAGGAGGGAAGTCAGGCACCATCTTCTCCAGAAGCTCCGCATCGTCACCAAGCCTCTCGCGCATAATCTGTTTGAAGCGGTCGGCACCGATGCGGGTGGTCTCCGAGTCTCGTAGAATGGCTTCGAATCGACGAAAGAAGCTACCCTCCAGCTGCTTTCTAAATGCGAGGTACTTTTCGGGATCCTGAAAGTCCTTGAGCTGCTGCTCCGAGAACGGCATGGCAGTTTCTTGACGTTCTCTCTGACTGGGGTTGAATGATCCAGCAATCCAAGTCTTGTTACGCGCGTAGTGGTCTACGTGAGCTGCTTGTTTCTGCAGAGCGGTCGTGACTTGGATGCCCGAGGCGCCATTGCCGATTGTAGCGATGCGTTTGCCGTTGGGGTCAAAGTTCGGATCCCAATTTGAAGAGTGGCGAATATGCCCTTTAAAGGTTTCGATGCCAGGATAACTTGGCATCTTCCACTCGTTGAAATGTCCATTTGCCGTGATGATGAAGTCAAACTCGGAGTCTGCAGTTGTAGCTGCTTCAATATCTAAGACGTTCAAGATCCATTTTGACTTGTCGGCATCCCATTGAGCGGAGTTGACTTTGGTGCGGAAGCGGCACTTGGAATGGACGTTAAACTTCCTCGCCACGGACTGCCAGTAGTTTCTGATTTCGTGGCCTTGCGCGTATTCTTCGGACCAATTGACGTTGGGCGAATATGTCGATTGGTAGCAATGAGAAGGAATGTCGCACCGAACACCTGGATAGATGTTTTCGACCCATGTGCCGCCCTGTAGTCCTGAATTAGTGAGGATTTCACCAGATTCTGAGCGGGGTGTCGTGTACGCACAACATCGCTATTCTTGTCGAAAATGGTCAACTGGATTCCAGGCACTTTGATTGGGAGGAGGACGCCGGCAGTAATACCGGAAATGCCAGCGCCTATCACAGCGACCTAGAATCGTCAGTAATATATCTCAGCACCATCGATTCCGCTGGCTCATGCTCACTTTCAGTGGCCTTATGTCGTCAATGGCGCGTTCTCGGATCTTGAAGTCGGTGGGATAAGGATAGTCCCAATCATCATCATCTTCGGGCTTCTTCGTAGCAGGCAGATCATCCTGGGCGACCAAATCTATCGTTGGCCCTGGAGCGTTGACGTTGCCTTCGCCGAAATGCGTGGCAGCGGGGAGATCGACTGCTTCGCCCATGATGAACCCTTTTTTCTGTGCAGGGGAATCTGCAGGTCTCGGCCAAGTAAATATTGAACAGATGAAGATTGGCAGAATAGGCGGATACGGGTGGCAGTCGATGTCTGTTACGTTGATTTGCTGACCGCAGCCCGTTCTGAGGAAGATCCAGTTGACAACATGGCACCATCTAGGCTCCACTTTGCATGACAGCTTGCCCCGACATCATCCAACCACTATGTATCAAGTGGGGGCAAAGGCCAACGTTTTGCCCGAACGAAGGGCAATCAGTCATCACATTTAGGTCAATGGTATCACAATACAACGAACAATCTGGCGTTGGTTGAAATGTACCCGTAGAGCAGTGTAACAATGCAAGGGTCCAGTTGCAGTGCGACGAGGAGGGGTCACTGGGGGTCTTTGTCCTGAGCGATTACCCCAACCCTGACCCTGGCCTTGAGCCTTCTAATTTTTGTCATGACATGGAAGCCTTCACAAGATCGAACGTACGAGCACGAGACTTTTGGAATATCATTGTGCAATTCTCAAATCGAATATCTAGTGTAGTTCCATAATGTGGTCTGCTCAAAGGGTCAGATACGCTATCCTTTGACCATGCTCGAAATTTCAATCTGCCGTAGCCTTCAGTGCGACGCGTCGACGTCAACGACCGTCGCTTACGCTATCAACTTTAGCAGCACAAACGCCTCATGTTTGATGTAAGACTGATGAATGTGCTCAATCTGAATGATTTAACGCCAAAATACAAGTGTTTGTGGTGCGATCGAGCGAAAATCGAGCGATATGCTCCCTCGATTTCACACCTCATAATTGAAAAAGGCTATATATAATAGTTTATCGCCACCCGTGTCAAGAAATCGACGATTTCGAGAGCCGATTGGCTCAATGGTAGAGCGTCCGCCTCCTAAACGGCCTGGAAACGGCCTGTATGGATAGCGGAAGGTTGTGGGTTCGAGTCCCATGTTGGTTGTAGCTCTCATCCGTGTAGGATTAGATCGATCAATGCCCAAGGTTAAATTCCTTGCGTCACCAACTCTTTTGCATCCTTTGCACTCTATTGGGATAGAAGAACTGGACATTCATCGATGGAAGATGTCTTTTTGAGTCGAATATCACTTTTCCCTCGACGAACTGGAACAATGACAATTTTGTTCACTCTCCGAATTCGACTTGATCGTTTGGATGCTCATGGTCAGATTGACATGATATCAGGTTAGCAGGCAATTGAATCCTTGAATGGGGACGTGATGGTCTTCAAATCCATTTCGAAGGGATTGTGTGACCTTTCGTCCCGAATCTTGGATTTTATGGACACTATGAATGATAAAACTTGACACCTGATGAACATTGACTTCTTGCCGTAGCGACTAGCTGGCGAACAACTACTTGGACAATTCGAGCTTATATTCGGCAGTTTGATAGTATCCCATTTGTACGGGCTGCTCGCGGAGCAAGCATCCTAATCATCAATTGCTCGCTGAACCGTCCGATGTCGCACTCAAAAGTCTACATCAAGTTTCACCCTCAACCGATCCCCCTCCACAATCGCCCCCCGCTTCTCCTCCAACTGAGGCATATCCCAAGTCACATTAACGTATCGCCCACTCAGCCAATCCCGCTTCTCCGCCGCCAGCCAAACGATCGTGTCAGCAGGCAGTTCAACACTCTCCGTGAAGACGAATCGAAGCTCCTCAGGCATGTCGGCGGAAGTTGCCATTTCAGTCAGGATGTTGCCCGGGTGGATGGAAATGGCTGTCACGCCCTGCGCGCCGTACTCGCTGTGGATGAACTCTGTGAAGCGGACGACGGCTAGCTTGGAGGGTTGGTAGGCGGATAAGGAGGGGACGGTGAGATGGGCGCCGACACTGGATGGCAGTCAGTGGTTTGCGATTAACGTGACCCTATACTGATACGCGTACCTCGCTACTGTGATGACTTGCTTCAAGGAGTCTTGGGTCTTAAGCACCAATGGTAAGAAGGCCTTGGCGACCAAGTAAGGCCCTTTCACGTTAACTTCCCAGACCTTCCACCATTTCTCAGGATCACTCTCGATGATCGCCGTCATGTCGATGACGCCGGCGTTGTTGATGATCACATCTAGTCGTCCGAATTTCCGCTCGACTTCTGCAGCGGCATTCGAGACGGATTCGAAGTTGGTCACTTCCATCTTCACGCCCAGGACTTCAGGAACAGGTCGACCTGCATCCTTGGCCGCCTGCTTGATAGCATTCTCAGTGGCTTCGATGCTAGACCGGGCAGCCAACACAAGTCCAGATGCGCCGGCGTTGGCGAAGCTGGTTGCAATCGCTTGACCTATGCCTCTACTTGCGCCGCTGATGAAGACGACCTTGCCGGAGAGGTCTTGCTTTGTGGGATCGATGGCGGGGTAGGTGTCGTTGTGGACAGTCTTGGTGACGGTGAAGTCGCCTGGAAGGAATCAGAGATTTGATTGTACTGGTCGTGAATGTACTGTTCGAACATCGCAGACTGCTTACCAGGTCCTTCGATGGGGTTGGGTATTCCTCGTGGAGGCGGCATTTTCTGTTGTGTCAGGAATACTGAGTCGACGATTCTGGGAAATCGTCTTCAAACTGACTGGCAAGTAAAGGAATGAAGAGAGGATAGAACATCGTTGATATACTCAAGCTTATGGCCATCTATCCATTGCTTACGAGTAGCATGTCATGCAGTAGGTCGGATATACTGGACTTAAGCCCGCGCGACCGCCTTGTCCGCGGGTCGAGAAATGATCCTTTGTGCAAACGCCGTAATCGTGCAAGGGATAATTTGAACATTATCAAGAAAAGCTTTCACTACTGTTTGAGACTACGTGACGGTTTATAAGGCAGCCTTCGAGTAAATCCCACCCACTTACTGCGACCTCCCACGCGGAGCTACGTGGCTTGCATGGAGAAAGTTCCGCCTATCGGAGCGGTACCTAACCCCGCGTGGAGGGAGGTGACTAAGTATCTTGTATGAGAAGACGGTACAAGATCTGATCGTGGTAGATCATCACATACTGCAGTGCACGAAGCTGAAAGGGTGAACAGGAGGGCTTGCTGGGTGCAAGGGTGCAAGGGCCCTGGCGGAGGAACTGCGTGTAAACTTCGCAAGCGGCACGGAGAGATGGAGCGCTGATAACCTGATAGTCTATGATGCCTTGCGGCGATAAGATCATGGCAGACTGATGGCGGTGGACTGGCAGTGTCTGGCAAGTCATATGGCATTGTACGCAGACCGAAGATGCACAAAATGCATTGCTGTAGTATGCGATATCTCGTTTCGGTCAGGCCACCTCGCGATGCTTTCTCAAGCTGGCGCTCGCGACCAATGGCCACCGGACGCACTCGCCCGGCGTCCAGCAGGCTAGAGCGTCTTCAGCGAGCCGCACCACCACCGGTAGCATTGCCTCCGCCTCCCCTTGTGCCCGCCGTGGGCCTGCATGTCTGAGCGCCCGAAGGCGCTAAAGAAACCACTGTCCTCGTGCCTTCGCCCGCCAACGTCTCCCTTTCGCAGGCAACATCCTCACATCGCAGAAAGCAACAAAAGTACCGCATACCAAGCCCACGCTCGCTGCCACGGCCCATGTCTTGAGCTTGCTTGAGTCGACATTCCCATGGGCGCCGATCACCTCACGCATCGCAACCTTCCCTCTCACCGCACCGGAGCATGGAAGATGCTTCCAACCACAACAACAATGCAGAGCAAGGCGCCGTGAGCTCGCCGCCTGCCCCGCCAAACCCCAACGCCGACGGCTCTCTGCCCGCTATCGACCCTCACTTCGACCAGCTGTCTCACGAGCCCGTGCGCCTCGACAGCGCCACCTGGGACATCACCACGCTCTCCGCCCTCGGCGCCCTTCGCACCCTGCAAGTCGCCCTCGAAACCCTCACCGAAGCCGCCGCCGACGTCCCGCCCACCCCTCCCATCTCATGCCCCGCGACGCCCACCCAGAGCAAACCCGCCGACGAGAACGCGCCCCCGCCGCACGCCCTCATCGGCGCCGACGCCGACCCGCACCACGTCCAGCACGCCGCGATCGCCCGCCGCTTCTTCTCCAAGCACCCGCCGCCCTTCTCCATCACAGCCTACCTCGCGCGTCAGCACGCCTACTGCCCGCACAGCCCGGGCGTCTACCTGACCGCCGCGCACTACATCCACCGGCTGTGCGTCGTGGAGGGCGTGCTGCCGGCGACGAACCGCACCGTGCACCGGCTGTCGCTGGCTGCGACGCGGATTGCTGCGAAGGCGCTGGAGGACAACAAGTGGAGCCAGCAGCGCGTCGCGCAGGTCGGCGGCGTGAGCCCCACGCAGCTGCTTAATCTGGAGGTTGCGCTGTGCTTTTTGCTGGACTTTGAGCTGGGCGTTGACGCAGAGGGGTTGGCGAGGAGTATGTACGGCTTGCAGGTTGCGGGACGATCGGCAGGGCGGTGAAGGGCTTGCTGCAAGGTGGCCATTTGGACAACCATGGGGGTTTTGGGTTTGGCGTTCCGCTTCTGTAAGGAGACTGGTGGCTCCATCACTGAGAGCAAGGAGCATGTGGGTGAGCATGGAACAGGCGCATGGTGTTCATACTGCACGACGACATGAGGGACGGACCGGATTGTTTGCTTGGATACCCCCATACGCGATTTCGTTTCTATTTCCACACAGCCTCAGCAAAACAAAATTGGTGCCCAGCATCCAGAATAGCAATCTTTACGACCATGAAATCAAGAAGTTTCGACGTGAAGATGGGAGCTCGCCTGTGTGTGCCTTAAGGCCGCAAGCACTCATCGATATTGTCTTCTCAGCTGTTCTGACGACGCAGGGAAGCAGGCGAACTGCGGAAGCAAGAATCAGAAATCTCAGTGCCACAGCATGACGTGGTTAGGACGCGCACAAAGTGTCCACCTCTCAGAAAACGACGCTTCTTTTCGTGGAACGTCTCGCTACCACGATATGATGTAGCAGCGCGAGAGACTGCGCATGAAGCATGAGCACCCATAGACGCAACAAGCCACAAGATTCCTTGGCTGCTCGTGCAGCACAAGACATTCATTATCAAGCGAGCGAGTGAGCAATCCGAGGGTGCGGTTTCAGACTATCTGCCGAACTGCGATTGGCTGTATCACTCGAAAACCAACATCAACCCTTGCAATGCTGAGGCTGAAATTCTTGGTCATCCGGGTGTCTGCAGCGCTCGCTGAGCTGAATGTTGATGTGCAGCAGGCATCGAAGCGACTCGCTTGTTACTTTATCAGGCTCCTTAGCCACATTCTGTGCTCGTGACTGCTAGATGTTAGCCACGACAGGGGAGCAGAGTGCACCGCCTGTTTGTGGCTTCTGGCGCCCAAATGTGGCGGGTGTTGGTTTACTCGTGGTATTGGGATTTTTGGAGGGATGTCAGCATATTAGGAATACTCGTGAAGATTCCATGCACCGAGGTCGAGTACATGCTAGGTATCATGAATCGTGGTGTTATCGAGCTGGAGGTGCTGCGGCGTGGCACTCGCAGAGAGGAGCGTGCCAGAGCTCCCATGCGATTCTGTTGTACCAGAAACGAGGCAACCTTTCCGTCATCTACCATACTTGACGCATTAGTCATTTCCTACTACCCACGGCCGAACATGTTCGCAGGCTGCATTCGTGGGGGCCATTCTATCCAGTCGGCCTGCGGGAGGGCAGCTGGCATGTGCCGCGTGCCGCTCCTTCAGCCTGGCCGCAGCACCTGAGGCGCACTTGCATCGCCGCTGCTCCGCCACTCCGCCTCCTCTTCAACAGTCCACAACACCCACCATCGTCATTTGGTGCATGGGCTGTCGAGGTATCGTTGACAGACCGTGTGCATGGCATGACATGTGACTGCTCCACGGAGATCGAGTGGATACCAGGAGGCTGGCCCCGTACACTGCATGCCATGGCTGGACAACGATTACCTACGCACGAATGAGGGCCCAAGGAAATAGTGGCAGTACCTGACGATCGACGCGAGTAATACAGCAGCTTGGTCAACGCCTGGAAGCAGCCTAAGCACCGGCGAGCTTGAAGACTATTCGGACGTAGCTTGCAACGAAGACACCACCGCCCGCTGAGAGCTGAACAACCTAACGCACGGACGTTTGGGGAGGCGCAGCCATCACTGGCTCAGCATCTGCAACCACGCTTCTTTCGTCTCAACACGAGAACAGAGTCGCTCTTCGCGCTAACGTCGTTCCTGCGAATTGCTGCGCCTGTATTTACCGAGAGTGCACATGCTATGATGTCGTGGTAGGTGTGGTTTCCATCCATTCCCTAGCGTCTATAAGGGCAAGGCTGCAGCTGCCGCCTGCCGCCAGCCAATACACCTTCACTCACATCCAACCATATCTCACCACTGTATTTGCACATCTTTGTCTGCGCGCCTACTGTTTGCTGATCTCAGGTGACTTCTTTCTTTCGAAGTCACTTCACAACTGCATACTCACGCGTCTCTCTGTGTCGCACCAAGGAAGAGTGCTCCGGAGGCCGCCCTCAACCGCGCCTATAAGAGTCATCTGACCGTCGATCCCGACCCGGTCCCATTGCAAACCAACACTCTGCTGCCTGCCGCTAGTGGACCCCTTCCTACCTTAAGGCACCATTGAAAGTCGACCATTACCTGAGGACTCTTCATCATATTCAACATCGCCACCCTCTCATCGATCAAGGACAACAACTCATCGTCGTTATCGTCGTCGTTGTCGAAGACCCATCCCAACGCAACTTCTCACTTCAATACCCCTATCTCGGACCAACTCGACTTCCATGTGCGTTGTCGAGCAGAAGACCTACTACGAGGCTGACGGCAGTCCAAAATCATTCGAAAGAATCCGTCGCTGCGAATACGCAGTCGGTTCGGGCACTTGCCCCAACGTCACCAGATCGTTTGCCCGGATCGTTGAGACCAAGCCAGAGTCCTATTCGAAGGCTGATATCGTCGTGACCGAAAACAACGGACACACGCGGGTCTATCGCGACCTGAGTCGCCGTTCCAGCCTCAAGCACAAATCAACAACAACCAAACGCACAGAAGGCCGCAGTTCCCTCGACAACAATCGTGCTTCTCCATCTCTACGGTTCAAATCAAAAAGAGAGTCGCCCATTTCTCGCTCAACAACACCGAACTCAGCACCACCAAGGATGTCTTCGTTCCCGCAGGAACCTCATTACGACCGAGACGTCCATTTCACAACTAACGGCACGGCCGTATACGATCTTCCTCCATCTCTCAGCATGCCACGTGCGATGATGAACGAACGCCAAACGACAAACCTCCCTCCCAGGAGGGTCTCATTCACCACATCCACAGCCGGCGACACAGAAGCAGACCAATCACTCCCGCGCCGCCCTCCAAACCTCTCGCTCAACCCAGACCGCCGTGGCACCACTCCACCCCCTATCAGATCCTCCCCAGGCCTCAGCCGCATCCCCAGCATCCGCCACAAGCGCACCGACTCCGCCCAAGAAGACGACAACGAACACGAAGCCCGTGCCTCCGCCCGCGCCGCCAGCCGGCGCCAACTCGCCGACCTCGAAACCTCCAAACGCCGCCAGGAGGACCTCGAAGCAGCGGAGGACGAGCAAATCCATCTCGAAGGCCAGCGCGCCCGCTTGCGCCGCGAAACCCTGCGGCACCACCGAGACCAGGACCCGGCCTTCCTCGGCTTCGACGACCACCGCTCCTGGAGCAGGCACACGAGCCCCGTGCGCTCTTCCCGCCTACCCATCCAGCCCGACCGCCAGCGCTACGCTTCGTCCTCCCCTCGCGTCCCGCCCGCCACGCTGCGCGCGCACAACTACGGCCCTGCGACCGTGCACCACTACCCCGCCGATGGCGGGCGAGCGGACGAACGCGAGAGGTCGCGCGCGCTGACGGAGGAGCTGCGGGCTGCGGTGGAGGAGGGGACGAGGGCTGGGGAGGCGCGCTGGGAGCAGCGGGGTTTCGACGAGTTTGTGGTGAATGGGCGCGAGAATGAGAGGGAGTATGTTTATTTCTCGGAGGGGTCGGCGAGGGAGCGGATTCGGAAGAGGAGGGAGGGGGCTGGGAAGTTTTGGTCGTGAGGGGGTTGGAATCTCGTTTTTGGCAGGCTTGGTATTGAAAGGAGGGCATAGAGGTTCAGGCGTTACCGGAGAGGGATTTTGTTAGGGTCTCGTGTATCATTGCGGGCTGCTGAGAGTTGGTCCAGGCAGAAGCGAAATTGCAAGAGATTTCTATTTTTACATGTATTGTATTTACAACATCTGCTCGGACGCACCTGCAGTACGCGTCTCGACACGCTCTCTCGCTTGTGCCCGATGCAATCGTGAAAAGTAGACTTCAACCGCCTTCGCAAGAGCAACGCCCCGCCTGCTCTCACTTCTGCTCCTCCTCGCTCTTCTCAGACATCTCCTTCAGCTGCTGCATAGTGCTCATCTCGTCGCCCGCGCCCGCGCCCTCACGCTTGACCTGCGCATCGAATCCAGTCACGCGAGGCTTCCTCGCAACGCCCTGGCCGAAGGCGCCCGCCCTCCAGTTAGGCAAGCCGGTGCCGTAGTTGGCGCCGGGCTGAAGGGGCTTGCGGACAAAGCTGGACATGAGCGGAGATGTCTGGCGCAGGGCGCCGGCCTCGCGGTCCTTGTAGATCTGCTCGACGTTGCCCTCCTTGACGGCGATGGACTCCTTGTCGGCGCGGGTGACCTGCAGGCGCACGCGGCCTGCCTCGTCGACGTAGGCTTGGTTCGGGTGCACGTAGACCTTGTTGCCGTGCGGGAGGTCCGGGTCCAGGTGCTGCGCGGGGTCCTCGTCGAGCGTGCGGCGGATCGCGGCGCGGCTCCTGCCCATCGTGGGCGTGTTTTGCGAGTCGAGGGCGACGAAGCCGCCGACGCCGAGTTTGGCTTGCGTGTTGAGGACGCGGCCGTGGTTGCGGGCCGCGAGCACGCGGGAGAGAACGGGGGAGGAACAGGCTTGCGGGCCGTAGACAGGGTGGTTCTGCATGATGGCGTTCGTGCGAATATGGGAGAGACCGGCAGCAGGATGGGTGGTCGGAGGTGCTTCTGCCTGCTCTTGTGATCCTGCGAGTAGGCTTTGGTTGAAGCTGCTCGTGCTCGCCCCAAGACTGCTGGTGCGCCTTTCCGGGCTCACTGCTGGGATATCAAGGAAGGAAGTGATCAATTGGGTAAGAGGAGATGACAGATTGTCGTGGCTGTCGCGCAAGCCCTTTTCAAGGTCGGAGAGCGCCTCGAGACTGGGACGGAGTCCCCGAATGCGTAGGGCCTCCCACTCACTCTGAATATGCATCTTGGTGAGGTTGAGGGCACGAATCTCATCCTTGTAAGCTCTGATAAGAGCTTCAGCGTCGGCCATGCTGCTAGATTCAGTGCTCTCGGCACCCAAGATGTGGAAAGCTTTGGCGACAGCGTCGGCCCTTATCGCCTCAATCCTGGCTTCCCTTTCCTCGCGCTGCTGTCGTCTTAGCTCCTCCAGTCTGTGGTGTTGCTCTTCCTCCTCTGCTGAATATTCAGCCTCAGGGGAATAGTCGCTCTTCTTCAGGGGCTGCATAAGCGCTCTCTGAGCTTTGATCTCGCGCTGACCCTCAAGGATCACCTTACTTGCCTCCTCAGGCGCATCCCATCGGACAGCTTCGGCCGCGTATTGGGCTCCTTGTTCGCGTGCCATTGCCACCAGACGCTCACCCTCTTGTCTCGCCTTAGCCTCCGTCTCAGCGCTGCCACTCTTCAATGCTTCCTGAAGTAGCTCCTCGGCCTTCTCCCGAGCCTCTCTCTCGGGCTGATCCACCGTCATCTGGTACTGAATCCCGGGCGGTGCGCTCTCGAAAGGTCCAAAGTGCTCTCCCCGGGCACGCGCCTCTTGCCTCTGTTTCTCAAAGTCCTCCTTGGCAAAGTAGTTCATCAAGTGTTCCGTCCACTCGTCACGACGTGCTCGAAGCTGCTTCCCAACGTAACGCGCGAACTCGCCCTCCTGCATGCCTGCGATGAAAGGCCCCGAGTATTTCCACCGCTTTGCCTCGATCGTTTGTTGGCCGTCGAAGCCATCTGATCCCGTCTGGATAGGTGCTGCGTTGGGATCGGTGTTGTCGAGGTGCTCTTCGTAAACGCTCTGCACGAGCTGCCTGCTCAAGGAAAAGTCGCGCTTGTTGCGCATGACCAAGGGCACGCCCATTTCGGCCCACTTGGCTCGCGATCGCTCATGGTCCGCGGCGCTCTCGAATTCGGTGATGTGATCGGGTGTATCCTGCTCCAGCACGCGGATGCTCGGAGTCGAGGAACGGGTGGTCTTGCCGGGGATGGGTCGCTTCAGACCCCAATCACCGCGGAAATGCGAAGAAGATGGGGTTGCAATAGCCTGGTGCGTAGGATAGAATTCCGTTGCAGTCTCTGAAGCGCGGTAAGTACCAGTTGAGCTGACATTCTCGAGCGGTGCGGCAGGGAGCGGGCGAGGCAGAGAGAAGAGGCGTGAGGATTGCAGCAGGCGCGCAGTGGGTGAATTGTACGCCTTAGACATGGCGGCGGCTGTGGCACTGCCAGGCGTGAGTCGGATGGATTACCGGCGATGCTGCTCTGCTGCTCGACTGCTTCGGCCGTCAATCAATGTCGGGCAACTTTTGGCTGGATGGAGGGAGAGACGTGCCAAGCCGGGGGTCCGCGATCGCCGCTGGCTTCGCCTTGCCGTGTACAACGCCGCGAGAACGTTGGTACACCGCAATGTGTGGACTTAATTTGAGATGCATAAATGCCAATGAAGTGAACGTACTGCAAGCTGAACCATGTTGCTACCAAGAAAGAAGTCTGCTTATAGGGTATCTCATGAACATGTAAGAATACAAAACGAGAAACCGCGCAAGTCGTCACAAAACCAAAGCATCCACAGCACCATCCAAGGCATCCTCCCACCATTTGCCCTTTCTCCCAACCAACGCGTCAACCATGGCTCTCGTAGCCTCCTCGTTCCCGCCACCCATCTCAATCCCCTCCTTCTCCTTCCACGCCTTCTCCGCCCTCTCCGCAGCCCGACGGATCGCATCTCCCTCATCCTCATCTCCATACAAATCGCACCTCTCGCACTCGCTGCACCTGCCGCCGTGTGGGCGAAAATGCTGGCAGAAATGCGTGTAGCCCTCTTTGCTCGAGATCTCTGAGCGGCAAATGTAGCACATGGTGTAGCCGCAGTTGCAGACGAGCTTGTTGCAGCCAGAGGATTTGACGAAAGAGAGATGGCACTTGGGGCAGGTGCGCTTAATGGCCGCTGTTGCTGAGGCTTCGATCGCAGTGCGCAGCGATGTCTTCTCTGTTTCAAAACAGGCGTGTGGGTCACGCCATTGCGAGAGGCAGCGGGTGCATGAGGTTTTGCGGCAGCTGGGGTTGAAGCACTTGAACTTGAGACCGCGGCGGCGTTTGTGCACGCGGTTCCAAGATTCCTGAATGGTGCAGGCGGCAGGTGGGAAGAGGGAGGTCACGAGATAGAAGAACGCTGCGAGGAGGAGGACGGGAAGTGTGAGAAAGGTGGCCAGGACAAAGAGAGCCAGGAAAGAAGCTTGAACTTCCAGAGTTGACTGATGGAGGATGTGATGTCCAAGCTGGCGAGGATTGCGCAGTCGTGCCACAGGCGTCTCATCAACCTCACCGTATATGCAGAAAGGACATCGTTGTAAGGGCAATCGACTCTTGCTCAGTGTGTCGCTAGTCGCCCGGCTTTGGAAAGCCGCCCAGACATCATCGTTTAAAGCACGTCGGACCAGGTCCGGAGGAATACTGCCAGAACATTCTTTGAGGTCGGGCGCAAAGCAGCGTATAGTCACTCTCTCGAGATCTGCACTTCGAGCCCAGCCCTGGCCGTAGACCGCTTCAGTGGTAGTCCTTAGTATGCAATCAAAACACAGAAAATGTGAGCCATCGGAGCAAGTAGCAATTTGCTCAAAAGGCACAGACGAGTAACAACATTCGCAGTCGAAGACGGCACCTAGTTCTTCAGCTTGCGCCTCGTTGAGTTGGTTTGCGTAGTTTTGATCTGCTAAGAGCCGTTCCTGTTGTTTTTTGAGCAGAAAAGGTTCAACAAAAAGTTCGTGTAGTTCACGGTCAAGTACAGCACTTCCAGTTCGTTTAACGCTTGGTGTAGGGTCACTGCCCGGGGCATCCACGTGCCAGTGCAAGGCTGCATGATCAGTCGAAGCGCCTAAGGGAGATTTCTTGGTCCACAGAGACGAGAGCGAAAAGCGCCAGGACTTAGCCGAAAGCTGCTGCAGCGTGGGCCGAGACAAGGTATACGAATCGTTGTGCTCCGCCATGACGCCCCTAATAGTCGAGTGACTGAGGTTCTTGAACTCCAGGTAGAGTAGCTGCTTGACCGCCTTGCGGTAGTTCTCACCACGAAACGTATCCTCAGCCGGCAGAGGGCCATCATCACCGCTCTTCCGCATCTGTGCCTGCGTGATCGCCGCCTCACCGCGCCTCGCCGGCCTTAATCGGCCATTGACATAATTCGCCTTCTTCTTCAGCAACTGCTCCGTGACGACCTGCAGCCGGCTTTCCTTGCTGATGCTCAGCAGCATCTCGCGGAACACCTCGGGCTGCACATCCGGGAACAGCTCCACGAGCACCGCAAGTGACTCGTTCAACTCTGCAAGATCGGGATCCTCTTCTTCATGCTCGTGCTCTACAAGCGAAGGATTGTACAATGGCGTGATGTTTTCGCCGGCATCGCTGCGGAACGGTTTGAAGAAGTCGGCTTTGCTACGCCAAGCAGGCAGCCGAGAGGGGCGCAGGAGCGGCACGTAGTCCATTGTGTGTTGAGCGTTTGTGCGCGGACGAGCCGCTGATTGCTATCGGTGTATTGTCATATGGATGGGTTTTGGTGGCTTTATGGGCCGGAGGGGTGCTTTGTTGTGAAGAAGGGCCGGAGTGCGCTGGTGGTCTGAGGTGGTTTCACACTGACGTTGTCCACGTGAAGCCAGGCACCCGACGCGGGCAGAGCTTGTGACACTGCGTGGCATCAGGTACCTTTTACCTAGCAATGCATGTTCACATGCATTCTTACAATTCTTCTCAACCGTACGAGCATAGCTACATTTCTGACAAATTTACGTACCGAATCTGGCAGCCTCATAAGCCGGTAACAATATAGAAGGCATCGGAAGATGCGCCAACGAAGACTGTTGCAATGAAAACTTCGTGGAAACGGGTTGTACAACATTGAAGAGGACGTGTGAAGTGCATCGAGTGTAAGAGTGCGTTGATATCATTGATCGCTTTTATCAATTTTAGAAAATTGTATTCACAAACAGACATCGTCCTCTACGGCTCATCTACAACCTGTGTAGTCTTTCCGCTCTCTCCACGAGTCTCGCCGCTGCTCAAAGCCTCGAAACCGCCCTCGGTCAATCTGACAGCTCCGGCGCGGACGAGAGCTTGCGACAGATCGTCAATCAAATCGTTCAGATCCTCGATACCGACGCACAGTCTGATGATGTCCTCCGGCAGCTCGCGCTCCTTGCGAGTGGCGGGGTCGATGCTGGCATGGCTCATGCGGCACGGCATGCTGATCAAGCTGTTGACGCAGCCGAAAGAGACAGAGATTCCCCAGAGGTTGGTGGACTCGACAATGCGCTCTGACAGCGCGACAGAGCCCGTCTCAAAGCTGAGCACAGCGCCCGCGCCACGGGCCTGGCTCCAGTGCAAGGCGTACTGCGGGTGGGACTTCAAGCCGGGGTAGCGGACCTTGAAACCGTGGTTTTCGAGGAACTCTGCAACGGCCTGGGAGCTGGTTTGCTGCTTCTCGATGCGCACGGCAAGGGTCTTGATGCCGCGTAGCAACAGCCAGGAGTCGAAGGGTGCGAGGCCGCAGCCGGTCGAGTTGATCATAAAGAAGAACTTCTCGCCCAGAGAGGCATCGTTGATACCGATAACGCCGGCCATGACATCGTGGTGACCGCTGAGGTACTTGGTACCAGACTCGTAAACGACATCGGCGCCGAGGTCGAGCGGGTTCTGCAAGTAAGGCGACAGCATAGTGTTGTCGACTGCTACAATAGCCTTGGGATTGGCCTCGTGCGCGGCGGCAGCGATTCCGGCAATGTCGACAATCTTGATGAGCGGGTTGGTCGGTGTCTCGAGGAGGACCATGGTGGTCTTGTCATTGACCGCGGCCTTGACGCTCGCAAGCTTGGTGGTGTCGACATGGTGCACTTTGATGTCGTTGTTGTTCTTCAGGTATGTGAGAAGACGGTTGGTGCCGCCGTAGAGGTCATCACCAGTGACGACCTCATCACCTGGCTTGAGGATTCGGGTGATCACGTCCAGCGCGCCCATGCCCGAGCTCACGACCAACGCCCTGTTGGCGTTCATGATCTTGGCCAAATGCCTCTCCAGGTGTGTCCTCGTAGGGTTGCCGCTGCGAGTGTAGTCATACTCTTGGCCAGGGCCACCCTTGAAGGTGGCGCTCTGGTAGATCGGAGTGCTGCTCGAGTTGAACTGGTCGTTGCTCTCGGTGTAGACCAGCTCAGTGGCGAGCGCATACTTCCTGCCGTTGGTCGGAGTGGAAGGGGTAGGCGAAGGCGGCAGATCGTGGCCGTCGAGGTCAAGGTGCTTCATGGCCTTGCCAATGCCATTCGGGGCGTCTCTGGGGGCGGACATGGTGGATGTGTGGTTTGGGAGATTGGTGGTTTTTTAGTGAGGGCCAGAGACCTCAGCGCTGTGTTGCTATGTTGGGTAAATGGTGGGCGGAGTCCGAGAAGATGGGCTCCTGTGATTATGAGATATCGAATTGTAAGAATCGCGAGGAGAGATTGCTACCGATCCCACGGTGGAAAGAAGTCAGCCCTCATGTGGAGTCATGCAAGGCACCTGGCGAGGCCACTCGCTGCCAAACAAAGTGTGGGTGCGCGATGATGTGATTGCCGACTTCGGCAGATGCGGGCCAGCTTTTTGCCAGCACACGTGACCGGCTGATGCCCTCACGTGAAGCCAACATCGGCCTATCAAAGGCCGATACTTGGAGCAATGAATTGCCGCCGCCATCGTTGAGACTCATAGCTCTGTATAGATATAGCTTGTGGCGACCGGCCTCCGTGGAGAATCCTGAACCCAAAAAGACACAATTCGATCCTCATTATCACGTCTTCAAACATGGCTCAGATCATTGACGATAAGTCAGAGCACTGTGTGCCCTTCATCATCGACCGCATAACCAAACACCGTGAGCTCTATGCCTCAAAGGGACAACAAGCTCCGCCGTTCTTTGTAGGACTGAATGGTGTACAAGGCGCAGGCAAGACTACTTTGGTATGCACATGTCTATGTTCTCGTGTTCCAGCCACATCGAAAGCAGACCCCGAGAGAACCTGCACACGTCGTCCAAAGCACTGCAATGGAGGGTCCCAAATGCGCGGCCGCTAAGATTTGAGCAAATTGTAGGTAACGACCCTCTCTCAAACCCTCTCCTCCGCGCCTCACAACCTCCCCACCCTCGTGTTCTCAATCGACGACCTCTACCTCCCGCACACCCAGCAGGAAGCCCTCGCCGCCTCTCAGCCCGCGAACCCCCTAGTCCAGCATCGTGGTCAGCCATCTACGCACGAGGTAAAGCTCGGAACAGATCTCTTCTCCTCGATTGCGAGCCGTAAGCCCAATGTCCGCGTCCCTTCATACGACAAGTCGGCGTTCAATGGCGCGGGTGACAGAAGGCCGGAGGGCGAGTGGGAGACGTGCAACCGCGATGGCGAGAAGCCTGTCGAGGTGGTGATCTTTGAGGGCTGGTGTGTGGGGTTCAGGGCGCTAAGCGATGGGGAGGTAGAAGCGAAGTGGAAGGCTGCCGTAGAGGAATTTAAGGCGAAAGGGGAGAATTATGAGGGGAGGTTGGGAAGGCTGCAGTTGAAGAGTGTGCTATTTGTTAACGAGAGATTGAGAGAGTATGATGAGATGACCAGGTAAGGGGGTTACACCTGCTTGTGTGGCAAAATGAGGATGATGTGAGCTGACTTTGTTGTCTAGCCAGCTTGGCGCGTTCGTGCACATGTGAGTATTGCCGTTTGAGTCCCATGAATTCTATTGACCGATCATCTACAGAGACGCAGAGGACACCCAGTATGTATACGATTGGCGTCAACAGCAAGAAGCAGCGATGCGGGCCTCCAAAGGTACCGGCATGAGCGTAGAACAGGTCAACAATTTTGTCAACGGCTGTAAGAGCTCTGCCTTAGCATTAGTAGGGAGATCGCTGGTTGACAATGAGATCAGATTATCCCGCGTATGAGATCTATACGGAAGTGCTAAGAAAGGGCATCTATCCCGAGCAGGGACGCCAATTGAGGTTGGTTGTTGGGAAAGACAGGAGGGTAAAGAACGTCTTCAAGCTTTGATGGCTCAACAAATCAAAGGGTGAAACCATGCACGGATTATGCGCCAAGATATCAAGGCTCAACAAAAAGCATGAGATGAGTCTCAAGCATGAGAGTAGACGTGATTTTGAAGTCGAAGTACATTAGAACTGCGTCTAGAATGAAATGAAAGCTTTCGTTCCTCCCCCTTCAAGCAGTACATCTCGGCGCGCCCGCGCTGGTCTTCGTCGATGTCTGGAAGATCGTTGACACACTCTTCAACGTCGTTGTCTTCGTCACAGCCGGCGCCAGAATCGTCGACGTCGACGTCGTGGCTTTTCCAGACATTGTTCGGAAAATGGTTGTGGTGGAGGCCGGCAGAGTGGTCGTCAGCGTCGTGACTCGGTTTGCGTTGTTAACGATCGTGGAAGTGGGCGTTGGCAGCGTGGTGTAGCTCGTGCTGGAGACGATCCTGTAGCTCGTCGAAGTTGTGCCAGGTTCGGTCAGAATGGAGGTAGATGTCGATCGGACGACGCTTGTGATCGTGGTGGCGGGCTGCGTGACCGTCGTCACTGAGGTACGGGTGGCCAGGCTCGTGATCGTGATTCGATTTCCTGAGATTGTCTGGGTTGCCGTGGAAGTGGCGAAGGAGGTAGAGAGAATGGTCGACGTCGCGGGCTTGAGAGTCGTCCCTGGACGGCCGGAGCTCGTGCTACTAACCGTTGCCCACTCCGTGGGGCCTGGCAAGCTGATTGTGGACGTTTTTGTGAAAGACGTGATCGTCGTATTGACCGTGATTGTCGTGGAGCCTTCAGCGCGGGCCTCCAAGCCTCTTCGGAAAAGACGAGCGCCCGAGGATGGCGCGCACGTAATTGTGGTTTTCTTGGTCGAAGTCTGAGTGGAAGTCGTAGACTGTAAGACAGTGCTCGCTTTTGCTGTAGTAGTTTTGACAACCAAGGCTCCAGAAAGGGAGATAGAGCTCGTTTTGCTGACGCCTTTCTCTGTCCTCGTGACATAGGAGGTTTGCAGCTGGCCTTGGTTGTCGGTAACCGTAGTTGCCTTAGGCGTAATGGTGGAAGTAATATGCAAAGTCGTGGTTGCCTTCACAGTTACGGCTTTCGGAGAGTAGGTAGACGTCCAGTAGACGAGCTCAGTGGTCTTGACTGTTGAAGGTTTGCCCTGAGTCGTCGAGGTCAATCGCGTCGTCTGGGTCGACTTCAAGGTCTCGGTAATGTCGGCTCGTGTGACTGTGCTTGACAGAATAGAAGTAGCCTTGATTACAGAGGTCTTGAAAGCCGGCGAAGGCGTGATTGTGCTACCGTCGGCGCCACGGAGAACAACCGTAGAGGTGCTCGTGACTGGCGCGTTAGTCACGCTGATCGTGCTGATCTGTTTCTCCGTGTAGGTCTTGGTTGTATAGACAGTGACCATGGGCAGGGTGGTGGAAGAGCTCAGCGTGCTTGAAGTACTGGGCACCGACACGGTGCTCGACGTGACTGTCGGCGCAACGCAAGCTGGGACATTGCCATCGCCTACGGCAAAGGGCTGGACGTCAACAACGCTGAAGTCGATCCAGGTGGCGGATACGAAGAAGTTTTGGCTGTCAAAAGTCAGTACGTGCCACCGGATAGAGAACAGGATACACTCACAGCTGATAAGACAGCACCTCGGAATCGGTCAGTTGTTTGGAGAAGCTTGCTCTACCGCAAGTGCTGGATCCGGGACCATTGTTGTGGTACTCGCCAAAGGAAACACCATCGGTTTGTGGGCTAGATTTGCTCCATTGATCCCAGCCTGCAGCACCAACCATGCCATGCAGGTAGGTATCGATGTAGGCCACGTTGGCAAATTGGTTCCAAGGCCGTCCGAGACTGACATTCTTCCATCCAGATGCATCAACACCAGGGGCAGGCACCACGGAGCACTTGTCAAAGACGAAGCCTCCTGCCGTGGTGCTGGTAGCACGCTTGGCCGCAGTGATTGAATTGCCCTCCTCGTTCGGAGCAATGGTACTATTGAGGAAGTAGCCCAGCCCTGACCCAAAGATAAAGTCGATGTTTCCAATAACCAGACTTTTGAAGGCGAACATAGATCCGGAGATGTACAGCGTGTCTTGGTTGCCGTAAATCTGGCATCCATGCATGAACGCGAACTTGCTACTCTTGACCGCAAACCCAACCGAGGCAATATCTTGTTGCGTGCCATTGTTGTTCTTGAAGTTGATGTTGTAAGCATAGAAGAAATTACCTGTAGCATAGACTGTGGCTGCATCAACGTTGCTTCCGTCGCCTTGGGTATCAACGCCATAACTCTGCTGAATAGTGACTTGGTTCTGGTTGTAGTCGTCCGTGGCGTCAGAATAGCCCATGAGAATTGTTGTTCCGGCCTTGCTAACGATGAGCTGTTCATTGTAGGTACCTGGGTAAATGAAAATCGTGGCATTCGTCTTGCTAGAGGTAGGTGCAGCATTAAGGGCCTCCTGAATTGTGGGAAAGACGGTTTGACCGTCGATGGGCTTCTGCGATACCACGAGAGCTCCAGCAGGCGGAGCTGTGCCATTATAGGCAGAATTACCGGAGACGGTCGTGTTTCCAGGGGCGGGAATTGCGACCGCAGGCTGCGGCGTGACGATAGAGTTCCAGTAGGTCATATCAATCCAGTCGGTAGACGGCATGACGTTCGAGAGACCATAAGTATCAGAAGTAAGCAGCGTAGCATTCTCGAATGCAAGACGTGCAGCAGAGTTGTTTTCCCAATTCGAAGGACCCGAATTGTTGAACTCAGCGAATGTGATGAAGTCAGTGCGAGGATCAGTCGGTGACCAGATCTTCCATCCAGCGGGCTGAATCGTTTTGTCGAGATACGAATTCTTGACCACCACACGAGCGTAGGCAGAGTACGGACGACCAAGGTAGACACGGCCTGTCAGATCCACGGTGGCATCCGGGGCACTAGTGAAAAGACACTGGTCGAACACGTAGCCACCAATTGCAGAGGAGGAAGCTCGGCTTTGTGCGGTGATCGCGGACGAGGATCGCTTAGCGCCAATGGTGCAGCCTTTGAAGTAAGCCATTGAATAGCCGTAGATGAAGTCGATCGCGCCTCCGATGTAGCAAGACTCGTAGTATTGGTATCCAGTTGTGGTGCCAGTGAGAAGAGTGTCTTGCCACCCATTGAAAGAGCAAGCATAGAAACCGATGTTGCTGCCGTAAATGGAAGCAGCAAGGGTAACATAGCTTGCTTGAGCGCCATCCATATTCTCTGTGTTCACAATGTTGATATTGTAGAACGAAATTCGGCTTGATGTGGTGCTGACGACAGCGGTCTCTGAGTTACTGTGTCCGGCAGGAAGAGGCGAAACCGAAAGTCCACGGCTGAAGGAGACAGTGACCTGGTTATCCTTGTAGGACTGACCAGAATTGGCGGAAGTGTATCCGATCAGACGGACAGCTCCTGGTCGATTGATAGATGGCAATTGCTCGACATAGGAGCCAGCGTAGATGAAAATGGTCTGGTTGGTGTTGTCATTCGGGAGAGAGGAAAGAGCGGCCGTGATGTTAGAATACGAGCCATTCACCTCGGCATTTGGCGAAACCAGCACAGCAAACTGTGGAGGCACCGATCCACTCTCCGGATGGGCATTGATCGACGCGGTTGAAGTAGGGCGAGATGTAGATGTCGGATCCGGTGTGTTGCCAGTCGTCGGGTCCGCGCTGACATTGAAAGGAGCTGGGTAGTTCCACGCTGTTTGGTCGATGAAGGAAGTGTCTCCGACGACGCTGGACAGAGAGTAGACTGCTGCCTGATCTGAAGTCATATTTGTGGCAAAAGAAGCGCGGACAGAGCCAGCCTGCCAGCTCGCAGGGCCACTGTTGTTGAATTCACCAAACACGACGTTTGATATTTGTGGGCTACTGGTGGACCAGATAGTCCAGCCTGCAGAGTTGATGTGCTTGTCCAGATACGAGTTCTTGTAGACGACAGTCGAGTAGCTGCTGTAAGGTCGGCCCAAGTATGTGTTCCCGAAAGTGTTGCCGTATGTGCTCTCCTTGTAGGTCACCTTGCACTCATCATAGACGTAGGCAGCTGTCGTGCCCGCAACGCGTCCTTGAGCAGCAACGAACCCCCTTGTGTTAGAGCTGAGAATGGAGCGATAGAAATACGCAGTGCCAAAGCCCCAGCAAAAGTCAATGCTTCCCTCAATGTAACAGTTTGCAAAAACTTGCGTGCCCTTGTTCGCGAGCAAGGTGTCCTGAAATCCGACGAAGGAGCAGCCGTAAGCTGCGAAGTTGGTTCCATAGAAATCGGCAGCTAGAGCGGCAGTATTGGCCGTCTGAGTATATGTGTTGATGAAGTCAATGTTGTAAGCTGCAAAGTCTGGCTTTGAGCCTGTCTTCTTCACGTTCAAGACTGGAGTTTGCTCGTTCTTGCCGGCGCTAGTCAGCTCGCCTCTCGAGAACTGCACCGTGACTTTATTCTGACTGTAATCTTCCGGACTGCTGCTTTCGCCGACCAACGTGACTTTTCCGTTGCGAGTTATGCTAATCTGCTCTTCGTATACACCGGGTTCAATCTTGATGGTGTAAGGCTGATTGTCGTTCGGAAGAGCACTGATAGCTGCAGAGATGTTGGCATAACTGCAGTCCGGAGCATTTTGTGAGACTACAAGCGTCGCAGAAGGTGTAGGCGTGACGCATGAAGACGCGGTGGAGGATGCAGAAGAGGTTGCAGTGCTGCTGGTACTGGTAGGCGAGGCAGATGCTGAAGAAAGCTGAGCAGCATCAGATTCTCGGATGGAAGCGAGGATCGTCTGGTCAATCCAAGTGGTGTCTGAAGATGCATATCCGGGATATGTGTTTCCAAATACAGTTGAGATGTTGTATGCTGAGACCTGATCTGCAGAGAGCAAGTAATCGCAAGAAGCAGCCCCACGGCTGGCCGCATTGTTAGAGTAGGATCCAGCTCCAGTATTCTGGAATTCGCCAAAGACAGACCCAGGCGCAGTGCAAGCGGATGAGTAAACTCCAGAGGCAGCTATCACGCTACTCAGGGAAGAGCCGCGGTACACCACATTGATCAAACCTGCCGCACCGTTAGGAGTTGCGAGGTAAACGTTGCTTGCAGATCCTTGGACGGAGCTCGAATCAACTACAAGCGTTGCGTTGTAGTTGACACCTGCATTGGCGACGCCCTTTCCGTAAAAGATGGATGAGCCGGAGGACGTAGGAACAATGAAGCTGTTGTAGACATAAAGCGTTGGGTAGTTGTAAAAAAGCTTATCGGTACCTTGGATGAAGCTGTTTGCGATCAATGTGAAACCATAAGTGGCTTGGTAAACACCCTGAGCGCTGCTGACCAGGGCACACGTGTAGATTCCGAGGTTGACTCCTTTAGCATTAATTGCCGGACCGACGTTAGATGTTGCGGTGTTTGTGATGTTCAAATTGCGCAAAGTCAAACCCCGGCCATTTGCAGTGCCGAAGCTGACTGATCCGGCAGCGCCATTGGATGAGATAACAACCTGATTGTCCGACACAGCGGTAGCAGACGGGCCAGCAATTGTGAGAGTCTGAGTGCCAACGACGGTGACAGGGCCATAAGTGCCGGCCAACACAGACACTGAAGGAATGCCGGAGTTTTGCGCAAATGAGACTGCCGCATTGATGTCGGTAAATTGTGCCGAAGAGGGGGCAACTGTAACAACGGAGCTTGCAGAAGATTGCGTGCTAGAGAGAGTCGACGAAGCATCTGACGTAGTCGAGACCAGGCTGCTGCTGGATGAGCTGCCAAGGCTTGATGTCGGGCTCACCGCAGATGAGAGGCTTGAAGTATCCGAACTGGTCGTTAGAAGGCTTGAAGAAGCGGAGCTCGTGGAGACGGAGCTTGTGGTTGAACTGCTTGCGGTACTGCCCGCGCTCGAAACACTTGCGATCTGCGAAGCATCCGACTCCTTGATAGCTTTGAGGATAGAAGAAGGCACCCAAGTAGTATCGAAGCTGGAGTATCCAGGGAACGAGTGACCGAAGACTTGGTCAATAGAGAAAGCGGACATCTGATCGGCAGCAAACGCTCGGTCGCAGACGGCAGCGCGAGTAGCGGAATTAGAAGCCGTCATGGCACCAGGGCCGGTGTTGCTGAACTCTCCATAGTATGTTGCTGCATACTTTGTGCAAGAAGTCGATCGAAGGGCTGCCGGAGCAATCAAGCTCCCGAGAGCGGTGTTTCGATAGACAGCAACCGTCGAGTTTCCGTTGGGTTCAGCCAGATAAACGAAGGTGTTGGTGAGGCCCGACTTTTGCTGGACGCTGCTAGAGTCTACTATCAATGACGAGTTGTACCACACACCGCCGGTCTGATAACCCTGAAGGTACCCAATGGACGCCGAAGCAGCCGTTGGAACGATTACGGAGTTGTAGACATAGGCGGTGACATATTGATAGAACAGTTTATCAGCGCCTAGATGCGTTTAGCTCGAGGTCTCCCTATAATTGACTAGATCTACCGTACCTTCGATGTAGGAGTTGCTGATGAGCGTCGTACCCAATCCAGCTTGATAGACACCTGTACCACCTGAGATTAGAGAAACAGTATCTAGCAGAATGTTGGATCCCCAAGCGTAGACAGCTGGAGCCTTGACAGAAGCTGAGGTCGCCAAGGTGTTGATGATGTTCAAGTTGCGAAAGACTATGCCGCTGGACTTCTGGGTGTTGAAAGAAACCACACCATTTGCGGCACTGGCTGAGATGGTGACTTGATTGCCAGCATAGCTGCTGGCCGCAGGGCCAGCGATTGTGACGATCTGCGTGCCTTGAATGACAATGCTCTCGCTGTAAGTGCCCGCTTTCACGCTCACCGAGGGAATGCCTCGAATTTGTGCTGCTGAGACGGCTGCATTGATGGCGGTGAATTCGGCGGATCCATCGGGAGCAACGGTAAGCACGCTTGGGTTAGAGGTAATGCTTGCACTAACCGACGCAGTGGTAGACGACACGGAGGATGAAGAAGTTGATGAGATGGTAGTGGCCGAAGATTGTCCATAAGTCGACGACGAAGATGTATCCGCTGAAAAGCTCGACTGTGCAGTGACAAGACTGATAAAGCCTATGAAGCCAGTAGCTAAGGATCTCATCTCCGCGGTTCGAGAGGCAAATGGCAGCCCCAAGCAGCTTGTGAGCTGTACAGTGGCAAGGTGAGGCCTGCAAAGAATTGGTAAGAGGGAATGCTCGCTTCAAACATCTGCGTGAGCTGCATGCCGCCTCATATACGCGAGCATCAAAGTCATCGCCCGCATCTTCCAATCATTGTTGGCGGGCGATAACGACGCCACGTTTTTCTTTGCCATCACCTGGATTCGATCAGATTGGGATGATTCTTGCGTGGAAAGAGCCGTGTGGTCGTTCTGGCTCGCACGAATACGCCATTGCCGTTGTCGGCCGCGTCCTTAGCTCGCGGCGCTATCCAGGAGGGCGGGTTGCGTTACCGGTGGCGGTCCGTGTCTTCCACGTGGGAGAGCATACAGAATGGCGAGACTAACTCTTAAGTGGGTCCGAACGGCGTGGATACAAGACTCCCTACAGAGTCCATTCTGACCTTGAAGAGGCGATGAGAACCTTTTGTCGAATATACGCCACAATGTACGAGGACGTGGACCATTACGTGCCTCGTCGGCGCTACGGGGCCCGTTCGTCAGATGTGAGCAGCCGCAACATTCCAGCATCAAAAAAGTCGATCGGGTGCTACGGACATACGCGATACCCGGTCTGCCCACAGAGACGACAACATGCCTGGGTCGATCTCGCCTGCCGGGTCGTTCGGGGAAATCTCCGTAGTTTCCCTGGACATCTAGGGCATTTCTCAAACCGGCACAGAAGAAGACTATGGCATCGCTTGATCCTGGAAGTTTCGACTTCGCTCAGCCAAAATAGGAAATGCGCCGAGGCCATGGTTGCGGCAGATGGGGGGCAGCCTTGAGCCGAAGCGGGTGAAGTCCAAAAGAAAAGCGTGACGGACGTGGCCAGACGCCGCGCTTGTCGGAGGCTGAGCGCCTCCGACCAACGCTCGCCAACCATTGGTGCATAATTTCAAGAAGCTTTGGTTGCAAGCTCGCTTACGTGCAAGAGGCGCTGCTGTGTTAAGTATTGTGCAAGAAGGGCTGTGTCGGCTCTTGCCGGCTCGTGAGCTATATCGGTGGCATAACAGGCGAATGACCATACAGCATTGCGCCGAATAAAGGGAGAGCGTGACCGCCTAGGTTTCATAGCGGGCGATAAGGCATGTGCGCAGGTAAGCGAAGATGCAAACAGCCTCGCATTGCTCGTACCCAAGAAACAAGGTTGGGAGGAAGAGAAGAGAGTACGTGAAGTCTCCTGAACCAAGGATCAAGATCTCCCCCCGGAATTATGGTTGGGGTTCCTTGTGGGATCTGGCGAACAGTGGGGCGATCTCCGTTGACCTCTCCACGTGTGTAGGATCTCAACTCCTTGGCCCCGTGCTTCAACTGCCTGTTCCTGAATGCTAAGCTTTCTTCATGCATCCTGACCGGGTACTACTGTACATGATCCTGACTCTCGTTACATCCTGTGTGAAGTTGCGTAACAGGTTTACCACAGCTCATGCACCATTTTGTGGGAACGAGCCGGAATGAAGAAGTCGGTCATCTGATTTTGTTTAGACTGGCCAAATCAGCAAATTTGGCAGTGGCACTGCAATGAGCTCCGGAGGCCCGTGGTAACAACGCGATAACATGAATGCCCATTTTTTCCATACTGCGTAATCTACATCTCAAAAACATCCCTCAGACCTCCTCGGTGTGATCGACGTGCGTGACCGTCTTCTCGTGGCGTTCCTTCAGCGTCATATCGAGGGATGCTTGGCGAAACGCGGCAGTCTCAGCAGCCTCGCCATCGAAAACCTTGGCGATCTCTTCAAGGGTTCTGCCCTTTGTCTCCGGGAAAAGGAAGTAGATCGTCGGAATCATGGCCGCCAGCGTACCGATGTAGACGAAGTAGAACTTCCAGGCGATTGCTTCAAGGGCGATGGGATTGCAAAATTGGTTGAAGCTGAAATTGAGTCAGCATGAAGCATTTGAGTGCAATGTAGCGGAGAAGTACTTACAATCCGGCGCCGAATACGGTAGTCAAGTTGACGGCAAGACCCTTGGCTCGGAGGGAGAAGGGCAGAATCTCAACTGGGTAGGCGATAGAGAGAGGCGTGAAAGCGATGTCGTAGAAAGCGAAGAAGATGAAGAGAAAGGCAACCGTAGCGCTGCCAGCAGCTTTGATGGCATGCTCAGCGAAGGTGGCACTGAGAGCTGTGACAACGACGAATGATACGAGCATGCCCGAGGCGGAGATGAGCCAAAGCGGACGGCGGCCAAAACGCTCTGCGCTGATAGCACCACCGAATGCAAAGAAAGCATTCCAGACCTGCAGGGCAAGGTTGATACAGGCCTGAGTGACGGAGCTCGTGATGCCAACGCTCTTGAGGATGGGCGCCAGGTAGTCTTTATCTGCGTTAGCATTTGTCCTAAAAGTTGGGAAAAGACAATAGATACTCACAAGATACGATACCGTTGCCAGCCCACTGGATCATGAACCCAACCAAGACGCAAATGAGGAGACGATGTCTGTTGCCTTTTGTAGCGAAGAAAGTTGACCATCCGGTAGACCTGGCGACTTCTCGCTCGAGTTCCAGAGCTTGGCAGATCTCCTGATATTCGAATTGCACCAGCTGATCGTCAGTATCGCCATTTGCATGGAATCTCGCAAGAATCCGGAGAGCGTCCTGATGGCGATTCTTTGATACGAGCCATCTTGGAGATTCCGGGACCCAAAAAAGACCCAAAAGCTGGATGCCAGGGAAGAAACCTTGAAATAAGCAAGGGATGCGCCAGCTCCAACTATTGTCGACGAACAAGAATCCCAGCGACATGATGGCGGACATAATTGCTCCCCAGAACCAGATGGCCTGAAAGAGGTTGGTAACATTGGCGCGGTGCTTCGGGTGAGCAATCTCCGCTGTCAGAGGCGGCGCAGCCGTCTGGGAGAATCCGAGACCAACACCGAGCATGATGCGAGTACCCAGGAAGGCGTAGACACCAGACGTGGCACACTGAATGATGGCCGCGGCCAACATCAGGGCTGAGCCGATAGCGACTGTGATTCGGCGACCGAGGTAGTCGCTGACATACGAAGCTGGGATGAAGGATGGAAGACCACCGAGACTAATTCCAGCAAGAGTGACGCCCAAGAGGCTTGAGTTCGGGTCTCCCAGGTTGGAGTTGAAGTAGGGCATGGCCAGCAGTCCGTTGATGAGTGAGCCATCGTAACCATTGGCGGCCGCAGATGCGAACATGGCACCTATAGCAAAGTTTAGATGCCTAAGGCCCTTGTCACGTATCCACGAAGGGTTCACATTGTTGGATAGAGACTTGTAGACCTCATTGCCGCTTGAGGCGACGACACCCGAGGGACCACCCATTGTCGTTGGCGTTGCAGTTGCAAGAGCTGTTGGCAGATAGCCAAGAATTGATCAATCGAGATATCGCTGGTAAGTGAATTGAGTTGACCGGTGAAGATGAGAGTGATGGCTTGCGGTGGGGCTTTGTGTATCCTTATATCTTTGTCTTGCGATGCTGAAGGGACATGTCTCGAAGACTCCCGCTAGGACACATTCGTAGGGACCAGGAGCTGGCCGCAATGGCGCAAGCCGAAATCCGTCTCCAGACTGCCATCTATGGAGATCGTGGAGACAGTGGGCGGAGAGGCGGGGTGCCACATGGACGATGCGTGGATCTTCTGCGGCGAAGATTGGCACGGAAGACAATGCGAGAGAGGCTACGAGAATCTCTCCGAGAATCTCGAAACCACACAGAATCAATGTGGGGTCCGAGTCGCACAGTTGGGCGCTCAGCGGCGAATGAAGCAAGGTTTAGGCAGGTGACGCGTCTGCAGACTTTTGAGACGCACGGCAGACCACAACGCGACAATCTTCCCGAGCAACCCACCGCGCGTCTCAACGAGTTCCATCCAGACTTACTGTACACCACATGACCGTACATGTCGGCATCAAGATCCGGGCGTTCTTGCGGGACACCTAACAGCTTTCCAAGTTCGTCCGCGCGTTGGATAGGATAGGTATGTAAGTCGCAAGCTTCTCGCACCATTTCTCTTCCCTTTCCATTCACTTTCTTTTGGTTCCTCTTTTTCTTCGAAGATGTCCCTACAAGTCCAGCCGCAATACATCAACTCGCCGCAGGTTCAGCGAGCTTGGTGGAAAGAAGCGTCAATTTACCAAATTTACCCTAGCTCTTTCAAGGACTCGAACGGCGATGGCGTTGGCGACATCCCTGGAATCATTGAAAAGCTCGACTACATCAAGGCGCTTGGTGTTGATGTAGTCTGGGTCTGCCCAATCTACACAAGTCCGCTAGTGGACATGGGATATGATATTGCCGACTACAGAGCCATCGACCCGCGGTACGGGACCATGCAGGATGTGGACAATCTTATCGCCGGGCTGCATGCAAGAGGACTCAAGCTGGTCATGGACCTGGTCGTGAATCACACCTCAGATCAACACGAATGGTTCCGCCGATCTCGCTCTTCTAAAGACAACCCTTATCGCGACTGGTACATTTGGCGCAAGCCACGCTACGATGCACAGGGAAACAGACATCCGCCGAACAACTGGAGCTCGTACTTCAGCGGAGGCGCATGGACTTACGATGAGCCCACGGGAGAATACTATCTCCATCTATTTGCGAAAGAGCAGCCAGATCTCAACTGGGAATGCGATGCCATGCGGGGGGCGATCTACAACACCATGCGCTTCTGGCTGGACAAGGGCGTCGATGGCTTTCGCATGGACGTGATCAACCTCATCAGCAAAGACCCTGAGCTCCCGGACGCAAAAATCATCCATCAAGATCGACAATACCATCACGGATCAGAGCACTACGCCAACGGCCCTCGAATTCACGAATTTCTGCAGGTCATGGGCGGTATCATGAAGGAGTATGACGCTTTCAATGTCGGCGAGATGCCATGGGTGGAAGATCCCGATGAAATCCTAAGATGTGTGGGCTCGAGCCGCAACGAGCTCAACATGATCTTCAACTTTGAGATCGTTGAAGGCATTGACCACGGAGAGGGTGGCAAGTTCACCCCTCAGCAATGGCAAATGTCAGAGCTCAAGAGCATCGTCAACAAATGGCAACGGTTCATGTACGAAAACGGAGGCTGGAATGCTTTGTATCTCGAGAACCATGACCAGGCCCGCACAGTGTCGAGGTGGGGCTCCGATAAGCCTGAGTTCCGTCAGCTGGCAGCGAAGATGTTTGCAACTTTCCTAGGCCTCCAGAGCGGAACATTATTTCTTTACCAAGGCCAAGAGCTTGGAATGTCGAACATACCTTCCGACTGGGGAATGGAAGAGTTCAGAGACCTAGAGACTCTCAACCACTGGAAAGAGCTCTGCGATACTCGACCGAATGATGAAGAAGCTAAGGCGCTGGCTAAGACACAATACCACACGAAATCACGAGACAATGCGCGAACGCCAATGCAATGGTCGGAGCATCGACATGCAGGCTTCACCACCGGAGATCCATGGTTCCGTGTCAATGACAGCTATAAGCAGTGCAATGCTGCCAACCAAGTTGGCAATCCCACCAGTCCTTTCGAGTACTGGGCAGCGATCCTGCGTCTACGGAAAGAGATGGTCGATATGTTCGTCTACGGAGACTTCGAAATGGTCGACGCTGACAATGACGATGTCTTTGCGTACATGAGGAGCTTCGATGGCAAGTCAGTGATGGTTGTGTGCAACTTTCGAGAATCCCCGGTGGAATGGAATGTTCCGTTGGGATTATATAGTCCAAAGGAGGAAACTCTCCTTATCACCACTTACGGTGACATCAGTTCGACCTCACGATCTGTGTCTTTGCGGCCATTTGAGGCGTTCGCATGCACACAGTCTCGAATCGCCAGCCGTTTGTAGATCTTATGCATTACAAATCAGACAATTTCTACTTGTCTCTGCATCCTCACAAGTAGACGTTTGATCGAGGAGCGCCAAATGCAAGCACATTACGACCTTGAGGATTTGCGGTGTAAGGCGCAGGAACCTGTTATGAACACGAACATACAAGCGTGATATCCCCTCAGTCACATTCAGACGAGGTCAGAACCAGCTTCTGGTGATCAAACCGTTGCCTAAGTGTTAGGTGCTTTCCTTTCTATCATTAGATTAATCGGGTTGACCCTAAGGGTCGCCCCCGCTTGCTTGGCATTTCCCTCACATCACTTCGCAACTGTACGACCTTCCACAAATCTTACACAGCAACGCGTCTTTGCCTCTCACTTATCACCATCTGAATCCTCGATGAGCCAACGAAGAGTGTGCGATGCGTGTGCGGTCAGGCGAATACGATGCGATGGCCTCTCTCCATGTGCAGGATGCATGAACGCTTCGCTTGAGTGCACTAGACTGCGACAAAAGCACAAGTCGGGCCCAAAAGGCATCAGGAAGAGAACCATCGATCGACTTGAAAAGCTCAAACATCAAGAAGCACCCCTACGGCCCCTGCGATCCGAGGATTTGCGGTCATTGAGTGCAAGTAGTACGTCATTCGAAGGCCGGCCTTCACAATTCCCGCAAGACAACAGATTCGATCAAGATATTTTGTCGGCAACACCTATTACATTCGATACATTTACGACGGATCACCTCGTACAGGCAGACTTCAACACTTCGCCTCCAGTGCAACCCACTGTATATCCGTACCGGATCAGCCTGGAGCATCTTACATTATACCTGGACATTTATCATCACAAACTTTATCCAGTCTGGCCGATAGTGAATAGGGACGACCTGGTAGCGAGACTACATGTATTGGCCGACTACGAGTCTTACGTACTGGCATCTAGCATATGCGTTGCAACCATTTTGCAACTCCAGTTATCCGCCACCGATCCGAGTGGCGCCACGCTGCAGCCAGAGTCTGTCATCGAGGAGATCGAAAGCCTGAGACGAGCAAATGACTATCGAGAGCATCTTTCGTCAGACGCGTTGTGCACATCATTCTTCCTACATGTCGCATACCTGCACATCAAGAAACAACATACCAGCACGCTCACCCTCCGTGAAGCCATCTCGGTGGCGCACTTGCTAGAGCTGCACAAGCCTAGCCATTATGAGGGTCTTTCAGAAGAAGAAGCAAGCAACGAATTACGCAAGATATGGCTTTTGTACATCACTGAACGGGCTCACGCACTCCAGTACGACCTGCCGTGTACCTTGACTCTACCTCAAAATCTTTCAACACCCAGTGCTGATGCCGAGCCATATACCTTGTCGGCGTTCGTCTCCCTCTGCGACATGTTCAAAGCCCTCTCAGAAGCATCAACGGACACGGGTCAAACCGCAACGGCGCTCTCACTGGTTCACAACAAGCTCCTGCAATTGCCAACGCCGATACAGCCCTACAATCAGCTGCAGAAAGCCGACGTTGGGGTGACCCAGCACTGGATGCGCCTCCACTTGTGGAAACTCGCCGTGTCACGAATAGAAATGTCCACCGACCCCGCCGGAGACATCACCAGCCTACTTTTCCCGCTCCGCCTGGCGCACGACCTCCTGTCTGAAGTCTCCACCATCACAGTCGACAGCCTCGAAGCCCACGGGTCAGGAATGGAGCTGAAGCTGTTCGATTTCGTGAACGCCGTGGCCGACGTGATGGTCTGCATGCCGCAGTGCTGGACGGACGCCACACACATCGGGCCGCGAGAGTATCTCATTCATTTGGGAAAAGTGCTTGGGGGCTTTCGAGGTGGGAACGAGGCCCTGCTGCCTTTGATGCAGTCCCGCTTCACTGAGCTTGGCCTGGCTTTACCGGCTATTCCGAGGTTGATGGATGTTACGAATGAAAGTAGTGACAGCTCAATGGCCAGGGTCACTTATCTCGGCGACGAAGTTACTCATCAGTCTGAGGAGGAGTATGTACCGCACGATGATTGGTCTCGGACTCGGCTGCCGCAGCCGGCCGTGTGAGTTTGTCTGTAAATGCCCGATAATTGGCCAGAGCTTCTATATCCGGCAGGGCTCCTATATCACGCCGTGCTCACGCTTTCGGGGAGCGGGCATGCCTTCCGCGCTTTTGGTGTTGCGCCACGCATCTGTCATGTAGAATTATGCTACATTGCAACACGAACTGGGCGGTTCTCATGCTTCGCTGAAGGGACAACGACTCGTCAACCACGACTGACTCATCAAGTGACAGTCGCGTGACTTTCTCGCCACTTTGTCACCGTTAAGCGCTGATTTGATAGAACTAAACGAAGGCTCCGAGTCTAGACCCTCTGGCAAACCAACAACACACGGCATTCCACCGAAGGTCTCGGCGAAGGTCTCGCGCCCAAAATAAAATCGTTGATCGTGATCATACATCGTACGGGCAATCTCTCTATCTACAAGCTGTTGTAAAACTCCAACCCACCCAAGAACCACCGATGCCGCGCTTTATTCGGATCCTGTGCCGCGCCCGCCACGTTCTGCGTCGGCGCTATTCGCGGTACCAGGTCCGGGTACCGCCCTCCCAGCATCTGCCACACCGTGTCGATTTGTACCGGGTGCCAGTTCTCCAGCCACGGCCAGCTCCGCAGCCGCTTCTCCAAGTCCTCGCACGTGTTGATGCGCGCCATCCGTAATGCTTTGTAGAGTAGCCCGAGCACCTCGTTCGTCTGCGGCAGCTCGTGTGCGTGTAGGCTTGCGAGTAATGTGAAAAGAACCCAAAGGAGGGATTCGAGGCCTGCCGCGATGTACCACTGCGTGACCATGTCGTCGAAGCCTGCCATCGTCTCGGTCGCGACTTTGATGAGGCCTAAGTGCGTCTCGCGGGCCTGCGGGGTGTAGAAGCGCGAGGCCATCCAGACGTGTAACTGTATCGCTGAGGTAATCAGCATGATGGGCGCAGTGAGCACGTCGCCCTCGCCGTTGCGTTTGGCGCGCGCCTGGATGACTCGTAGGCCGTATTCGAGGGCATACACCTGACCGAAGGGCGGCGTTTCGCCTGGCGGCGGAATTTCAGAGCAGTGGCAGAGGGCGTGGAGCTTGCCGAACATGTCGGATGCCATGTCGAGGGTGAAGACTGAAGAGCGCGGGCACTGCGAGGCGTTGAGGCCACCTAGGCGGAAGGCTTCGCGTTGGTAATTCCGGAGGCTCGAGGGTAGTTCGCGAAAAGGTACTGGTACGTAGAACGGAAGAGAAGGCTCTTGGCTGGTGAAAAGAGCCTGGCGGAGGTCGATCCATGTGCAGTAGAGCCAACCCTGTACCGGGATGGCGGACATGTCGACAAATTTCGCTACTGCTTGCAGATGCGTGCCAGAAGCATCCAGTTGATTGTCTCGAATGTCGAGGTACGCCAGAATAGCCATGGCCACGATGGTCGAGGGGTCAGGTCCTGAAGGATGTCGTCGAAGATCGGTAACGATGTTTTGAATGATTTTTCCTTTTTGCTCAATATATTCGGGTCTGGCTTGCGGTCCGCCGAGGAGCGCTTTCTTGTGCAGGGCAAAGGCGCCGAGGACGGAAAAGATAGGTTCGCTGTTTTGGCCCATTTGCCACATATCTTTGACCCAATTGTCTTGCACAGATCTGAAGAACTCAATGTCGTGCTCGGGTAGTTGGCATGCGAAATACCACTGGCCGATTTCCTCCACGTCCTGATTTCGAGATGGCGTGGTGAGCCACTTTGAGCTCGCCCTGTCTGCATCATCGCTTGCATTGCTGTCATTGCGCTGCTTCTGCCACAGCGCGTCTGCGCGACCAGACACGATTTCCTCGTCGGCACTCTCATCATCGTGCGTATCTCCAGCCATAGTCAGGGGCGCAGTGCTGCAGCCGTCCAGTCGGCCAGGCGCCTGCAGCCGCCTGCGTCGCGCGTCTTTGGCCTCAGAACGCCTCCGAGAGTGCCCATGGGAATCCTGAGCCGGCGCCTTCGCCAGCTTTGCAGCTTCCGTCTGCCTCGGTGAGGCCTGTTGTGAGTCCCAGCGTGTCAAAACATGCGGTGGCGCGACGTCGCCCGGCAAGCTATCCGTGGAGAAGAAAGCGTCGTCAAACGCATGGGCATCCATCATGCCGGCTCCGGGCGCGCATGGCGGTGGATGTCATTGAAGAAGGCTCCACCGAGGCGTTAGATGTAGACTACCACCATGTGCAACCAGGGTTTCACCAGGTCACCGCACGGCGAGAAGCAGCCTGCGGCTGAGCCTTTAATTGCCACGTAGCCCCGCACGGGAGGGTGGAATAAGGTTGCCGTTATCCGCCTCGACATCCCCGGGAGGACGAATGATGGAGGATGGCCCGAGTGAACTCTCTGGAGCGCGTAGCAGGTGGCACGCGGAGGGTCGGCAGATCAACTGCTCGTGCAGCGCCGTTGACGAAACCACCATCACCATCAGGGCTGATCTGCAGCCAGAATATACCTCAGGTCGCTCTCCGCCCTGTCGCCACGCCTGCAACCGCCAAACAAATGATATAATACAATCGCGACGCCCACCGGATGAGAACCCGCCGCCGCAGAGCATCATACCCTCGTGGCCCTTGCAACCGGCGGCACCCTACCGCACCCAACGACTGCTCCCGGCGCTGATCTTCATTGACCAAGGCGACCGCGGGACCGGCCCTGGGAGCCTGGGTAGCCGCTCGTGGTGTGACCTGCCGCTGCCCACCGAACAGGCAAGCCTATCCTGCCAATATATCCTGCCACTAATGCTGTTGAGAAGGCAAATACCAGGAACTGTCGCACAAGTCACGCCAGTGTTGCTGCGCAAATACTGTTGTGACGGTCGCGGCCCTCTTGTTAGCGAGGTGGACGTGCACACCATGCGATGATCAATCCTTAGCTGATCAGTGTTGTCCTGTCATCCGGTTTCGGCGACACATCATGCGTCGATCGGACCTGGCGCAAGCTTGGTACACGCATGCGTGAAGTAAACATGCCACAATATTCTGGAGAGTTAAGATCAAAAGGCGGCGATTGCTCTTTCTAAACCATCTCGGCGTCTGCAGCTCGCTTGCTTCTACGGCCACACCCATTCGTCCAATCCACGCTATGAATCGGCCCTTCCCTCATGCTTTTGCTTGACGCACGTTGTCTGCTTGACTACAACAACTCTGGCTCGATCACACCAGTCTGTTTGTCGATCAGCCCATACGTCTCAATCCGCCTGTGACGCGCGAAATCAAACGTCTTTTCCTTCCCTTGCCTACAATCCCCCAAGTCTATCTCCGCCACCACCAGCTCATCTTCCGACGTCTTCGCCTCAGCCACTACGTGCCCCTCCGGGTCGACAATACTACTCCCAGCGATCAGGTCATACTTGCCGTCGTCCAGTCCACACCGCGCAGACGAAATCGAAAAGCAAGCATTCATATAGCTGTTCGCCTGCTGCACCAGGCGCGAATGGAAAAGAGCTTCTACCTTTGCCTGCTCCGGCGTCATGGGCTTGCTGCCCCATAAATGGCTCATGTTCGCGCCTGTGTTGTAGCCGAACATCAGGATCTCGGCTCCTTGCAGCGAGTACATCCTCCACGCCTCGGGCCAGCGCCTGTCGTTGCAGATCATCATGCCGAGGATCGGGTCGCCTTTGCCAACAGTGCTCTCGCCGCTCTGCGCAGTGGCTTTCTTCGCGGCGTCTGGGATCAAGCCTGGCGCGCGGAATGCTTTGAAGCCAAGGTCTCCGGGAGTGAAGTAGCGTTTTTCCAGCTGGTTGATGGCCTTCGGATCCTCGAATGGCTCCTTCGTGCCGGGTAAGTGGATTTTGCGGTACTTGCTAAGAACTCTGCCTTCGCTGGCGGAGTAGTAAACGCAGGTGTTGTAGCCTGTGCCATTCGCGGTGCGCTCGGCGTAGCCAAGGACGATGTCAATGTTTAGGCTGCGCGCTTCGTCAAAGAGCGGCTTGACGTCCGGCGATTGCGTGATGTCTTCGCCGTGCTCGAAGAACTTGTCCAACTCTTCCTGCGACGTGAAGAGGTGGCGCGGAAAGAAAGTCGTCAATGCGACTTCGGGGAAGACAACAAGCTTGACGTTCTTTTGCCCGGCTTCTCGCAGCAGTGCAAGCAGTCTGGGGACTGTCTCTGATTTAGGAGCGTCGCGGTTTATTGCGCCAATTTGCGCGGCCGCTACTGTGATCTTTCGTGACATGATTGGAGATTGATTTGGTACAAATGCAGTCGACATGCACTGGTATCACTCAAAGCGAGCGGTATAGAGTTGAAGTACGCTCGGCTACTATCACCCAGGAACTATGTGTTGGCCGCCTTGGTATGCACGCTGCCGGCCGGCCAGGCGATATGGTCGACTGCTTGGGCAGAAATCCTTCATGTATCTCGCCGGCCGCCTATCGTTGCCCGAGCACATCTTTCCCTATTGAGAAGGTCGTTGCCCGTGGGCGCTCATCCTGGCTACAACACATTACTCGATTCTGGTGGATTTCCAAAAACTCGAGAAAATTACTAACTGATCTGAACCTTTGGAAGTCACTTCTGTAGAACAGTTACTTTGTTCGCGATTGCTTATCCCCGTGGTAGGTAGCACAAGCTTGCAAGAATTGTGGACCCGGGTCAGCTTCAATCGACCTCGGCATTTGAATATGGACTTTGACCTCATCATATCCAACGGCATTCTCGTAAGGTCTTCTGACTTTCACAGATCATCCCCAGTACTTAACGACCTTCCAGGTGACAGCAAGCGAAGTCCTTCCGGCAGGTCTCCAAATCGGCATTAAAGATGGCATCATCGCTTGCATCGGCAAAGACCTGCCAGTCTCATCTACAACCAAAATCATCGACTGCGAAGGTGCCTACGTGACCCCCGGCGGCGTAGACTCACATGTCCACCTGGCTCAAAAGAACTCACCAACAGGCGATGGATGGGAGACCGGCTCCCGCAGCGCCATCGCAGGCGGCACGACGACCATCCTCGCCTTCGCCTCTCAGTCCCGCGACGACGCATCCCTCTACCCCGTCCTCGAAGACTACCACCGCAAGTCCCGCGGCCAGAGCTACTGCGACTACGGTTTCCACTTCATCCTCACAAACCCAACCGATGCCATCCTGCAAACCGAGCTCCCCGCCCTCGCCGCCGACCACGGCATCACCAGCGTCAAACTCTACATGACCTACGACGCCATGAAGCTCTCCGACCGCAACATCCTCTCCGTGCTCCTCGCCACCCGCGCCCTCGGCATGACGACCATGATCCACGCCGAATCCCACGACATGATCGCGCACATCATCGCCGGCCTCGAGCGCAACTCCCACACCGCCCCGCACTTCCACGCCCTCGCCCGCCCCCGCATAGCCGAAGACGAAGCCTCCTACCGCGCCATCGCCCTCGCCGAGCTCGCCGACGCCCCCGTCCTCATCGTCCACATGTCCTCCGAAGTCGCCATGTCGCACGTCCGCGACGCCCAGACCCGCCTCCTCCCCATCCACGCCGAGACCTGCCCGCACTACCTCTTCCTGCTGTCCGCCGCCCTCCGCCCCTCCCCCGAAGACCCCTTCTCCGGCGCCAAACACGTCTGCTCCCCGCCCCTCCGCCACCACCCCTCCGACCTAACCGCTCTCTGGCGCGGCCTGCAAAACGGCACCTTCACCGTCCTCTCCTCCGACCACGCGCCCAGCTCCTACGCCTCCCCGCTCGGCAAGCAGCTGGGAATGGTCGACGGCATCCCGCGCTTCAGCGCGATCCCCAACGGCCTGCCGGGGCTCGAGACGCGCCTGCCCCTCCTCTTCTCGCAGACGCCCGCGTGCCTGCCGCCCGAGCAGGCGAAGCTCTCGCTCCCGCGCTTCGTGGAGCTGACGGCCAGCGCGCCGGCGGCGCTGTACGGGCTCGCGGGGCGGAAGGGGAGTCTGGCGCCGGGCGCGGACGCGGATCTGGTCGTTTGGTTTCCTGGGGCGAGGGGGAGGAGGGTGGTGAGGCAGGCGGGGTTGCACCATGGGGTGGATTATACGCCGTTTGAGGGGGTCGGGGTGGGGAATTGGCCGCGGTGGACGGTGTTGAGGGGGAGGGTGGTTTGGGATGCGGATGCGGATGTTGAGGGGGAGGGCGGAGGGGTTGTTGGGGAGAAGGGGTTTGGGGAGTATTTGAAGAGGGGGAGGGGGAGGGTGTTGGTTGGGAGGACGGGGGGTGTGCCGAGGGGGATGGAGGTCGGGGAGAGGGAGTTTTGGCTTTAGGTCGGGGTGGTGGTTAGAGGATATATCTGATATTGATAAGTATACTTGGAAAGGAAAACTATCTCTACATGCGCCCAAGAATGTCGAATCCAAGGAAAGTAGTCCGGGTATCATGAACAGGGGTAAACCTCCACCGAAGGAAAAAGAGAAAATCATCCGTGACCTTTCGCTGAAACGCAGCAGAAGTCCGACCAGCCCGATGGAACGCCTTGACAAAAGAAAATGCAAAGAAGAGAGGATGCCTCAAGCGTCCATCTCCCATGCTAGTCCGTATTCGAAACTTACCGATCATCGATTCTCACTCACTTCCCAAGCAGTCCGCCAGCGTCCTGTATATCCATGCTCTCGTATCCGCCGTGCTGCTGGTTCGACGGACTTTGTGTGCCTCCTCCTCGCGGTAGTGTCGCAGATCCGACGTCCGGCCTCCGATCCGCCGCCAGAAAGGTACCGAGGTCCTGCAGTCTTCGCGCGCCTGCGCGTCTTCCGCCTTCAATGCCGTCGTCTTCATCGTCGTCGTCGGCTTCCGGAGGCCGCCCATTGCCCATTTGCGGTGAAGGCGCGCTCGAATTTGAAGGTGAGCTAGAAAGCAGTCCGCCCGCGTCCTGTAACGAGAGCTGTGTCTCTTGCCGCTCGAGCATAGGGCCCAAAACGCCCGTCGGCGCTCCACTGCGCAGGCGGCTTCCAGGTAGAGAAGTGCGCCGCATCGCCCCGTTGGCAGAGAATGAGGTCTCGCCTCGGCTCGTGGTGGGACTGAGGTTGGCGCCCATGTCTGAGAGAAACGCTCTCGATCCGCGGCGCGATTGTGGAGGGGTTGGCATTGAGTGCGCAAAGTCCGTGGCGATGGTATGCGAGGTTCCGCTACTGACGAGGGTTGCGGAGCGGGAGTGAGACATTGATGGCGAGGGAGGGCCGACGGAGCCCGTTTCGAGGAGGCCGCCCACGTCGAAGAAGGAGACGTTCTTCTTCGCGTTTGTGGTTGTGGAGGGTGATGGGGATGGCAGGGGGATGTTGTCTTTGGACTGGTGCGTGGGTGAGATATCGCCGTCGCTGCCTTCAACAGGTTCTTGTCTGGGCGTGTCCACACGTTTGTTTTTCTCTGCGAATGGCGAGCTCATAACTGGCAGAGCGGGCGGTGCAGGACGAGGCAAATTATCGGAATCGAGCTGGAGGTGTTCTGGCATGCGGTATCCTAAGAAGCGGAAAAGGTCCTCGTCGCTACCCAAAGGTTGCGCATGGATGGTAGGCCGCCGCGTAGAGGTCCGTTCGATAGAGTCGGAGACGCTGCTAGACTTGTACTTGTTCTTCTTGGTGCCTTTGTCGCGAATGAAGGATCCGATGATGACAAAGTTAGAGACAATTGCTGAAGCCAAGATCTCAGAAGAAGCCCAGACGGTACGGTACTGCTGTCTTCCTAGGTTCGAGATAACTTCTGGCATACGCATGCCAGTGATAATGATCAGCGCGACGGAGGTGCTGAATAGAGCGGTCGTCTGCAGCTTCCGTTTCCAATTCTGACCAGAGCGGAGGACGATCGGTATCGGGAATGCAACGAGTAGAATGTCCGTGATGATATCAGCCGTACCCATAGTAAGCAGCTGAGCGTAATTCTGTCGACACGAGGGACCGGGATCCGGAACCACCTGCCAGTAGTGGTCGAACGGCTGACATTCGGCGAGAGTTGCGATGACGACTCCGATAAGCGTAGCGAGCAGAAAGATGCGAATGCAGTGCAGCGTGAACTCGTAGCTCGACCGCCAAAGATGGATAGTGATGCGCTTGAGGAACTCGGAGACGGTCCACTTGCTCATCCAGATGAAGATGGCGTAGAAGATGCGGGCGGCGAGCACCATTTTCGAGCCCAGCTGGCGATGGCGGATCTCCTCTTCGGTGTAGTCGATTCCGACAGTGGCGACGTTGTTGGTGCCGTAGATAAGCACAACATGGATGAGGCCCATGCGTGCAAACAGCGGGATGAGGGAGAGAAACATGATCCAGTCTTCGCGGAAGAGCTTGTTGCTCCTCACCTTTCGACCGCACAGGCGGGTGATGATGATGACGGCGGCGAAGCATGTCGCCCACCAGCTGTAGAGCACGGTCGGCCAGTCTTGGAGACGGGTGCGCGGCGCCGGAGGAGTGCTTGACCATACCGCACGCTCGTGCAGAGTGGCCAACATGGTGAAGGCGGAATAAGTGGCAGCTCAGGCCCCAAGGCCGAGCTGGGTAGGAGGGTCGCCGTATGTGTGGGAGAAATGGACGATGAGGTGCCTAGCCGAGCAGGTGAGGCGCGTGAGGGTGCGAGGAGAATGGCGCGCGGCTGCGACGGGCTGTCGGGTGGGCATCGTTCACACGCGCGCAGTCATGGCGGTGGGCGAGCGGGCGGTTTGCTGAGCGGTGCGGTGCCTGCTGTTTCCTGCCTCACGTGCGGCCGGGTCCAGACGCAGGCGTGGCAGCGAGGAGCGCAGGTCCAGCAGCAGCAGCAGCAGCAGCAGACAGCAAGCAGGCGGCATACAAGTGAGGCCTCGCTGGCAGCATCGTGCGCGGGAGGAGGGCGGCCACTCTGGGCCAGAAGGATGCGGCGTGGACAGCTCGAAGGCTGGCTCGGCCAACAGGCGGGCGCAGGCAGCGCCTCTGCCGTCAGGCGCAGTGCGACTGATGAAGATAGCCGTTGCGCGCCCGCCGATAATCCCACACCAAGGCCACCCTCCGCCCACCCAGGCCCTGCCACGCCCGGCCCTTATCTCGCCGCGCCGCCCACATGTGAGATATGGCGTTGCGGGAGGCCCACGCCCGCGAGCTCCTCCGCCAGCCATGCCCACCAGGCGCGCCCTCGACACCACACCGCACCTCTCTGCCCAGATACCTACCGTAAGGTACATCCACACCCCCTTCCCACAGCAGCGCGACACGCAGCCTGCACGCCGGACAATTCGCCCTACCGCGTGCCCGGCCCTCGGCGACTCTCCCCTCGCTCGTACCACGCCCGCCCAGCCCCAGCGCGTCCCCGGCGCCCAGCAGCCATCCAGCCCGGCCAGCGTCCCTCCACCTCCGCACGCCACGGCCCCTCGCTTGCGCAACCCTCGGCAGCCTGCGCGTGCATGCGAGAGACGCACCCCTTGCCTCCGCGGCCCTAAGTTGGACGTATCCATCACATCACACTCGCCTAGTCTCGCCTCGTTGCCTGTCAATCGTGGTTCCGGATGTCGGATGAGGAGCGAGAGACCGGAAATGACCGGATGAACGTCCACTACCCATCGTAACGATTTGGCACCGTTCTCGTATCTAAGCTCACACCGCCGCCGTGGCATCCCAAGCGCGGCGATAATAAAGTGATGCCACACCGAAGGTAGATGGAGAAAGCCGGCTCAACGGCGCAGAGCCAAAATCCCACGTGCAGCGTTGCCCGAAAGAGAACGTTATCCGAGTTCGCGGACCTCAGGTATGATGAGGAAGGACATGCATTTGTAATTTGTGCGTGGACAGCGGCTCGTCTCTCGAACCCACTCTCGCTTCGGACGACGGCACAGTTAGGTAGATGCGTATTGTCATTGTACATGTGAAGCGTGCTAAGCGACCGCGACAACGGCAAAAGCAAGTCCGGAACCTGATGGGTAGTGATCCCCGGCGCGGCCGTAAGGAACGTGTGGTCCGTAGGCGCGTTGCCAGTGACATGCCGCGTATAGTAGACCCTTGATCCGTAGCATCTTGATTGGTATAGCCTGCAAAAAGCAAAATTGCAATTCTCCCGTCTAGTGTTTCTGCGATGAATGCTTTGCAACAACCGCACGAGCGTCCTCTTGCTCTTGGAAGCTTTCCAGGAATGACATCCTCTGATTGGCCCGGGTAGCTTTGACGCTAGTGGGATGTCAGCCTTGGCGACGCGTTCAAGTAACGACGGCATCGATGCCTTCAACTTCGATCAATTGCATGAGAGAAGAAGAGAGTAGAAGCTCACGCGCCTCGTATATCTACTTACTGCAGTCTCATTGGCTCGGCTACTCCAGGCGCTAGTGGGATGTCGGCCTTGGCGACGCGTTGAAGTTACTGACGACGTCGATACGGTTGATATCGATGAAAAATGGGAGAGAGGCTTCGAGAGCATGAAAGCGCAAGGGCTAGAACTGCATGCTCATCGATTTCCCAGCTTCTATCCTCTGATTCGTCCAGACAAGGCGCTATTGGTACATTGACAGTCTTGACATATCATTAAACGATCGACGACCATCGATCGGAGTCGTTAGGGAACAGACCTCTTTTTAGATGCACCGAAGCTTCGGATTTCTTTCTCCAGAATTCGCCTTGTAAGGTATAGAATATTCGTTTGAAGCATTTCACTAGCTTGTACTATATCGCTTCTCGCGGACCTCATGGCCTCTCGCGTAATGTCCTGTAACGTAGTAATAGAGTGAGTAAGGGACGACATGGTGTAAGCGACGATGCGGTATGAGAGCAACGCTACTGTGTGAGCGACGACAGACACCGTGCGAGCGACGATACGATACGAGCGACAATACGGCATAAGAACGACGACGCGGGAAGTGCGAATCACGTGCACAAAAGTTCCGCCGCGTATTCGAATCAGAGTATGCAGAAGCAGCCGAAGGCCCAGTGAGTCTGAAAAGTGGCCCGTTCCCTAACAAGTCCGCCGTAGATGTGCCTACCTATGGTTGATCCAAGACTGGGAGAAGACGGATCAATGAAAGCTCGGACTTCACGCGCACCTTCCAGTGCTCTGATTAGCCCGGTCAGATCCGTCGGTAGACGATTGTCAGGTCTGGCACATGTTCGATCGATCAACGTTCGGAGGTACGCGTCGACCTTTGTTCAAGAGATGGAGAAGATGGATTCATGTAACGCTGGAACTTCACGCGCAGCAGATGTGTTTCTTACTTTCTTGTTGGGTCTGCTATCTCCGCCGCTAGTAAAACGTCGGTTGGTGCATCGCATGGATGAGCGTCGACTCTCGACCTAATGTCGGGGAGAGAGAGGATTTAGCAACGAACGCTCGATTTTAACGCGTCAATCATGAAAACGGGAAGGTGCAAGGCACGCGGCTCGCGCAGTAGGCTCATTCATAGCAAGCATGCTTGCACTTTTCGAGCGGGAACAGAATTGATCGTTAAAAAGTAGAGTGTCATGTCGTCAAAACTACCCTCCGCAAAAGGAGTCAGTCAGTCAGTAAGTCTATATCAAAACAAATCGGCCGTCAATCCAATCCGCGCGCTCTCGGTCTTCGAGAGGCTTACGCAAGCGGAGTGGTATTTTGTTTTTTCCGGATGGTTGGTCTGTCCCTTTCTTTTCCGCCGTCTATACGCGACAATTCTCCTTCTTCTCTCCTCGTCCCATCGCAAACCTCGGCAGTCTGGTCTACCCAGCCACGAATTAATCCTCATGTCCCAAAAAAAGATCCTAAGCTCCTGTATTCCCCCATCCAATAAATGTGAGTTGAGATCATCCCTCCCCTTCCCCTCTCTTTCCCTCCCTCTCCTTCCTCCCTTTCCCCTCAACCATCCTCACAAAATCACCCCCCAAACCCACCCCCACCCCCACCACCCCCAAAAAAGAACCCATCGAACAAATCCACCCCTCCTCCACCAGCCCCAACGCCCTCCATCCCACTCGCCCCGGCCCCCGCGCCATCCTCCCAGCCCGCCAGCCCGCCCGTCCCGAACCCCAGGTCCAATTCGCCCGAAGGCCAGAAAGCGTTCCCGCCCGCGCCGGCGCTGCTGTTCGTGCCGAGCGTGTTGCCGTTCATGCTGAGGGAGGGGTTGCCGGCGGGGTCGGAGGGGAAGGTGTCGAGGAAGTCGAGCGTGTCGAAGTTGAAGTCTGGTTGTTGCGGGTGGGAGATTGTTTGCGAGAGTTGCGAGTGGGGTTGGTAATTTGAGGGTTGTTGGTAGGGGCGGGGGAAGTCGGCTTGTTGTTGTTGTTGGGTGGTGGGCGGGAATTGCTGCAGGGGCGAGGCGGAGGCGCCGGCGGAGGTGTCGGGCGTCGCGGGGATGGTGTAGGTTGTGCCTGTGAAAGGGCCGGGGTCTTGGGGTTGTTGCTGTTGTTGGCGCTGCTGCTGCTGCTGTTGTTGTTGCTGGGCTCGAGGGTTGCCGAATTGCTGGAAGAAGCTCTGCGGGCGGCCTTGGAGTTCTGTGTCGGAGAAGAGGTCGCGGAGGTTCATGTCGAACTTGGGGATCTGTCTTCTCTCGCCGCCGGAGTCGGGGCGGGACATCTCGGCGCCTGCGTCTGTGAGGCCGCCAGCAACGCCATCGTGGGAGAGCTGGCCGGGGCTGACGTAGCTGATGGGGCTGTCGAGGGATTGTGAGCCGAGGCTAGAGGCCACGCCGAAGCCTGTTGTTGACATGCACATGCTGATGGTGGCTTTGGCCATGCGTGTGAAAGCGTCCCGGCAAGCTTCTGCGGGCGGGCAGTTGACCATGAGGTCTGTGAGGACTGAAGTCGCCGCGAGGATCGTGAAGTCGACGTCGTCTAGCGTGAGGTGCGACCGTACCACGGGGCTGTGCCACAGCGCGTACAGGAACGAGATTCCTGGTCGATTAATCAGCCACCAATGTTACCCAGGCCAACATCAGAGAAAAAGACTTACCACTCATAAACAAATGATGCGTCGCCAAAAAAGTATAATTCACCAGCCTCAGCCTATGCAGCTGCCTGTACAGCTTCAGCACCGTCTGCGCCGCCTGCGCGACTTTCAAGCACACGAGCTGCTCGTCCTCCTCCAGCTCCCTGTGCAGCGTGCTCGGGCTCTCGACGTCCTCGCCCGTCGAAGCGCTCAGCTCCTCCGCCAGCGGCGCGGGGACGGCCAGCGACTGCCGGTACAGCATGATGACGCCCTGCCAGTAGTTGAGGTCGAAGAAGAGCGGGTTGAAGCTGACGCCTGTCTCGGGCTGCGTGGGAGCTTCGGCTTTCCATTCGCGCAGGCGGCGGTCGACGTCCGCGCGCCAGTCGCGGAAGGAGGCGAAGTGTTGGAGGAAAGGCGAGGGGAGGTGTGTGTGCATGAATTGGTTGGCTTGGTTGGCGCCTTGTGAGCGTGCTTGTTGTGCTTGGCGGTATTGGAGGACTTGGAGGATTTCGGATTGGAGGAGTCGGAGGCGGAAGTAGTGGTGTGTGACGAGCTTCGAGGTCGGCGGGCAGTATTCTAGCGAGGGCTTCAGGAAGCCGGAGGTCGTTATGTGTCGGTCGTCGAGGAGGGAGGGGAATTCTGTGGTGATGACTTGGTCTGTGATTCCGAAAGGTCGGCCGACGCAAGTGGAGACTAGCCGGTCGAGGGAGTAGACGCTCCACCATAGTCTCCGTCGCAAATCTCGTGTCCATTGCCTCCGGCCGAGAGATTTCGGTATGGATGTGCTGCTGCCTGGTTCAGACTTGATATCCAGCGCGTCGAGTTCCGGATCGCTGTCTTCGTAGTGCAAGCCAAGGTCGATGCTCAAGCGTAGCGCAACACCAATGATATACCACAGCCCAGGCGCCACCGGCCTAAGCAATGCCAGACCTGCGAGAAGCAGGACAGCCTGCAGTTCCTCCAGTCCACCTCCATGTCCTTCCGAAGCGGCAGAGGTGCTGAGGAAGCTCTCCAAATGCACAATCGCCGAGGAATGATACTGTTCAGGCTGACACTGCTGATTCCCGCTGAGCTTCGTCCTCTTCGTCCTAGGCGACTCCTCTTTCATCTCATCCGATCCATTCGAGCCGTAAGACGGGTTACTGGTTCCAGACGAGTCCATGATAATCCCGCTGCCGATCGCAAACACAATGTTCATGAGGTAAAGCTCGCGAGACGTCCTCTCCTTCGCGGGCTTGCTGTACACCCTGTCGAACAGCGCCATGAACTCCCCGCGGTGCAGGATCGGAATCTGAGGATTAGTATGTTCAAAGTACAGATCGACCAGCCGCCGGCCGAGCTGCACGTCGGGAAACGGCGCGGGCTGGATCGTAGGCCTGGTGTGCAGTCCGAAGAACGAGTCCCGCATCGTGCTGCCGCCGCCGCCAGCCGCATCCGCGGAGACAGCTTTCGTCGACCTGGCGCCGGCGCCGCTCCGCTCGGAGCCATTCTGCTGCTGCGAGACGGAGCTCTTGACGGCGGCGAAGACGACCCGCGCGAACGAAATCCCAGACGGCGACCCCAGCGCCCGCGAGTCCGACGTGCCTTGCACAGACACCATGCCGAGGTTGTTGACCAGCTTGTCGATCTTCTCGCGCTCGTCGCCTTCCTCCAGGTTAGGATCGATGCCGGCGTTCGCGTCGGGCAGCTGCTCGCCGTCCTTCCCGTCCGCCTTCGCCACCGCGCCAGCACCAGCACCAGCACCACCAGCGGCGCCAGACTTCTTCCTCCCACCCCCGCTCTGCCCCTCCCCCTCGAGCACGGGGAAGGGCACATTGACGCCAGGCTTGATGCTCTCGTCGACGGCAAAGTGGCCCTCGACAGCCGGCACGGCGCCGCCCAGCCGCCCGACCAGGTCTTCCAGGCCCCTCACGCGCGTCTCGAGGAAGTAGACGTAGCTGCGCGGGATCTCGCGCTTGCTGACGGGGTCAAAGCCCACGCACGCCGCGATCCCGGCCTTCACGCACGCCGAGCAGCGCGGCAGCTTCTGGTCGCAGCGGTTCTTGCGGTGCCGGCAGCGGTTGCACGCGCTGACGTTGCGGAAGTTCGAGCTCGTGCCGCCGGGGCCGGGGCCGTGAGCGTGCTGACCGTGGGCATCGTCGTGGTGGGGTGGTGGGTGGTGCTGGAGGCCGTTATCGTCGCTGGGCGAGCCGGTGGGGTTGTTGCTGCTGCTGTTGGTGTTGGTGTTGCTGTTGCTGTTGCTGCTGTCGTCCAGAGAGCCGCGGTCGCGTTTCTTGGAGGCGGCCGTGACGGCGCTACTACCGCCGCGCGGGCCTGCCATGCTCGCGGTGGCCAACTCGCCTTACGATCTTCCCAGAGTTAATTGGGCGTCTTTCCGTGTGGAGGGGCGCGCGCGCGCGGGCTAAGAGGGCGGAAGTAGCCGAGCGCCGCGAGAGCGAGAGAGCTTCTGCTGCCAGGTTGACTGACAATCCGGGGAAAGGCTCGGTCGCGGGCGTGCGCACATGCGATGGAGATGGAGGGAACGGCTGGCTTGCCAGAGCTGGCTCGTCAGACGCAGCCGGCCGATTGTTAATGTGGTGTGGCAGAGGGATATGGGCGGAGCGGACGAGGGGCGGAATAAGGATGGAGACCCTTGGATTCGCAGGGCAGAGTGGTGAGACGTCGCCAGCGGGTTGCGTTCGTGCTGTCAGCGGGTCGCGTCCTGGCGACTGATCGCTTAGCAAGGGCCGGCAAGGATCGCGGCAGAGATTTTGCAGTGTGTTGCTCGCGCACCCTGGCTGAGGACGTTGGCAGGATGCAGCAAACGTACGACTCTGGTGTCGAAGGGTGGGTTTGTTGGGCGGTGCGTCGGGGAACGCTTCCGTCACAGCAGAGGAATTCCGGTAGGGCTGCGTCTGGCCGGGTGCTGGTTGGCGCCAAAGGCGAAGTGCGGCGCTGTCCACGACACATCTCTGACAAAAATATATTCGGTCGACACACGGTGCGTGCGGAATGCGACGGAGCTAGTGCGGGAGTCTCGTGAGTGCGCAGGGAAAAGGTTGTCAGTCATCTGCCCTTCGTTTTCGTGCGCTACTGATACAATCTATGCTGTGGTTCATTGCCGGAAGAAATGAGTTCCCTGTCCTTGACGATGCCAGCCGTGCCTCTCCTGATGCCGTTTCCACGCTTCCTGAACCCGGCGAACCCAGACCCTCGCTTGTCACCCCATGCAAATCCTCGCCGCCTGCCCCTCTTGCCCGGAAACAAACAAAATATACGCCAAAGCTGTCCTAGGGTATCATAAGATGGAAAAACCAACGCCTTTTGGTGTTGCAACCCCGAGGCCTGCGATGCACATTCAAAATCGCGGAACGCGCAAACGCTCGCCCAGGCTGCCCGCATGAACAAATGAAAAGAAAAATTCAATCGAGTCAAAAGGTGTGCGAAGGGTCAGGTGTCTGACGAAGATTGCGAGTCCAGGTCCAGATAGCTATGACAGAAAAGAATTAACCAAACGCTCAGAAGACCAGTGCAAGGCGAATCCAGGAATAGCGCACATGGTACAGTGGGAATAAATTGCGATCATGTCCAGTCATCAGATTAGAAGCCACTGCTGCGGCGGTCAAAGCGTGTGAGGAGCGGCGAGCTCGGAGTCGACTGGAGGGTCTCGAGCGACGCATTAGGACCCTCGACAGCCGCCTCGTCGTCTTCAGGCTCGTCATGGATGGGAGCCTCCTTCTCGTTGTCGAAAGTGCGGCGCTTCTCCTCGCGCATGAAGACTGCGATGACCATGCCGATCACCGCAACGGCAGCGTTGGTCCACCAGGGAAGGCCAAGGGTGCCGAGTGAGAGGCCAGCAGATTGCAGCAGACCGGAAAAGGTAGGACCAAAAGTCCTGCACAAGCTCGCAGATGCAGCCATTGCGCCGTTCAGTGTTCCAGAGACCTTGGGCGATGGAGTGTTGTTGGCGAGCATGATGAGGGCGGAAGGCATGGTGAACGCCTGCGCGCACACCTTCCAAATGAGGATGAGGTAGACGCATGGCATGCGCAAGGAGTGAGGGACCAGCGTCAGGTACGGCGTGACGATGTAGAGGAATGGGTAGGTGAAGACGGTGATGCGGAAAAGGTTGAGGCTTCCCAGGTGGCGGGTGAGAGCTGGGAAGGCGAAGAGCATGGCAATCACCTGGATGAGGCCCTGGATGGAGAGGATGCCACCAATGGATCTAGTCGGGAGGTCAAATCCACCGGTGAATTTGAATGGCAGAGATGGAGCCGTTTCGGATTCGGGCAAGCTGAAGAGCACTGGAAGGAGCTGCTCGGCAGAGATCGTGTGGCTGCAAAGATGTCAGTGTTGCGTTGCTGGTTGAGAACGACTCCGTGACTTACTATGCCAGAATGCCATAGCTCACAATGATCAAGTTGACTTGCTTCGTGAAGGCGTTGGAAAGGCTGGCGTTGCGCTTCGCAGTCTCAGCTTCGACCGCGAGAGCCTCCTCGTCGACGCGCTCGGCGACCAGGGAGTTGCGCGGCGAGCCTTCAATCGACTGGTACGCGGGCGGCGGAAGGCCCATCGGCGCAGCAGAGGGAGAGAGCTCGGGCGAAGAGGCGGTGCTCTTGTAGTCGGGCGGGCAGTCGATGTCCTCGTGCATGAGCGTGAAGGTCTCCAGGGTGTAGTCGCGCTTGCGGCTGGAGAAAGCGGGAGTGGGTGCCTTGTTGGTGATGAGCCTGAGGATCCACTTGCCGACTTCAAGACCGCGGTCGCGCTGGTGCTTCTTGTCTTCGTGGGTCTCCTCCAGGAACAGAATTCCAACAAGCATGCCGACAATGACGACACCCGTGCAGAAAACATTAGGAAGCAGGAAAGGGAACTTGTCCCAGATGCTGCCCTGGGCCCAGCCGTAGTTGCGCACAGGATCCGCCAAGACTCCGCCAATCGCAGATCCGGCGATGGAGCCAATGCACCACACGACAGGCATGATCGAGTAGGCGCGCGCTTGGTGCGCTTCCACCGTAACGACTTCCGCCACCGTGCTCTGCAGCACTCCAATGTTGCCATTGAGCAGGCCTCCGAGCGCACGGGCAATCAAGGCCACTGGCAGGTTTGGCGCGAAGCCGAAAACGATCATGCTGATTCCAGTGCCAGCAAGTCCAGTGAGGAGGATCGGTTTGCGGCCGTACTTGTCGCTCGCGCGACCCCAGAACATACCAGACGAGAACTCGGCGAAAGCAAATGCCGAGGTGACCATGCCGGCGTACAGGGAAATCTTACGATCGTCGTCGGTCATGTGGAAGGACTCGATCATGTAGTAGACATAAGGAAAGATGGACATAAATGCAATTGGCTCGCATAGTCGACACAGAGCTGGGGTTTGAGGTCAGTGTGAGGTCCCAAATGAGGCAATCGCGCATCGTCGGACATACCCAGAACAAGCATCTGGCGGAGCGGGAACGGCGGTGTCGACGAGTCCTTAGGACTCGTTCTGCCGAAGCACAACATGGTGGTATGTGTAGCTCAGGCGAGGATGTGGAGGAAAGCGTGAGCAGAGTAGGTCGTGACCAGCTCTGATTGGTCAATGGCGCAGGTTCGGCTTCTGAAAGTGGATGTAGGAAGGATAGTGTATGATGGAACAGCTGCTGCGACGTGCCCCAGGCATTCACCAGCGCGAGGCAGCTATTAAGGTTTTTCTGGAACGGCAGCAGGCGCGGTGCAGGTCGAGGGTACCGTGGCGGTGATGGTGGTGGCGACGGCGGGCGAGGGAGCGGGTGACGCAGAGCAGGGTCTATTAATTGGCGAGGAGCGTCGCACGTCCGAGGCTGTGCAACGAGCAAAAGTTGGATCTGGTTCGGGCTGCGGTGGTGAAGGCGCAGGTGAGACAGCACAGTGTACGGCGCGGGTGCGAGGTCGGAGTGGTTCAGGAAGGGGCGCAGGTGTGAGGCTCACGGAGGGTACCACGGCGCGAAGGATGGGGACGGAGGTGGGAGCGGGCACACGAGAGGTCGGCGGGCGCGCGGTCGAGGAGGAGGAGTAGGAGGAGCAGAGGTGGCAAGGTAGCAAGCAGGTGAGGGAGGGCGACGGGTGCGGTGACGAGGGCGCGGGAGTGCTATAAAGGTACCTTGGGCGGCGGGCGCGCCACGATTGCATCTGGCTTGGGTGCCACGGACGGTGGGTGGTGCAGCAGGCATCTTGCATTCGGGAGGGTCCACTTGCACGCAAACGAAACAACCAGCAAACGGGGAGAGACACGAGAGGTTTGGGCGCAGGCATGGGCATGGGCATGGGCATGGGCTTGGGCGTGGGCGGGCGCCAGGGCAAGCTTCCGGGGACGATGGGGCGCGGTGGGAGGTGTGCACCGGGCGCCGCTGCAGCGCGCGAGGCCAGCGATCTGGCAGGCGGCGGCCCCTGACTGCCTGACTGCCGGCACCGCTAGCGGCAGCGAGGCGCGCGAGTGCCGCGGTGGGCGGGAGGCCTAGCAGGGCCGGCTGCAGGCTGCTGCTGCATGACAGGCGGCGGGCGATGCGGCGGGCGGCGGGCGGCGGGGGAAGGGAGAGGCCGCGCGCGTGGCGGGAGCTGGCGGGAGCTGGCCGGAGGGCGAGGGCACGACAATCATGACAGTACATCCAGTCGTGCCAGTGCATAAGGTTCACGTTCACATTCACCTGCTGTAGCGGGTGATTCATGGGCAGCAGGCCGATGCTAGCGCGCCCGGGCCGGCAAATTCGGCGCTAGAAGCTCGCAGCGCCCGCGCCAGGTGCCCGGAAGCGATTGCGGGTGTTGATTGGCGCGCGGCAGCCGGCGCGGCGGGCCCGGCGCAAGATCCGGTGCGCGGCATCGCCCATCCGCGCCGCACAACGCCTGCGCCAGACTCTCGGACAGCCGCCCACGCTACGAGCCTGCGCGAGCCTGCGCCGCTGCTAGCAAGCAAGCACCTGGGCCGCTGGGCCTGTGAGGCCTGCTCCCCCCGCCCGTCGAGTGGGCTGTTAACCCGCCTGCTGCCATCCCTCCATCCATCGACCCGTCATCGCTCAGCCCTGCTCGCCCTGCCCGCTGCCGGCGCACGCAATCAACCTCCTGCGCCAGGGCAACCCGGCCGGCGCGCTGCAGCCATCGCCACGCTGCCGAACACTCGGTGAGCCGCGCTGCCAGCTGCCACCCTGCCAGCAGCTGCCATCTGCCTGCCTGCCCGCCCGCACGCCTTTCACTCCGCCTCCTGCCGCTGCCGCCGACTCATCACACCTGCCAGTGCTGCCGGTGCTGCCCTCGCCGCGCGCCCGCCGTCCCACGTCACCCCCGACACCTGACTTGCGACCCAGTCGCGCCGTGCCAGTCCTCCCTGTGCGTGGCTCCACCAGCGCGTCTGGGCAGCATCGTCGTCGCCGTCGTGGCCGGCCATGCCGTCGCGCGCTCAGGCGGTGTGTGTGGTGGGCGCGCGCACGCTGCAAGGGCCGGCGAGGCCGCACTGCGGGCATGGGGCTGGGCTGCCTGGCCGGCGGGCACCCAAGGCATGGGCAGGCTTGCGAGGAGGTCGAGGTGGGTTTAAGGTTGCGCGCGCCCTCTCATCCCTCGCTTGTCACATTTGCCTGCGTCGCGCCACGATGCGTCGAGGCGTCGATGCGGCACGCTGGTGCAGCGACCCCCCGGCTGCACTTCCGCCTCCGCCGCGACGTGCAGTAGCTCGAGTCTCGAGTGGTACACGTTATTTGTCGCAGAGAGTCCCGAGGCCCGCGCTGGCGTCGAGCTTGTGAGGTCGCGAAGCCTGTCCTGCCTGCCTGCCTGCCTGCCTTCCCTGCACGGCCCCTATGTGCGATTGAGCAAATGCGCTCGCTACCGCTCCCAGTCCCAGCTCGGTCGGTACGGTAAAATAGTCGCCTGCAGAGCGCAGACCAGGCGACCACTGTAAGGCAGGTAGGGTAGATTAATGAGCACTATGACTCTTGCGACCGCTCTCAAAAGCCGGTCGCCGTGGGCTGCGCTGCGCTGCGCTGCGCTGTGCTGGCTCGCGGCCGCCCGAGACCTCGTGTCGCCAACGCCAATGCCACCGCCCTCCGCCGCCCTCCGCCGTTGGCCTGCCACGTTTTACCCTTGTCTCGTCACAGGCCCTGGCTGCGGTAATGGCGGTGAGGGCCAAACGGTGCGTAGCGACCCGAGGCGTGACACAGCGCGCACCGGGTAGCCGTCCTGATTTGCTGCACGGTACACGCGCTGGGCAGCAGCAGTGAGAGCAGCACAGCGGCACAGCAGCACAGCATTCCGGCAGCATCCCAGGCTTGCAGGCTGGCACCCATGCGATGCCGCGAGACAGGCCTGCCTGACTTGCCTGACTTGCCTGACACGCCTGATGACACGCCTGACTCCCGCGCGGCGCACGCTCGCCTTCGCCCTCCCTCCGTTGCTCGCCCTCGCCCTCGCCCTCGCCCTCCCAAGGCTCGAAACGTTGGAATGCACGGCGGGCCGGGAGATTGGGGCGCAACCCCCGTCGAGCCCCTCTCATTCGCCACCGCATCTGAGACAGGTCGGTTTCGAATCCTTCGACTCCTATTCTAGCCCTCCCCACCTTCGCCCACCACATGACACCACCCTGCCTCGCCTGCCGCCGGCGCAAACCCTGCTGGCGGCCTGGCGCTGCCATCCCGGCTCGACGGGCCCCGGGACCACAGATCGCCCCGACGTCATGGGCGGGCTTATGCACCCGTGATCGGGGGCGGTAGCGCTGCATGCACGCTGGGTTGGATTCGAGCTGTGCTGCGCCTGCGCGACCACGCTTTGGGCCTGGCACGCCGCCCGGCGAGTGCCGCCAAGCCGGGAGATGTGATCTGTCAGACGCACGCCCGGATGTATTTGTGTGCGCGCGCCGCCAGCGCCAGCGCCAGCGCTCTCCCTAACTTCGGTGAGCCGCCGTCGCCTCGCACAGCGCACCGGCCGATGCGGTGTAGCGGCCTGCCGTGCCATCGAAGGCGATCAAGGATCGAGAGTCGCCGCCCTGCCCACGGCATGCCGCTGCGGCGCCCGCGACCCGGCGGCGGTGTGGATACATAAAGTCAGGCCGGCGTGCCGTGAGCTGCGCGGCGTGTCAGTGTCAGTCGTCCTGTCTGCGGATGCTACACGCGCGGAGCCTCGGGTCCGTCATGGTTCGCAGTGCGCCCAAACCCCACCGCTGGCAGCGCTGGCAGCACCGGCCTGACGTTTCGCCCTGGGCCTCCTGCGCACGCCCGCCGTTTGGGCCGACGCCAGCAGAACCGCGGCACCCGGGTCGTGGTCATGGAGATAGATGGTCAGACGCCTCGTCGACCCGTCAGTCGACGGCATGCCGGCCGGAGCAGTGACCACGCGCGCTGGAGCAAACCTTGGGACTTTGCGGAGGGCTCGTCCGACGAGCGATGGCAAGCGGGCGATCACCCCGAAAGCTTGCGCTTGAGCCCGTCAGAGCCTCGAATGCGCCTCCGCGACTCGCGAGCACCTGACCGCCCGCACCCTTCCACCGCATCATCGAGGACAAAGCGGCCTCTGATCTGTCCATCGTGATACCGCAGCCCGCCCGATCCTGACTTGTATGTAACCACCGCGCCACACCGCCGGCTCCTCGCCCGGTAGATGACGATGGCAACGGCACGGCGGTGTGTTGCCCTGCCTGCCCGTGACGTCCAACGCTTCGTCGACACGGCTCCTTCACCGCCGCGGCGTCCCTCCCTTCATAATCTTGAGCCGGCCGTTCATCAAACGACGCCAAACCTCGGCAGATCCGCGCTGCCCACCGACATCACAATAATCACAAAGCCTGACCTGAGTCGCGCGAAATGACTTTGCGGCAACCGGGACGCGCTCCCCATGCGCCGCGCCGGCCTCATGTCCGCTGAGTCCTGACCGAGCCGCGAGCTGCATGCGAGGGCACCTCCCGGGTCGCAAAAAGGCAATCGCAGGACGAACTGGGTCACTGCAAACTTCTCACTCCCAGCCCCACGACGGGGCTATAATGATCTATAGCAATCGAGCCACATGTCATAACTGATCCCGACGGCCGGGCCCCATGCAGGAAGGCCGGTGCAAACCTTCCACAGCGAGGGAACCCGCCCACGCCGCCGCCCGTAGGTCCCCGGGCCAGCCAACCCTAACCGCACAGGCTTCGAGTCCGGCGCGCGGCCGCGGGCGAATCGCAACGCGTCCCGACGTGAATTTCAATCTGCCTCTGCGTCAGGTTGAAAGTCGTCCGGCCGGCCATTGGGCCCAGCGCCCCATTTCCCTCCTGCGCCAGTGTTTGACCTTGGTGCACGGCTTGCCGCCGCTCGGAAGGGGAGGGCGGACGCGCGCGCCTCGGTCTCGGGGGTTTGTGTCAGGTTCATCGATCTGCGAGGGCTCGCTGCGCATCGTCATCGGCTGTGATGAGGCGGACAGACAGACAGGGATGCGCGAGCCCGCATGAAGCTCCAGTCATGTGACCTGACTTCTGCCTCTGGGTGCTGCCGGCTGCCGGCCTTGCATGCCAGGTGGATCACTCGCGCGTAGATTAATCAGGAACATACTACTGTAGCTTCGTTTGCGGTGCCGGTATTTCAAATGTGACCGCTCTCTCCCTTGGCGCGCAGATGCTCGGGACGATACCACACCTGCCATTGATTGTGGCTTGAAGTAAAGCCGGCCGCAAGCGGGTTCCAGCCCAAGCTTCGCGTGCCTTACTCCAGACGACCGACCCCGCGAGCGCCGTCGGACGGCGAGCGAGCTTCGGCGTGTGACCTGAGGAACCGCCATACCGCACCAATGCCCACACCATGCCCTTGCGGTCCAGCGCGTTCGCGCGCCAGAAGCTGTGTCTAGACTTGTACGTGCTTCACGTCCCATTTCCCAATCGCTCCAGCGAGCAAAATGCCTCCCTCCAGTCCAGAGCTCTCGCGCAACACCCTCAGCCCAAGCATACCGGCAAACGCAGCAACGCAGTAACGTAGCACCCAACTGACGCCCCCGGCCTCGCCCTAAACAGCGCCAGCCTCAAACACGCCAACCTCAAAGGCCTCTACGTCTCCCCCGTCCCCGACGAGCCCCTGCAGTGGACCGCCGTCCTCTCCGTCCGCAAAGGTACCTTACGCGCCCCCCAACCTCCCCATCCCCGAAACCGACCCCAACTAACCTCCCACTTCTAGGCCCCTACGCCTCCGCCCTCCTCCGCCTCTCCCTCTCCTTCCCCGCCTCCTACCCCTCCGCCCCGCCCGCCATCACTTTCGCCCAGGACGTCTTCCACCCCCTCGTCGCGCCCCTTACGACTTACACCCTCTCTTCCGCCCGCGACAGCGGGCCCGTCGACCCGCGCTCGCGCTTGCCGCCCGGCGGCCTGGTGCTGCGAGAGGGTTTTCCGGAGTGGTTTGCTGAAGAGTCGGAGTCGGAGCATGGGGATGGCAGGAGGGAGCCGCATATCGTCGAAGTGCTGCACTACGTGAGGCTGCTGTTCTGCACGCCGGAGCTGCTGGACGCGGTACCGCTAGAGGCGGCCGCGAACCCGAGCGCGTGGCATGCGTGGCGGAGTTATCGCGCGAGGGTCTTGGGGGAGGCTGCGCCGGTGAGGGTGGATGGTGGTGGTGCTGGGAGGGAGGGGAGCGCGGCCACGCAGCAGCAGCAGCCTGGTGGGGCTAGGAGGCCGGGCGAGTGGAATTGGTCGGGCGTTTGGGAGGATCGGGTGAGGAAGGTTGTCGCGGCGAGTAGGGCGGAGGGGGTGCTTTTTGGGGGGGAGGGGGGGGAGGTGGTGAGTTTATTTCTTTTTGGTTTTTGTTGTCTTGGGGGGTGGTGCGGTCAGGAAGGGCGTTTTTTGCTGACGTGATTTTGCAGATTTCTTTTGCGAAGATGGACGATGAGGCGCTTGCGAGCGTTATGCCGCAGATTGAGGCGGTGGCTGCTGGAGGATGAAGATACGCCATGCCCTCGGAGGCTGTTGCTGGACAACTTGAGGCTTGCTTAATGAGGGCGATCCGAATATAATATAAACAAAGGAAACCTCATATCGAGACATCTACCCGTTGGCAACGAGACGTCAATCAAACGAATGAGCCTGCTGCAATGAGATTTTCAGATTGTCACCTGGATCTATGATGAGTAGGTAGGTAAAGTCAAGGTAATGAGTTTGGCATATCTGGCAGTGCTTGCCAAAGTCGCCCTGATGAGAAGCCTCAAGGCGGGCAGGATCTATTGCAGTATTTACCGGACTGCCCTACGCCTTCCCGGTCATTGCTCATGCCAGTCACCTCTTATGGTAATCCGTGATGATGCATACAGTCCGACTCAGTCTGTAGATTCTGACCCAAGAAACGGTTTTCAGCGCTGAGAGGAACACTTTATGGCGAACGCCAAAGAGGCGAGACTGCGATCTCCACGTTTGTTTCCCCTTTTCACGGCTAATTTGTCGCGCAGAATATCCCACCAACCCCAAGAGGCGCGCGATTGGGCCAGCATGCCTTGCCGTCGAACGTGAGGCCTCTGCGGCCACTGTCTCCCAGTGACAAACCAGCCTTGAATCGCCAACGAGACCACTCTGCTTGCAGACGACCGGACACGCCATTGCGCGTCCGGAAGACCAGGGAGAACCTGAGAAAAGACGGAGCGCTGGGCAATGTGCCGCCGCCTTGCGTCGGGTGTGCTGGAGATCATGAACTTCAGAACATGCCGTTCCCGGAAGTCGCTCAAAGCGATTGTCAGCATCTCCGCGGTCAAGAATCGTCAAACGCTTCCAGCAGCCTCCGCAGCATATCGCCAGAGCCGCTTCTCTCACCAAATTCTCAGCCCTCACCGCGCGTGACTCCTGGGCTCAAACCAGGAAAGCCACAGATCCAACGTCACAGGTCCGTCAGCAAGCGCATGTTGTCAACTCTCAAGAGCGCTGCTTCCCGAACTCGCAGCACCAACACTATCCGACCCATCGAATCAGAGGCAAGTCTCTTACGCAGGCTGTCCGGCCGTCGCAAACCCACCATCGAACTCCCACCCGAGAGAAGAGCATACAGCTTCGATATCAGCCGAGACAGCGTCGCTAGCGAGGTTGACGTACCTGGTAGCGATGATTTCGCCCGTCAGGGGCCGCTTGGAAGCGAACATCGCTCTTTCACAGACAGCACCGTGAGCACCGCTGCTCTGGTGCAGGAGCTGGAAGAGATTACGCCGCCTTTTGGAACGCCGACACCTGCCAGGTTGCCTTTCATGTCTCGATTCTCCAAATCGCCGGAGTCGCCGCCGCCTAGATATCCAGCGAGATTCGATGTCACTCCAAGACTTCAGGAGAAAGTACCCCAGGCGCTACCGGTCGAGGCTACCAACGGCAAGATCTTGGTACCGTACGTCCGCCTCGAAGCTACCATGGACACATTTATCCTGGACCCTAGTGAGAAGAAGGATATGTGGATTGCTATAGAAGCAAGCACCGAGACGCAAGTCGTCGATCAGAAAACGATTCAAGGCTAGCAGCCTTCGAGCCCCGATTGTCCCAGAGACAAGGTGCTCGGCCGAATCACAAGCCTTCGATTATGCTACAAACCCAGCTCTAGCAGTAAGATATTGGATTTGGTCGGGCGCAAGTCGACCGATCAGTTGCTCCCGGGAGAATCTTGTTTACTTTTCATCAAGCTGCATATTCCACGCATCCGTCCGAGCAGGTCGACTCATGCGGATGACATCGATCAGGCTTCGCTCTTTGCGGAGATTCAGAGCATTGTTGGCACCCTTGAGCAAGACATACTTCACATTGAAGCACGGTACAAGCACTCGCTTGTCCATCAAACGAACACGGCCACCTGCCGCACGACATGCAAACTCCGCAGACCCAAGACTGACTCCCGCTGGAGTATCTGCTCGTCTATCGACGGACTCTCGAGTCGTTCTAACGTCCACGAAAAGCTGGCCAGATACATCACGCACCATTGCCCACCACAACAAGCCCTAGACTTGATCCATTATCACCTCGGCACCACAAACTCAGCAAAACATCCCATCGACAAAATTTGCGAATCTCTCGAAACCCAGCTGCATTCCGCGGCCCTCGACACAACAGACAAACCTTCCATCCTGATCTCCGACACCTCCCTCGAAACAAACTCCCCAACCGGCTCCCCCGCCCCTTCAGACTACTACAGCACAGCACCCTGCTCGCCCACCTCAGATCCCACAACCACCCTACCACCACCACCACCACCACCTCCTCCCCCTCCTCCCCTTCCACCTCTCCGCCAAGCAACCGCCCACCTCAAACCCCCCTCCCACCACCCCAGCCCCGCAACAACCACCACCGCCCTCTCCCCTCCCGCGTCCACCGAGCCCGACAACGCCCGCGCCCTCTGGAAGCACATCCGCCAATCCTCGCTCAGCCGCCTGCAGCAGCTCGTCGACGCCGCGCCGGAGACGCTGGAGCGGCTCGAGGCGAGCGACGAGGTTGTTAGGGAGTTGAGACGCAGGGCGCTGGCGAATAAGAGGAGCGTGGGGGCCGAGACGCTGAGGGCTTGGAGGTGGGATGAGGGGAGGGGAGGTGGGGCTGGGGGGGTGGGGCCTTGGATGTGATGTTAGGAGAGGTGGGTTTTGGATGTGGATGTGGGGTGGGAGGCGTTGGGGTCGAGCGACATCACGATGGCTGTGTGGGTTTTTGGGTAATTGCAAGCGGCGTAGGCATTTGATATATTGGCATTGAGACTAATGTATGGCTTGTGAAAGAAAGGCTCTGGTGTCTGTTTTCTACGAGATTCTCTACCACGCTGGCATCATACCCGCCAGAACTGCAGATTTTTTATTTTTGTTTTGCACTCTGAAAGCGTCGACAACAAATAACACGACTTCAGGAGCCAGATTCTCTCATTCAGGATCGACTGCATATCGTTACCAATCAATTTCTCTAGCCATCGGCCAATGAACTATCACGCCAAAGCACCAAATCGTGACGGCCTTCAACCTCAGAACAGAATCTTCCCACTAAACGCCCTATTCGCCCCACCCAACAGATTCGTCGCAGTGCTCCCCTCCTTCTCCCCCAGCTTCTGCAACGCATACGGGCCCTTCCCATTAACAACCACATACGCCTCGAAAGCCGGGAAATCATCCACCTTGCCATTGAACTCCACCGACCTCCGGTCCCAATCGACCGTCAGCGTGCCCAAGACATCGATCTTCGGCGCCCCCGAGACCAGCGGATCGCTCGCCTTGCCGCTATAGTCCAGCACGACTTTTCGCGACGACCCTGACCTGAGGCTGAAGCCCATGTCTTTCGTCGACGCCGTCGCGGAGTCCTTCTCCGCCCCGTCGTCGCAGTCCACTTTTACCGTGCGCCCGCACCGGTGCGTCTGCGTCCAGTCGTAGGTGCCTTGCGAGGACAGCAGGATGCGCGCTTCCGAGTGCATGCGCGCCGAGGCGGTCGTCAGGCTGCTCCAGCTGCGCTGGTCCGTCACGAAGCAGCCGCCGAAGTTGGGCACCCACTCGAGGGCTTGCGGGATGCCGTTCAGCATCGTCTTGCCCGGGTGGTTGGGCCAGGGGGACGTGACGTCGGGGACGTTGAGGGGGATGAAGGACTTGAGCCAGAACTGCACGACGAGGTTTGTCACGGGCTCAGGGGCTGGTTTGGGGGTGGAGGATGGTGCCGGCGCCTGGGAGACGCAGCATTGCACGTCGGAGGGCCCTGGGCAGCGGTTTTTGACGAAGCTGCCGCTGCAGGTACTGCCGGGGTTGTTCTTGCAGAGCCCGGACTGCCCGCTGGTGCTGGTGCAGGATTTGGACAGGCAGCATTTCACGTTGGTAGGGTCGTTAGGACAGGCACCGGTGACGGTGAAGCCTATGCGGAGGGGGAGTTAGTAAGGAGTCTGGTTTGTGTAGACGCGAGTCGATCGATATCGACGTACCTTGACCGCAATTGCTGGTCTTCTGACAAGTGCCCTTGAGACCATTGTAGGAGCAGGATCCGCCTATCGCGCCGAAAGCGGAAGGAAGCGTGAAGAGTAGCCAAACGATCGGTTTCATTGTGTCAGGGCGATTCTTGTTGAAGGACGTAATGACAACGTTATTCCTCAATCGTTATCCGCGGAAATATCATCTGCTTAAATGCAATGAATTGTCTTTCGCCGAGCCTAAGGTAACCACCACATGATGATCTCCTCTCCACATGCTGGCATCGTGGAATGGACGAAATGCTCTGTTGGTTGATTGAACAAGAACAAACGAAAGAGATGCAATGTTATTGGACGCTGCAGGCTCAGCCTCGAGGCTTGCGCACAAAGTTCAGCCATGAAACACAATCAGGAGATGAGCAATTCGCCCGTCTTTCAGCTGGCGCTTGGCGACCACGCCGGAAGGAGGATGATAGACGTGACTAGCAGTGGAGAAACGATCAACCTCCGCGCTTGCAACCGTTTCCTCGCTTCTTATTCTGAAGACGTCTCAGCGGTCGACGGTCGATGCTTCTTGACACCGCGTTTGGACTCCAGGGCCCCCAACCTCGACCGCGCGAAGGAAGAACTCTCACATGGGCAATAGTCGGGTCCATCGAACGAGAATGATTGGCCGGCACGCGCCGATGCGCGCCTCTGCACGACGCGACGTGCTGGGGATGGATAGCCGCATGTCTCCAATACTATCGACCGTTATGCACTCTCGCCTGATGCGGCGGCGCGCTGCTATTCATGGCCTTTTGTGGCATCGCGGACCGCTCATGGCTTTGACGCCTCGCCCGACCAAGCATCTCCTGCTATACCCTCCGAACTTAGCATCTCCTATCATTGGACGGCCTTGAAAGGCTTGTGCGTGATGAGATGACTCCTGCGTGGCTGTGGCTGTATAGCGCGCAGGCGCCTGATGTCGTGGAATCGATTGACCGGTCTGGAGGGCGATGGGCTATGTATATATCAGCCGCATCGCGTCCATGGGTGTGAGTAGTAGTCATTCCTCCCAGCACGACATCACACCTCGACCAAAGCGAAGTCGAAAGCGTCCTCGCCATCCACCAACAAAAATGGCCCCCACCACCTCCCTCCTCCTCCTAACCCTCCTCCCCACCTCCCTCATCGCCTCCTTCACCCCCACTCTCCTCCGCCGCGACACCCTCACCTTCTCCTCCGAGCTCACCAAGCGCTGCATCGGCGACTGCGTCACCTGCTTCGGGCCCACCTACCAACCCTGCCCAGGCTCCGACTACTACTGCTACAGCCCCGGCGACAGCTCCTACGGCATCGAATCCTGCACCACCCCCGAGTCCTCCGACTCCTCCCCGTCCTCCCCCTCTTCCCCCTCGGACACGACCGGCTACTCCGACTACAACATCACGTACACCGACTGGTGCGACAACGGCGACTGCAAATCCTGCTTCGGCAGCACCTACGTCCAGTGCCCGGGCGACAACATCAACTGCTACGACCCCGCGAACGCGACGACCACCTGCCCCGATTTCGCCAGCGGCGGCTCGTCGTCCGGCGGCGGCGTCAGCAGCAGCTACAGCTACGACGTCTCCGCCTCCAGCTCGACGACGACGATGCTGAGCTCGCTCGACACGTCGATCGCGTCAACGCCGCCTTCGTTCCAGACGACGGCGACCACCGCGCCGACGACTGTTCTCTCCGGGATTGGCGGCGGCGGCGCCTCAGCGACCGATTACAGCGCCAGCGGAGCGACTGCATATTCTTCTTCGTCGTCGTCGTCCTCCTCCTCTTCGTCGTCGTTTGTTTTCAGCAGCGCCAGCGGCATCCGCACGATGTCTGCGTCTGACAGCCCCGCTGCGACGTCGGCTGGCAGCTCGCCGATTAGCCAGACTGTGAATGGGGCCGGTGGGGTTGCGGAGAGGGTGTTTGGGGGGTTGGTGCTTGGGGCTGTGGGGGTCGGGTTTGTTGTTTTGGGAGCGTTGATTTGAGGGGGTTGAGAGGGCTGGTGGAAGGCGTGAGAGAGGGGTTAATGGTTTTTGATGTGAAGGGGGATACGATTTGATGGGATGGGATATCATGGGATGGTGTGGTGGGATTAAGGCGTGCTTTTCTTGTTTGTGTCGCTCAAGACAAGATGATAATCGGATGAATCGAGACGATCGGAATGGAACCCTAGTAAAGTTATGAAGCATTGTGCTCGCTTGTTTTTGCATCGGATCGATGTAACTAATAAAGATCAATTATAAAAAGAAAACGCCAACGCTAAAGGGCCACAAAAGCCGACCCCGCCTTGTATAACAACCCGTAAGATGTAAGGCCCTCCACATAAGATCTATCGCGTCTATTTTTGATGATGTCAAGTCGGAGACACCCCCGTGTCCTGTGCGTCCCGTTGCCACATCGAGGCATTAATAAGTAGAGGTAAAAAGAAAAGAATGAAGGATTGTCAGAGGATGGGAAAAGCTCCTACTCCTGCTGCTGGCCCTCCTTCTTCTTGAACAGGCCCTTGAAGGGAGCCTTGATGAGCTCGACGAGCTTGCCGAGCGCACCGAAGACGTAGCCCAGGCCGAAGGCCCAGCCCTTGACGCGGACGGTGTAGATGAAGAAGTAGACCTGGGAAAGACTGTGTTAGCATTCTGCATTTGAATTGCAAGACTGATAAGCAGGTACTCACCAGCATGTAGTTGGTCGCGACGAAAACCAAGAAAATGCCAAAGTCCCGCCACTTGTCGGCGGGGCTGATGTTGAGCGTCGACAGGTAGCCGTCCGCGCTCGAGTACGGGCAGTACATGCAGTTGTTCGTCGCGTCGGGCTGCAGCAGGTAGCCGCCAGAAGACTGCGCGAAGGCGCCCGCGTACGACTGGCAGCTCTGGCCGGGCGGCGGGTCGAAGACGGCGGTCTCGGCCTCGGCGCATTCGATGGGCTGGCCGGCGAGGGTCGCGGCCAGCACGCCGCCGATCCACCACGTGGATGGGTTGACGTAGTACATCCAGTAGCGCCAGAAGACGGGCAGCTCGGCGTAGGGGCGGACGACGCCGTTGAAGAGAGAGAACATGACGAAGAAGAAGGGGAGGACGTTAGAGATGACGGTGAAGCTGGGCGCGAAGGCCGTGATCCACTGTCCCCAGCTGGCTTGGAAGAGGAAGAAGAGCATCGTCATGAGGAAGACGTAGCCGGCCGTCGAGCTGTCGGTCGGCAGGCCGGTAGGGAAGTACCAGATGACATAGTAGATGACGGCGCCGATGATGGCCCAGGGGACCTCGGCGACGACTTGGGCGGTGGTGAAAGCGACCCAGCCGTAAATACGAGAGGGGTACTCGCGAGCTTGCCAAAGAGCCATGTTGGTGAAGAACTTGGGAACGACGGCGTTGACGACAGTCGGAGGGATGGTGAGAATCAGGAAAGCCGTGAACATGCGGTTCTGCATGTCCTGGATGGTGTTGCCGAGCTGCCAGAAAGTGAAACCGTTGAAGATACCGACGATGACGGAGACGAAGAGCTTGCCGTAGATATAGCTGGGATCACGCCAGTATTGCTTGAAAGTGCGGTTCGTGATCTCGTAGATCTGGGTCCAGACGGGCGCGGCGTACTCGCGTTGCTGCTCCTTGCGGACCTTCTCCGGGATGGACTTGCTCCTGGTGAGCTTGAGTCCCTCAATCTCCTCGATGACGTCTTGAGCCTGCTGAGAGTTCTTCCACTCTTCGTTCCAGTCGATCCTTGATCCGTCAGGGCGCTTGTGTGGCTTGGCCGCAGTCTCGAGAATGAATTCGGCGACGTTCTTCTCCGGCGGGCAGTGGACGCCACGTTCACCGAAGTACCTGGTCACATCGGAACCGTTCTCGCCGACAGGACCGAAGTAGAAGGTGTTTCCACCAGGGTTGAGGGCGAGGATCATATCGAATTGTTGAATGAGAATCGAAGATGGCTGGTGAATGGTGCAGACAATGGCCTGGCCAGCGGCAGCCAGCTTCTTCAGGAAACGAACAATAGAGTAGGCAGACTGGGAGTCCAGACCAGAAGTCGGCTCGTCCAAGAACAGAAGAAGGGAGGGCTTAGCGGCAAGTTCGACACCAATGGTCAGACGCTTGCGCTGCTCGACACCCAGACTCATGATAAGAGCGTCCTGCATGTCTTGAAGCTCGAGCAGATCAATGATCTGGTCAACGTACGCGATCTTCTCAGAGCGAGGAGTGCTGGCGGGCTGACGGAGGACGGCAGAGAACTCAAGCGCCTCACGAATGGTAGCAGTACCATCGTGGAGGTCACCCTGCAAACAGAAACCGGTGTTGCGCTGGAATTCAGGACCCAGAGGACGACCATCAACGAACATCTCGCCGGAGACGACACCCATAGACTGACGCTGGGCAAGAGTGTTGAGCAGAGTAGTCTTACCGGCACCAGAGGCACCCATCAGAGCGACCATGACACCGGGCTTCGCGTAGCCGTTGACGCCGTTGAGAAGCTTGCGCTCGCCGCCTAGGTAGGGAACAGTGTACTCGACGTTGCGCCAGGTGAAGATGGACTCGCTCTTGGAGATGTTGGCGAGCGCCTCCTCCTGAGCTTTCTCGTCAGGGCTCTCACCCATCGTGGACTCCTTCTTGGTGGAGGAGCTGCTGTCGCTACCAGCGGCAGCGGCGGCCTTCTCCTCGTCGGAAGACGTGTTCTCCTGGAACTGAACCTGCTTCTTGGCCTTGCGAGATTTCTTGAAGATGAGGGCGCCACCGCCGGCGCCAGTGAACTGGAACAGCTCGTTGGCAATGACGGTGATCAGGATATAAAGAACGGTGAAAGCGATGACAACGCCGAAGTTGCGCCACAGGTGGCTGCGGGTGTAGTTGTACTGCGAGCTGAGGTAGGCCGAGCCATCGACGTAGTCTGCGTTGACCTGCGCACCGCGGAGAGCGCATCCCTGGTAGGCAGGGTCAACTCCCGGTCCTTGCGGCACGAGCTGACTGGGCGCACATTCCATCCTTCTGTCGGAAAACTCGTTCGTCAACACGGCCTCGAAACTGTACGAGATCGGGTTGACGTGGTAGAGCCAGCCGAACCAGATGTACTTGCTCAGCAACTGAGTCTTCGGGATAACATAACCAGTGTAAATAATGAGCAGGTTGAGCGCAATACCAGAGAAGCGAACGGCAGTGTCGATTTCTGGACTGAGCGAGGCGAACATGCGGTACAGGGCAGTCAGAAGAATGGTGTTGACATAGACGAAAAGCAGCCAGATGAAGAACTTGCTCACGTCAACGTCGAGTTCGGTCATGAAATACATGATCACACCAAATATGACGACCTGGACGAAGATAACGGGAAGATCGGTAATGACACGAGCAATGCTGACGGCAGACGGGCGGTAGAAGGCATATTCCTTATGCCTTGCAACGACCGCTCTGCCACTGACCGCCTTCATAAGTTCGGTAAGTTGCAGCCAACCAAGGAAGAGAATGCTGAAGAAGAGGGCACCGCCACGGCTGAAAGCACCAGAAGTGTTGAGAGATTCGCCATAGAAGAGAGAGCCGACAATGAGACCGTTAGAGATAATGATGAAGATCTTGGTCCAGAGGGTAGTCGTGTCACCAAGGATGAGCCAGAACTCACGCTTGGTGCATGCAAGGACCTGGCTGGGGAAGCTGACAGTGTAGGAGGAAGACTTCTTGACGTGCTTCGACTTGCTTTCCTGAACAGCACCTTCGAACTGCTTAGCATCGGCGTAGTCGGTCTCCTTGATGTGCTTCTCGTAGTCAGCCATGTCAGCGAGCAGCCTCTGGTAGTGCTCAGACTGCCGGAAGGCTTTCTCAAGTTCTTCCGGAGTCTTGGGCGTACGGTCTTCCCAACCAGCACGGAAACGACGCTCCACAGGATCGGTGACGGCTGTCAAGAAATCCGCGGTAGTCTGTCTCGGAGGGCACTCAAAGCCCAGGTCGATGAAGTATTTCTTGGCCTCGCGAGCGGGGCCCATGAAAATTTGGCGACCAGCGTCAATGACCAGGACCTTGTCCATCACGTCGTAAATGCCTTCACCGGCCTGGTAAAGGGTGACCATAGTAGTGCGATCAGACACGTCGGTCATGATACGGAGAGAGCGAGCATAGTCCAGAGCGGTGGACGCATCGAGACCTCTGGTTGAGTTGTCCCAAGCGACAACGGTGGATTTCGAAGCAAGAGTTTCAGCGATGGAAACACGCTTCCTCTCACCACCGGAGACACCACGCGTGTACTCGTCACCAACCATGGTGTACTTGGTGTGAGAGATACCGAACATCTTCATAAGCGCAGTAGCAATAACGTCGATCTCCTCTCGGGCCTTCTTCTTCGTCTTGGTCATGAGGGCGAAAGTCAGAGTCTTCCAGACGTTGAGGACGGCCATGTGGGTGTCGTCTTCCTGGTTGTAGACGACCTCACCACGGTACATCTTCTTCTGCTTCTCAGCAGAAATACCGCCGTAGGATACATCACCAGTCACTTGGGCATAACTCTCACGGTTGTTGGTGATGGACTTGAGGAATGTGCTGCATCCGGAGCCGGGGCGGCCGAGAACGAGCAGCATCTCTCCGTCGCGAACGCAGCCATTGAATCCGTGCAGGAGAGTCTTGAGGTTACCGCCGCCGAACGAAAGCTGGGGAATGAAACGGGTGATGACGTGGTAAAGATCAGGTCCAAAAGTACCAAGGATAGCATCGGGAAGTGTCCTGGCGAACATTGCGCCTCCGCCGGCACCCTTGACTGTGAGGTCCTTGAAAATGACGCCAACCTTCTTGGCCGACTGGCCTTCCGTCCTCTTCTCGAAGTGACCTTCCCGCATGAACTGGTCGAGCTCAAATTCGTCTTCCTTGTCATCTCCGCCAGCCTCGAGGTCGCCAGTAATGTCGGTTCCATCTTCGGTTTCGCGGTTGGTGTGGCTTGTTTCAGGGCGAGCGGTGCTGACTTTGCTCTTTCGGCGGCCAGCACTGGCGCCACTCATGGTTCTTTTCACCGACGCTTGGGTTTCGTGCGTCCGGACTCGTTCCATGTTGGTCAATTCGCTGCGGAGGTTCTGGAAATCCTTCAGGGCGCCTTCCTCGTTGATCCCGCCAACGTCCTTCTCGCCCCATGTTCCGCTACGGTCGAGTTCTTCGGAGGACTCGGCGGGCTCGTGGGGTGGGTGCAATCTATCCGCATCATCATGGGCGTCGCCACGGTGCCATGCGTTCTGTGTCGGCAAGTTGCCGGTGTCGGTGCGCGTGAGCTTGCGCTCATCAACGCCTGAGCCCCACATGTTGGGGCGTGTGGTTGATTATTGTGCGAGAGACTGTGTGAAGTTGGGTGTGAAAGTATTAAGAGAAATGTGGTGGAGAGCGTGCGGCGTCTGGCGCTGCTGTATACGCTCTGGGATGGAGTGTCGTCGCCACACGAACCGACAACAATGGTGATGCAAGCGGGTCAGAAGGAGAGAGGAAGGGGAGGGGAAGAAAAGGAAGACATGCGCTTCTCACCAACGACGGTGTCGCATTGGGGCTACGGCGATGATGCGAAAGCTACCCTCGGACCTAAGGGGAGTTTGCGGCGCTGAATAATGCGGCCCTCGCGGCCGTGTGGTCAGGTCCACCACGGCAAAAAAGCGATGAGGCAAGACTTCACCACGGCAACACGCAGCATCGTCATCGCTCGGGCCAAGCGCTGCTGCAGCCATCGAGCCAAGCGTGCGGCACGTTGTTCGCCGGGCCTTCGCGTGTGCCGATCCGTCAGCAGGCACGGGGGACGAGCAGACCTGGAATCCTACAGTTTCATTTGGATGCGCCGTCTCTTTGGCGTCTCTCTCGTTCGCCTGAACACGCGCTCTTTCGTCCCATCTTGTGCTGCTGTCGTCCAAACACGCGCGCTTGGCTCCACCGGCAGACGCACGCCGCTCACGTCAGCATTAAGCTTCTCTCATGCCACCACTTCTGGCACCGAGTCTGCCGCTCCTCGCTAATCTGGGGGGCGTAAGATTTTCCCACGCCGCGGCGCCCGCGCAGCCCTTAGCTCCATCCTAAACTCCGGACGCGGCCGCGCTGCTGCGGCTTGCCATCCGGCGCTCTTCTGCCCTATCGAGACATGCCGCCAACATTGCGCCAGCTCTCCCTCACGAACACTCATGCTGCGTGACTTTAACTCCGAGTAGCGTCAACGTTCGCTTTGACCGCCGAGAACCTCTCGCTTGCGGTGTGCGAATCGGTATAGCAGGCTGCATGCATGAGGTGGGCATGAGTTGGATGTGGTTGAGAATTGCTCACCAAGCAAGCCCTGCCCGAACCACCCTATGTACCTCATTTCCTTATCTCGGCCTACCGCGTGCAGCAAGAGCGTGTCTCAGCACGTCGCGTACAGTCTGACCGCATGTTGATTGCCAAGGCATCTTTGCGAAACAATGGACCACTAGGATTGTATTAGTGAGCCACCCGCGCTGGACATACACTGTCTGGATTAGTGATAAAGTCTCCGAAGGCACCTGTCATATGGGACTCCTGAGCAGATAATATTGTGGACTGCGAGCCTCGACTCAGACTCCAACGACAACTCCACCGTGCCTGACACGAGGGATCTCCACGCGAGCGCCAACGCTTCCTCGCGAGTCCCACCACCAGATCCACCTCGACGCGCAGCACAGTCGGCTGCCCGGCAAGTATATTAGGCCCTGGATTTCAAAGCAGGAGCATTACCACGCACACGAGCAAATTCGGGCATTGCAGCTTCCGAGACGTGGTGGAAAATGAAAATTCGTGATCTGATCTGTTCGCCCTACCAGGCTGTTACCCCGTAGTCGCCACCCCTGCCCAACAAAAGTCTCGACCCGCAACTCGCGCCGATGGAACACGCGAAGAACAGTCCCGGGGCGCATGGTCATGAGCAGCCCGCTTCTGCAAGATACTTGACTTGTCCGTTCTAGAAATGAGAGATTCTCCAGCCCGAAAGACCCCAGGTATCGTTGACGGATGCTTCAGTGCATGTCAGAAACGTTGTCAACGAAGACGTTACGATGATGAGCATCCGATCTGTGCCACCCGAATCGCGCTCCGCTCAAGCTTTCACTTCATGTTCTAAAGACTCGCTGACAAAAGAGGCGGTAGACGCATTCAAAACTCTTCCGAGGTTCCGGACGAATTGTTCCCTGCGGATAAAGGCCCACTAATCTTTTCATGACTGATGTGAGGCTTCAAGGCAGACCCACGCGACTCATGCAGCCGTTCGGCAAGGGTCTTTCATAAGATGCGCAGTAGCGCGCTTCACCTTTCACGGATTCATGGCCGCCATTGACGTCCATACTCCTCATAGGGACTATTTCGTGCCTCACTTGGTCGACAGTGACAACACTCGGTGTTTGTCATGTCAAAGTTGGGCGACAACATGCCAATTGCTCCTCACCGCATTTCTACCCATGGCGATCTGGACGCGGCTTCATCTGCGGCTTGTGGCTTAGGGCCGGCATGGCATTGCGCTTAACGCACAGTGCATACAGCCTCAGCTGAGCCTCACAATGAGCCGCCGAAACTCATGGCAATCGTTTCGTGTAGGTGTGCTACCTACGTTTGACTTTCTGTTCAGCCAACCAGGTGGCCCACTCTCCGGCATGGAAGAGATTGACCCTTCTATCCTCATTTCCAATCCTGGCCCAAGATGGGGAATGCGATGGTTTGACGGCGGTCTAGACGACCTTCAACTGGATATTGTCGGCTTTTTGGCTATCCTGGGTGAAGATGCGGTCAGGAAGACCGCTCGACTGGCCTCACTATCCTCCATCTTCCTGCTGCCTCGATTGATGCCCGCGCCTCACTCACTGCTGTATGTCGAGCGACCCGAGAATGTAGAAAGCGTGCGTGCCTCAGTCACGGCCGTCCATTCCGGCAACCAACGAGACTACCTCAGCCATGTCACCGCGGCCCTCTTGTAAGAACCACACACCGTAGGTCCCCACACCCACCCACTAACCCACCCCTCCAGCGGCTTCCAAATGCAACCCTTCGAAGTCCGCTGCCTGCGCATCCGCAAAATCGACCCCGACTCCCAGCGCAGCACCAGCGGCGGCTCCGTCCGCGCCGCCCTCTACGGCCCCGTCAACCTCGTCAACATGTTCGGCTGCATCCTCTCCATCACCCTCTTCACCCTCTCCGCCGTCTACGGCGACGGCATGTCCCTCATCGCCACCGTCCTCCTCTCCCTCCTCTCCTCCCTCATCGGCCTCACCAGCCGCTGGCACATGCAGTTCGCCCGCCGCCCGCCCGCCGCCCGCGACCCCCGGGGCGACTGCGTCATCCGCTGGCCCAACGGCTCCTACCTCGTGCTGAAGTGCAGCGACTCCCTCGCCCACCAGCTGCTCTTCGCCCCGGACGCCATCGCCTACAAGCTACAGAACGCAGGCCACTTCATCCCCGTCTCGCTGCTGGGGACTCTCATCCTGATGATCAGCGTCATCGCGCTCGCCAACGCCAAAATCCAGCTGCAGATCGCCTGGGCCGCCAGCTACGTTATCCTCAACATCGGCCACTGGATGGCCGCCGCGCTGCCGCGTGGCTGGAACTTCCACTTCGCCGGCTACGAGATCGAGGAGGAGCACTTGTCGTCCGGCGGCAAGGCGGCGAGTTTCGCCGAGGGCTTGTTCAAGGCGATTGTGTTCACGAAGTCGACGGCTTGGATTCGGCTGAGCTCGGCGGTGCCGGACACGGAGGCTTGGAGGGAGTGGTTGCGGCGGGCCGAGGGGGTGGCGAGGGGGTGTAGGACGTCGGAGGACGCGGCCGATGAGCTGCCGCTGGCGTTGCCGGGGGGCGCGAGGAGGTTGAGGAGACATGGGACGTGGGGGAAGGCGCATCAGTGTGGAATTATGTTTGAGGAGCCGGAGAGGGGGGTCTGGTGTGCTGAGAGGGCTTACGAGGAGATTAGGGAGGGGGTTGGGGAGGGGAGGGCCGAGTTGAAGTCTATACCTGAGGTATGAATGATGTGATAAGTTATGATCTGAGGCCTGTTTCGACGAAGCCCAGATGTTGGCACGAACAGTGAATTGATGTTGGCCAGCTCTTCCTTCAAAATGGTCAACTCCATCCCAACCCCAACCCTAACCCTATTATCAAAACCACCATTCTTCAAACGTCACACACGACTATGTAACCAGTCTTAAGGGGAAGCTGGCTATAAGAACAATGTTCCCTGCCAACTTCTGGTCACTGATGTCTAGTGTATCCTACCCTTGCGCTCGGATAGGGTTGTCGCCACTCATTCACCTTGCGAATCAATCTAGCGTAGCGCCTTCCGTACAGTTCACAATTACTTTCTGGGAGGATCTGCTGAACCTAAAAGTGGCTGTGGTACATGGAACATTTAAAATCCTTTTTGAAAATTGCATTCAGTTACATATACATGCCCATCACTCATCTAAATCGTCTTGTTCGACACATCCTCCTCGCCAGCCCTCTCAGGCATGGCAGCCGCAACCTGGTTGAGAGGGTCGTCCTGCACCTCGACCTGCGCCTTGCGCTTCGCGTCTTCCTCCGCCACGCTGTTCTGCTCGATGCTGGCGCCGGGCTGCGCGGTGTCTTCGGGCACGACGTCGACGCTGGGCTCCTCCGGAGCGTTCGCGGTGGCTTCTTGCACCTGGAGAGCATCCTGCTCGGCGGGCATGCTTCCTTGGGTGGTACCCTCGGTGCCTGCCTTGCCGGTGGCGGGGGCGGGCGTGGCGGCGGCGCTGGAGTCGGTCTTGGTAGAGTGGTTGACCAGCTCGACGTCCTCGTTGTAAATGCGCAGGAGCATGGCTTTGCGCTCCTCCTTCGGCAGCATGAGGTTGAGCGAGTGCAAGCTCCTCCACAGGGGGAGCGTGAGGCCCTCTTCGAAGCTGTCGTCGGAAGTCGCGAAGCTGGCGCCCTCGCCGCCCTCGAGCCCACGAGAGACGACGTCGTCCTTGCCCACGACGCGGAGCACGCAGCAGCCCATGCCGAGATCTCGGACCCGCTCGCCGATCTCGCCGAGCTGCCTCCAGCCCTCCTCGCCTTCGGCGCCGCCGATGCGAGGGAACATCTCGGTGAGCAGCTTCCTGAGCGTGGACTTGCGCCACAGGTGAACGACTCTCTCGTCGCCGACCCAGCCTTCCAGGATGGGCAGACCCTCGGTCTGGATGCGCCAGCGGCAGACGCCGGGCTGGTTCTGCACGTCCTGCTTCATGAACATCTTCACACCTGCGTGCACGAACTTGAAGCCGCGGCCCTCGTTGGCGGTCAGGATATTGCGGACGAGAGTGGAAGAGTAGTAGATACCCTTGACGGGGTCACCGGCCGGGTTGCGGACGAGGAAGCGGTCGCGCGGGAAGACGGGGTGCACCTTGTAGAAGCTGTAGATGGACTCGAGCTCGGGGTGCGCCGGGTCGAGGTACTTGAAGCTCTCCTCGATGACATCGTCGCCTCGCCGCCTCCTAGGCGCGGGCTGCATGTCTGAGGGCACGCTCTTCTCAAAAGGAGCGTTCTTGACGGCGTCGTTGACGGCGCCATTGACCGCCACGCTCTTGGCATCGCCGTTTGCAGGAGTTTCGGCAGAGGCGCCAGCTTCGGTGGGCTGCGCTTCCTTGGAAATCTCCACCTGAGGCGGAACTGGAGCGTGCTCAGAAACGACTGGAGCCGCTGCGCCAGCATCTGCCATCGCGGTGTTCTCGTCCTCGCCGGCCGCTGTCTTAGACTTCTTCACGACACCGGCGCCTTCAGCAGGCTGGTCGTCTGCCTTGCGCTTGCCGTTAGCAGCGGAGTCAACGACCGGCTCATTCTGCCTTTCGGCGGCGGTCTCAGCGTCGTTACCAGAGCTAGCGATGGGGCCTGACGAAAGCTTGTCGGCCGACTTGAGCTCGATGCCGTTCTCGTTTGTCTTCTCCTCAGCCACCTCATTCAGGATGGCAGAAACTGGAGCCTTCTGGGGCTCCTGGTAGACCCAGTTGCGGTTGGAGCACTTGCACTCAGGTTCCGGCTTCGCCTTGACCTCGCTCTGCTTCTCCAAGATCGCGATGAAGAATCCACCGGTGTCCTGCTGGTGAGGGTACACACGCATGCAGTTCTCTAGAGGAATCTTCTCCTCAGCCTCCGGCGGGAACATGCCAGGCACGACCTTGGAGCCCTCGCCCTCGAACTGCTGCGCCTCAGGCCAAGACTCGTAGATCTGTCCACTGCGAGCCATGATAGACCAGTCGTTGAGGCCAGGGGAGCGGACAAGGCCCGGCAGCTGGTCAGAGGTGGGCAGCAGCTTGACCTTTCCGATACCACCGCAACGCTCGATCGCGGAGGAAACAACGGCCTCGTTCTCCATAGGGTTCATGGAGCATGTGCTGTAGACCACGCGACCGCCAGCCTTGAGCATCTGAATAGAGCGGACGAGAATGCGGACCTGGGTAATGTACAGACCAAGGGCGTTCACGGGAGTCCAGTCCTTCCAGACATTGGGGTTCTTGCGCGCGGTACCGTCACCGCTGCAGGGCACATCGGCCAGGACACGGTCGAACTTGAGGTAGCGGGGGTGCTTCGGGTTCTTGCTGGGAAGCTCAATAGAAGGGAACATCGTAGCATCGTGGTTCGTAACGATCAAGTTGGGCGAGTTCAGGCGCTTGACCTGGTGCACCAGCATCTGAGCGCGCTGGTAGTTCACGTCGTTCGCGACCATCAGACCAGTTGTACGTCCAGAGTCCGACATGTTCACCTCCTCGCCCTCTGCCTCCTTCAGCTCGCCCTTGGCGCGCTGCAAAGCCTTCTGAACACGCTCTTCCTCATCCAAATGCAGGAGTTCAACCAATTGCGCGCTCTTGCTTCCAGGTGCGGCGCAGAGATCCAGAACGGAGTGGTGGGGCTGCACGTCCAGAACCAAAGGCGGGATCATGGAGACCTGCTCCTGCCTAGAAATGTTGCCGACGCTGGTCTCGCTGACCAAGAACTTCTGGAAATCCTTGAAAGGCTCATACTTGCGAACGACGTTCTTCGGCGTGGTCATGCTGTAGGCCAATCCTTCGGGGTACCAGGGCATCTCCTTGGGAAGATCGACGGGCTCGCCATTGTGCTTGATTTCCTTGATTTGCGGGAGGAAGCGTTCGGTCAGGTTCTTCCTGACACCGAGCGCATGGCCTTTGCTGCCGCAGAAGCGGAAAGCGTTGGGGAGCTCCCTCTTGAAAGCGGTCCAGAAAGCCTCGCGCTCAGCGCCTTCGGGCACGATGTTCAACGTATTGTAGTAGCGTTCGAACTTCTCGTTCTCTTTATTCACTTGATCGAACGACTGGCGGTTGTCGACGAAGGGCTTGCCGTCGCGGCCTCCCTTGTTGCCACCTCTTCCGCCGCCGCGACCGCCACGGCCGCCACGTTTGTTTCCTCTGCCGCGACCCATTGTGCTTTCGTGTGGAGTGGATGTCGCAAGCACGGCAACTTTTTGCGCCGAGATCGAAGGTGAGAGCCTCTAGCCTTCAGAGCGTCACTAGCCTCAGCGGCCCGTGCGGCCCGTACCTTACTGGAGCAGGAGCTGCTCTGGCTTCACGCCGCCCCAAGGCATTGGAGTGCTGTGTTGCAACAAGCTGAGGCTGACTTGTCGCATTCACAGCACGATGTGGGCGCGCACAGCAAGTGCTGCCACGCGCGGTAGTCGCTTGCGACTTCACCGTACGCCGCTGTTCACGAGGAGTTACAATGGCGCCAACCATGGACCCCCGAAAACATATTTCCAGGCGCCACAACAACAGCCTCCAAAGCCTCGACGAAGAATACTCAGGGGTTTTCTCTTGGGCACAACTTTCTTCGTACTCGGATTCTACGGCCATGCCTATCTTCAAGCCAAGGCTGTCTCGCTCGGGCTCAAGCTCGACCACATGGATGATCTGCCTCTCATCGAGGAGGCGCTCGCCGCTGGTGCTGCCGAAGCTCAGGCGAAGACCGTCCATGCGATGACGGTAGACATGGCAACTGAGGTCTTGCGGAGCAGGTCTGGTTACTCGATCACGCCGGCCGCGGTCTCTCACACATGTCAGAGCGCCTCGAATATTCCTTGCGAAGACACCTGGTCAAGCGGGACGTTCACCTACTTCAACGATCCGGGCCGGGACTGGAGCGAATGGGCTATCTTCGATGGCCATGCTGGGCCCAGAACCTCTCACGCTCTGAAAGAATATCTGCCTGGTCTCGTGGGTGAGAAGCTTCACGACAGCGGCTGCATGAACAGAGCATACGTGCCGAACGACCTGCACATTCACCGGATCATCCAGAACAGCTTCAGGTATCTGGATGAGACGGTCTTTGGTGAGGCGATGAAAGAATTGCGTATGGGAACCATGAGGCGCGCCGACATCGTAAGCTTGATCTCGAACTGTCTAAGTGGAAGCTGTGCTTTGATGGCGATCTTCGATCCCAAGAATGGCGTGTTGAGAATCGCAAACACTGGCGATTCACGGGCCGTGTTGGGACGGTGGCAGGACGGCAAGTACGTCGCGGAGGCGATGAGCGTGGACCACACTGGGTTCAACAAAGACGAGGTGGAGAGATTGAGCCGAGAGCACCCTGGCGAGGAGGTCATCGACGAGAAGACCGGTCGCATCTTTGGCCTCGCCGTGACGCGTGCTTTTGGCGATGCACGGTGGAAGTGGACGGAAGAGTTGACGCGGAAAGCTCACGAGATGTTCTTTGGCCCTGCGCCCCGGCCGAACGGGGTGGTCAAGACACCGCCCTACCTCACCGCCGAGCCTGAGATTCAGGAAAAGAAGGTGCAGACTGGCGCTCACCCTGACTTTCTGATCATGGCAAGCGATGGTCTGTGGGATCTGATGAGCAACCAAGACGCCGTGACGTGCGTCCAAATGTGGCTTGAGAAGTACAAGCCCACCAACTTCATTGAAAAGGAAGCGAGCGGCGAATCTGTTGACACCCTAGCTGAAGAGCGGGTTCATGCCCAGATGCACACACCCGTAGACAAGACGCCGGACAGAGATGACGAAACCTATTATGACGCGGAGGAGAAATGCCTGAAGTGGCGCGTCAGCCCCAAACACTTCGTCGTCGAGGACGAACATGCTGGTGTTCACTTGATCAAGAACGCTCTTGGCGGCAGCAGGAGACGGCTCTTTGAGGCAGTCATGACCATCCAGCCACCCCTCAGCCGAAATGTGAGAGACGACATCACGGTGCACGTTATCTTCTTTGGCGTGGAGGCTGGCGATGCGGCCAAGCAGCTGTTGGACAGCAGCCATGATGCAATCAAAAAGCTTGGTAAGGCTGCATAGAGCAGTGGAGGTGTAGGATTACTCTTGAAGGATCCGATAGAGGTGTTCGATCCTTCATTCCATAGTTGTAGCATACAAACAATTTTTCTTGGAGACACAAAGGTCTTATCCTTTGGAATGAGCTCGCTTTGCAATACGAAAATCAAGTCGACCAGCTTCGAGTGCGAGATATGCTGAGATCGACATGCATCGAAGTGCGATCCCACGTGCATCAAGCCTAAATGGTGCATCAAGAGCGACTCACCCAAAACGCATCAACCTCATCTCTCCGACACAATCTTCACCCCAGCCCTAAAGATCATCCTCTTGCTTATCACCGCTTCCAACAATGCCAACCGCCAGGAACACAGCCTCAGACACACGTGCCCAGCACGCGGCTTCCACGCCTCCCAAAGTGGCAATAACGTCGCGACCGCACGTCGCTGCAGACGTCGTCAGGAGCACGTTGAGAGCGACGCCGCGCTCGTCTTATCGGCCCTACGGTGCAGAGAGACAAGACCGAGAAGATGGCGAGGGGGCGCTTGGCGAAAGCTTTGCCTGCGTCGTCGATCGTGGATCCTGACGTTCTGCAGATGTTCTGTGGCGCTCGTCCAACGCTTGACTCAGCCGTCGACCTTGGCCGGCTTCGCGAACTGCGTTGCTACTCTAGACGAGACTACATTCTACAAATGCGCAGAGTTGCCTGGAGAATAATTCACTCCACACCAATCGAGGATAAGTACACCACTAACGATGAATACTCAACCATCTCCAACCAAAACCCTCCCCCCGCCAAGGCCCCTCCCAAACCTAGACAAGACAAGAAACTCCAACGGCCGCCCAGCCCAGCGCACCGAACCGCCGTAGAACCGCCCTGCCGAAGCCTCAACGACGATAGGGCCAGCCGTCCAGGCACAGGCGCAGAGGACTCACTGACGTACACGCGCGCCCAATTGGCAGCGGCTCTCCGAGCACACGTGAACTCAACACCGACCTCGATGTCGCACGCCAAGCAGCGAGACGTAGGGACCTGAGCGTTTGGTTTGAGCGACGATGCGCGACGGACGGATGCGTTGAAATCGGGCCAAGAGTGGTTGATGGGCGTGCTGCTGAGGGCTGTGTTGTTGCGAGGCGAAGGTGTGAAGTCACGGCGAGATAGGGACGGAAGGGCGAGAGTACAAGTAGGATGCGAGGCGCCCCGACGGTCTGGTTCGTAGAACAGCATCTATCTATTTCTGACGAACTCTCTTCTCGTTCCTTCCAACCCGCCACGGCTTAGAGGTCATATCATCGATCACGATGATCTCAGCTGCCCTCCTCACAGCCGCGCTCGCCGCCGGCGCCCAAGCGGCGCCTCATGTGAAATACGCCAACACGACCCAGGGCATCGTCACCGACGCCCAGCAGGTCTCTAACAAGACCTTCGACTACATCGTCTGTGGTGGCGGTTTGACCGGCCTGGTCGTCGCCAGCCGCCTCTCCGAAGACCCAAACGTGTCTGTCCTGGTCATCGAGGGTGGACAGGACGACCACGAGGACCCGCGTGTGAACGACGTGCGGACGTACGGCCAGGCGTTCGAGTCGGACCTCGACTACAACCTTACTTCGACACCGATTCCCTGGCAGAACGACACCGGTCTTCTGCTTGTTGCCGGCAGGACGCTCGGTGGGAGTGGTAGCATCAACGGTGCTAGCTGGACCAAGGGCGACAAGACGCAGTACGATCTTCTGCCTGTGCTGACCGGTGACGACTCCTGGTCTTGGGAGGCTGTCAACGAGCTCATGCTTAGCATCGAGGAGTTCCACGAGCCCAACGACAGGCAAATCGCTCTCGGTGCTGAATACGAAGAGGAGTACCACAGCAAGGCCAACGGCACTGCGGTCCAGGTCTCTTTCCCGAACGGCATGTTCGGCGGCATCCAGCTTCCGGCCCTCGAGGCCTCTTCCCTCGTCTGGAAGGGCATGAAGAAGGTCGCTGACTTCGCGGCTGGCGTCACCACCGGCTCCACCATCATCCCCAACATGCTCCAGGCCAACGAGGACCAGAACCGCTCGTCTCCCTTCACGGTCTACGCCGAGGAGCAGGTCCAGAAGCGCGACAACTTCCTCATCCTGACTGGCCACCGCGTCGTCTCGATCGAATGGAAGGACTGCGACGAGATGGTCGCCAAGGGCGTCACTTTCCAGGCCTGCCGCGACTGCGAGTCTCACTCCGTCGGCACCAAGCGCGAAGTGCTTCTCGCCGCCGGCTCGCTGCAGAGCCCTCAGCTTCTCGAGCTGTCTGGCGTCGGTGACCCCGACGTCCTCGAGGCTGCTGGTGTCCCGCTGAAGATGGCCTCTCCCAACGTCGGCAAGAACATGCAGGAGCAGACCAAGAACACCCTCTGGCTCGATCCCGTCGACACCGAGTTTGACGGCTCCGGACCGCCCAACGCCATCTCTTTCCCTAACGTCGATCAGCTGTTCAAGAACGACAGCGCCGCCATGTACAAGGACATCATGGCCGGTCTCTCTCAGTACTCCAAGGACCTCGAGGCCAAGGGCCTTGTTGTCAACGCTACCGCCACTCACCAGATCCTCGAGGCGCAGGTCAAGAACCTGTGGGAGGACAAGGCGGGCGCTGCGGAGATCTTCTTCGTCAGCTCCCCGGCTACCGGCCAAGTCGGCATCGACCTGTGGAACCTCATCGTCCTCTCCCGCGGCTACGTGCACATCACCTCTAACAGCTCGTGAGTCCACCCTTCATTCATTACACTTACCGCCAAAACGTGAGCACATCACTGACCCCGCCACAGCTGGGACCACCCCGAAATCGAGCCCTCCTACTTCGGCCACCCCTTCGACCTCGACGTCCAGCTCGCCGCGACCAAGCAGTCGCGCGAGGTCTTCCAGACCTCGCCGCTGGCCTCGCACGTCGCGCGCGAGACCTTCCCCGGCTTCGACGCCGTGCCGCAGGACGCGGCCGACGCCGTCTGGGAGCAGTGGGTCAAGGCCACGTTCACGTCCGTGTGGCACTACATCGCCACGCTGGGCATGATGAAGGAGGAGCTGGGCGGCGTCGTCGACAGCAGGCTGCGGGTGTACGGCGTTGAGAACGTGCGCGCGGTCGACGCGAGTGTCTTGCCGATTCAGCTGTCGGCGCACTTGAGCTCGTCGCTGTACGGTATTGCGGAGAAGGCGGCGATGATGATCAAGGAGGATTGGGAGTGAGGCTTTTTTGAGCGAATTGTTATTGGCGAGTGAGTCCTGCAAAAGTGCATAGCTGGCATATTGTTTCTTGTCTCTCGATACCATTGAACGCAATTGAACATTTGATTTATCGGACCTTGGCCAGAGGGCTTGGATATGTTGGCGTTTTCTCCTATCTGCACTGGTCTTGCCGAATTGCCGTGCCTAGTTGCCTGGATTGAAAGTGACACGATCTGCTGCGGAACCAGAGTCATCCACGCGATCAGCTACGCTGTTTTGTGCTCTCAGAACATATTAGGGCATCATCAGGATAGCATCTCCAACCACTGGTCAAAGCCAGGGATGTTGGCCGTATAAAACACGCTCACTTGAGACGAAGCCGTTTACCTGAGGCATCCCACGAAGAGAGCGCATCGCAAGGCCAGACCCAGACGTTAATTTTGGATGAGGGGCGCGCTAATGGCACTTAGGGTGCCGGTGGGAGCCGGACACCAGCGGCTTCCGCGGACGCTTTGCACGGGATTGGCTGCGGTGTCTGACCAGTGTGCAGAGCGACGTTGGAGATGCGGAGGGCGGTCGCTGAGGATACGGGCTGAGTGAGGGTGAGGGCGCGCGGCGAAACACGGTGACGTGAGGTGTGTTGTGCAGGCGGAGCACATGCAGAGACTTGCAGGCGGGAGGCTGGCTGGCTGGCTGGCTGGCTGGCGCGGTGGTGACGGCAGCAGCAGTAGAAGAGCAGCGCAATGCCAGCGCTGTACACGTGTTCCCGGTCACATGACGCGCCCTTGGGCGGCTCACAGCGCTGGAATGGGCAAACAACAATGGGGCGCATGGCGCTCTCCAGGATCCCCCACAGCCGTAGGCAGGAACGCGCGCCCGCGCCGGCGCCAAGGAAGGCTCTCCTGATCCGTTGCACTGCCTCGAACGCGCACCACGCACGACGCCCCTCGCATTCTCCGCCCGCGCCGCCGCCAGCGACCTTCACCTCTTGCACCCACGCTGGCCTCCTGCTGTCACCCTCACCAGCACCCTTCCGTTCTCCTCCTGTTCTCACTTCACTTCACTTCACTTCACCTCACTTACCTTCACTTCCTCCTCCCCGTTGTCACTCGTTGTTTCCTAAAATACCCCCCTCCCGGACACCGCGTGCAGCCTCCCAGCCGCCGCGCCGATCGTACCCGCAACGCCCGAGGACGATTGCGCAGCCAGACCCTGTTTGACACGCCAGCGCCCAAACTTGGCTCGCCTGCCCGTCAGCTCGCCCACCCGCCCGCCAGCCGTCGCTGCAGGCGCTGTCCGGCCTCCTCCCAGTCGTCCCTGCGACCACCCAGCCGCCCGTCGTCACTCCCAGCATCATCATCATCCATTTCCCGCCTACCCACCGACTCTCGTTAACACCACCCTTCGCCAACCCCCACCGCGTTCGCCCGTTGGCTGCCGAGCACACCTACTCCGGCCGCGCCACCACAACACAGCCGTCACCTGGCCTCCTCTGACGCCCGCTGTCTCACCGCGGTCGCATCGACCACATCCACCGTTCAGTCGCCCGGTGCCCACGCTTCCACCGCCGACAGTGCCTCCGCCGCCTGTCGCCATCTCCTGATTCTCCACCATAATCATATAACGCCGCCGACGACGATTCGGCCACATCCGCCATGCGGTTCGCCTTCACTACATTAATATCTGCGCTGCTCGCGCTTACCTCCTTCGCCTCCGCCGAGCGCAAACTCTTGTCGCAGTCGCTCGCCCAGTGCCAGCAGAACAGCAGCTTCAGCGCCAACTTGTTCGACGTCCTGTTCACTCCCGACGATGGAAAACTCCGCTTCAACGTCACCGGTGTCAGCACCGTCGAGGGCAACATCACGATCGAGGCCTTTGTCTACGCATACGGATTCCTAGCATACCAAAAGAGCATCAACCCTTGCGACTCCGATCTCCTCGGTCTGTGTCCTATGCAGGAGGCTCCCATCGATCTCAGGAGTAACTTTGACGTGCCCAAGGAGGCGCTCAAGGAAGTACCAGGTTCGTCTGGCCCGTATGCAATCCTTGCCACCGAATCAACTGACCTCTTCTAGGCATCACCTACACTGTTCCTGATCTCGACGCGAAGATTCAAATCTACTTCAACAACACAGACACTGGAAAATCTGTAGCATGCGTCGAAGCCGAACTGTCAAACGGTAAAACCGTAAATCAAAAGGGAGTCGCGTGGACAGTAGCCGTCATATCTGGCCTTGCGCTCGTCTCATCAGCCGTCACTTCAGGCCTCGGACACTCAAATACTGCTGCTCACGTTGCCGCCAACACGATGGCACTCTTCGGCTACTTCCAGGCTCAGGCTTTCATCGGTCTTACTGCGGTCTCTCTGCCACCCATTGTCGCTTCGTGGACTCAGAACTTCCAGTGGAGCATGGGTATCATTCGCATCGGCTTCATCCAGGATATTGCGACTTGGTACCAGCGCGCCACTGGTGGCACTCCCTCCACGATCCTGTCCAACCGCGGAACACAATCTGTCCAAGTGCAAAAGCGTGCTCTCGATGGCGCTTCCGCTGCCATGGCTTACGCTGTCGAGAGCTTCAGAACCAAGGTTCTGGCACCTCGCACGAACGCTGCTGGCGCCAACTACGTCGACTCGTCCAACACCGTCGTTGTTAAGGGCATCGATCGTGTCGGATTCCGTGCTGGCATCGAGGAGACCAACATTTTCATGACTGGCTACATTTTCTTCCTGGTCTTCGTCATGTTCGTCGTACTCGGCGTACTAATCTTCAAGGGCATCTGCGAAGGTCTTACCAGGATGGGCCGCATGCAGGGCGACAAGTTCAAGGACTTCCGCAACGGCTGGAACACTGTCCTCAAGGGCATCATGTTCCGTGTCATCCTCATCGGTTTCCCGCAAATGGTTGTGCTCTGCTTCTGGCAATTCACTCAGCGCGACTCGGCTGCGATTGTCGCTCTGGCCGTTTTCACCGTCTTCACCATGATCGCCATCCTGGCCTGGGCCTCCGCCAAGGTCATTCGCCTCGCACGCAGGAGTATCTCCATGCACAAGAACCCGGCCTACATCCTCTACTCGGATCCTGTCTCGCTTAACAAGTGGGGCTTCCTCTACGTTCAGTTCAAGGCCACCGCCTACTACTTCATCGTGCCCGTCCTGGTCTACGTTCTCGTCAAAGGAATGTTCGTCGCTCTTGGACAGGAGAATGGAGTCGCCCAAGCTATTGGTCTTGTCATCATCGAGGCTCTGTACCTGATCGGTGTCTGCATCATGCGCCCGTACATGGACAAGAAGATGAATGCTTTCAACATCTCGATTGTTGTCATCAACTTCTTGAACGCCATCTTCCTGCTTGTCTTCACTGAGGTTTTCAACCAGCCGGTAAGCATCTTTCGTCACCCAAACGCGTATTTCAAAGCTAACGATGAATGCAGGGCCTCGTAACCGGTGTCATGGGCGTCATTTTCTTTGTTTACAACGCCGTCTTCTCCCTGATTCTGATCATCATCGTTCTCGTTGCGTCTATCATTGCCGTCTCCGCCAAGAACCCCGATACTCGTTACCAGCCTATGCGCGACGACCGCGGCAGCTTCATCAAGTCGCAGTCCAACCTGAACACTGAGCTGGATGCCCTTGGTGCCACCGCTCGTGGAGACCACAAGGGTTACGGCAAGGGCGGCGCCCGTATCGAGGACGACGATGATTCCTGGTCTGGCGGAAGCAGCGACCGCGTTCCCCAGCAACAGACAGCATACAACCCTGCCTACCAACAACGGACTTCCTACATGGACGCCCCTCGGTCACCAATCAGCACTTCTGGCGCCGGCATGGGTGACCAAGCACAAGGGCGACACGCTCCCCCTAGTTACAACAACCGCACCGCCAGCCCTTACGACCAGGCTTTTCGTGGCCAAGGAGGTAACCCCAGTCCGTGGCAACGTGGCGCCGGATACGACTAGAGCGCTCGCGGAGTCTTACGAGAAGGAGATTCTCTCCATGCAAGCGCCTCCACTGCCCCCTTACGAGGATGTGCCACGGATTCTGAGGGTGGCAAATCCTGATCCTCAGCATCCTGGGTTCCGGGCAGAAAAGGACCTCAGCAGCGACGAACTTGATCGCGTGGTCTCAATGTACTATGACCGCCAGTCGCCTGTCAAATCTAACAATTGGTTGTGAGGAGACAAGACAGACCTTGGCCAGAAACAGAAGGGAAGAAAAAAGGCGCAAAGACGATACAGCACCCGCATCGGGGCCGCGAAGCAAGCGTGTACATACCGGTGTTTCTTTCCTTGATTTCCAAGTTTGCGGACACCCCAGAGAGGCTTATGAGGCCTCGGGCGGAGGTCCTCTCAGTTTTTTGCTTTGTTGACAAAAAGCGTGCGGTCTCGGAACAATTCCTGCTCGTTCCTTTTCCAGGCCGCCGCTGCTTATTTCATGATCGGATGGGAAATATTGGATGGACCAACGGCGTTCTACGAGAACTTGCGAGTTCTTTTGACTCTTATTACTTTAGTTCACCTCTTCCTTGTTCGACCAAAGGATTGAGATGGGGGCTTGAAATGTAATTGTTTTTCCCTACTGTGATCTGTCTTTTCATCTGCTTCCCAACCGTAATCATAGTGCAGGCCGTAGCCAGAACTTCCTGACCATGGCTCTGCAGATGCTCAGCACCGACTGTCTTGTAATGATTAATTATGTGCCACCCACTTAGAAGATCTACTGGGAGCGGATCACGTGTGATCGTCTTGGCCAATGCCTCGATCATGGGGAGAAACGTGAGGTGAACCCTGCGTTCGATGCAGCATTGCAATGGATGACGTCGCGATTGAGCTTTCTCCAAACTCAGGGCCAAAGCCCGCTGCGACCAAGACCGCAGGACCGCATCTCTTCCGTCTATCTCCTGCGCTCTGCACAAAACACCCTTTCTCCTCGCATTGTCATCTCCCCACAACACCACGATACCCACCATGTCCGCACCACGCATTGCCCTCCGCTCCAGCCGTCTGGCAGCACGCAGCTTCCGCCCTTTCACCACCTCCTCCTCGCGCTTCAACGACACAAACCACCGCGCCAATGACACCGCCGAGCAATACCGCAAGGCGCAGACCGAGAAGCCGCTGAACCCCCACCTCACCAACACCAACTCCACCATCGCCAACGACATGCCCAGCCTCGGCAAGGACAACCCCCCGCCCGAGATGCTCACCAGCGTCGACCCCTCCTTCACCCCCAAGGACTCCGTGCCCGAGAACACGGAGCGCATGACGGGCGGCACGCAGAAGCCCGCCCCGGACTCCGGCGCCAACGCCGAGCTCGATGTAGGTGAAATCGAAGGCGGCACCTTCAAGGTCGAGCCCATCCGCCGCTCCGGCGAGGACGCCGCCACCACCCGCGCCCGCCTGCTCTGTACGTCCCGTTCGCGTTGCTCCAGAACCCCCGAGCGCTGACTGATCTCGCCCTCCGCAGACCAAAGCCGCAAGCGCGGCACGCTAGAGAGCGACCTCCTCCTCTCCACCTTCGCCGACGCCCACCTCGGCTCCATGACCCCCGCCCAGCTCCAGCAGTACGACGCCTTCCTCGACGAGAACGACTGGGACATCTACTACTGGGCCACGCAAGAGCCGACCCCGACCTCCGTCGGCTACGCCGAGGGCGCGGGGCCCGATCTCGCCTCGCCCGAGGCCCAAGGCAAGGCTCCCGCCGACGCGCCCTCGCCGCACGGCGACGCCCAGCCCGGCAACCAGTCGCTCGACGAGGTCTTCCGCCAGGACAAGGCGTACTCGGGCGAGTGGGCGCAGACGGCCGGGCGCTTCAAGCCGGCGTACAGGCCTGTGCCGCAGCGCTGGAGGAACAGCGAGATTCTGGCCAGGCTGAGGAGTCATGTCAAGCAGCGCAGTGCGGGCGGCGTGCTGGAGGGGGAGGAGGTGGAGGTCGAGAAGGATGAGAACGCGGGCAAGGGCATGGGGTTTATGCCGGCGCTGAAGAATTTTGAGAAGGCGTAGGGAGATGAGTGATGGCTTTTGGTATTTGTGGGATTTTGTATATCTACATCGTTTTTTTCTGTATACATGGGCCCTTTTTAGACCAATATGCATAAACGTCTCTTTGTTTTGAGCGAAGAGCGAATCAAGTGTCGACCAGCCCACACAACCATCACTTAGGTCTATTTTCAGAGAGACGAATGAGAAGAGACGACCGCGGAGATTTTGTCTAAAAGCCTGGCAAGCACGTGTAGATCACGTGCCTAAACCTCGCAGGTGTTCGGAACTGATGGAATTCCTACTCACGTACTCTGTATGCGAGCAGTGCAGTTCGTCGGAGGTACGCCCTAACAACCCTGTCGCCCAGGCCCGTGACGTGCTATTCGCAGGATCGACATCAGTGCCGATGACGCTTCTGGAGAAGAACATGAGCTCTCACTTGCGGGGATATTGCACGACCATGGTACGGATCTCTCTTCATCCTAGAAAACCATCTGCCGAAAGCATGTCCACCGGGCCCGACGCGCAATTGATGCTTTGACAGGCGTGCCTGACATCGGTAGCTTGTTCTTCCGACGACGGCGAACGGGCCGACCACTCTCTGTCGCCCTACATACCTTAATGCCCGGACGAACAGAAGGATTGTGGCAATTGCGGTCCGTCCGGCGCGTCCGGCACCACCACTCAGAACCAACTTCATACCATCGACTCCACGCCCCACTGCACTTGCACCACCGGGGAGAAAGGCTTGGTGAGCTTAACATCTACAACCACCGTGCACGATGGGTCTCGTACGTTTTTGGAATTGCTCGCTCGAAGCCAAACAGCAGCACACTACCACCTAGGAACCAGGTCTCAGACGTTGAGGTCATGGTAGCATCTTTAGCGTTCGTCCGCAGGGCTGAAGGGTCCAATCGCAGACGGCTCCGTCTCCATAGCTCGGTCACCACTGGCAGCGACTGGTTGGAGATGCCTCCTCACAGGTCGCGGCAGTTTTTGCTTCCCAGTATCGATCAAACGGGCTGACGTAGGCCTGGCTGCCGCACAACCGTCATTCTTCACTCTACGAGCAGGCATCCCACGCTATCCGCGCATGCCGCAGGAACCCTATTCGATGTCGAGGGCAATAAGTGCGTTGCCGGTGCAGAGGGTGCAATATGGATTCATGTCGGTCGTCCCAAGGTGTGTCCGATCGTGTGAGGAGGTGGCTATATATATGTCCTGGTACGATGGTTTGACTTCGTTCTGGTCCATCAAGCTTGCCTCCGGGGTTTTTTCAGCAGTTTGAAATTGAATCTTCACGATGTGGTACCAGACCTTAACAGCAGCAGCATTGCTGGCATCTGAGGTCTTCGCAGCTCCAGCCCCGGCCGTGATTCACAAGAGACAGGATGGTACTGATGCCGTCGTTGCACCCACAAAGCTTCCGACTGGTCCGCCTGGGTCATCTGGTTCTCTGCGTGGATCAGAATCCCTAGCTGGCTATCGCTCATCGTACCCTTCGTCGGTCAAGTCGACTGAGAGTTCCCCAGACGACTACGAGCTTGGAACCAACCAAGACGCTGATCCGGATCTTGGCCTTCCTATCGATCTGTCCAATACAAGGAACCCGCAACCTATCACTCCCCAAGATGGGGACCCGACGGACCCAGGCCCTCGCAACAGGATGCTAGAGAAGCAGAACCCATCGCTCTATGTTCCGCCGAGCACTGATTCTGGGGATGCACCGAACGCGAAATGGCCCCTGGGGCTCTCTCACAACCGCCACGGCCTTGATGGCTCCGGCTACGCTCGTCAGCAGAACAACGAGCAACTCCCTGTCGCTTCCGCCATGGCTGGCGTCGACATGCGCCTCGAGCCTAACGCCTATCGCGAGTTGCACTGGCACAAGGCGAACGAGTGGTCACTGATTCTCAACGGCAGCGTCCGTCTCAACGCTGTCAATGAAGCCGGCGAGACCTTCGTCGACGACCTGCAAGCAGGAGACGTTTGGTTCTTCCCAGCCGGCGTCCCTCACTCCATCCAAGCCTCCGACGCCGGCGTCGAGTTCCTGCTGGTCTTCGACGACGGCTCCTTCAGCGAAGACGAAACCTTCCTCGTCTCCGAGCTCTTCGAGCGCAACCCCAAGTCCGTCCTGGCCAAGAACTTCCGCGTCGACACCTCCGCCTTCGACAAAATCCCCGACGGCGAACTCTACATCTTCAACGGCACGCCCTACCCCAACTCGACCTCCGCGTCCAACGTCACCGGCCCAGCCGGCGTCATCCCCCGCCAGGGCACATACAGCTACCACCTCTCGCAACAAGAGCCCTTCGAAGTCCCCGGCGGCAGCGTCAAGATCCTCGACCCGGCCACGTTCCCCGTCGCCAGCAACTTCGCCGCCGCCCTCTTCACCGTCAAGCCCGGCGCCATGCGCGAGCTGCACTGGCACACCACCAGCGACGAGTGGAACTACATCATCAGCGGCCAGGGCCGCCTGACCGTCTACGTCGCGCCCGAGGCGAGCAGGACCTTCGACTTCCGGGCCGGCGACGTCGGCTACGTGCCCGTGCCGGATGCGCATTATTTGGAGAACACGGGGAATGAGGACTTGGTCTATATCGGTATGTCAAGCTGTGGCGTTTCCGTCCGCTGATGGCTTTTCGATGTTTGGTGACTAACGAATGGAACCAGAAATCCTGCAGGCGCCTGTCTACAACGACATTTCCGTCGCCCAGTGGCTCGGTCTCACGCCCAAGCAGGTCGTCAAGGACCACCTTGGTTTCAGCGAGGATACGCTTGACCGTCTGCCGCAGGTTAAGCCGTTCATTCTGCCGGGTGATCCGGATTTGTCGAAGACTAACTTCACTGGTACTGGTCTTTGAGATCGGAAGTGTACGAACTTTAAGGCGGGAGTCAAGTCGTTCTCGGACTCTGTGACGAATTGATGTCTATCGATCGATGAGTAGACTGTACGTACAAGAGCTTGGATAATAGAGAATATACGGTAATGAGATCAATAAACTATACATACTATGTCTGGAAAGAGGTTCAGGACACTTCCATGCGTCTTGCATCGTTCTCGCAGATTTTACGCTCGTGCCGCCGGGTCTCTGCCACATTACCTGCGGTTCCCCATTGAAAGTACTGTATTTGCAAGATCGATCAATCATGACTGCGACTTCATATCAATAGCCCACAAGTCCTAAGCTCACTTCGTCAATTCCATTGGATTTGGAGCTGTCAATCGATTTGAGAGCAAGTGATGTTGTCAGATTCATCTATCGATAGGTACTTGGCCGTGTTTGTTTTATTGTCGTCAAGGAAATGCAATTCACTTTTTTTCGTTCTCGGACAGGTTTCTACTCAACCAAGACCGCCTATGATCGGTCCACAAAGCCATGATGGTGCGTTCCATTCCCCATTGCCCATTCATTTCTTTCTTTCTCGCATTCCCAAGGTACCTAGACTTTGCACCTAGACTTTCTCCACGCTGCCGATCACAGAGCTTCATCAAAGTCCCGCCCCGCAAAACATGGTGCAAGTGCCGATGCTTCCGCTTCACAACCCAATGGCTGAGCACTCCTCTGCACGTGTCGCTCGATATCCGTTCAACCTTTGTCTACCCTGCTGCTGCCATCCCACGTCGGGCAGGCCAAGAGCTAAGCTTCCTGTCCCTGGTCGATAAGCTTGCTAAGCTCCTCAAGCATGCCAAATACCATCCTGGTGATTGGGTGCGCCAACACGTGCTGCCAACGTGGATACCGTGGAATTGGTGCCGAGGATGGGTCGTCAATATTATTGACGGCATGAGGCGTTTTCCGACGACGTCAGTCGTGTTGAGGGTACAAAAGCTATGCGTCGTCCTGCGCTGAAGACGATCTGCCCTCCATCGCTAAGGCGCTCGTTCCGTTCGCTTATTTTTTGTGCCTTGCATTGAATCCTCATTGAAAGAGCAAGGATTGCAAGAGCAGAGCATCATGAAGGTTCCCAGTCTTGTTCTCGCTTACCTCGCGGCCCACGCTGCAGGTAGCTGGACGAGCAACTTGAACTACCGCTCGCCGTCCGAACACCACCCCGGCCTGGGCATCTCGCTGCACAAGGTCAACAAACGCAACACCCCGGCCAAGTTCTCTCCTTCACAATTGAACTTCACACATGGCGTTGCTTCCGGTGACCCTTATGCGGATTCCGTGATTCTGTGGACTCGCATCTCGCCCCAGTACGCCAGCGTCGACGACAACTCCACCGTCAGCGGCGTGGTACCTCTCTACAACCACGGGCCCAACCTCACGGTTTCCACCGCGCCTGTCTGTGTCGAGTACAAGGTCTCGGAAACAGAGAGCTTCGACAGCGTCCAGTGCAAGGGCCGCGCCTACACCAGCAGCGACATCGACTACACCGTCAAAGTCGAGGCCACGAACCTGCAGCCGTTCACCAGGTACTACTACCAATTCAACGTCTGCGACAGCAACAACACGAGCCCCGTTGGCAAGACTAAGACCGCACCGACTGTGGATGACCACGTTTCGGACATCGGTCTCGCGGTGTATAGCTGCAGCAACTATCCGTTCGGCTTCTTCAACGCCTATGGCAACCCGGCTAGGAAGGACAGCGTCGACTATGTCGTTCACCTGTAAGTGTTTCGATTCTCTGTATATGCTCGAAAGATAGCTGCGTTGTGAGGAGGGCGCAGATCAACAGCCATCGTTGCACTTGCTGACAGAACTTAGCGGTGACTACATTTACGAGTACGCCGGTGACGGTGACTACGGCTACGGAGGCTCGATCGGCCGTATCCCGAAGCCCGAGAGGATCATCTACACCTTGAACGACTACCGCGAGCGCCACGCCACCTACCGCAGCGATCTTGATCTGCAGCTCAGCCACGCGAGCTTTCCCTGGATTCCCGTTTGGGATGACCATGAGGTATTACTGGCATTGATGTTTGGTCGATGTCTCTCCGATGACTGACAGATACATAGGTCTCTGACAACACCTACCGCGACGGCGCCTCAGAGCTCAACAACACCGAGGCTTCATTCGTTCAGGATGGCGGCGTGAGCGTTGACCAGCGTAAGATGAACGCGGTTCGCGCATACTTCGAGTAAGTCATCTGTCTTGCCCAAGTTCACTGTTGATTGGCTGACCGTGGATCAGGTGGATGCCCATTCGCCAGGTGGAGATGGACGACAACCTCCGCATCTGGCGTAGCTTCTCTATCGGCTCGCTCTTTGATCTCATTATTTTGGATACTCGTCAGTACGATCGTTCCATCACGGATCTCTACTGGAACACCGATTATATCCACGAGATCAGTAACGATGCAGGCCGTAGCATGATGGGCTCCCGCCAGGAGAACTGGTTCTACAACTCTCTCTCTTCTTCAGCCGAGCGCGGTGCCGCCTGGAGAATCATCGGTAGCCAGACCGTCTTCAGCAAGGTCAACGAAAGCGCCGCCTACGGCAATGTGAACCCGCTCGACTACGACGCCTGGGATGGCTACCAGGCCAACCGCAACCGTACGCTCCAGCACTTAACCGAGAACGACATCGGCAACAACATCGTCATTTCCGGCGACAGCCACGCCAACTGGGTCTCCGACCTCGTCTGGCTGGACCACGCCAACTACTCCTCTTCGTCCGGCGCCGGAGGCCTCGGCGTCGAGTTCGCCGGTTCCGCCGTCTCCTCCCCGTCCCCGTACGGCCAGAACATCACGATCCAGAACGCCAACAACGCTTCCAACTGGCTGACGACGCACAACCCCGAGCTGCAGTGGAGCGAGATCTACTACCGCGGCTACTTCGAGCTGCACCTGAACTACGAGGAGGCGAGGGCGCAGTTCTTCGGCCTCCCCACGATCGTCACCCGCAACCCCTACGAGATCTCGCTTGCCAACTTTACGGTCAAGCACGGCGAGAACAAGCTCGCGCGCCCCGTCGCTGGTGGCATGACGGAGACTGGGTCGCTGAAGGATGGCCAGATCAGTGTCTCGAATGTTACTAACAACACTGCTACCGGCGAGTGGTTTGTTAGCCACTTTGACCAGGAGGACATCTAGATTGATGAAAGGAAGATGCAAGGACAACAAACGGAATTCGAAAAGAGCGTGTATAGATGAGTGATGTGTCATACCGATGCAGAATTCCTGAATCAAAACATGAACTGCAGTACAGAAACGATCCATTAGCTCAAGAGTAACGACCTGCCGTTTGTGATGTTGCCGCTATCGCGCTATCTCCTGCATGTCAACCACCTCGGAACGCGGCGGTCTGTGCTCAAGCTCACGCGCACACCTACCACCATGATGGCAGTGCATATCTTAGCCCACGCGCCAGCCTGGTAGTGCTCTCGTTCCACTTCTCGACCTTCCTCCTCTCTCAATTTATCTGATCCATCTAGATCTAATCTATACCATACATCGCGATCTCTCTACCATCATGGGAGGTGCGCAGTCAACCCCGCTACAGCCCACCCAGCGCCCAGTCCGCCGCACAGCAAGACCAGAGTCAGACATCTACACCACACTGGACGAAAAGTTCGATGCCGTGAGAATCGAAGACAAGCGCTCCGCTGGCCCCTCCGACCGCGTTCTTGACCATGGCTCTGAGACCGTCTCCGTCTCCAAGGCGCAGAAGTACGTCAAGAGCCTGCTGAAGGAACCCAAGAACCAACTCGGCCTCTCTGCGCTCAGCACCAACCCTATCAGAACGATTCTCGAGAAGCAGTCTGCTATCCTGCACGACACCCAGACATTCAACCTGGCCATTCCTCATGAGGGTCTGCCTGTCACCAACCAGCGCAGCTCCGGCCGCTGCTGGATCTTCGCCGCATGCAACACTTTCCGCATTGCTATTATGCAGAAGCACAACATCAAGTCGTTCGAGCTGAGCCAGTCGTATCTGTTCTTCTGGGATAAGGTGGAGAAGGCGAACTACTTCTTGGAAACTGTGCTGGCCAACGCGGGCGAGGATGTGGATGGCAGGCTGTTCACCGCGCTGAACGCCAGCCCGGTGGGTGATGGTGGTCAGTGGGATATGATTGTCAACCTGGTGTCGAAGTATGTTTCACAACAATTCCAAATGGCGAGATTATATCGCTGACAAGCAATGACAGATACGGCATCGTCCCGCAGACACTATACCCCGACTCATACAATGCGAAAGCCAGCTCTGCCATGGATTCTCTTCTAACTACCAAGCTGCGTGAAGATGGCCTCAAGCTCCGCAAATTGAAGGCCAGCGGAGCCTCAGACTCGAGCATTACCGCATCCAAGGAGACGATGCTGCAAGACATCATCCGCATTGTCACCCTTTGCCTTGGTCCTCCTCCGTCCGCTGACGAGAAGTTCAACTGGGAATTCTACGATGGAAACAACAAGCTGAAGAACGTTTCCCTCACTCCCCTAGAGTTCGCCAAGTCCACTGAAATCGAGAAGTTCGTCTCCTTGGTCAACGACCCTCGCAACGAGTACATGCGTCTTCTCAGCGTTTCCAACCTCGGCAATGTGTGGAACGGCCGCCCTGTCTCTTACATCAACGTCGACACCATTGTTCTCAAAGAAGCCTGCGTCTCTATGCTCAAGAAGGGCTTGCCGATTTTCTTCGGCTCCGATGTTGGTCAGCAGTCCGATTCTAGCAAGGGTATCATGGACACTGACCTTGTCGACTACGAGCTGGGCTTCAACGTCAAGCTCGGCATGAGCAAGGCCGAGCGCCTTTTGACCGGTGAGAGTCAGATGACCCACGCCATGGTTCTGACGGCTGTGCACCTCGACAAGGACAACAAGCCTGTTCGTTGGCGGGTTGAGAACTCTTGGTCAGATGCTGCGGGAACTGATGGATACTTTGTCATGAGCGACAAGTGGATGGACGAGTTCTGCTACCAGGCTGTCGTCGACACCTCGGTGCTTGCGAAGGGTGTTAGAGATGTGCTCAAGCAGGAGCCCAAGGTGCTGCCTCTCTGGGACCCGATGGGTGCTTTGGCTTGAGCGGGTGCCTGGGCTTTGCTGCGGCTGCATGCGTTGTTTGGCATTACATTGCGTTTGCAAGTGCTTTTTCCCTCTATATATAACTACGATCACGATTTGAATGCAAGACGATTTTCCGATATTGCTGCAGATTCGTGATAGCTGATGCTTCCCTAGAGCAGCCTCAATCCGTACTCGGTAAAGAATCCCCCCGCGAGTCCATCTGAAATATTGTTGTTCCGTCTCAAGGTAGTAGGTATACCCCCGCCCCAAGGCAACAAAGAGAGCCGATCTTCGCTGCATTGTTCCTCCGATCTCGGTAGCAAGGCTGCGGGGAAGCTCAAGTGATGCGCCCTCGGCGATTGCAACTGTGTAGATCAAACAACACATGTAGTCGCAAGGCTGAGCGCCTTTGCCGACGAATACGTGTTTCTACATCTCTAAAATTATTTTGCAAGACTCAATCCACGTTTCGCTTTAGCTACACTTTTTTACACAGATTCTGCCTTCGAACTCGCATTACATACCCAGAAGTTCGTCTTGCAATACTCATGTCTACCAACGCGCATCCCCCACCAGCGAAAGGCGGCAAGATTCTCGTACTACCCGGCGACCACATTGGACCTGAGGTTGTCGCCGAAGCTCTCAAAGTACTCGACATTATCGAAGAACACAACGGCGTGAAATTTGAGAGGGAGTTCGACCTTTGCGGAGGCTGCTCATTGGACAAGCACGGCATTGCGTCGACCGAGGAGGTTCTGCAGAAGAGTGTCGAGGCCGATGCTGTTTTCTTTGGAAGCGCTGGAGGGCCGGAATGGGGTCATAAGCTGCCGAACCCTGAGAGTGGACTGTTGAGGGTTAGGCAGAAGATGCAGGTGCGTCTATTCGGCACAAAAGGCCTGGTTCTGGTAGAGCAGGTACTGACAGTAGCAGATCTTTGCGAATCTTCGGCCCTGCTACTTCGCCTCGCAATCCCTCATCGAGCGGTCGCCGATCAAGGAGGAGCTGATCAAGGGCGTGAATTTCATGCTCATCCGCGAGAATTGCGGTGGTGCGTATTTCGGCAAAAAGGTGGAGAACGAGGACTATGGTCTCGACCCTTGGGAGTACACGCGCTCGGAGATCGAACGCGTGGCGCGTGTTGCTGGAGCGCTGGCGATGCAGACCGATCCTCCGACACCCGTGACGAGCGTGGACAAGGCGAACGTGCTGGCCAACTCGCGAGTCTGGAGGAAGATTGTGACGCAGGTCTTTGAGAAGGAGTTTCCGAAAGTGAAGCTGCAACATCAGCTAGCAGACAGCCTGGCGATGCTGTTTATCACGCAGCCGACGAGGTGGAATGGAATCATTCTGACGGATAATACATTTGGTGACATCCTCAGCGATGAGTCCGGCGGGCTGACCGGATCACTTGGGTTGCTACCTTCGGCTTCCTTGGCAGGTGCGCCAGGCGGTCAAACAGGCCAGAATAGCGTTGGAGGTGCAAGAGGTCTGTACGAGCCAGTTCACGGTAGCGCACCCGACATCAGCGGCAAGGGCTTGGCCAACCCAGTGGCCCAGGTACTGAGTTTGGCAATGATGCTGAGATACTCGTTCAACATGTATCATGAAGCCGAAGTCGTCGAGAAAGCCGTCGAGAAAGTCCTGGATGCGAAAGACATTGGTGGGCTTGGATTGCGGAGCGGTGACCTTGGTGGCAAAGCCGGGACGAAAGAGATGAGTGAGGCGATCCAGAGCGAGGTGAAGAAGCTGCTGAAAGCGTGAAGAATCATTCAACGGATGCCGTTGGACGAGTATCGAAGATAGATGGAAATCGTGGAAAGCCTCTGATGAAGCGAGATAAGAGCCATTACTGTGGGTATCAAACATAATTTTACGAGGCATCTATGCCTTCTTGCCAGCCGCCTTCTAATCTACTGTCAGCTGAGATCAAGCGGTTAGATAATGCGTCACGTACAAGATAGCAGTCCTTCAGCAACATGAATTCTTTGGCGCACATGTCCTTATGCGCATTCTGATAGTTCGCCGCAATACATTTGCCATACACAGCGCCCTGAACGAGGTTAGTTTGCAGCTTCAAGTTGTGGCTTGCGATGGCACAAACCTCCGGCGAGCATTTGGCGGTCGCTTCTGCAAATTTCTCGATGGGTCTCGTACGGCCAGGCATGATGTGGTCAAGACTGTGATTCAGTGAGATGAGACGAGACGAGAACGAGTGCATTCGTCTCGATGTTCGCTCGTCCGCAGTGAATGATTTCATGGGTGGTTGGAAAAGGAAGGTCAAGCGGCGGAAGTGATCAACAAGCAGCAACGCGCGGGGAGGCGCGTCTCCTTCGGCGCATCATGTGAAGCTTCGCGTTTCTTGCGCCGAAACGCTTCAGACGACATCTACGAGCAATTCTTTGCCTACGGCCTTGGATTGGCATGCGATAATCTACCACCAGCATACTATCGTACCGAAATACACGCATGGAGCACCACACCCGATGACAGTGCCATACTCAAAGCGCGTGCGCCGGAAACCCATTGTCGAGTAAGCGCCTATGAATGGCAACGATGAAGAGCTGGCACTCGGGGAAATCAGCGACGATGGTATGTTCATATCTGGCCGAGCTCAATAACGGCATGCTGATACGATACGTCTAGATATCATCCTACTGGAGCAGATTGTCCGACGCGCGGAGGCCCGCCCACCGCATACCAAGATCAACTTAGCCCTCACGGATGCGTATAAGGCTGTATTCGCGGAGAAAGGCATAGACACGAGACATGACAAGGTCATCTTCAATTGGATACTCGTTACCAGCAAACGTTGCGCCAATGCTTTCGCAAGCGAGGGAGAGGTCAACTTTCTGGGACAACTGCACGAACTTTTGGCCACGAAAGGGATTACACTAGAACCGACGGACGCCGACGCCGAGAGCGAGCCCGATCAGGACTACAGTGATTCCATGCCCAATGGCCAGGATCGACCGAAAGGTGGACGAGTAGTTTCATTTGAGGAGCCCCCAGGCGAGGCGACATGGCCTAGCGAACCTTCAGAGGAGATCTATGGGCATACGCCAGAAGGCAAGGGGCTTTCAAAACGTCCTCAAACCCCGGGCCGCCCATATTACGAGCAACCACCGCTATCCTCAGAGATCGATACGGATGAAACAAGGCCATCCGAGACTGATCGCTATGATCCGCCGTCGTTGCGCGATACGTCGGATCCCGATGGACCTCCAGATTCGGGAATGTTTCACGCTACACTTACCGAGGATGAGCAAGCGTCTCAACTAGACGTGACCATGGGCGCATTCCTCACCACCAAAGATATTCGGACAAAACGGCGTTATCTACACATCTTGTATGATGCCTTTGTTGAGCAACTTGGTCGAGACGTACCCGCAAACGCCATTGCTGTGGCGCACGATGCACGTACACTCCTTCGTCAAGCTTGGGATCAATGGCAGCTGGCGATGCAGGCCAGGCGCGATGAGCGACGCCAAGAGGAAGAGTTCGAACGGATGGAGCGCAGAGCTGTCTGGTTCCGAAGTCTAATGTTGGCTCAGAAAAGCTTTGAACACTGGCATGCGCGTCAATTGGCCCTCAAAACGAAGACTTTCCGGGCAAGTCAATTGCTGCTAGCCATGCGCTACTTCCGGCGCTGGAGAGAAATCACCATCGAGAATAACCTCAAAGCACGGCAAATATTGATGCGAAAGTTTCTGGATAAATGGCGCCACCAAACGGTCTTCCGTCGGCTCATCAGCGATCAAGCGACAGCACGCTACGAGGAAAGGCTCGAGAAGCGGCTCTATCGCAGTTGGTTCTGGCAGTTCTGTTCCCGCAGGGTAGAAGCTGGACGTGAGCAACGCCTAGAACATCGATTGCTCTCTCACTGGCGCGAGAGCAGTCGGCACGTCCAAGCCATGACTGACCGGGCTGAGACCTTTATGTCCCATCGATTATTGAACGAGACTTTCTCTGCATTGCGTTTGCGCCTAAGTCAATTACAGCAAGCATCAGCCTCCGCTCAATCATTCTGCGATCGGAAAATTCGCTCTAGCTGTTTGGAAACAATACGCATACAAGGGCGGCTGAAGCCACTTGAGGAAACGATGACCTTGAGGGTTACATTGACATTGCAGCGGAAGGCTTTCAAGGTCTGGCATTTGCATCTCTCTTTGACTCGTCAGGCCGCCGAAGTTGATCGAAAGCGTGTACTTCATGACGCCTGGAGGAGCTGGAACGATGGGCTCCGAACTCGTGCGCTTGGGCAGCGTATCGACGAACGCATACTAATCGATTCCCTGTACAAATGGGTGCTTCAGGAGCGACTCAGTCTTTTCCGAAGAGCAGCAGATTCGCGTCTCCTCCGCCACGGGTTGTTGACGCTACATGGAGCTTTCATCGAGATAGAGGCTGACCTGGAAGAGCAAGCAGCGGCATTTGCAGTGCATCAAAAACGTCGCAGACTAGCTTCTACCATGATTCGTCTCAACATCGCCCTCCGACACCGAGAAGACGCGGAAAGAGCTGCTCTTGAGTTCGCCAACAGCCGCGCTTTGCCCGATGTACTGAGTGAATGGAAGGAAAAGACTAAGCATGCTCGGCAGCTGGCGGTGTGGGCGGCGGATGCGCGATGGTACTGTCTCTGTTCCTCAACCTTCAAGACCTGGCGGACACGCACTACAGAGCATCAACACCAACGTCGAAGGGATGCTTATGTACAGATCCGTGCTCGAGTGAAACGCAACATGGCGAGGAAATGCTTCACTTCTTGGCGGACGCAAGGCATGCAGATCCGGTCGATGCAACAGGAGGCCGAGCGTCGTGCGCAGGTCCGGCTCTTCGCGATAGGAACACAGGGTTTCGACCAATGGCGTGAGTTGACTGCGGAGCAACAAAATCGCAATCTTGAGGCGGTCGACGTCGATCGCAAGAGACTGGTGGCGTCAGTCTTGTCAGCGATGTCTATGAGGCACGCCCAGGTGCAGGATCTCAATCAACATGCTGTTGCATATCGTCTTGACACCAATCGAGCTCTTCAAGCCTGGGTCTGGAAACGCTTGGAATGGGCAAGATTCACCGCATCCCGAAATACCCAAACCGCCGAAGCGCTCCTTGCGCGCAACCACGATCAGCACGTAAAGCAAATGCTGAGGGTCTGGTTTGCCAAAGCTGTAGCGGCGCGCGAAGCCAAGAAGAATTCCTACGAGCCTTTCGATGAGCCCGAGAGCCCAAGTATCCGAGCTTCGCAGGTCAAGGAAAGGTCGACAAGTCGTTTTTCCGCTTCCAGACCGACTTCGTATACCCCGAAAACTCCAGCCTACATGCAGACACCATCACGCAGCAGAAGACCAGGTCGCTTGAGGCTCATACCAACACCGGCGCCGGGCACACCCTTTGGTCTCGACCCTGGGTACATGACAACTACCCCTGCCCCTTTGACAGCTGGTGGAAACGGCAGCAGCCCAATGGCAGGCGTTGTGCCTGGGCTGACGCCGCAAATTACACCCTTCTCTCGAAAACTCAGGGCGGGAGGGTTTGGGTCGGTGCCACCGAGCGCCCTAAAGACAAGTGTTTTCGGTCGGCCAGGCGCTTCAATCGGCACTGGTAAAAGTGTGCGGTTTGCTAAGGCTGGAAGGTTTTCGCAGAGCACTGCTGGTCGGATCGAAGATCCACAAGAGGATGAAGAAGGGGAGGACGAGCGGGAGTTCCACTTCAAACGTAGTTGAGAGCGAGTTAATCCAAGATACCCAATGTTATACGCGCTAGCCATTATTCTCAACCTCAGAAAATATCAGGAGTCCAAGAGTCAGCGTGGAAACGAATTCTGTATCAATACTGCACAGTCGATATGAACGGGATTAGTAGCCTTGACGGTTTCCGCTAACAGAGCATGGACGACGGACCAACGCACCGATGCGTTCGTTATCATGACGGCCAGATCAACAGAGATCTAGACCCCACTCCAAAGTAAGTCGAGTCAAGGAGCATGGGTTGTGATGTCGACATGAATCCACGGGCTTGACGTCACCGCGGCTATATGTTCATCCACAAAACGGCAATATGCATTGGTAATCAGGCACTCATTGCACATAATATAGCGAGTGTTGAATTGTTCAAAACAATCTATCGAGACAAATCATTGTATCCGACATATCTATAAGTCAGAATGGCACCGAAAATCTTTCTGTAAGAACAACTATGGGAAGGTGAATTCGAAAGAGTATGCTGACGAACAAATAAGCACCGGAGTCACGGGCTACATTGCTGGCGACGCTCTTTACGCATTGCACCAGAAGCACCCTGACTATGAGTATGCTGCGCTCGTGCGCACTCAAGACAAAGCGGACATTGTGAAGAAGGCATACCCCAATGCCCGGATCGTGCTCGGCGGTCTGGACGATTCAGACCTTCTGAGGGAGGAGGCTGCCAAAGCCGATGTCGTTTTACGTATGCCATTCAACACTACTACCTCCTGATTCATTGTTCGCTGAGTAACTTTCTAGACGCCGCCGATGCCTCGGACCACGAGGGTGCCGCAAAGGCCATCGCGGAAGGCATTCGCAGCGGCCACTCCAAGGAGCGCCCTGGATTCTGGCTGCACACGGGAGGTACTGGCATCTTGACTTGGGAAGACAGCAAATATGACAGACTTGGTGAATGGTCTGAGAAGGAGTACAACGACTGGACGGCCGTTGACGAGCTCACCAACCTGCCCGATGAAGCCTTCCATCGCAACGTGGACAAGCTCGTCATCGATGCTGGAACCAAGCACGGAGATGTGATCAAGACCAACATTGTCTGCCCTCCAACTATTTACGGTAAGCATGCTGTCCTTCTACTCTCGACGAATAGATTGCTAACACATCTGTTAAGGCAACGGGCGTGGCCCCGTCTCCGGCCGTGGCCGCCAGGTATACGAACTGGCCAAGTTCATCCTGACCAAGCAGTATGTTCCCATCATCGGTCCTGGCAAGGCCCGCTGGAACCACATCCACGTTGCGGATCTCTCGGACGCCTACGTACTCTTGGTCGAAGCTGCGGTGGCAGGCAACACTGACCCCGAGCTTTGGGGCGCCAAAGGTTACATCCTGACAGAGCGCGGCGAGCACGTGTGGGGCGATGTTTCCAGGAAGGTGGGCGCAAAGGCCGTCGAGCTTGGCTACCTCAAGGACCCAGAGGAGAAGGCTTTGAGTAAGGATGCCGCGATCGACCAGGCCGGTTTTGAAGCTGTCAGCTGGGGTCTGAACTCGCGTGGCAAGGCTGAGAGGGCAAACAAGGTGCTCGGATGGAAGCCGACCAGGTGCTCTATCGAGGAGGAGATTCCCGAGATTCTCAAGGCAGAGCACGCCCGTCTGAGGAAATAGATCCTAAAAATTGAGGTGCCAGACAAGGCACTCTTAACGAATGTGACTATCGAATTACGCAAAGCTATAGAATGCAAGATTGAGTTTATGCATTTGATATCAGAAGTTCGCTGCTTGCCTTTGCCAGATGTCTCCCACTACGATGTATGGATCATCGAAGTTTTTGAGGCACATTACTTCATGCAGAATGCAACATTGTGACTGCTGTGTTGCGAGAATTTGAGCACCGTACAGGTTAATCGGCTGAGACGGGATAATGATATGCTACCCGCCACCTTCACGCGTAAGGTCAACATAGATAAACCTAAAATGCCAGTGGAACCGTCTAGCGACGTCTCGAGACGTCTGCGCCCGTTTATAGAAAGATAGGCGTGCATGATTGATCATCATTCCAGTAACCCTAACCCTACGTGCCCCAAATCCGATGTCGCACGACTTTTGCGTTCTGCATGTGAATTGGTGCGGGAACGACAAACGAGAATCTTGCTACAAAGAGATAGCAATCTTTCCTGCAAATCACACGTTCTGACCCGATCTGACAATTACCACTTGGAAGTTATGCTTTGTTGCTGGGGTGTGCCTGTGAAGCGAACTCTATCTAATCGCCCGCTTGGTGGCGGTGCGGGTGGAAGACTCACCCCGCGATTTTTCGAGCGACTCATCCTCAGAACGTGCGCTTGTGATAATCACAATCTACAACCCCTCCCCAAAGTCACACGAGCCGTGTAATTGCTGCGCGGCGACGGCACCATGGGTTCCATCAACTTTCCCGCCGAGGAGGAGCGCGTCCTCAAGACCTGGGACGAGACAAATGCCTTCCACCGCCAGCTCGAGCTCTCGAAGGACAACCCGCCCTATGTCTTCTACGATGGCCCTCCTTTCGCGACTGGAATGCCTCACTATGGCCACCTGCTCGCCTCCACGATCAAAGATATCATCCCTCGCTACTGGAGCATGCGCGGTCGCTATGTCGAGCGTCGTTTTGGCTGGGACACCCATGGTGTGCCAATTGAGCAGATCATTGACAAGCAACTGCAAGAGGAGCTTGGTGTGAGAGGCAAGGCTGCAGTGGACAAGATCGGCATTTCTGAGTACAACAGACGGTGCAGGGAGATTGTCATGACCTACGCGAGCGAGTGGAGGAAAGTTATCGGTCGGCTGGGACGTTGGATCGATTTCGACAGAGATTACAAGACGATGAACCCGACTTTCATGGAGACTTGCTGGTGGGTGTTCAAACAGCTGCACAGGAAGGGTCTGGTCTACCATGGTGCACGTGTGTTGCCGTACAGTACCGCCCTCAATACCCCTCTCAGCAAGAGCGAGGCCCAAGAAGAGTACAAGGACGTGCAGGACCCGGCAGTCACTGTTTCTTTCCCTGTTCTGCCAGTAAGCGAGCAGCCAGAGTCAGTCCGATCAAAGGTCGAGGAGGCCCTCAAGGCGGCTGGAAGCGATGAGATCAACTTTGTCGCATGGACGACCACACCCTGGACATTGCCCAGCAATTTGGCACTTTGCGTTCACCCGGACTACGAGTACCTCCTTGTGCATGACACCGAGAGTGACAAGCGTTACCTCATGCTTGAGGCTGGTCTCAAGACGCTTTACAAGGACCCGAAGAAGGCCAAGTACAAGGTTCTGTGGAAGACGAAGGGCTCTGACCTTGCGGACTGGCGCTACAAACCTATCTTCAACTACTTCATAAGCACCTTCGGCGAGATTGCGTTCAAGGTTCTACTCGACACCTACGTCAAGCAGGATGACGGTGTGGGTATTGTCCACCAATCGCCCACATTCGGTGAGGACGATTACAACATTTCGTGGAGATACGGAATCATCAACGGCGACCGACCGCCGCCTTGCCCGCTGACTCCGGGCGGCGAGTATACCAGCGAGGTTCCCGATTTTGAAGGACAGCACGTTAAGGCCGCCGACAAGAACATCATGAAGCATCTGGAGACCATCGGTAGACTGGTCCGCAAGTCACAGATTACCCATAGATATCCCCACTGCCCGAGATCGAAAACGCCTCTTATTCAAAGGACCGTTCCCAGCTGGTTCATCAAGGTTGAGAGCATTGTACCACAGCTTCTTGAGAACCTTGGAGAGACGCACTGGGTTCCTTCGATGGTCAAGACTGGCCGTTTCCACCAGTGGCTGGCCTCTGCTAAGGATTGGAATGTTTCCCGTAACCGCTACTGGGGTACTCCGATGCCACTGTGGGTCTCGGATGATTATGAGGAAGTTGTATGTGTTGGATCTGTTGCAGAGCTGAAGGAACTCTCTGGCCACCAAGGCGAGATCAAGGACCTTCACCGTGACTCTGTAGACCAGATCACCATTCCTTCGAAGAAGGGCAAGGGTCAGCTCAAGCGTGTCGAAGAGGTCTTTGACTGCTGGTTTGAGTCAGGAAGCATGCCTTACGCCTCATCGCACTACCCCTTCGCCTACCCTAACTTTGATGCCTCCAACCCCGACTCTGGCATGTCTCCTACCGACGGCCCCGGCAAGGAGCTCTTCACTAAGTTCCCTGGTGATTTCATCGCTGAAGGTCTGGATCAGACTCGTGGCTGGTTCTACACTCTCTCCGTTCTCGGCACTCACCTCTTCGACACTTTCCCCTTCAAGAACTGTGTCGTCAACGGCATTGTTCTGGCTGAGGATGGCAAGAAGATGTCCAAGTCGCTCAAGAACTTCCCTGATCCCATGGTTGTCATTGACAAGTACGGCTCGGATGCTCTGCGTCTGTACTTGATTGACTCACCTGTCGTGCGTGCTGAGCCCTTGCGCTTCAGCGAGCAGGGCGTCAAGCAGATTGTTTCCGGTGTGCTCCTGCCTCTGTGGAACAGCTACAACTTCTTTGCACAGCAGGCTGCGCTTTACAAGAAGAACACTGGCACTGATTTTGTCTTCGACCCGGAGATCCAGAAGACCAACACCAACGTCATGGACCGCTGGATCCTCGCCTCCACCCAATCTCTCCTTCAATACGTCAACGCCGAGATGGAGGCTTACAGGCTCTACACTGTCGTGCCGAGGCTTCTCAAGATGGTCGACGACACAACGAACTGGTACATCCGCTTCAACCGCAACAGGTTAAAGGGACAGGTCGCCAAGCCTACTGGACAAGCAAATGGTGTTGTCTCTGACGAAGAGGGCAACGACACTCTGCACGCTCTTAACACTCTTTACGAGGTCGTCGAGACCCTTGTGCGGGCTCTCGCACCTTTCATTCCTTTCCTCTCCGACAACATCTTCGAGCGCCTGGTGCCTCACCTCCCTCCCTCGATGACTGAGGGCAAGGACGTCCGCAGTGTCCACTTCCTTCCTTTCCCGACAGTCCGTGAGGAGCTCTTCGACTCTGCTGTGGAGCGTCGTGTCGCTGCCATGCAGAAGGTCATCGAGCTCGGCCGCCTGTGCCGTGACCGCCGTACTCTGTCGCTCAAGACTCCCCTGAAGACCCTGGTGGTGGTGCACCAAGATCAGCAATTTCTTGACGATGTCCGCACTCTCGAGGGCTACGTCCTTGAGGAGCTCAACGTCCGTGACCTGATCCTTACCACTGACGAGAAGAGCTACGGTGTCGAGTACTCCGTGCAAGCCGACGTCAAGAACCTCGGCATCAAGTTCAAGAAGGACGCCGCCAAGATCCGCAAGGCCCTTCCCAGCCTCACGGGCGACCAGATCCACGCTTTCCTCGAGACCGGCAAGCTGACCGTCGAAGGCCACGAGCTTCTGGCCGAGGACCTCCGCGTCAACCGCGGCCTCAAAAAGAGCCCAGAGACCGAGAACTACGAGCCCGGCATCGAGGGTCAGGTCATGGTGCTCCTTGACTCCTTCGCCTACCCCGAGCTCGCGCAGGAGGGTCTCATGCGCGAGGTCCTCAACCGCGTCCAGCGCCTGCGCAAGCGCGCTGGTCTCATCCCAACGGACGACGTCAAGCTCGCCTACACCGTCCTCGCTTCCAGCCCAAGCTCCGAGGCGCAGACCGACGAGAAGACTGGCGACAAGGCCGCTTCAGCCGAGGCGTCCAGGCTCGAGAACGAGAGGGTCATCGAGGAGATGTTCGAGCAGCAGGCTGCGGCTTTCACTAAGGCTGCTAGCAAGGGTGTGATCAAGGATGACGGCAGCGCGGCTGTCGCTGAGGAGGAGACTGATGTCAAGGATGTCAGGCTGCTGCTGAAGTTGCTGAAGGTCTAAAGGACTAGATGCTTTCGAGATGAGTTTTACATGAATAGACGAAGAATCAATAAAAAGATTGTTTGAACGTAAGCATGTCCCTTGCCGTTGTCTGTGGTGATTATTCCGCAGTAGTTGTAGCTTGATTTCTCTGGCAGCGGAATGTCACTTTAGTGATCCTTGCATTGGTCGTGGTCTTTTCGCTTCAAGTGTCAGTTTAGTCACTGTTGCGATCTTCTTTCTTCATCCGTTTCTATTTCCGGAAGAGGCCAATTACTCAGGAACATGATGAACACGTCCAGCCCACATCGTAGCAAGGCCTGATGGAATATGTTGTGTTTGGTGAGGCATTGGTGGGGGGGTTTGGGGAGGAGTGAGGCTGGGTGGCATGGGTTGGGGAGGGGTTGAAGTTGTCTCTGTGTATAGGTACAATGATTACAAACAGGGCTTCGTCTCTTGTTGCGATGTGTCTGCGATCCTGGCGGCGGCGGCACCAGCTGTTTGAGGTCCTTCGACATTAATTCTTGACGCCGGTGCCTCACGTAACCTTTCTGAGTGTCGTTCGGGACTCAAGTGTCTAAAACTCCCTTCCGTGCATTCTCGACCGACGAATGCCTGAAAAGGTCTCTGCCAATGTTTTGAATGACTATACGACTTTTCATCTCCAAACCGAAGTTTAATTGAGGCCTGATGGTTTAGTGGTATAATTCGCCCTTCGGGTTTCATCACCCTTGGAGATTTCTCCATGAGATTGGGCGAGGTCCCGCGTTCGATTCGCGGTTAGGCCCCTTGCTTTTGCTCATCTTTTGCCCATTGCGCGAAGGTTGCATGCTCTGCATGTGCTTTGTTCTTTTGCGATGCGGGAAGTGAACGTGGTGCTGAAAGTTCTCGACCCTTTTCCTCTCGAGCGCAGATGGACAGGAATTTACGCTGGCGACGGTGCGGTTCTCCTGAGAACGAATGCCGAAGCATTTGGCATGTGACATCTTCTCATGCAAGGTCTTGATAGCTATAGAATGACTGACGCTATAGCAATGCTCTGAGTAGAGAGGTGGGGTTCCCTGTAGGCCGCCGGGTCCGGGCATTGTACGGCGGATATGGCAAAGCCCGTATTGAGAGAGGCAAGCCATATGCAGCCCGTCCGAGGCTAGGTGCCAACCAGATCCGTCTTCCGATGATCCTAGATCTTCTATCTAATGCTGGGTTCGACCAATGAATAAGAGGCCCGAGAGATGCTCCTGCTTTCGCTTGGATGGCTTCGCTCATCGCATTGACAGTCATGATCGGTCCACGAGTGCTCCTGGGAAGATGTTCACCCGGGCCCGGCGCGTGTGTTTTCTTTTGCCAGACATCCTTCTCCGGGGCCGACTGTTACCGATGCGTTTCATCTTGCTGCTCAAGAGACCCATCCTCCCTCTGCTCTGGACGACAACCCGGGATACAGCTCCCTAGCCATTCCCTGCCACCCTAAAGGAGTAAGTTCCCATCCAGTTCATATTCAAAGGTCTTCTATGCCGCTTCCACCCCTCACTTCTCCCGCCGATCAATCACAGACACCCTAGGCAACTGCTCTTCCCTCAAACGCTTACGGTCCTCGTCCGTCGCAGTCCATCCCAGAAACCTTTCGATTTGGTCGGATGCCAGGAGACCGAAAGCTGCGTAGGCCATGACGCCGCCGCCGATGAACAGGCGCGTGCGCGGAGAGAGGTTGCGGTAGGAGTCCCAGAGGGACATCTTGGGCAAGGTTGCGTGGGAGGATTGGAGTAGAAGTTTCCGGAAGTGGGAGTTTCGTGTTTTCGCAGCACCTTGTTTGGAGATTTGGGGTCGGTCAAGGCTGAGGTGCTGGTGATTGTGTTTTGCGATCGGCTGGGTTGATGCTTTAGGGAATCCATCTCGGCAGGGTAAGGATGAGGTTAGAGATTCGCGACTTGGGATATTAGGGTTAGGGTTGGGGTAGAGTATGCCCGGACTGTGTCCATTTCTCAGATACAAGGTACCCTGCCATTCATTACTGGTAAGATGAGTCTTGTGTAAATGGCTCGATCAGGTTTCACTCAATTATTCATGGAGTCAAGTGCAGTCGTCGCTAGAACGGACCATGATCCATTTTCAAAGAACGCTTTCACCGGTTTATTAGCGTCTAGATGCCAATTTACGCATTCGATGAATGGCTGACAATAGCTCAAGAAGCCATACACTTGCAAGGCTCCCTCGTCCAACACACAAGGCCATAATAAACATCATGTCGGAGCGAACCATCGTTCCTCCAGTGTACAACACTCAGCTCATCAGCAAACGGGCTGACACGGTGTGACAGCAGGTCGACCGCAGCCCAAGTGCAACCCTGCAGGCTTGCTCCTACAGGCACGGGTAACTCGGCCATGCGTGTGACCAGGCTGTCGGGCCATGCTGTCTGACCAGACGGGGCACGGAGGCGCTCAAGAGGGCTATTGCAAACTGTGGTGAGGGCATGCGGTGGCACATGGGCGCGTTGATTGCTTGCGAGAGGAGAGGATAGAGGGCATCGTAGGCGAGGGGTTGCCGCTTGGGCCGAGCAGGTTAGGTATGCGTTTTGGGCCGACGTCCGATACAGTTGCACGGTCATGGATGATAGGTCTTCATATCGTACAGGAGGTTCTCGTGTCAAAGGTGGCCCGGATACTGCTTTACTAGATTAATCCGTGCCAGGACTTCTTCTACAGACTTCCGTCGGTCGCGATGCGCTGGCAGCCTTACCAAAGCATGCGTCCCAGGACTTCGCAGCACGCTTTCCCTACCTACGCTTCGAGAACAACCTTTTACTTGAGATCATGAGCTTATCTCTCCTAAACTTATATGAATCAATCTATAAACTCCACCAAACAACCAGACACTTTGCCACCCTAGGGCTCCAAGCGACGAAGCCCTCACAAGCTCACGCCAGCCCTCTGTTTGCGAGCGGGCCCGGAGCTTGGTGCTAGCTTATAGTAGCGCTACGGACTGTTTCAAACTCGCACGTCGTCTACTGACTTTCCCTGGGGAGTGCGAGCTCCGTCGCGGACTCGGTAAGGATGGGTGCGGATCTCGGAGCATTTTGTTCTGGAAGCGAGGCGATGGGTGGAAGAAATATAAGAGCCCTTTTAGAGCCTCTTGGTTGCAGGACTTCTGCTTGGTTGTTGAGTAAGGCGAGTGTATTGTTACAGCATTGCTATTGCTCGACTCCATTCATTCATCCAACTCCTTTTGACAAACACTCTCTTGATTTCGATTCTCTTCGTCTATCCCGCCGAACAATCTCTTCACGCTTCCCGATCACGAAACCATCTTCAACATGAAGCTCACCACCGCCCTTCTCACCTCCGCCCTCGCGGCCCTCGCCACCTCCAGCCCCCTCGTCCGCCGCGCCGACATGTGCGGCGACTGGGACAGCGTCGTCAGCGGCGACTACACGCTCTACAACAACCTGTGGGGCAAGGGCTCCGCGACCTCCGGCAGCCAGTGCACGACGCTCGACGGCAAGTCCGGCGACACCATCAAGTGGCACTCGACCTGGTCCTGGGCCGGCGGCAAGACCAGCATCAAGTCTTTCCCCAACGTCGTGGCCAAGACGCAGGCCGTCCAGGTCAGCAAGGTCAAGAGCATGCCGTCCAAGTGGACCTGGAGCTACGAGGGCAGCGATTTGGTCGCGGATGTCGCGTATGATGTTTTCACGAGCGCTACCGCGGGTGGTGCTGAGGCGTACGAGATGATGGTGTGGTTGGCGAACATCAACGCTGGGCCGATTTCGAGGTGAGTTGTTTCCACTGCTCTGCTGGAGAGCTCCAGAAATCCGATGCTGACGACTTTCATTAGCAACTACGGCGCCGACGGCAACGCCGTCCCCATCGGCAGCACCACCATCGCCGGCCACAAGTGGAACGTGTACAAGGGCCCGAACGGCGACATGACCGTCTTCTCCTTCCTGCCGGCCAGCGGCGAGCAGATCAAGAGCTTCAGCGGCGACGTCTACGAGTTCATGAACTACCTCGTCAAGCAGCAGGGCCTGCCGGCCACGCAGTACCTCAAGAGCTTCGGTGCGGGCACCGAGCCGACCCTGGGCAGCAATGCGAAGTTCACTACGACCGGGTATGAGGTTAAGATCAACTATGCTTAAATTGTTGGAGAAGAGAGGCGGGAAGAGATTGTTTGGACTGGACGGATAAGGCGATCGTCGCGTCAGGCGTAGAAAGTCCGTATGATTAATGTAGTGGTGTCAATCAGAGAAGGCAGCTCTTTCCAATTCCGCTGAAACCGGTGACATGAACCTTCGTGCTCGCGAGAGTCCCTTGGCAAGACAAGCTCAATCTGGAACAATGTACAATTGTTTGGTGAGCAGTGTAGAATTATTGGCCAGACCAGAAAAGAAATTCGGACAGTATGGCGTTAATTGACTTGTCATGCATATGAAGTGCTTGCATTCCGACTGCTTCACTTAGAGTGCCTGAGGACCGGGATACCAGAAGCAGCTGCTGGACGAAGATTTCGGGAAATCGGACAAAAAGAGTCCACAAACAGTCCGACGACGATATTGAAGTCACATCGTGACTACTCTAATTCATTAGCAGGTCGTCACATTAGATTTGATCAGCCCTGCAAAGAAGCGGCAGTGGCGCTGGAAAAGATTGCGGGAGTACCACAGACTTTCGCCGGTGACGAAAGTTCAATAACGAGTACGCGGTCTCCGGTCAGCATCACCCAGGAAGAGCAATCTATCGCCGCGCGCAACATTCCGGGTGTTGGGGAGCAAACCAAACCAGCCTTGTGCGCCCGACACCACCAAGAGAGCACAGCATGTCATCGGCGGGACGAATCTTCAGACAGAAAATGACGACGAAGATGTGCACGCACTCTCTCCACTATTGGCGGCTGGTCTGGAACGACGACACACGTTACGAAAGAGTGGGGACCGCGATCAGCGTACGAGAGATCTCGTCCCAACGGACATTCCTGCTGTGCTTTTTCGCGATGAGTCCGTCGGCTGCTGCAGGCGCGTGCGAAAAGGGTACGCAGGTACATGCGCGATCGCCCAAGCCCAAGCCCAAGCCCAAGCCGGCGCGGCGGCTTTCGATCGTTTTGGTCGCGGACGCCCGCTGGCTTTCTTCTCCGGCCCTGCAGCAGCGCGCTGCGAGTTGCTGACGCGTCGGTCTTGTCCTTCGAGCAGCAGCGCGGCGACCGCAGCTGGGCCAGGGAATTACCTGCGCCCGAGATCTTGTCGTCGGTGTGACGGATGAGAAGCGCTGCGGCGGGAGGCGTGTGCCCGAACCGGTTCGTGATCTGTCTGCCTGGCACCTGCCTGCGTGCTCGCCTGTCTGTTCGTTCTGTATGTTTCACTGGCACCCGGCCGCCGATCCGGTCTCGACTGCGCTGAATGGCGCTCGCAGGCGGCGGGCCGGGCAGGGCAGTGCTGTGGAGGGGACAGCGTGATCCTTAATTAAAGTTGCTGCTTTGGCGTCGAGCGAGGCGTCGCTAGCGGGCTGGGGTTACGACGCTAGGTGGGCCTGCTCGTTTCTGTTCCTGCGCCAGCGTCAGACCAGCGTCGATGGCCTTCTGCACGCCCCGGCCGCTGCGATGCGGGCGGGCTTGGACGGCCATGTGGTCTTGCCGTTCGTTCGCATGCCATCGTGGCCATCGATGCTGTACTGCGCGCACCGCGCCGTGCGGTGCAGTCGTCCAGGCCGGGCGTGCGCATGGAAGTACAGTGTTGTGTCCTGTGCCGTGCTGTGATGTGGTAGATTGTCCGCGCCAGGGTCGACGACTCCGGCTCACGTGCGGCCGGCATGTGGGGGCGATGGCGGCGCAGGATTATTGCCGGGAGGGCGCTCTTACTAGTCCTGGTAGTATTATTGTCTTTTTATTGAGCACTCTGTGCAGATGAAGAAAGCGGCTCCATGCATGGCTAGCACGGGTGCACGCCAGGCCTGCGGCGGCTGCATAGGGCAAGGCGCGCAGCGAATGCCACCCGCGTGCATGCGGCAATACCTTAGTCACGTCGTGCGCTGCCCTCTGCGGCCATGGCTGACTGCTCTGGGACTGGGCCGCGCAGGCTGCTACGGCGGCGGCAGAGACACGAGCGAGGCACGATCCGCATGCGACACGGCGGCGTGTGTGGGAGTGGGCGGGCGGCGGGTGCGTGAGGCGCGAGGCGTGCAGGCGTGCTATTTACGACCCTTGTCCTGGCGCGCCGGCACTCTGCCTTTGTGCTAGCCGGCCAGCACAGGTGGCCTGTACTGTAAGGTAATGAGAGGGGGGAGGGTGAGAGCCTGAGGGGAGCTAGCAGTAGCAGCAGCATCGGCAGCAGTCGTGGGAGGAGTGTGGCACCGAGAGTGCGAGCCTGCGCGTGGGCGCGCACTACTACTGTGTGAACAACTGCCTTTCTCTGTAGCGTCTGTATACAGTACCTGCTAATAACCTGCTGTCCACCCTCCCTGCCCATGAAACGCGCCGTCGCCCGCCAACAGCCCTGCAGCCGCGAAATTGCACTCGCCCCGTGCGCCGCCTGCGCCTGCCCTGCACCCGCCGAATCCACGCCCGCCAGCCGCCCGCCCCGGTGCAACTCTGCCAGCGCTGGGCCCGCGCCGCTCGCCCTCTCCAGACGACGGCGCGCCCTGAGTGAGCGTGAGCGTGAGCGTGAGCCTGAGCCCGCTCGTCCACTCCACCTCACCACCACCGCCGTCGCCGTCCTCGACCACCACCACCCACGGCCGGCCACCGCGACAACTCCCACGCCCCGGCGCTCGCCTCTCCCTTCCTCGAGCCAGCCGCCGCCCGCGTGCCTCCGCCGTCGACGAGCCCAGTCCCCCTTTCTTCACGACTCTGCGCCTCCAACCGGTTCGACCAGATCCGCTCACACTCGCTTGTACCGCCTCTCCGCCTCTCCGCCTCTCTTCCACGACCCCGTCTGGTCCGCCGCCCTGTAACATTCGGCGCTGCTGCATCCCCAAGAGCACGAGCATACCGCGCGCACCCAGTCGCTCATTTCCCGCTTCCGCCGCGACGAAACACACGCCCATTGTCTCGACACAGCTGCGCTGTCTCGCTCGCTCAGCCTCGCCATCACCACTCAAAGCGGCGCCCCGCCTTGCAATTGGCTGAGTAGGACTTTGCAACTGGATTGAAAGACCGACGAGACCTTGCTCTTTGTTTGCCCGGGCCGGACCACGCGCGTTTCTTTCACTGGTTTGAAGAACGCCGCCTCCTTCGAAATTGGTCAATCTCACCCTACCCGGACCTCTCTATCTTCTGCACACCCTCCTGTACTTTGACGATTGCTTTCGCCACTCCACGCGACGCGCTTTTGCGATACGCCCACACTCCTTTAGCACCACCCGCGCCGCCTAGGATGTCATAGACGACCCTGCGCGCATCTCGTACATCCACCATTTCGCCTCAAGCAAGCGTTCGTTCATTCTTTGGCGAATCGTCAAGTACACTCGTTTACCTCCAACTCCGACGGCCACAACCCACCACATTCGTGACTACACACTACTAATCACCCAACATGCGGACATCATCAGCCGCATGGGCGGCTGCCCTTGCGGTCATGTCTGCCAACGGCCCTTTCACGACCGCCGAAGCCGCGCCCGCTCGACAATACCAGGCGCGACCCGGTTGGCACAAATATCATCCGATGAAACGGCAATTCACCAATTCGACGATTACCGCAGAACCTTCGACAACATCGGAAGCACCACCTGAAACATCAAGTGCCCAGGCGGAATACTTTGATTGGGACCCTTATCTCTCGAGCTTGAGTGCGGATGAGCCCTGGTCATATCCTGGCCAGACTGAGTACACGACTACCATCGAGCCGACGATGGATGGCCTCTACAGCACTCACACCGTCACTATCACGAACACAGCACCGTCGTCGTCGCCACTCACCACATCTTCGACATACAGTTCCCAGGCCGCGACGACATCGTCGGACGATGCATCTACTCAAAGCTCTGGTTCTCCATTTGAAAGTTTGTTCAGTTCCATTGGTGCTGGACTAGGGTTTGGAGGCGGACGCTTTGGCGGCTCGACAGGCGGAATGCCGTCCAACCCCGTGCAGCCGACTTTCAGTGAGACAACCACCCCGGCAACTTCGTCCGCTGTCCCCACCACGACGAGCTCATCCACCACCAGCGAGGAATACTACGACCAAAGCGAGGAGACGGGTTCAGACGACTCCCCTTCTCGTGGCTTCCCTGACTTCACTGTCCAGCCGACTCCGCCCAGCTCCCAGCCCTCGGTCGGCATGCCCGCGAGCTCTGATGTCGTCCAGCCGACTACGTCTAGCTCAACTCAGTCGACGGCTCCTTCGCAGGCTTCGACTGGTATGCCCGAGAGCTCTGCCGTTGTGCAGCCGACTTCAAGCCAGGTCGCTTCCACTGGCATGCCCAAGAGCGAAGACATCGTGCAGCCGACTTCCAGCCAGCCGACTGCTGCTGCTGTCGGCTCCACCGGTGCAGGCGTCCCGTCGAACGAGCCGCAGCCTACTGTGCGTAGCTCGGCTGCTTCGTCCGCTTTCGCTGAGACTTCCTCTCAGCAGGCCGCCGCTGCCTTCGGATCGACTGGCGGAGGCGTTCCTACGAACGAGCCTCAGCCTACCGCGCGTAGCTCAGCTGCTTCGTCCGCTTCCACTGAGACGTACAACCAGCAGGCATCGACTGGTATGCCCAACGGCGGTGAATCTGTCTCGCCGACTCTTGCACCCAGCTCGCAGCCTTCATCCGGCATGCCCAACAGCGATCAGATCGTGCAGCCGACGTCAAGCCAAGTGGCCTCAACTGGTATGCCCAAGAGCGAGGACATCGTCCCGCCGACTTCGCGCGGTTCTGGTCAGGGCTTCAGGGGATCGCGACCCTCGGCCGGCTTCCCCGGCAGCGACGATATTGTGCAGCCCACCGCGCCCAAGTCTTCTCTCGGTACTGCTGTTGGCTCTACTGGAGGCGTTCCGGTGAACGAACCCCAGCCTACTGCGTCTTCCAGTAAGGTTGAGTCCGCTGCCACCAATTCGAACTTCGTAGGCTCTACTGGCGGAATTCCCGATACTATTGTCTCGCCTACACCCAAGACCTCTGACTCGAGTACCGGCATCCTTGGATTCTTGACCGGCGGTGGCTCTAGCAACAACGCACAGCCTACGGCTGGGACTTCAGAGGGAGCAAATGAGGCAGTTGGCTCAACGGGTGCGATCCCAAGTAGCATTGTGCAACCCACTGTCTCCAGCAACTCTGGCGAGGCGAACTCGAGCTCGGAGGAGATCAACACCCAGAGCGCCTTCCCCTTTGCTGGTCCTTCTGGCAGCAGTGTCCCCGCTGAGAGTGTGCTTGCAACCAGCGGATCGTCCGTCTTCCTCACTTCGCGTTCCGCAACGCTGCCGGCTAGGCCTCTGCCAACCGGTGGGTCCCCTGATTTTGGTAGTGGTGGCCTCCGGCCTTTCAATGAGCCCGAGCCTACTGGCCCGAGCTCTGATGTGACCACTGGAAGCTCGGCCGACTCAACTCAATCCTCTCTTGGTGCCATCACCGTTGGTCTCTCCACTGTCATCGAGGGCACCGCTTCCACTACTTCATCTGCGTCTTTGAGCGATGCCACTACTAGCGCTGAGAACGCCTCAGCACCTATTCCCTTGACTTCCACCGCCCCTCTTACTGGGGAGTCGGACAACAATACCAGTGCTCTCACCGGCTCCCAAGCAGCATCTGCGAGTGCCACGACCACTGAGTCCCCTGGCTTGATCGGATCTGTTGTTTCTGGCTTGCTTGGAACATCCACTGAGTCTTCTGAAGGCGCAGCCTCCACCAATGCTACCGAATCATCGGCTGGTATTCTTGGCACTGGTCTCCTGCCGGTCCCTGTCCCGACCACCTCTGATCAGCCTTCGGGTGCTTCCTCTGCAGCTTCGTCTGGTACCGGTGCAGGTGGCGTGGTGAACTCTGCCGCATCCGACTTCTCCAGTGCTGTTTCTTCTGCAGAGTCGTCTGTGCTCTCCGAAGCCAGAGGCGGTGCCACCGCAGCTCCGACCGCCTCTGTTACGAGCGAGGCATCTGCTGCTTTGTCCAGCTTGGCGTCTTCGTTCAGCTCCAGCCTGTCCAGCGTTGCTGCCACCGCCACTGACTCGGCTGTGTCGGAGAATGTCTCCTCTGGATTCTCTAGCATCCTGTCCAGCGCTGCTTCCTCCATGAACTCGGACCTATCCAGCCACTTTACTGGTAGCGCTGCTTCTGTTCTTGCCACTGGCTCGACCCTGAGCACGCCCGCCATGTCCACGGGCTCCGAGGCCAATGAGACCCTGGCCACTGCAACTGAGACTGGTAGCAGCGGGATTGCTGCGTCGACTGGTACTGCCCAATCGGCACCCACATCGAGCACGATCCTTACTACTGACGGCACTTCCGTCGTTGCTGTTCCTCAGACATCCTCAAGCCCATCTGTGACTTCCAGCACCATCACTGGCTCATCCGGCCCTACCGTGATCCCCGTACCGGTGTCTGATGCGGAGACTTCTTCGCCCGTGTACAGCTTGAGCACTTCCACTGGAACCGATGGCACGACTGCTGTCCCTGTCCTTTCCACGGTTGTTTCTGACAGCTCCACTGGCACTGGCGTTTCTACTGGTGCCTCGATCACTGAAGCGTCTTCTACGCCCAGCGTCCCTGCAACTGCAGCTGAGGAGACGACTTCCTTCCCAACGCTGGAGCCCTCCTCCGTCGCCTCGAGCAACTCGAGCGGGGAGGCAACCACGACTGACAGCAGCACCATCATCCCTATCGTCCCGATTCCTACTGGTTCAGACGGTGAATCTGCTACCGGCGGCTCTGGGGATGCCACTTCGGGCGTTCAGTCCTCGGCTACTGGCAAGGCGTCAAGCGAAACCGGTTCCTCTGAAGCATCTACCACTTCCGCAGCTTCTGCTACTTCAGGATCTTCGGCGTCCTCGGGATCGCTCGCGTCCGAGACGACCGTTGAGACTGTCAGCCCGTCTCCGACCACGAGCACTGCTTCGGAGTCTGATGATTCGGCGACTCCCATTGTGCCTATCGTCACGAGCACCGAGCCTTCCGTCGAGTCCACCCCTGAGACGACTCCCATCCCTTCGACCACTACTGAAGCTCCGCATTCGATCGTGCCAACAGGCAGCGACGATGCGACCACGCTCGAGGTGCCTACCAGCCTCGCTTTTGCGCCGACCACGACTGCCCAGCCGCCTACGCCCACTGATGCGGGTGAGACCAGCGCTTTGGCTTCGGACGGTTCAAGCACTACCGCCCCGACTGGCTTCCCTACTACCATGCCCCGTATGATCCAGCCTCCTGGCGGTATCCCGGAACAACCTTCGAACGGCTCGCTCATCCAGATTGGTTTCAACTATGGCTTGAACTATGGATTCGTCGCTGGAAGCTCGACCGCTATCAGCCAGATCTTTGCTTTCCTGCCTCAGGGTCTTGCATACGGTCTCAGCGTCGACCCCAAGGACGTCAAGATGAAGGGTCTCATGCCTTACGACACTTCCAAGGAACTCGGCTACATGACAACTCTCGCGCAAGCCTACATTCCTTCCGACCTTGTGAATCAGCTGCAGCTCGACCTTCACACTCCCGTCAGCAACATCTACGGCAACCCATCTCCTTCTATTCGCACGCTGATGTCCATGGTCAACCCTTCCTTGCCCGTTCAGCCCGGCGCAAGCTTGGATGGCAGCAGCGCTTCCGAGGACAACCCAGCCGCAACCACCTCCGCGTCCGCCGGCGACGGCGCTCCCATTGGTGGTGACTCCGGCTCTTCTCAGCCCGTCCGCGGCACCAGTGTTGGCATTGGTGTCGGTGCTTGCGCGGGTGCTGCCTTGTACGCCGCTGCCATGGTCTACGTCGCCCGCCGCTACAAGCGCAAGCGCTCTAGCCACCAGCGTACCTCTTCCGTCCCCGCCTCGCAGCCCGAGATGTCCCAGCGCGCCTCCAACCTTACCGGTGGTGGCATGGGCGGCTACTTCATGTCCGGCGCCAACGGTCACAATAGCGGCAGCGCCAACGGACGTGCTTCGGCAGCCGTCACGGCGGCGTCTTCCAATGGCCGCAGCAATGGCAGTGGAGGTAGCAGGGGCAGCCGCAACAGTGGACATAGCTCGAACGGCCGCAGCGTGCGAGAGCAGGGCATCTCCGCGCCGGTCATGAGCGAGAACAGCTTGGGCTGGAACTGAGCTTCGTGAGAGCATGAGATCAGAGAAGGAGGAAATAGGAAGGAAAGGGAAGGTATTGGAAGGGAATTGATCTTCGGAACCACAAATGGGGATATAGACGATGCATTGGGGAGGCCTCACACTGACTTCTTTTTTCTTCACTTACTTCTACTACTACTACCCTTTTCCCTTTCTTCTCTTCGATTCTCGCTTCTCGAAATCCAAAAAATTTCGTCTTTTAGTTCAAACCTCTTGCTTTCACTTTGTTTCACTTCACTTCACTTCGATGTCGTTGTTCTTCTTTTCTCTTGTCTTCTTCTTCCCTTTTGCTATTCACACACACAAGCAAGACCCTCATTGCATGCATGCGAGACAGCGAGGCACAGCAGAGCCCAGCACGGCACAGCACCAGCAGACGAGAGCTGGCGAGAGAGACGGATGGAAGAAGGCAGACGGGAGGAGGCAGGAGGAATTTGAAGCAAAGAGGTCAGATACCTGAGCCTCTTCTGGTTTTTCGAAAGTTTAGTCATTTTGATTCGCACAAGAACAAGGAAACGCCTTTCTTGTCACACGCTTGTTATTGACGTCGACGGGCTTTGCTTTTTTGAGTTGCTCGCTTTGCCTTTTCTCTTCTCCCTTACGAAGTTACCTTAGATATCCGATGTAGGTTTTTGGAGCACGCCTTCTCTCCCTGACTGATGGGGGGAGGGGGAGAATATGAGAAAGTTTAACAAAAGATTGCTCTCATGTTTTCTTTTACTGAATGTCCTCTCACCTTCCTTCTTTTTGGACGCTCGCTTTTGGGCTGTCTCCGCTCACGGTCGGAAGGTGCGACTACCTTGTTCAGACAAGGTCTTACTTTCGGTGCTTCGATTCTAGAGGTCGGCTTTGCCCGTACCTGAACACCTTGATAGTTGTTTTACCGATGCATACATACCACTTACCTGGACTACTGAACGGATCGTGAATTACGATCGCGGAACATCATTCTTTGGAAGTTCGAGGTGGCGTGCATCCGATGCTATACCATCTCCTTTTGTATGAGACGCAGAACCTGCTGCTGCACGACATATTCCACCTCGCAAGACGGACAGTGGACTTTCGATCTGCGCTGTGAGCTGTGATGGAGGAATTGAGGTGAAGGCGGGTGCTGAAATTCTCTCTTAAGGGCATTGCAGATGGGCCCTTTGGGCAATATCTATCAATTTTTGAGATGCTCTGCAATGCTATCACAACTTCGCGAACGTAGGCTTCTTCTTCGTCAATCCGGCTAGCATGGCATCTTTCACGTCGGTCGACTGCACCATGCTCATGTTGTACGCGGCAACATAGTTGAGACCTGTGATAGAGAAAGTCAGCTGAATCCGCGACAGACGATTTGTCTACAATTACAAAGAAAACGACCAGACTCACCATCCTGCACGGAATGATCCCGCGAGAAGTTTAACACCTCCTTCGTCGCCTGCACCGCCACAGGACTCTTCTCCGCAATCTTCCTCGCCAGCGCCAGCGCCCCCTCGACCGCCTCCTCCCGCGTCCCAAACACCCCCGACACCAACCCCACGCGCAGCGCCTCCTCCGCCCCAAACTCCCGCGCCGTCAAGCTCACCTCCTTGATCCAGCTCATCGGCACGTTCGCTTTCGGCAGCCGCGTCAGCGTCCCCACGTCCGCCGCGAGCCCGATGTCGACCTCCTTGACCGCGAACCGCACGTCCGAAGAGCAGTACCGCACGTCGCAGCACGTCGTGATGTCCAGCGCGATGCCGTAGGAAATCCCGTGCAGCGCCGCGATCACGGGCTTCTCGCACCGCTCCAGCGCCGACACGCTGTCCTGGAACTGCAGGACGTGCCGGCGCAGCAGGGCCGCTTTGCGCGCGGTGTCGAGGGGCTCGTCGCGGTTGGTTTGCGAGAGGGGCCCGGATTCCGAGGCGGACTGCACGTCTAGGCCGGCGGTGAAGGCGCGCGGGCCGGCGCCTGTGAGCACGATGGCGCGGATGGAGGGGTCGGTGGAGAGCTGCGTGAAGATTGCGCCGAGGCTGTGCACCATGGGTTCTGTGAAGGCGTTGAGCTTTTCGGGGCGGGAGATTTCGACTTGGGCGACGTAGGGGGAGGGGAAGGTGAGGTTGAAGTGTGGTTGTGGGGGGTAGTCTGAGGGAGGCATTTTGAGGTGTGGTTATGTGGATTTATCTGATGGTGAACGTGGATAGCGAGCTCGACGGGCGGTTTCGAGCAAAAGATGTTGTTTCTTCTGAGGATATTCTTATATAGATGTTGCGGCCGTAGGCGAGGTTGCTGGCCGAGCATAGGTGATGGACGAGCTGACGAGCCGAGGTTCGCAGACGGCCTTGGTGATTGGCTGTCTGAGGCACTGGCGCGCCGTTAGAAAGATGGAGAGCATCGGGCGAACCGTCGCCCTGCTTCTTGCTAGTGTGAAGATGCGTTCATGCATGACTTTAGACAATATGTTTCTAGCGATCTGTATGTAATTGATCTTTCCTCGGTCCTGGAAGCTACGATTATTTAGCAATAGCGTACAACGTCAACAAATGTCCGTGCAATCGCAGCGAAGTAAACAAAAAGCGACGTCATGCAGACGCCGCACCAAAACCTGGCAAGCTCCCCTGCCCCAGAGCTGTTCAGCTCTTAAGCTGCGTGGATGAAAATCGATCTGCTCAATGAATCTGAGTTCCTACACACTTCTCTAGCTTCGACCTGCTGAGTCACAAGCTCAAGGGTATACTTCCACTTGCATTCAAACTTCACATCAACCTAACTATATCAACCCCCGCCACCAAAACACCCCACTACCAGACAAAATGGCGTCAGGAAAGAGAACCTCCCTCCCACGCACCGGCGAGCACGAGTTCCCCGCCCTCTTCACAATCGACGGCTCCGCGCGCCACGAAAGTAAGTACTTACCGGCAAACCGCCAACACATCGACCAGAAATTCCCCACCTCCCATCCCTCGCGATCACTCCCACCACGCCATCCAACTGACTGTTCGAAACCCCAGTCCTCCTCATCAACCCCGGCCTCTCCCTCGCCGACCTCACCACGCAAATCGAATCCCTGCTCTCCTCCTCCCCCAACGCCCAGGAGTTCATGGGCAAGTACCGCGGCAAAGACGTGCGCGAGGCCGTCCGCGAGGTCACGGTCAAGTGGGCGGCCGAGGGGCGGGATAGTAGGGTTTGGGTGAGGGAGACGCTGCTGACGGAGGAGAATGTGGAGGCTGTGTTGAGGATGATGGCTGTTGGGGTGGGGAGGGATGTGTTTGATGTCAAGGTCAAGGTTGTGGAGACGAAGGGGGAGGAGGGGAAGGGGGAGGGCAAGAAGAAGTAGGTGGGTTTGGGGAGAGGTGGTGGCGTTTGGGGAGTTTTTGAAGGGCAAGTTGGTAGCGAATTGAGGTATTGAGGTCTTTGAAATTGAAGGACTATGAGTTTAGTTCGAACGTAATTATCAGAGTGTTAACGATTCAAGATTGTTTGGTTGAAGAGAGATAAACAGCGATGCGACTCGATTGAGGCGTCGTTTGATGTTGGTTTCGAGCTATGCGACGACCGATTGCTCTAGCGCGAACCATCTCTTGCGGGCGCTTTTTGTGTGATCCTAGTTGCGGCGTACACCAGACCGACATTACCTACCTCAATCAGACCTCGGTTTACCGTCTCAAAATTTGCAATCTCGTCTCGAAACTGTCACGTGCACATTCTGGCGCTCAGACGTGCCTCAGCGACGATCCTGGATCACTCGCACGTGAATCAGACCCTCACACCATGTACGAAGTGACGTTCCATCGTCAACCACGGCTCTGTGATTTGTCGATCATCACTCCACTCCGCGACCCTTCCTGCCTAAACGACGTCCATCGCGGAAAAAGGTCCTGACCCACCTAGCTACCTACCTCTCAGCCTGCAATGCACAACCAAATCCGATCAATCCGGTTGCGGTGGTACGTTCATCTATCGAGAGGCGTACAAGTACACTGCGCTCGCGCGCTCAAGTGCTTGCCGTAGGTTTGGCGTTGCAGGTCGGCTGCGCGAGTGGGCGGCGAGTCCGCGTCCGGCGACGGGTGCCAGCTGGAACGGCAGGACGATCATGCGGCCGGGTTGGGGAGGATGCTGGAGTGGATGGCATAGCTGTGAGGCCTTTTGCTTCTTTCTGGTCGACGGGGAGATGTCGTGCTGGCGCGGATCAGGTTTCGTGTGTCAGCTTCGGCTTGCGGGGATTGGGGTTTCCTTTGGCACCGCTGCTTTTCCCGGCTGGGAGTCGTGGCTGGTTGCACGGATGGCGTTGGTGCTGGTTGTGGCTTGGTTCTGCGTGGGAGAGGCTGGCTTGTCGACGACTGGTCAGTCTGTGATACGATGCGATTGCGCCGATAAGGCGTGGATCGTATCGTCCATCGACAGACACGCGGGTCGTGACTACGGAGGCGGACTCGCGCGGTCATACAAGCGGTCCGCGACACGACCACGCAAGCCTCGTGTCGCCACGACGGAAGCACGTGAAAGACGCGCGAGGGCTTGTGCAGGCGGCCGAGTCCCGAACCCCGGCACTCAGTCTGCTGGGACTGGGAAGCAGTCGTGCGACAACGGGCAAGCAGCGATGTGCCTGTCGCGCTTGCAGCAGTCGGAAGCAGGGCTGCCGCACATGATCAGTCACTTTTTAACGTGTTTCCCAACGTTTAAGATGCCGCAGCACGTTGGACAGGTCGCAGGTAGACAGACGGCTTGGAGGTGTAAGACGCCTGAAGGCCTGAGGGTTCAGGCTGGAAAGCGGGCGATGCCGGGATTCGACGTCGCCTTTTGATACTGTACCTTGAGCGTCACGAGCCTCCCATTCGACGCGCTAGATGCGTGCGGCTCGAAAGGCCTGCTTGCGAGGTTCTTGTGCGACGGCAATTCCTGGATAGGACGACGGCAGCGTGAGCATGCCTGTTCGATCATGGACCTGTCGACTTCCGGCCGGCCTGCCCTGCCCCGGGAGTGGCTGCATTTCGCCTGGGCGTAACACACTGCCGCCTGGATGCCGCAGCCTTCTGCAGCCAAGGCAGCTCTCCCGTCTGCGGGTGTCAGCTTGTGCCCGGGATTCGAGGCTCGAGTTCATCTGGGCGGATGCACGTGAAGGCGCACTCGATGCGACACCGCGCGGAACGGCCAAGCGCGGGTCAGCGGCGGTGGTTGCTTTGGGGATTCGCTGGCGGGGATTTGCCTGTCAGGGTCGGGATGAGGAGCAAAGCTGACGGCGAAGTATGCGGCGAGTAGGCTCCGGGGAGCGACAGGCCGCGCCGACGAGATGGCAAAGTGGGTGTGGGCGGCGCGGGGATCGAGAGGTCGCTGTGGGCGGAAGGGGAAAGAAGGTAGCGGGCAGGGTCAGGGATGTGTGGTGTTGTCTGCACAGCAGATTGCGCGGGTGGGTGCGGCGTGCGCGCTGGTCGGGGACGGAGAGCGGCTTCGGACCCCAGACCGCTGCAGGGACAGGGCTGCAGGCCCGTTGCAGCCCTGCGAGTGGGCGGCTGGCCGTCGCACGCCCAGCACGGCGTCGGTGACGCAGACAACGACGGCGAGACGGCAGGGCGCGGGCGGGCGAGCACACTAACTATCAGCAGCTGAACTGCCAGCGGCAGACTGGCGCGCTCGCCTCGCCGGTAGCGGGTGTAGTTGATGGTTCGCGAGGCGCGGCGAGCTGGTTCGGCCTCGCTGCGGCCTGCCCAATCACGGCGGCGGGGCGCGATGTGCTGCGGGCAGAGTTTGGACGGACCAAAACTGTCTTGGGTCGAGATGGCCCGCGGGACGAGGCTTTGGTAAAATGGCGCAACCACGGCCGCCCGGCGCAGGCCAGCGCTGCTCGCGACCGGCGGCGCGACAGCACGACGGCGGGAATGGCATGTGAAGGGCAGGGCGAGGAGGGAGATCTCGTGAATACACCGTGGACACACCCTACCGCGACGCGCTGGAGGTACCGGACTACCCGGCTCTTCTGCCCAGTACGCCACGACGCGTCTCCTGCTGCTGGCGAGAGGCGTGCAGTGCAGCGCGCGTGGTCGAGGGATGCGGCGGCCGGCATTCGAGTGCTACCTCCCCCCAGCGCCCGTCTGCGCCCGCCTGCGCCCGCCTGCACCCGCTTTAACGCGACGCGTGCAGCGCGAAAGGCTGTCGCACGCTGTCGCTGGTGGTAGGCAGGGTAAGGTAGCTTGTAAGGCGGATCGGAGGAGGTCGCATACATGTCAGCACAGTCCGCCCGCCGCCATACCGCCGGGCAGTCAGCGCATCCAAGGTACGCGGTCTGGCCGGGCCCGCGCGCTGGGGTGCTGGGGCAGACGATGAGGGGGCGGGCGGCGAGCAGGAGGGGCGCGAGCCAGCAGCGCGCGCAGTTGGCGGCGGTGGTATTGGTGGCGGCGAGACTATCTGGCGAGACGAGCGAGACGAGCGCGGCCATCTGCCACCTGTGTCGAGGGTCTCGAGGCCCGGACGGGCTCAGGCAGGCGGCGAGGGGCCCCATTGGCGAGAGGGCGGGTGTCTTTGGTGGGAGAGACTCGGGCATCCGCTCCCCAGCGCCATCCCAGCACTCCCAGCTTGCGTCCGCCATCCGCCATCCGCCATCCCCACGGCCTCCCACCACCCGCCTCTGCCTGCCCTGCCCTGCCTCTCTGCGTCTCTGCGTCTCTGCCTGTCTCGCCTTCTCGCCTTGCCTTAACTGACTCGACTCCCCGTCGCGCGCCCGAGCCTGAGTCTGCCTGAGTCTGCCTGCCTGCCTGCCTGCCTGCTTGTCTGTCTGTCGTCTGCCCGCCGTGGTTCGCTCGTCTCGCCTCGTCTCGTCTCGTCCCGCCGTCTTCGGCCTGTTGATCTGCCCTTCGGCCTACTACTGCTGCCACCACCTGCATCCTACACCTCTTCCTCCCACCTCTCCCTCCACCAGACCACTCGCCGCGCGCACGCCCACGCCTCGCCCGCGCACCTCTGCCCGCTGCACTGCGACTCCAGACTACTGCACATCCAGCGCGCACGCCTCGTCCAGCTCGCCAATCGCGCGCCCGCCCATCGGCACCTCGCTCGCCCGGTGGCTTGACAGCGCAGCCCTCCTTCGCGACCCTTCCGCATCTCACCGTCTGCCGCTGCCGCCTGCCTGCCTGCGCGCTCCCGCTCTCGCTCCTTTGCGCCGCCGTCCAGACCGTCACTGCTCGCTGCTCGCAACACTCGACTGTTGACGTTAAGGTATATCGCTCTCGCAGCCGTCGCCGCCCCAGCACGACGTCCTCGGCCATCTCCACCCCTCCCGGTCGCATCGCGTCGCTAGCATCGCGCGTGCGCGTCACTCTTGCGATCGCATCCTGATTGGCTGCCCGGCCACGGCGCACATCCACTCTTGCGCGCGCCCTTCCCATCTCAACCTCTCTATGCGATACGGCACACTCATTGCTCTCGCAAAACCAGCTCGTCGCGCTCTCACGCCCGCCTCGCGCGTCGTACGACGAGCGCACTTATCTCCTGCCTCTCGCCTGAAAGCTTAAGGCCCAGTCGAGCGAGCTTAAAGCCCAACCCGCCGCCCACTCCGGCTGCCATCACATCACACACGCCAGCGACACCTTAAAGACGCGGATCCGACTGCCAGTCGACCGCTTGTCAGAAAATCGCATCCTTTCGGTCACAGCTATTCACAATGTTACAAGACAAGAGCTTCGGGTCTGGAGGCTCAGTGTCGCCGCCCATGACCTCCTACACATCAGATCGCGCCTCAGCTGGCCCTGGCCGGTCGCTCTTCCCCTCGCAGTCCTTCGCCTTCCCAGCACCCAACGACCGACACCATTCCGATCGCTCCCTCGACTCCCATCCTCCTCCTTTGACCGCCAGCAACTCCGACCCCTCCGCTTTCACAGGCGATGTCCGACCGATGCCGACCATCATTATCCGGAAATTGCCGCGATCCATCAGCAACGATGCGCTTAAGAGCATGCTGCTTTTCGCCGAGGATCTCATCAGCACCGAGATTGTCCGCTCGCCTTACCAGGAGGACTATCAGTTTGCGACTGCCGTTGCGCGCTTCCGCACATCAGCTGGCGCTCACGAGGCGCAAGCCAAGCTCAACGGAAAGTCAAGCACAAAAGAGGCGAAGATGATTGTTGAGGTACAGGCACCTGGAATATTCGAAAGAAGAGCTACCATCGACAGCATCATCCCCAGGCAGGAATCGGGCTCGACTTCGTCAGCGAGCTCCCACGGCGCACCCCCACTGGGCCGATCACGGTATGGGAGCACTTTCCAGTCCACGGATAAGATCTCACCACCACTGCCCACTCCAAGCTCAGTTGGCAGCGGCAGCGATTTCCCTGCTTCCGACCCGAACCACATCCAGAACCTGTTCTCGCCTACATCGCCTCTGACAAACGGTTTCGACCGGAATCGGGTGTCTGGCAAGTCGGTCATCAACAACGACGACGCGGACGACGAGACCGGAGAATTACTGAAAGATCCGCTGGCCTACGCCAAAAGCGGACAACAGCTGCGTCGATCGAGTCACGCGCAGGTACCCGTGTCTCGCTTTGGCAGTCTGTCTCTGAGCACGGGCACCAACGGTAGCAGCAACGGTTTTATGTCATCTGCCTCCAACCACCTCACAACGCCTCGAGGGTCGCAAACCTTGCAGGCACCGCGATCGCCCACCAACATCACCAACATGAATGCAAACAACCCTTACAGCATGAACCTGGCCCGGCCGCAGTACCCGCCCATCAACCCTGCGGACCAGAACCCACCTTGCAACACTCTATACGTCGGCAATCTTCCTATCGAGACTTCAGAGGATGAGCTCAAGACCATCTTCTCAAGAGCACGTGGCTACAAGCGCCTGTGCTTCCGCACCAAGCAGAATGGGCCAATGTGCTTTGTCGAATTCGAAGACACAACATTCGCCTCGCAGGCTCTCTCAGACCTCTATGGCTACCCTCTGCATAACAGTGTCAAAGGCGGCATCAGACTCAGTTTCTCCAAGAACCCTCTCGGAGTCCGATCAGGGCAATCAAACGGCGTCAACACTAACGGCGCATACTCGCATCACCCCTCGATGAGCGGAGCAGGCTACCATAATCATAGCAACGGCAATGGCGCTGCGTCCAACTTCACCGCCGTCTCAGGCCCCCCACCTGGCTTCTCTACCCCTCCCGGGCTTTACACCAACAACAACGTTCGCCCGGCGGCTGAATCACAAACTAACGGCGCTATGATGTTCAACGACCCTTTTGGCATGCCTGGTGCATCCATTCAGCAGAATTTCTCCGAACAATTCGGCCCGCGCAATCTGTCCGGCGGCCTTCCGCCTAATATGAGCGGCAAGTATGGCCGCGACAGCCGCGGCAGCATTAGCAACTATATGCTTGGGCGCTAATCGGAATCATCTCATCGTCGCATTAATCGAAAACAAATCACGACACACGGATGTCGATCACGGCGTTACTGCTTTTATCTCCTTGGGAACCACCACGCGCATACCATCTCCATCACTGGATCATCTGGATTTCTCCCTTCGGAGTACATGCACGAACAAACGGCCGGGCATATGCAATCCCGCGACGGTCTCTTCGCGGGCGGCATGGTCATCGCAGCATGAGCGGGTGTATGGAAGGGTGGCGATTATTGGCTATTGCTTTTCTATGCTTTTGGGAGATTGATCTCCAGCTACGGCGTTGGATATCGAACCCCCGGCGCGCCGTAAACGCAGCATCAAATCGCATGTGCGGACTCTTTATTATTAATGGACGGATACGGACTGTCATCTGGATACCGACCGGCGCGGACATGACTGGAGGAAAGGTTACTCGGAAAGAAAAAACAAAGGCGAGACAGAAGGAACAAAACTCACATTGCCTCTTCGGGACTGGACTCCTCTCTTCTGAACCTTTGGAAAGGGAATAAGAAAAAACCGCAAAACCCACAAAAAACAATAACAACAACACTGATATAACGGTTGATACCCACACACATTACTTGGAGCTCTTGGGGACCTTTGCTTTTTGTCTTTCTTTTTTTTATCGCAGCACAGCAGCAAACAGCAAACAGCAGGAGTATGGACTACCACTCGCACTAGCACTAGCACTAGCACTCACTGACAAGGAGTCTTCGGCTTGGGGGCTTGGGTTGGGTTGGGCTGGCTTTTTCATCGTTTGCTTGATGATGCGGTCGGTCATCGTTACCTCGAGGTAGCATGATGCTCCGCGCAAGGGCCACGGTACGGTACATTGGGCGTTTCCTTCTTTGGAGCACGGGCTTTCACGCGCATCGCTTCTGTCTGGCTTTTGGGATACCTTGGTTTTGTTTCGTCGTTTCTCAGCTACGCTTACGTACGTACTTTGTCTACCTTTTCGATTGATATCTAGCTATTACTGATGCGATCTGGTTTTGAGCTTTGGTGAGGTTCGATTCGATAGTGAGATATTTACTATTTTATCTATTCTATTGCCTTACTCTTGATTTTGATCCCCCAAGGACCCTTCTGTCATTCCGTAATATTTGGGCTTAAGCGATTTCCATGGTTTGAGATGAGAGCGTGAGAAGGCGAGTGTAGGTAGTAGACATTCTCTGTTGATGATTGCTCAGTAACAGCTCGCGAGAGTCATCTACGTATATCAGGGATCGCAATGGTAAGATAAAAACCGATACAGCGGGATCGGAATCTCGGACGATGACTTAAGGCCCTCGTTCGTGCGCGATCGTCAAGAGCTCACCTGTTGGTTTCTCGGTTCCTTGGTCTGATGGCTGCTGCCTGCCTTGCCATGCCTTGCTCTGTCCTAGCTGCGCCCAATTCCCGTCTCTCCCTCCACCTGCGTGTATGGCATCTTCTTGATACTTGTTGGTAGCTAGTCCGTAGCACGAGTTGACCAAGCGCTGTTTTGCTCTCACACTTCAGATCACGCCGCGAGTTCCGTTTCTTCGGCAAGCGCCAGCCTGCGTTCCCGGGCGATTCTGATCGTCGTAGTAGAGGCGGATCTGTGCAGCACAGCGAAGGCGACAGCTGACGGGGTCTCTGCCTTTCGCACTTGACTGCTTCGACCACAGCCGGGTCGCTTGCGTGCCTTCCTCCACCAGCGTGCTCCCTGCGGTGCACCTCGCTGGTACCACTCGAAGAATGCCATCCGTGATGCTTCTCAAGCGAACAGACCGCACCCAGAGAGAGACGTCTTCATGGCAAAACCTCAACGATTCCTCCTGCCAGGCCCTCCCTCACCTCCAAAGCCCATACCCACCGACCGCAGACTTCCACAGCTTGATCGTGCCGTCCTCACTGCCCGTAGCGTATAGTTTCCCATCCGGGCTGAACCCCGTAGTCCACACCGGCCCGTGGTGTCCCTTTCCGGTTTCCACCTCCCGCTGCGAGTCGTAGTCCCACACGTGCACCCACGTGTCGCCCGGCGAGCCCGTCACGAACCTCCGCGTCGTACCATTCAGCGCCACAGACGCCACTTCCCGCTCCGTCGCGATGTGGCTCAACAGTTGGCCCGGCTGCGAGCCCGAGAAGAAGTAGACGTTCTTGCCTGCGGCGACGGACACGGTGCCGTCGGGGTGGTTGTCGAGGCCGGCGTTGAGCTCGCAGGAAGAGGGAGGGGCGGCGAGCAAGAATGTCGCGACTGTCCGGCCCGTGCGCAGGTCGTACCAGCGGAGCGTCTTGTCTTCGCACGCTGTGATGAGGAAGTTCGGGTCGCGCGTCCAGATGATCGATTTGATGGATCCCTGGTGGTCGCCCGCGCCGATCTCGTACGAGGGGCAGGCCTCGCCTGTGGTGCCGTTGGTGGGCACGTCGGGGTTCGAGGCCGCGCTCGTCGCGGCGGAGATGTCGAAGAGGCGGAGTTTCTTGTCCTGCCCGCCCGTCGCGAGCACGCCCGGGCGCTGGCCGGGCGGGAAGGCCACGGCGCGCACGATGTGGGGGTGGTCGAGCGTCACCAGCGTCTCTCCCGTGAATGTGTCCCAGACTCTTGCGCTGAAGTCGGCGCTGCCGGTCGCGGCGAGCGTGGCGTCTTCGGACAGGCGCGCGCTCCAGACGGCGCCCTTGTGCCCGATGAAGGTCCCGATCCAGTCGCCAGTGATGCCGTCGCGCAGCATGGGGTTCTGGTCTTTGCAGGCTGAGATCATGTAGTACTGAGGGCTGCTGGAGCCGGAGTTGAGGGCGGTGGAGAAGCCCAGGTGGGTGATGGGCCGCGAGTGGCCGTGGCAGGTCAGAGGCACGGTCTGCGTGGTGCCGGAGGTGATGACCTTGCTCTCATCCTGTCTCTGGAACGCGAAGTCGGCCATGGTGAGCTACGCAGTGATGCTAGGTGGAGCTGGGGGCGGCGGATGCGAGGAGAGTCGTGATATCGTCTATCGTCAGGCGTAAATCGTGATGCCGCGCAAGAGTGCTGTATGCCAAATGCCAACTCCCGAGAACAGAAAGCAAAAGGAAAACGCGAAGGGCGAGGAGGTGGCGGTGCGGCGGGCGGGAGAGAGGAGGTGTCCAGGGATATGTCAGAGTCTTTATTTTTCCATGGTGGGCCAGGAGGAGTTGAAGAATGGAGATTGCTGTGCCCCTCCAGACGCGCTAGACGCCCCTGCCTCGCTAGCCGGAGCAGGGCTGACCTGACTGACACGCCTGACCTGACGGGCTGCGGCTGAGGCTGTCAGGCTGCCCACGCGAGCCACCACCACGAGCCAGCTCCTACAGCTCTGCGCGTGGCTGCCTGACGTCACCATCTCAGAAACATCCACCCAATGCGCGTAAAGTGCCTGCCAGAGCGCGTCGACCTTACTTGCAGGGAGCTGTGATGTACACTCCAAGTCTATGTGGTAACCTCTAATTGCAGCGCTCTTTGCGCCCTAACTCATTCAATCATGCCGCCCTTCGTATCTCGCAAGCGGGAGCGTTCGGCCTCTCCGGCGCAAGACAGTCCGCCATCGAAGAAGCAGACTACGGCCAAGCCCAAGTCGAAGCAAGACAAGAAGTCGTTGTTCGATGCTGCTGATGAGCTCGGGAAAAGACAAGGGTCATCCGAGAAGGCGAAGAAGTTTCTGAAGGATCTGGACGACGATGACGAGTCGTCTCTGAGCGAAGCGGACAGCGACGAGTTCGAAGACGTACCGACGGCGAAAAGACGCAAGACAGATGTGAGCAAGGACGAAAATGACGACGACGAGGACGATGACGATGATGGCATAGATTGGGAAGACGCCTTTCAGCAAGCAGATTCTGCGAGCACGCCTGCAGCACTTTCTGCTGCCGAGCTTGAGATTGGGGACGTGTCCGTATCGGTAAACGAGGATGGAAGCTACATCCCCGAAATCACTACGACCGGAACCAGCAAGGGCCCTTCGAAGCGAGAACGTCGCATCAGAGTGCAAACGCATTGTCTACATGTCCAGGCCCTCATGTGGCACAACACCGTCCGCAACTCATGGCTAAACGACAAAGAGGTGCAAACCACGCTCGTGGATGGTCTGACAGAAGGCGTCAAGCGTGAGGTGACACGTTGGAGAGAAGCGATGGGCATGTTGACGAAGGACGAGCTCGATGCGAAGAAGAAGGCCGTGGCGGCCAAGCATAAGAGCAAGCGTGGTAAAAAGGGCAAGGACACTTCCGTTGGGCGAGATTGGAGCTACAACGCTGCTCATCTGGAGCAAGGCGTGCCGGATCTCAGTCATGGTGATCCTCTGCTGAGACTCCTCAAGATATTGACGGCCTATTGGAGGAAGCGTTTTGCCGTGACAGCGCCTGGACTTCGCAAGCAAGGATACAAGCCGCTCAGGAGGCTGCGTGATGAGATCAAAGATTGGGAAAAGAATCGTGGTGATGCAGACAGCCATGGCGAGCGATTCGACAGCATCAAAGATTTTCGCAAGGCAGCCAAAGAATGCGAGGGCTCTCGCGATGTTGGTGGGCAGCTGTTCGTTGCTTTGCTGCGAGGGATTGGACTTGAGACAAGGATGGTAGCAAATCTGCAGCCGGCTGGTTTTGGGTGGAGCAAGGCGGAAGAGGCTGACGAAAAGTCATCCAAGCCAGCAGCGGCAAAAGCTGACAACACGAAGGATGAAAGCGAGGTCGAGGAAAAGCCGAAGAAAATTGCACCGCCGAAGTTGAGGGATGCTTTAACGCCCAAGCAAACGAAGAAATCGATCAAAGAAGAGAAACCGACTCGAACGTCGTCGCGCGGCAACAAGGGAGATCCGATTAGCCTGGATGATTCGGACAGTCCGCTGTCGTCAATACCGTCAGACAACGATGACGAGAATGCCGAAAATGGCGGGGATAACGATGATGACGATGTTTCTGTAATAGATGTCACTCCATCTGCCCCGAAGAAGAAATCCAACAAGAAGTACGATAGATCGCTCGGGTTTCCAAACTATTGGACCGAGGTGCTGTCTCCAGTATCGCATAAGTTCATACCAGTGGATCCCATCATCCTCTCAACAATCGCTTCAACCGAAGAGCTTTTACAGACATTCGAACCTCGTGGTAAGAGGGCGGAGGTTGCGAAACAGGTAATGTGTTACACCATCGGATACGCAGCCGACGGAACTGCGAAAGATGTCACCGTTCGATACCTCAAGAAGCATCAGCTCCCTGGTAAAACCAAAGGCACCCGCATGCCCGTCGAAAAAATTCCCATCTACAATCGCAAAGGCAAAGTGCGAAGATACGAAGAGTACGACTGGTTTCGCACTCTGATGAGCGTCTACGACAAGCCAGAAAACAAGCGCTCGAAAGCCGACGACTTGGAGGAGCAGACTGATCTCAAGCCGTTCAAGCCGGGCAAAGAAGTCAAGGAGGCAGAGAAGGAAAGCTTGCAGTGGTACAAGCAGTCTGCCGACTACGTCCTCGAACAGCACCTACGCCGCGAGGAGGCCATCGTCCCTGGCGCGCAGCCTGTCAAGACCTTTTGCACAGGCAAGGGCGACAAAGCAAAAGAGTATCCTGTTTTCCTCCGCGACGACGTCGCCGTGTGCAAGACCGTCGAGTCCTGGCACAAGGAAGGCCGCGCGATCAAGCCTGGCGAGCAGCCGATGAAGCACGTCCCAATGCGCGCCGTAACTCTGATTCGCAAGCGCGAGATGGAGGATGCCCTAAAGGAAACTGGGGAGAAGCTCAAGCAGGGTTTGTACGCTCAGGACCAGACTGACTGGATCATCCCGCCGCCGCTCGAGAACGGTGTCATTCCTAAGAACGCTTATGGTAACATGGACGTCTACGTTCCGACTATGGTTCCGAAGGGTGCCGTGCACTTGCCCCTCAAGGGTTCGGCGAAGATTTGCAAGCGACTGCAGATTGATTTCGCTGAGGCTTGCACGGGCTTTGAATTTGGCAAGCAGCGTGCTGTCCCGGTTTTGACGGGCGTTGTCGTTGCGGAAGAGAATGAGAGTCTCGTACGGGACGCTTGGCATGCTGAACAGGCGGAGCAGAAGAGGAAGGAAGATACAAAGCGTACGGGGCTGGCGCTGCAGTGGTGGCGGAAAATGTTGTTTGGGCTGCGGATTGTGGAGCGCATGCAGAAGGAGTATGCGGATGCCGAGGGTGAGGGGGACGAGGTCAACCCTTTTGTCAACAAGGCACTGCGAGAGGGCAGGCGTGAGGTCGCTTTTGACGCACCTGCCGCTGATGACGGGGAGGAGATGGAAGGCGGGTTCTTCAGGCCTGGCCATGAAGAGGAAGAGGTTCCGCAACAAAAAGCAGACAGGGGAGACGAGGTTGAGGGAGGTGGATTTTTCAACGAAGAGGAGGATGAGAGTCAGGCGGCCGGCGGTGATGGTGGCTTTCTCATCGAAGAGGGCGCGGAGGACCAAAGCGGTGGTTTCATCGCTGAAGATGCAGACGATTCCGCTGCTTCGAAAGCACCAATCACTCCTGTGTCTCTGCAGACATTGCACAAAGCCACGGACGGCGCCATGGACGATGTCGAATATGAGGAGGATGCCGCACCACCGAGTCGCAAGCCTGCGAAGAAGGCAAGCAAAGCCCAGCCCAAACAGGCGAGGCATAAACAGCCGGTCATCCCTAGCCCCTCGGACAGCGAAGACGAGAAGGAAGAGTCAATGTCAGATCTATCGGACATCTCCTCAGACATCGGAGGGGTGGAAGACCCCAATGAGCGTAGAGCTGCTTCGCCACAGGTTGTGATCACTCCGCGTAAGAGCCAAAGCCGAGCTTCTACTCGTACCCGCAAGGCTGCCCCTGTGAGGAGTCCGTACTTCAGCAGTCAAGTGCAGGACGACGGCGATGAAGAGAGCAGTGGCAGCGAGGTAGTGAAGCCCAGGCGGACGACAACGAGGACTAGGAGGGCTGCTTGACTAGGCTGGTAGGTGGGAGAGTCGCTGCTGTATGATAGCTCGGATGAGATTCGTTCGATGGCCGAGATGGACGGGGAATGTATCATAGCTGAAAGTATTTGCTGCAACAAGGACATTGAGTGGAATGCCGACATTTATCGGTGCCATCACTTTTGGTATCTTTCAAAGGTTTACGCAAGATGAAATATCTCGAGCTCGTTTGGGTATCGTTCGGTTGTTTCGTCTATAGGCATTTTGCACATTGCAGCATCATCTCCAGCGTTTCCGGATCACGGATTCTCTAATCCGTAGTGCCGTACTGCCTGTAGTACTCCTCCATTTTCTCGACCTCTTCCTTCTTCCCCATGGCCTTGATGCCCTCAATGAGGTCCGACAGAGTCAAAACAGACATGACCGGCACGCCCGTCTCCCTCCTGACCTCGCCAATCGCGCTGCCCCTCACGCTGCCATCGTCGCCCTTGCCCTCCTTCTCGCTCTGGCTGGGCATCTTCTCCTGCCTGTTCACCGCAACCACAATGCCAACCAGCGTGCCGCCCTGCGCCTTGATGATCCCAATGCTCTCGCGGATCGCTGTGCCCGCCGTCATCACATCGTCGATGATCACCACCCTCTTGCCTTTGAGGCTCTCACCAACCATCAGTCCACCCTCGCCATGGTCCTTGACTTCTTTCCTATTGAATGCGTAGCCAACCTCACCCCAGCGCTTCTCGTCCAGAGATCCAAGCTTCTCCACGGTGGTCGCGCACAGCGGGATGCCCTTGTACGCCGGTCCGAAGAGGACATCGAAGCCCCAGCCGGCGTTCTCCTCGGCGTGTGTGTTCAGCGCTTGCGCATAGGCAGAGGAGATCGCGCGAATCAGCTTTGCATTGGAGAAGAGGCCGCAGTTGAAGAAGTAGGGCGAGGTCCGGTTGGATTTCAGCTTGAAGGTGCCGAAGGAGAGGACGTTGGAGGAGAGGCAGAGGGAGATGAGGTCGGATTTCCAGGCGGGGAGTTCGCTCATGTTGGGCAATTGGCAGATCAGTGAGGTCGATTTGGTTGTGGACGAAGACTGGCTTGTGGTGGTATTTGGAGGACAATAATGAGTTGTTCGAACAAATTTCGGGACCGCAAAGTTTGGCGGGGTTGCGTTTGCGCTCGTTCCTTTACGAAGGTGGGGTTTCGGCGGGAGAGATAGAAGGAGATAACAGACTGCCACTTCGCATTCTATGTCTTCTCCATCACCCTACAACAATCTTGACCTTGCTTCTATCGCGCCTGACATGCCTGTTGAGAGCAGATGGGAACGACGCGACTTATTAGAGTGAGATCGCTGCAGCCGGCTCTCGGTGTCATCTACGCCGCAGGCGGTAGGGCGCGTCAAATCACCCACAGATTGAACGCGAAAACATCGCGAACTATCCACTCAGATGACGAGGCGCGTCAAAGATGGGGGCAGCTCGTATGAATGGAACCCGGAGGGCGCCCATGCATGTACAGCAAAGCGTCGCTTATACGACCGGTGAAGAGGCTGGGCTGAAGCTGGCATACCTTCAAAGACACCTCCCTCCCCAGGGTGTGGACTGTAGCACTTCTCTATCTGTGCCTCTTCCGTGAAGTTTCTTGTCGAGGAGCGATATACGCAACGCGCCGTTTCACCCCAGCCATGCCATCCACATCCGCCTGTAGATGCTCGGAAGAGCTCGATCCAACCTGCTTAGTGTCTGAGATACTTGAGCTCGGGAAACTCGCGACAGAAAACAAAAAATCCATCTCGTGGGCCGAAGAACTGGAATGCTTGCGTTCAGAGTCCACCAATACCCTCGTGCGCACAAAATTGCCACGCAACGCGGCTAATTTTGTCGCCGTCTCGTACTCCTCAGAGGCAACAAGCCCAGGCAGCAACGTCACAGGCGGGTATGAGTTTTACACCCTCAGCCATTAGTGTCTCACGAGCGAAGTCCGCGACGATATCCTGCGTCGAGTTATTCGATATTGCCGGCACGTCGACGTCCCTGACTTTTGGGTTGATAAAGACTGCCAAAACCCGGGAGAGCACCAAATCGTAATGGACTCTATGGATCTTGTGTACAGCCGAAGCAACTTTCCTCTCGGTGTTCTCGACATTTCACTTGGTCAAGAAGAATTGGAATTGCTCCACGCCTTGCTCTCCGGGAGTCTGGTCTCAGACAGGCATGAGGATGGCGATCAAACTGGCGTCCCTGTACTCACGTGCAACTCGACTTATACCGAGAGTACGCTTCAGCTGTTGACTCACATCCGCAAAGACCGCTGGTGGACTAGAGCATGGATATTCCAGGAGGAATACCTCGCGGGACTGCGGATGGAGTTGCTAATTCGCCATCAACCAGATGCAATCAAATCGCACGATTTTGGCACTCTGCATGGAAAGCTTTGTATCTCCGCATGTGACTTTCGGGAAGAAGCGACCCGGTTCCTCCTTGCTGTAACCCGAGGTGACACGAAACATGGTTCTCTTGATCATGACCCTGAGTCCCTACTCGAGGCTTTCGGAAAATACAACTTGCTCTACCAACTCAGAGAGAGACATGCGAATCGAGCCATGTCGTCAAGAATCTTTGCAGATGTATGGCAGCGAGAAGTGACAGAACCATACGATCGATTGCCAGTAGTGGCCAATGCTTGCGACTATGCGTATCGCTTCAGCGCGAAAGCGCTGCAAGAGAAGTACGGAAATACAGATAAATTGAATCCCTGCGCGTTAACGATGTATCTACGGAATGGAGAAGTCATCACCGACGCTAAGGAAATAACGAGTCTTCCGGATCCTGCAGACCTCTCAAGCTACCTGGAAAGAATATCGTTCAAGAATTTTGACCCACCGGTTCATGGGAAAAAGCTTACATGGTTGAAGTGCTGCCGGTTTTCCGACGTGAAACTTCGCAAGTGCGGAATCGAAACGAAGGAATACCTTTGGCGCAAATACGAGTCAATTGACACCTCCAAATGCGATCGTCGCAAGCACCCGCCTCAATTGGAACGACCCCCCTGCGATAGAAGGCTCATGAATCGTCATCGAGATCGCTTGTTAGACCTGGCAGACTACCTTTTCAAATGCGACGGCGAGGGTGAAACCAAGGGGTGCAGCGCTGCGAAATTTCTCAGGGAATTTGTTCGAGAAGACAGTATTGTTGAGCATCCACTTACCTCGCGAAAAGTCTACATGGACCAGATGGCCAAGAAAATCGCCCAAGCGATAGACGCGGGAGACCACCTTGTCATCGCTGACTTAGGTAGATCCAAAAATGCTGTTGCAATATTTGTCAGTCCTCGAGAGATGAAATTGTTCTGGGCCTTCACATCATGGCACAATGACCTCAAGCCCGACGACGACGGGAGACTTTGTATGCGACATTTGTCCTTACACGTCGAAATCGATGACTCAAGTGATGAGCTTCCGCACATGAGGAACAAAAGATGGGTCAACGGCCTCGCCTTTTTCAAGAAGATCCCTATCTCCAATGTAGTGGTCCGTTGGCCCGAAGCCTGGAAGAATGGAGCGGAAGCGTAAGCAGCATTTGAAAAGACAGTGGTAACACACCGGACCTGGATGATCAATCCTTCGGTACTACTCTCTCGCCTGGGTCATTTTACGGAACCCTCAACCTCGATACCGAAACTTTAAAGGTGGTCGACGCTCCCTCCATATGCCTTAAGTGCGACTGTTAGGGGTTCTCATGTCACTGCTAGCCTGTTAAACGTGACTACCGACCGGATTACCGGACACGCAAGCCATCGACCCCTCGGTATTGGTTTGATGCATAAAGAGTCGGACCTCAGCCAAGCTGTTTACGCTCTTCGCCCGAAACAATCTGACGTGTCTAGTGTATTCCCAAGGTGAAGGGCTTGCCCTCATCAAAGAACGTCGGCAACCGACATCCGATTCGGATCTTGCCTCATAGTCAATCGATTGAGTGATTTTTGTTTCTGCTGCTCGAGCTGGAATGTCAAACGAGGTACTATCATTATGGAGCTCAATCAAACCCCTTGGACGTTGTGCCACGTTCGGGATTCATCATCACAGCAACGCGATTGCGTTGCGTTCGCCGGGCTGATTGAGGCAGGCAGACCCTGCTGCTAAGCTGAGGCATCATCACATCGAGCGGTTCTAGTCGTGCAGAGTGCAACGGTCTGCCTCTTTCTTTGAACTCTGGACCGGCGCTAGTTGATGATCACCACTGGCTTCCCCACAAAAGCTTCCGGGCCCGAAGCCGGCTCGGGCAAACCCTGAGGGTTCGCGTGGCGTGCGACCGGCTGTCTTTAGGGCAGACATCGATCGTGCTTAGTGACCTTCAGTCGTTTCTCCTGATCGTAGTCAGCAGCAGACTACTTGGCGCTTCAGCGTTGGGTAAGCATAGACATCAAGATGGCGGGTTCCAATCACACCAACACTGCCAATCAGATGATCGCGACATCAGTGGCGTTTTTGACAGCCGACACATATCCGAGAACTTGGTAACGATTGCCCTGCTCCGTGATCGGCGGGAAACGCCATTGAACGACTCTTGCGAGCGGGAAACGGTGGCCCTTTGCGTTGTGTGTTGCGCTTGTCCGTATGAGAGTGTACCATAACAAGCCTTCTGTTACCGGGGAAGATAATCTATCCTGACACAAAGCTGCGGTTCCAAATGAGCGGATGGCCGTGTACACCTGATCAAAGAGCCATGCGGCTGAACCATGACTGGAGATCATTTCTACAAACATACACAGCACGGTACCCCCACGGACAAATTATGAGCCCGCAGAAAGCAGTTGGCCATTTCACAAGGCCCGTACTTCACATGCGGCTCACGATACATTACTCGCGTAGCCTTGCTACTGACTGAGCTTAATTCGATTGGACAACGAGCCAACAGCAAGGTCATACATAAGCCTTCCCCTTTCACTCACCAGGCGGGACGGCTTCCCTGGCCCTTGTTCCCTCTCTTTCAATCTATTCATTTTCTTGAATTACCGCAAAAATGAAGGTCGCTACGATCTCGGCTCTGATTGGATCCACTGCGGCCTTTCCGGGCTTGCTTAACCTTGGCGGTGATGGCAAGCTGCTTGACCTTTCGGGACTCTCAGACTTGTCAGTACTGGAGTTGAACCAGCAGAAAACCAAAAACAACACCTATCCTGCGGCCGACCCCAAAAACTGCCCGTTCAACCACGATCACAAGCCTGCTGCGAAATGGAACCCCGATTTCCCCTACAGCCATGCAAAGAATGGCCTGCCCGGCAATGGAAAGGGTGGCTATCAGGTTCCGATGCCTGGTGACGAGGACCATAAGTTCATCGCTCCTGGCAAGAATGATATCCGTGGGCCATGCCCTGGCATGAACATGCTTGCCAACCACGGCTTTATTGCGCGTGATGGCATTACAAACTTTCAGGAGTCCGTCGATGCCTGTCAGAATGTTTTCAATATGAACTGGGATCTTGCTACCGTTATCACTCTGATCGCGTTGGTTCTAGGAGATGGTGACGTGTTGAGCCAGAAGTTCTCTATCGGCTGCGATGCTACCAGTCGCACAGCCGCTGTCGAGCTCATCGCCGGTAGTCAGCCTGGCTTGAACGGTCACGGTAACTTCGAGGTCGATGCTTCCATGAGTCGCGACGACTACTTCCTTGCGGAAGGCGACGCCTTTACTTTGAACGTCACCCTCTTTGCCCAGATGGTCGAGACCACTGGAGGCCAATTTACTCAGTCCGGAATCTCCTCCCTTAAGCACCAGCGATGGCACCAGTCTCAACAAGAGAACCCTAACTTTTTCTTCGGTCCTATCGGTCTTATCTCATACGCTGCTTCTGCCTTCCTGCCTGAGCTGTATGGTGATGGCAAATCCGCTTCTACCGAGACCGTCGCCACGTTTTTCGGCGTTCACCAACAGGACGATGGCTCCTGGATCTACGGCCACAACGAGAGCATTCCGGAAGGCTGGACGAGCCGTAAAGAGCCGTACGGTCTCGTCGGCGTCGTGGAGAACTTCCTCAAGATGTACCTTGAAAAGCCTGTCCTCTTCGGTGGTAATACCGCTGACGGGCACTTCGACGGCCTCGACTTTGGTGCTATTAAAGATGGCAAGATCGATGCTGCGATCAGTGTCGATGACACCCTCTGCTTGGTCTACCAACTCCTACTCTGGCCCGTGCCTGGTCTTCTCAATGGCGTCCTTGATATCGGAACCGATGCTCTTGAGCTTGTCACTTCTACTCTCGGTAGTACTCTGACCGACCTTGGCTGCCCTGCTCCTGTCAATGCTTCTTAAAGCGCAAAGCTCACATCCGGGCGGTTTTGACTAAGTGAGGGTGGAGCATTTACCCACCGAAGACGTTCGCTGCTTTTTCTTCGTTACTACTGCTCTTGCAATTCATGCGAGGTGGTTTTATTTTCTTCCATTTGACAGCTTGTATTAAACCTACATCGCACGCGACTCTTGAGAGCTCAAGCGGCTTTCGGGAGTTAGATTCTTTTCTCAAATTGCCTTCCTGAACGACCACACACTTATACATGTACAGGAGCGTGACTAACTCAAAACACCGCCATGAGAACTCATCGAGAGCGGTATCGGCGGCGCCGCTAAGAAGTGTGGCCTAAGCACACCAGATTCTGTCATTCAAACCGTTGGCATCGCACAGCATGCCTGACGCAGGGGCGTGAGGACATAATCAATTACTTTAGTATCACGCGCGGCTCAGTGCTCCAAAACACAAGTCGAAAAGCTTATATGAGACCCCATTCGGGCCGTACGGGGGGTGGGGGAGCCTCTCCGGATGGGTTTTAGTCAGGGAGCTGCGCAACGGAGTCCACCTGATGAGGAGATCCCTAGAGGACCACAAGATCGCAAGCTTACTCGAATCCAATCTTGAACCCTACCTCGAACCCCAACTTGTCTGTTGCCTTCAACCATGCTGGCGCTCTACAATCAGTGCGACACCCAAAAGCTTGGGTCAACGTCGCTACGGGCAATCACGATATTTTCTCGATTCCATGCTCATTTAGCGTTGGTAGTGCCAGACTGCCGTTCCCAGAACCCTGCACACCGGGCAAGGGGCAGGCCGACTCTCCACGATGGGCAGCGCTATGGGAGGGCGCTCAACGGCGAGTTGCCCGAACTACTGGGCTGGCACGCTCGGTGGCTGGACCATGGGCGTGTTGTTCGGACGACAACGTTTGAATGGTGCCGTGAACATGTGGGTCAGGGTTTGCGGTGACATGGATGTCGCCTGCGCATGTCGGTAGACAGCGCTGCGGTCCGGGTTCTCTGCAGACACGCCGGGGCCCATGTCTGCTGTGCCTTTTACCTTGTTCCTCCTGATGATCTCGCCAGGGCGCCCCACAGACCCGGCGACTGGCTGCTTGCGGTTTGCAATTTGGCGTTCCGCCCGTCATGAGGCCTCGCGCTGACTACCCAGAACAGGCTTTGCTTGCGCAGCACAGGCGTGGATGCTGAGTCAGTCGCGGCTGAATCGTCTCTCTCTTCGTGTCAGCGCCGAAGATTACCAGCTGGCGGGGCTGCCTGAGGATCGACAGCTCGAGGCCGGGGGATCTGCGCCATCGTCTGGCTCGCGCGTCCCTTGATTGGCCGTTGCAGCCGGCACCAGCGGCCGAACACTGTGCGAACCTAATCCGACGCAGCAAGCCCACTTCTTCACCAACGCCTCCATCTTCTCTCTCGCACGAATGCCGGCAGAAGTGATTTGAGTGTGTCGCCGCACCCATCAAGGCCCACCGGAGTCAAACTGCCGTCTTCACAATCACATCGCGATCCACCGCGCCCAGACTGCCATTTCCATCGGCCATGTTAGCGCACGGCAGACGATCAACGCCCCTACGGATTGAGATGTCTGCCGTCGTCTAGCCTCACGCTTTGCGCAATGCACTGCAGCCATCGGTGCCTGTGATAAGGAGAGTGTAAGTACATGACAGCTGCTGCAGGTTTGCACGAGGCCTTGTCCTGTTCTGGCGCCATGTCTCTTTGTCTTTTCGCATAGCATCTCCAGCGAGCTTCGTTCATTTCTTTTTTTGTTGTCGTTGCACCAGGTTCACGGACTCGTCTCTGCTGCTGAACACTAGGTCTTTACTAGGAGCGATACCGTCGACATGAGGGAGATCCCTTTGAAGGTCTTCGCGGCATGGCCGGCACCGAACTACGTCAACCCGGTCACTCGCGGCAATGAATTGCTCGCAATCAACATTGTCTTCATCATCTTGGTTACACTCAGCATCGCAGTTCGCATGTACTCCCGCATTCGGTTGTCGAAGCCAGGATGGGACGATGCTATGATCTTGCTTGCTTATGTATTCGCCATTGGAATGACGGCTGTTGTGCTCCTCGCCAACCAATCTTATGGCTGGGACCGCCACATCTGGGACGTACACCTCGATACTCTACAAAGCGCATCTATTATCGCTTTCGTTGCGAAGTTGATGTTTGTGTGTGCCTCCAGCTTCACGCGGCTCTCCCTAGTCCTTCTGTACTACCGCTTGATCAAGGACACGAATACCTGGTGGTACGCTTGGCTAATCCACTTCGGACTGGCCTTCAACATCGCTGTATTCATCGTGTTGATTTTTGTTGGTGTTTTCGAGTGCACGTGAGTATTTGCAACTTTCCACGCGTGACGACCTCGGCTAAAGCTCTCTTACCAGACCTGTACAAGCGTATTGGCAATTCCCCGACATTATCGAGGGCAGCCACTGCTTAGATGAAGGTGTCATAACCATGGCTGCAGGCATCATGAGCTGCGTCTCCGACCTCTTGTGCACTGTCCTGCCAATCCCGATCGTCATGCGCTTGCAAATGCCCCTCAGAGACCGCATAGGCGTCGTCGCTATGTTGGCCACAGGCGTGATCGTCACAATCTGCGGTATCTTTCGGACGGTATTCATCTGGATGAGTCTGATCGCCCATTACGACGAGTCCTGGTACACCTACCCACTCTGGATCTGCGCTGCCCTGGAGGTTGACCTCGCAGTCATCTGCGCCTGCGCACCAGCCATGAAGACGGTCCTTTGGAAGCCGTTCCGAAAGTGGACTGGTCACATATACTCTCAGTACTCTTCAAACACTCGCTACACAAGGAACAACACAATGAAATCGGGCACCGGGATGGAGCTTACCTCGCAAGACCCCATCGTCGACGACCGCCACCATGACAATCATTCTCAAGGCGACAGCGGTTATCAGCTGTCGGTCATGGATTTCGAAAAGCGCCAGTCCGACGAGGAGCAGGAATACGAGATCACCAGCAAAGGAGTCGTGAAGATTCCTGCCCGCTCTAACAGCAGAGCCCAGAAGTCGAACGCTTCGCCAAGTGTCTCGGCTGCGCCAAAGCTGGAGATCAGCAAAAAGACAACATTTGCGATCACGGAAGATGAAGGAACGTCGGAGGGAATCTCTAGCCCTACTTCACCTGCAGGTGAGGGTAATACGGCTCGCAGAAGTGCGCCGAATGCGTTACCACCTATGGATTTCTCGGCGCCCTCTTCGAAGCAGTGGTGAGAATGGGCTTCGTGAGTGGCATCTTTGCGCAGAGATCGGGTCGTCTGGCATCGCCAATCAGGACCATCTAGTGTAGGTAGATCAACAATCACATAAGCTTTCTCCAGATCGCTGGAAGTATGAACGAGTGTGACCCATCGCGCTGGTGCGACTTCTACTGAGTACTGCATCTTGGTCGCCACTGCTTGGCGCATTTTACACGCATGTCAAACCCCTCCAGGAAAGTTCCATGGGCGCGCGGTTCGTCATCCGTCCCGTCGACGCAAGCCGGAAGTAGCTCCTTGCCGCTGCCACGTCTTGGCTTCGTGGCCTGTAGTGGAGGTTGAGTGCATGGACGGGAAACCCTTGTAGCGTGAGCCCGCTCGTGCCCTCTTCAATCAGTCGCCTATGCACTCATGGTTACGTCCTCCGCTTTAGGTACCTAGTACTGTGCTCACCCCAGAAACCACCTGTAGGGACCGTGTGCCACCTTTACATCATTTGGAAGTAGAGCGCTTGCGGCCGTTGCCGGTTCCTTCGAAAAGAGCGCCCTCTTTCGCATTGAGCTTTACCAATGCCGTGTTTCGATTCGCGATCTCGCACATCCTTTCCGGGAGGGCGGCGACAGAGCACCACACGTCCTTCCGATGATGCCGGCTGACAGTGTTCGGCGCTTGATAAATCAACCGAAAAGCTGCAAGCTTGCTGAGACCACAACCTTCTGCAGCAGGTGGCCCAAGTCGCCTGAACATACCTGGCGTTCGAACGTCTCAACCGAAATTCTTTTGGACCACCGGAGCCAGAGCCGTAAAGAGGTAGGTGCTACTCACTCAAGATATTAGCCGGCCAATTCATTGACAACACCAGTATGGACGACCAAACCGACTTCGTTCAGAGATCGGGGTCTCACACCACCAGAACGCCTAGCCGACCTTGCGAACCTGCCGGCAAGGGAAGCGACGAGGATGGGATTTCACAGTCTGGAGCTGCAGCCTCCGCCATGCAGCCATTCAGACTCAATCGCCTGCCTCAGCGGCGCGAGACCGAGCACAGGAGATCAAAGAAGAGTGCCAGCAGAGGAACGGACCACACCGAAGCGTTCATGCATCTGCTGAGGCCCTTGCATCTCCAAGAGACATTGCCAGAATGTCAAATGCTCGACGCTTTTGTCAATCAGCAAAGACAGCTCATCTGCGATGGCTGGCAGCCTGAGCTGGTTCTCGGTAACGTTGACATCGACCTAGACGAAGTCTTCGTTGTGGCCAGGATTGAATCAGACCCTACTACGCTCAATCGATACGTGACCCGAACTGCCATGCAGCATGGCAGCCTAGGAGTGCCGGAAACCTGTGGCCTTGTCACTCTCATCACAAGATACCTTCGTGTAAGACTCCCAGTGAAAGCGAGAAGACCCGGCGCCATCATCGCTCATTCATGCGGCAGTGGTTGATCAGTCCAACAAGTGCCCATTACGAGAGAGTTCCGTTCTTTCTGAGGCCCACCATCGCTCAGATGAGCATTCCACATCCATCTTGGATCGACCTCATCCTATGGTAAGGAGAACAAGCCGAGGTATTGTCAAGCTTAGTCCGGACACTCACTTTCCACCAGGCCCGACATCCGCGACGCCCTCGTCACTCATCCGGAGCTACGAAAGCCCATCTGGGATGCTCGAAACGAAGTCGCCCAGTTCCTGAATGCAAACTGGATGCATCCTCCAGCACAGCTTTTCGAGCCCCTATATGGATCTGCTAACCTTGGACTGACCCCTTTGTTTGAGAGCCACATACTAGAACTGAACAACTGGTCTATTGATGACGATGCAGCTTCTATATCCCCAGTGCTGTCGGCGAAAGTGCGGTCGCAGCCTGCCAGAACATGTCATTGATCTCGGGCGCATTTTGTGGGAGAGACATATCCATTCACGGGTGGAAGTTGTTACTGTGGAAGGAATATTCTTTCACGGGTTCTCAATGTGTACGAAGTCCGATTACATTCGTGCACGATCAGATCAGCGGAGACTCGTCCCCTCAATAGAAACAGCGTTGCGACTATCTCTTGGTTGATGGGACCATGAATTCTCACCATAGTACATGCTGTCTCTCTCTCTCAAAAAAAACATATTCTGGTGCAATTTTCACAGTGGCATATTCAAGTGCAATGACACGAAAAGCCCAGATCACGAACGGTCTTCGAATTGGACTGGCAGTCTAATAGGTGGAAAATCCATTCTGAAGAGTGTAAGACCAAGATGTTGAGGAACCCAGTACGATGTTCCTCTATTTGATTGCATAGCGTAAATCTGAGCGCGTGAATGTCTGGACGAGGATAATTAGGCTCACAGGTATCATGATGATCAAACCAACGACATTTGGCTGGTTTTGTTGATTTCAAGGACTAAATCAGAAAGCCTATCCTGGATTGTTCTCCTAAGATCGCGTTCTGATCCTGTATGGATGCCCTTATCGCGCGGGATTCACAGTCTGGCATTTTCTACACTATCTTCTCGCAGAATCATAGAATGGTGAACGGCAGTCAACGCCTCGACTGCTTCCACATCGATTCGCGAAATCGCAAGCAGGAGGTGACAGAGTAGACACTGACACACTGCTTCGGACGATTCTCGTAACTCTGAGTCACGAATCGCTGTGCGATGTAGCGGTCGTCTCATTTGAGGCAGACTACCGTACATGCTACCCGTTGAATACTTCAGAGTACCAATTCAAGACACCTCTTGTTCTGCCGAGGATTGTAGCCGGCAATGGGCAGCCTGAAGATCCCATGTTGCAAGCCTGACAATTCCAAACTCGGAGTCGCGGAATCTCGCGGGATACTGCTGATGTAAATTTGCAACTACCCAGACGATCATTTATGCGAACGAATCGAATAGACTGACACCCAGAAAACGCCTGTGCAAACGTGATTGCCGTTGGATTACATTCGTGGGGATGGCGAAAGAGGAGAGAACTGGATTTCGATTACATGTGCTCATTTGACGTTAAAGTCTGTTACTCTCGACCTGCACCCAATAGAAGAATTTGTGTTCTCCCAGACCAGCCTCTTGTCCTGAATTGCGGTCGTGGGTATGGGGGGTGGAACCGTGCTCTGTCAATCTCATCACTCGCTCGATTTGCATCTCCGCCGGGCACGCGTTACGAGCGTCGCTTGTACAACTCTCCGTCTAGCTTCAGTGGTAGACCAGACGAGTTTTGACTTTGCTCTTTTGTGTTTTCGGGTGTGGCGTGCATGCTTTCCAACTGAGAAGCTTCTCGTGGGAGGGTCTGGCAAGTAGGGTCTTCCGATGTGAAAAGCTCTTGGTGACAAAGCTGTCTCGCGGTGGGGGCTGGAGGTGGCTTCATCTGGAATTCCGGAGGATACGTTTGGTCAAAAGGGATTGTGAACGAGGGTAGGGACGCCGAGTTTTGAGATGGTGGTGGTTGATACGCAGCAGGATCTCCACTGGCCAATTGAGCGCAACCGTCTGGAAGTACCATGAATTTGAGGAGCGGCTGATGCTCTGAAAAGCCATCCTCTCCGCGTAAGGCTGGCCAATAGGACTGATTGCCAAAATGGTTCCGTTGCTCCCAGCCGTCTGCAAGACTCGACTGGAAATCGAAAGGAAGCGTCGAAACATTCTCAATTCCAGAGACACCACATGTGCGGCCGTTTGGAGGCACACTCCAAGGCCCAAACCATGAGTGGGTAGACGAGAACGACGCATTGGAAGTTGAGGTGGGAGAGCTGTCCAGCTGCTCACCGTTCCCGAGAGCCCATCCTGAGTAATGTCCGGCGAGAAACGATGACTTTTCGACAGGTGTATCAACTATAAGCCTGGCGTTGTCCGAAGTCTGAAACCGGCCGGTATAGCTATGCTGTCGTTCGGGCGGATGGAAGGCACAAGTTTTCTTGAGTCGGATGCAAGTGACACAACGCTGTCGAGAGTCACCTTCTGCGAGTATGCATCGTATCTTCCGTCTCCGACAAGGCTCTACAGCGATATTAGCAATCGCAACGCGTTGAGTAGATGCTTTGCAGGACACGAAGCCGTTCCGTACAACAAGATATAGACTTACCACATGCGACGGGCATCCTCATGTACCCAAGGCTAGATTTCTTTTTCGCATCAGAATTTCGTGCTTCTGGAGCTGACTTCAGCCCCTGCTGCTGATTGTGATTTCCAATGCCCTTTTCTAATGCTTTGGTCCTCTGTGAACGAGGTGCATGAGTTTTGCGTGCTTTGTGATTAGACAAGGCCTCAGTATCGGCCATGGTCCTTGAAGGTTTGGCGTCGGCTAACTCGGGATCGACTCGTAGACTTTCGGTCTTTCAATATACAGGTTGGATCTTGAGCTCGTGCATGGACTCGTGTGCGAACGGCCTAGAAGTACGGATCTTGAGGTGCTGCAGCCTCAGGCTCACACAACTTGCCGAAAGCATCGTCATCAAGAGGGTTAGGCATTTTCCTGGTCGTTTAGCTTGTGTGGGGATTCCTCTCGTTGTGGTGAGAATGTGCCGGACCCGGGTCCGATGAAGACGCAATGATCAACCTGATGCCACGAGGCGGGACAACGGTCGTGGAATCGGTGCGATGAATGCCGAGCAAGTTCAGTCCAGTGGCCTCCATCACTGGGCCAGTCATTCCCGCAGCGGCAGATGATGGGACCGGGGGTACAAGTAGGACCGAATGTGGCTGCGTGAATCATACCCGCCGTACTTCATTCGTGGCCGAGCCGCAGGCCTGCCTTGTTTTGCTACCTTGGCTCCAAGGAAGCTTCGTAGCCACCTCCACCGACCCGCTACGCCACGCCTTTCCTCCAGATTGCCTTTTGGATTCCAGCAAAGACTTCCCGTTGAGCCCACAGCGGCCCCCCATGTGTGGCCGTGGCTACATTTGCGGTAGTTGCGCACCGGTCGCATAGCTGCTTGGAATGAGTTGTAAGTACATTAACCTGCAGACATCACGACTCGTGTTTAGAATTTTTCCAGTAGAGTAGCGCTGGAAGAGCTCGAGATTGTAAAGTCCAGACTGCCTAAGCCGCTGTGGCTGCAAGTTCGCCTTTAGGTTCAGCTGACAAGTGGGTAACGGTAACTTAGAAGGACGGTACCAGCGATGGAGTGACGAGAACTTTTCGCTTATCGCAAACTCTAAAGTGTCCCAAATGCCATACCCACCGGGGATGCTTGCGCTTCTCGGGCAATACTGGTGACACCACAGTGTCCGTTGTTGCATCCCGTCTATCTTGCTATCCCGTGTAGCTGCGTGATACACGGTAGCGGCGCTTCATTTCTTGATTGAGGGCGGGCTGGTCTCCGAGCAATGTGATGAGGCCCTCATGACGCTGGGTGACAGTCTGCGAGTGCTAAGCCAGCATCAGTGACATTCCCGTAGTTGCGAGATAAATTGGCCATTTAAGCATGAGATTGATGTGGTTATCCGTACTGTTCCAGCTTTTTATTTCCGATATGCCGGCCCTGAGGTCCATACAGCTCGTCGCGTTCATATTTGCTTCGATATTCCTAATCTTTCAAACGACGAAATACTTACAATACCCCGGATTTGGGAAGCCATCTTGTGCAACGGAATTGCAGCTATGTCCATCTTTGGGGCAAGATTACTCTGCAGGCAATTCGACTTTAGGGGTATGATAAGGCCGTGCTGTCCGCTGGGGGAAATATCTTGACGCTGACACACGATTCCCATAGTTTGAGGCCATAGTCGCATTGTCGCAAGGGACAGCGTGGCGGGTTGATGGTCTACGGGCTGCCGCCGAAGCAAGTGGGATCCAACTCCAGATTCCAACCCAACCGGGCTGGCCAGATCAACTTATCAAAGCGTTCAAAGAGTCCGGTCCAATCGATGCACATGGCGCTGCATTAGCCTGGCTTGGGCACATCGACCTTTTGAAATTGGTCCTTCAGAATGGCTGGGGCTCGGCTTTGATCCTCGAAGACGACATGGACTGGGATGTTGAGATTCGCAATCAAACTCGCCACATTGCGTCCGGAGTCCGCGCTCTCACGGCCTCAGATGACGAAGGGCGGCAACCTTACGGATTAGACTGGGACGTTCTCTGGATGGGCCATTGCAGCGATCCAGTAGACAGCAAAAAACCCATGATCGTCTGGCCTGATGATTCTGTCACTCCCTTGGACGAATATCGTGGCCTCAACCGTCATATTACTACGGTTCTCAGCGAAGGTCAGCGCTCTGTGCATTACGCCGAAAATGCGGTTTGCAGTTTCGCCTATGCTGTATCCGCTAAGGGTGCCAGAGAGGTCTTGCGCCTTGCATCGTTGGGACATGGCGGTGCGTTTGATTTGATGCTCATGAGTGCGTGTCGAGACCAAGACATTACTTGCATATCCGTCAACCCGGAGGTTTTCGACCCTTATCGTCCAGCGGATGGTGAGCTGAGCGAGGTTCGAGCTGCAGACCAAGGTGAAGTCGTTCGAATACCCGTCCATGATGGTATTGGCACCACGGATAACATTCGACGGAGTGCGAGATGCTTTGGATTGTTTGGATCGCCATGTCGGCCTTCATGAACCCTGACATACTGCGCGTGGCAACGGGATGTAGGAGCAATTTTTTTTATAAACCGCAATCTTTGACAAGCGAAATTCATTTGAATGTTGCACGTTGCTCAAGTGCCAATGTGATAGATTGGGAGGCACACATTGGCGCCCAATTGATCAAGTGATCGACTGATTCATTGACTTCACAAATCTTCGATCGAGTGCAACTCATGTCTCCCAAAGGTTGATCGAGATTGTTGAAGATGGATAGATCGGCTCATCCATCGAGAGTACAACATCGATATCTTGGATCGATCGCGGAAAACCATAGGAATCAAGGCATGGTCGTTTTTAATGGATCCCCCAACAAAGCATATAATTGCAGTGTAAGATTGGAAGCAAAACCCAGAAATTGAAACACTTTCACCTTCCAACCTTCCAAGCTGCCGGGGTCGTACTCGCAAGTAAGAGAAATGCATCTTCGAAGGAGTGGGTTTGAATGCTGGTGTTCGACAGCAGGGCGCGTGATATACATAATGGCGTACAACGCTCTCGGGCACACCTTTTTGAGGTCCCATGATCAAACTTTTCGATTTTGTGCTTGAGACTTATACTGTTTATATCGCCCACAATGCCCTGATCGATAGTTAGACGCGACTCCCGACCGACTGCAGTGAGCAGCCATAGAGAGACGAATTTCTACTCCCAAAGAGGATGACGACACAGACCCTTGACAGCTCTGCCTCGGCTTCCACTCCTCGCCTTCGTATGGAAATGCGTAGGGTTGATGTCAACTTAAAGGAGAATTGTAGTGCCAGGGTTAAAACGAAATGCATTGAACGGAACCATCGACGGAGATACAGCTGATTTTGAGCCACGCGCAGCATGTCTCCTCCAAACGCTGCCCCAAAGGCGTGTCTTCGGACAGCTGCTCTGCAGGTGCCCAGGCGGGGTAAGCTGCGCGCAACAAACACCTGGATTACACATCATCATTCCTCTTCCGCCCAAACCCGCGCCCATTGCACATCCACAGCTAGGAGAATCGCGATCCAAGATGGTTTCGTTCGACAATCTCGTCTCTGTCGGTCAGTCACACCCACACTCTTCCAGCAAGCCCGACACAAATCGAAGATGACAGATTCCTCGCAACACCCTCTCGCAGGGCTTTGGAGACCCACCCACCTCGAACGCCTATGTTATGGGCCTGATAGTGTCAAGAAGCACCTTCTCGAGTGCCTACCGAAAGACAGTAGCAAGGCGTTTCTCATCACCGGAAATTCACTCGCAACGAAGACGCCCCTAATCAAACAAGTGGAAGAGCTTTTGGGAAACAAGCACGCGGGCACATTTAGCAAGATTGGGCAACATGCCCCAGTGGAACAGCTAGACGAAGCCACGGAGCTGGTGAAAAAGGATGGCAGTATCGACACAATCATTTCCGTTGGTGGGGGCTCGCCCATCGACTCCGCTAAGGCCATCTCCTACCGAGTGAACGAGCATACCGGCAAATTCCTCTACCACATCACCATCCCTACCACCCTCAGCGCCGCAGAATGCACCATCATTGCAGGCTACACGGACAAAAGCGGGCTCAAAGTCGGCGTGGCCAATGCCAAATTGGCACCGCAAGCAGTCATCTACGACTCGAAATTCGCGCTCGAGACACCGCCGTGGCTTCTGATGAGCACCGGCCTGCGGGCAATGGATCACGCTATGGAGCTGATGTACTACCCGTCCTCGACGGAAATGCCATGTCGATTGATGGCTCTGAACGCTGCAGGTGACCTGTTCAAATGCCTGCCCAAATACAAAGAGAATCCCAAAGACGAAGACGTGATTACCCGTCTGCAGCTTGCGTCCTTTGCATCATTGGGCTTCCTTGGGCTGAATCTCAAAGGCGGCCTTGGCTTGAGCCATGTCCTAGGCTACGCCCTTGGGTCTCCTTACCATATCCCGCATGGCATCACTTCGTGCATGACTCTCGGCCATGTGGTCAAGCTCAAGGCCCAGAATTCGAGCGAGGATGCTGAGCAGATTGCTAGAATGGCCCCTTTCGCCGGTGTCGCGAGGTCCGGCGATGATAAAAAAGATGCGGTCGCTGTTGGCGATGCGATACTCGCCCTTGTGGAGTCTTTGGGGTTGAAGACGACTTTGTCTGAGAAGGGAGTTGGGAAAGACCAAGTCCACACCATCACCAAGACTGCCACAGGCAAGGAGAGCGGAGACCTGTACGAGCAGGTGAAGCAACTTGTGGAGAACTTGTACTGAGTATAGTCACGCTTGCTCAACCGGCGAGCCTCCGCTGTCATCGAATGTCATAAGAAACGACTCTCTAACCATCTCGTTCTTCTCAATATTATCATCTGCAACTACTCTTCTCCGCCGTCACGCAGTACCTAGAGCAAAGTGACGTTATGACTCCCAATTGAAGTTCCCGTTCTTGCCCATAACCACCTTAGGCCTCTCGCCAGGGAGCCAATGCCTCAACATTGTTTCTCCATGAAGGATCCAGTGCACAACGATGCTTATCTTGGCGCTTCCCGTTTCCGTGGTTTCGTTCTTGGGGTACATGCATCGGCGCAAGAGAAATGACCACATGAAATAGAGCACACTTCGCTGCTAAGGCGGTATCGAAAGAGTGAACAGATGGTCGAAACAACACTCATTATACCCCGAGCGCAGCCTCGGAAAGATTCCCTGGATGCCGAAAAGAGATCGACGTATTAGAACAGCTTATCACACTGGAAAAGCAACGAGAAGCTGCCCAAGCTGGGATGTCCAGATGGGTCTTGCTGGGGTGGCCGTTCTCGGAGAAGCTTCACTCCTCCTGTGGGAGTAAAGATCCAGATATTTGGATGCTATGGCCATTGCTTCGTTTCGAAATGGCATGGCGCAAGAGCACATGGTAAGGGTTTACGGACCAGAACGCAGATACTTCTGACTGTCATCCAGCAGTTATCTCTTCCGTCCTCAACCCCCATGTAGTAGGTCGGAAAGTCTCCGGATCCGGAGTTGTCGTCTTATCTAGCATCTGCTTAGGCCACGTCAGATACGGAATGAGCTCTACTGGGAGACACCTTTCCAGCTCTCTCAAAATCAGGCCAGGCATAGTACGGAACCACCAGTACTTCGACTGCATGCTCATGAGCACTGCAAAATGTGCAATGATCACCATTGCAACAGGCTCCTTTCGCTCAAGTTGTTCTATCAGTAACTCATCAATCTCGTTCGGCCATGACATGATGAGATAGGAGATTTCGTCTTCCAAGTCCTCGTCGCGGAGGAGTAAGGCAATAGTGTCTAGACACCTGCGCGCCGCAAACAGGTATACGCTGACGAAATCAGCGCGGTCTATACGAGACCTTATTAGGTCTTCTAGGTTGTCGAGCTGACGAAAGTTGAGGCCAGAGTCTCGTAGCTGCGATATTAAGGGCTCTGCATTGAACTTCAGCATTTCGGAAGTCCAAGCGGCTTGTATCTCTTCGCTGTGGGCTTTCAATATGGTGCTGATTCCTTGAGATAGCCGGAGGCATGAAGTCAAAGACCTGAGAACGTCTTCCTTTACACTTGGGCTCGCCTGTAGAGATACCTCTGCGTAACTGTAGATAGCTGCGAGACCGGCGAAGGCAAACAAGCTCACACTTGAGCCTGGCGTCCAATCTGCCATTACTGGAGCAACACCCTCTAGAGCAAGCTCACGGTGGCGAGCAGCGATTGACAATAAGCCGGACTCACTTTGACTGTCCGTCATCACGTGCAAAGCAGCGACGGCGAGAAGCTGGTGGAGCAGGTAGGCGTTCTGAAAAGCAATCTCGGGCACTTGTGTTGCCCAGACCCTGGCGCGGTGTGAGTCAGCGGCCAGTCCGACACAGCTGCAATTCATGTAATGATGTAGAAGTTGCATGTCGGTCGTTGTCCAGAGCCCAGGAGCAATCGGTTGGTTTGGAGGGCTGATTCCTGCTGTGGACGGAGGGCTGCCGCTGACTTTGGTGTGACCAAAGTCACATTGGAGATCCAGACGGTCACAACCAGAGCATTTCGGGCGGATCTCGTCGCATTTGACGCGGCGCTTTTTACACTGACCGCAACCTTTCCTGGATTTTTTGTGTGCTACTCGCTTCGTGTTTGTCGAACTCATCGCACCTTATGAGACTTGTCGATCACAGTTGTACCATTGGATGGATCTCACGGAAAGAAGAGATGCACAATGCCAATGTTGTGCAGAAGTAATGCCGCTCTGAGTAGATTGATGCCGAAGAGTAGACGAAGACTCTCGCGCCTTTCGGCGGATGGCTGCGGGAGAGAACAAACGTGTCGCTCAGCGCTCTTGACGGCACTCGCAGTGAACCTCAAATCCGTTTCCAAGAGCCTGGACGCATTCCATTTGACTTGATAGTAGGATAAGGCCTCCCACCCACAAGACTGGCGGATCTCACCGCCGTTGAGATGCCTTTTCGGCCTTCCTGCTCCCTAGTCCTGAGATCTCGGTGGCTCTACGCGGCGCGGCCCGAGCCTTGCCAGCCCACCGCATGCCGGCAACGAGTGGTACTATAGGCATCCGAAAGCTGTTGGCTTTGGACGACGAGGACGCGTTCTACCTAAACATGATGATCACGTTTAGACTCTCAGGAAGAATCTCGGTCTCAACACTCGAAAACAATCGAGTAATACATGTTTGCGTCATCTCTCTAGAGAATAGAAATACCTAGAGGGAATGCCTCTACTAGCATACTACATGGGTCTCTGAATTTTGGACGAGCGGTGATCAAATTGCTTGGCCTGTGAGACAGAAGGATGCAGCACCTGAGTATCCAGACTCTTCGATTCCTTTTTGCGCGAAACTCCGCTTCTGCGACTCTGGACACGCTGATTTCATTGAGCTTAGTGATCCAGGCTGATGACCAGATAACGCTCCTACGGAAGCTCAGGGGCCGTCTTCCGGTAAATTATGCTTCGAAGCACAGCGCAAGGCGAACTATTTCAGGCTAGGTATGCCGTGTATACAATGATTGCTGAAGCAGCTGAAGGAGCTCACTGGCAGTATCTGTGAGGACTTCAAGCGTCGTTAAGCTTTTACGCCATCATAACCTTACCTCAGCGGACCGCAATAATAAGCTCCTACAGCTGCTCCTCCGGCTTGCTGCTTTTGTTAAGTCTTGCGCAGCCAGGGCGAAGGAACGACGGAAGATGGGACGCTTAGGAAAAACCTTCACAAGCGATTCGCCAGAACTGTAAGTACGCCTTCTGCCTTTGCTGATACTTCGTCAGAATCTTGCTAGTATTCCCAGACCGTGAGTGGCTGGAATCAGGACGGACGGAGGTGAAGCAATATTTATCTTCGCATCCGGCACCCGAGCAAAGGAGCTACAACGTATCATCGCACTGTTTTGTCCGTTCGACTCGTCGGATCTCTCCTTTGCAGGACCGTCAGATCTACTTAGCGACTCTAAAGTTCTCACCATTCCCGAAGACATGCCTCTAGACATAATCATAGTCGGCTCCGGCATCGCCGGTCTTGCTACTGGCATCGGTCTACTGGCTCAAGGCCATCAAGTTCGTATCTACGAACGCCGAGATGCATCTAACTTTGAAGAGACCGGTAGCGGCATTCAACTCCAGACAAACATCAACCACATACTTATGAAATGGGGAATGCTGGATGCGGTCAAAAAGATCGCCCACGACAACGTCGGCGTTGACATGCGAGACCAGAATGGCTCTACGATTGGCCAACTGCATCATCAAGGTCCTACGTACTACGCCTCTCGCCAGGCTTACAAGAGCCTATTCCGCGACGTCGCTGTGAGCAGGGGAGTGCAAATCCATGAGAATTGCGTCGTCCAAGCTATCGAGCCCGGTACCTCCACTGTCATTTTCGCAGACGGCTCTCGCGCGCTCGGCGATATCATCATCGGCGCAGACGGCTCGGGATCGAAAGTCCGTCAGGCTTTGTTTCCCGATTATAAACCCATCATGAGGAGCATGGCGTGCTTCCAAGTCGCACTGCCCTTGGAGACGGTGGGGAATGACGCTCTATTGCGAGACGTAATAAGCGGTCCGAACAACACCATGACAATCGCGCCTGGGCGCAGCATTTTCGCCTCGCCTGCGCCTGCGGACGGCGTCTTCCACATGCAATTCATCGACCACGAGTATACTCTCGAACAAGACCCAAACTCGAGCCAACCCACAGAGCGTATCTACGATCTTGTCTGGTTGCGACAACGGTGGAGCGACCAGTCTCCCGCTCATCGGAAAGCGCTCGACATTGCGTCGAGTGCTTTCAAGTGGAGGTTTATCGAGATTTTTGGGCTTCCTTCTTGGTCCAACGCCAAGGGCAATGTTGTGCTGGTTGGAGATGCGTGCCATGCCATGACACCTTTCGCAGGCCAAGGCACAGCGATGGTCATTGAAGACGCTGCTGTACTCGCGAAAATACTGGGTAGGCAAGCTTCTGTAAGACAATTGCCTCGACTGATGAGGTTATATGAGAAGGCTAGACGGCCTCGAGCGGAAAAGGTGCAAGGCTTAGCGGCTGCATACGGCAGGTCTTGGGCATCTAAGGATACTGAGCACGTAAGAAGCCGAAATGCACAGATCCAATTGCAACCTCTGGGAAGGACACCGACGGCTTCAAAGCAAGACGGGAATGCCCCGTACGGCTCTCCGGACTTTCTGTTGTGGCTCAATAAGCAAGATGTACTAGAAGGGCTGGAGAACGTGGACCGTGAGTTGGCAAGGCTTTGAGGGTATGAATTCCCTGAGATCGCTCGGTTGCTCGTAAGACTGAAGGCTTGCGTAGAAATACCTGAATGATGACTGCCTGAAAAACCTCATCTCAAAGCCGAAGTAACCTCTCCGCGTTCCGGTAATACATGTCCTTGATCTCATCCTCCTGAAACATTCCCTTCATCCCCTCATCCATTTTACCGCGCAAGTATTCCACCCCCTCCGCTTTCGTGAAAGGAAAATCACTGCCATACATCAATCTCTCATGGCTGATTCCGGCTCCCTGCAATAGCCCAATAATCTGCCCAGGGAACGGAAATCCAGCAAGATCGAACCAAAATTGGCGGTTCAGCGCCTCCTTCGCCTCGGCTTCAGGACATGGCTCGAAAGCTCCCGGCACCAGCGTGCTGAACCCCGTCCACCGAGACAGCAGTGGCGGGCTGGCACCGGCAAGATGCGGAAGGATAATTTTGAGATCAGGGCAGCGCTTTATCGTTCCGCTGAGGAACATGTTGCTCACTACGCGCGCGGTGTCGAAGAGAAACTCTAGCATCGGGTTGGGGAACTTGGCCGCGAGTGGCGTCGCTTGCGTCGGCTGCACCGTGGATGCGTGCGTCCTCTCTGCGAGAGCCGGGTCGCATTTGATGCATGGTGTTGTCGGATGGATGAAGATCGTCGCTTTGCGTTCGTTAAGCTCGGCGAAGATGGGCTCGAGAATGGGGTCCCCAAGGTAGTGGCCATGTCCGTTCGTGAGGAGCACATAACCGTCACAGCCTTCGTCGGCAGATTGAGTGATCTCTTTGAGGCAAAGCTCAACGTCAGGGATGGGAAGGCTGGCCCAGTAGCCGAACCGGTCTGGCATGCGCTTCTTCAGATCTGCGGCGTAGGAGTTGCATTCGCGAGTGACTTTTGCGGCGAGTGCCGAGTCGTTGTAGACAAGATGAGTGCCTGGCGTTGAGATGGAGAGAATGGACTTTTGGATGCCGTTCTTTTCCATGAGCTGCAAATGCGCTTCCTCGCTCCACTCAGGGAGGTATGGCATTCCATCTGGGTTCGCGTGGCCATGCTCGAGGCATGCTTGTCGGTAGGATGGAGGGAGGAAATGGACGTGCACGTCTATCTTCCCGGGCTCGTCGACCGCCATTGTGATGAACGAAGTGGATAGGTCCTACCGCCGAGCTTGCCAGACCTTGACCCAGTCAATTGTTCGGATATGTCTTTATGCCAATGCTGAAAGAGTGTAGCCGCTGATGATGAGACCGCGTTTCAGCTTCTATGCCCGCGTCGTCTTGCAAGTGGATAGACTGGTTGCCTTGAAAGAATTGGTCTAGCCCCGACAACACATGTATCGGCCGGGCACCGTCGACTTCGTTACACAGTCTGGCCGTGCGAGATACTTATATTATGTGGTCAATGAAAGGTGGGGCATGATCGCCTCGGTGTGTTGACCGCCGGTCCGGTTATGCAGGAGTTCCAAAAGCATCTCCGAAATAAGCTCAACGAAATAAGCCTCCAAAGAGACTGGGACTGTGATTCCAAGCCCGGAAAACTTCATGATCGAGTGACAAGCAAGACATCGTAGCTTCAGATCACAAGTGACAATTTGGCTCTCTATATCAAAATCCAGAAAGGCGTAGGTGGCGATACCAAGATCTTCTTTCGGCATGCGCAACACAGGATCTCCGCAGTGGGGTCCGTTGCAATCCCTCCGATTCCGGCTCCACCTGGCTCTCACCGGATCGAGGAGATATTACGACGTGCACGCCCACAACCGCTTCGTGAATGCCTAGAGCTGACTTGCGTCAATAATGTGAGCAGCCTTTAGCTCGTTGTCATCATTCAGCCCGGAGCTACGAGGTCAGCTCGACTCAAGGCCGGCAGCCCATCTTCTAGCCCATTTCCGACCCCTCATATAAACTTCGCCCATCTTTGCTCAGATATCGTTTGACACAAGATTATGGTTGCGAGAGGATAATTAGTTTCCGTCAATTGCACCAACACATTCATCACTACTTGAATAAAGCGCAGACATAGAGTCAATGAATATGAACTCCTCCTCCTCACCAACGTCCGCATCTTCGACGGCCAGAGCATCTTTGGAACTGGCGCCGTCCTCATCGAAGATGGGAAGATTAAACAAATTTCTTCAGACCCTAGCCTGTCCATTCCGGACATCCCCACTATCTCTAAGCCCGGCCATACACTCCTGCCAGGCTTGATAGACTGCCATGTGCACTGCGACAGTGCCAATCCAACCGCCCTGCCTCAGAGCCTGAGGTTCGGTGTCACTACCGTCTGTGACATGCACAACGAGTACCCGAATATTGTCACCTTGCGCAAGCAGATCGCCGAGCAAGGTGATTGCGCGGATCTTAAGACGACGAGCTTCGCCGCAACCGTTGAAATGGGCTGGCCGATGCCGGTTGTGCTGGCGCATAGTACGAACCCGCATGTTAAGGAGGAACTGGCGCTCTGGCCGAAGCTGGAGAAGCCAGAGGATGCGAAGGGCTACCTTGCAAATCGAATGGAGGAGGGCGTAGATTACATCAAGCTCATGCACGAAAGCGGCGGGCTCATGGGAGGCGGCTTCAACATGCCTTCTATCGAGCTGCAGAAGGCGCTGATTGCGGAAGCCCACGCGAATGGGCTGATTGCCGTCGCTCATGCGCTGACGAAGAAGGATACGCTCGAGATCTTAGAGGCTGGTGTTGATGGGCTGACGCATCAATTTTGCGACCAGCCGATTGATCAAAGTGTCATCGACGCTTACAGGAAGAATAGCGCGCACCTTAACCCAACCCTCGCTGCGCTGGGATCTCTTACGACAGAGGGTAAGGATACGCAGGAGAAGTTCGCCCACGATCCCAGGGTCCAGCACCTGTTGCCAGAAGAGGCGAGGCACCGGGTGTGCGCGTGCATGGCCATGGCCAAAGAAGGAGGGGCAAGCGTGGAGTATGCCTATGAGGCCGTGCGGCAGCTGAAGGCTGCTGGTGTCGACATTGTAATGTGAGTGTTTACGAAATCCTTCGTCGTCGTGGAAGGTAATCGGGCCAGAGCTGACCTGAATTCCCAGTGGATCAGACGCCGCAGGACCCGCGGTCGGCACCGCCTGGGGTCTGAGTGTGCACCACGAGCTCTACCTCTTTGTCAAGCACTGTGGCTTCTCGCCTGCAGAGGCTTTGAGAGCTGCGACGTATTTGAATGCGAAGCGCTTCAATTTCCCCGATAGAGGGCAGATCAAGGAGGGATTGAGGGCAGATCTTTTGCTGGTAGAGGGTAACCCTTTGGAGGATATTGACGACGCGCTCAACCTGAGGGGTGTCTGGAAGGAGGGCGTTCTCTGCAGCACTTACGCTGGTCTGGCATGATGGGCTGATGTGCAGTCCACCGGCATCTTGGCTGATTAGCCGCAATACGCAATCGGAGACAGTAGTTCGCCTCAACGGGCCACCCAAGATGTATGACAAACTGATTATGTTCACCTTGTCTCGTCGCTGTGCGCGGGTGGGCAACGCGAGACCTGAGAAAGCGATGCGCGAGTTCAAGCGAGAGCGGGGGTTGTTCCGCCCGTAGATCTTGGCGCGACTGAAGTCGAACTTCTGATCGCGAGCTCAGGCGCATAAGGCGCGACAGACGAACAGCCCTGCCAGGACTCCCGCGACAACTCCACCACCGCATTCAAATCACCGATAAAATTACTGAGCGGCGACCGTCATCGAGCACACAAAAGCTGCAAAGCACTCGAACTGCGTCCCGACCTTATCTCCCTGCCTCCCGACCACCGACACTTCCAACCAACAACCATGTCCAACCGCCAAGGAGGCGGGCGCAACAAGGTGCTCCTGCCGCCGATCAACTTCATCTTCAAGCTCTTGCAGCAGCACACAATGGTACAGATCTGGCTGTACGAGCAGGTGGGCATGCGCATCGAGGGCAAGATCCGTGGCTTCGACGAGTTCATGAATCTGGTCGTCGATGATGCTGTGGAAGTCAAGCAGGCCACAAAACAGGAGCCCAATCCGCAGGATGCGCCGGACGGGGGGAGGAGACATGTGGGTATGTACATTGTGGAGACGTGACCTGACGTATGATACTGGGTGTTTGACTGACTTGGCGCGACAGGCCAGATTCTGCTGAAGGGAGACAACGTGGCGCTTATTCAAGCGCTGGAGTAGAGGATTCGTGAGAATGGGATTCAAATTGGCTTGAGCGTCCACCGAGGCACGTTTCAATACTGCATGACATAAAGGACGCCGTATGAGGCATCAAAAGGGACGGCCGTCACGAAGATGAAGAGGCCGTCACGTGGATTTCACGTGGGCACGTAAGATGGCCAGGAAATGGAGACGCACAATAACCGCAGCAAGACGCCTTTGAGCTAAGATCACAGAGCGTCGGCGTTCAGGCGCACTCGAGCTTCAAAGCTCGGAAATTGTAAGTAGCCCTTCGCGCGCAGCTATTTTACCAATAGTTCATAGCGCTCATGAGAAGACTTCATATTTCAAGTCAGCAATTTGCCATGGCCGGCTGCGACGGCGTCCACTCTCCAATCCCAATCGGCGGTAGGCAGCTCGTGCTCTTGACCGAGTATCTGCTCAGCTAGGCATAGACCGACTAGATCAAGTTAGCTTTGGTCGCAGCTTTCGTTCGCATTCCTGAACGAAGCTTACCGAGATATGGCTTAGGCCGCTTGCCATTCTGGCAAAAGCGTGTGAAAAAAGCGTCATAGAAACCAGCGCCGTGACCGAGTCGATTCATCTGCGCATCGAATGCGACGGCAGGGACCACTACTAGATCCAAATTACCATCTTTTCTCCCAGATTCGGGGTCGAAATCGTTCGCAAGCGTCAATCCTTTCCCGCCCATAGCATTCTCTCTCTCGTCAACTCCCTCAAGACCCAGGCTAGGAATTCCCCATGCATCCCTCTCCAAACCCTCGTACTCCTCCACGGATCGCAAGCGCAGCAGGTCCATCACCTTCCGCTTCTTCCCGCTTGTCGTCGAGGAGCCTGCGGGCGTGTACAGGAAAGGCACGAAGACTTTCTTGCCCTCGCTCAGCGCGTCCATTACCAGTACGTCTGTCTGAGCTTCGGCTGCAGGCATCGAGAGGTAGATGCTAAGCGAGCGAGCGCGCTTATAGGCGTCGAGGTTGAGGATGACATTTTGGGCTTGTTGCGACTGGGTGGCGATCTCGGACGGGTCTAGGGACGAGAGGCGGGCTTTGATGTCTTTGCGGAGGGCTTTCTTTGCAGCTTGGGCTTCGGCAGACATGGCGCGCAATTGGCTAGAGGACACAAGGATCTTGTCGTGGCCTGTAGGTGGGATGTGATTAGAGAATAATGATGGGAAAGAGATTCGTGAGATATGCTGGGCGCGCGAAGACATTGGGGCAGTTCAGCAAATGTTCAAGGCGCCATTCCGCTTAGTTCTCCCGAGCTCTTGGATGTCGTAGGAACGTAGCGCAAAGTAGGCAAATCTTGATCCATGCAGGCAATGCAGTCCCCACCATGGACATGAGTCGGACGGACGGCGCACAAGCGTGTGGAGAGAGAATGGGCGAGGCGGCGGGTAGGGCTTAGCGTGGCTATGTTTGGCGACGACGAGCGGCTTGCGACGACGCCAGCCAGTCCAAGCCCCAAGCAATCCCGCCGCGCCATCTGCGCCGCCTCCCATGCCCAACGCCTCGCCTCGCTCCCTCCACATCACCGCAGACCACGACCCTCCCGCACACGCCGTACCACGATCTCACGTCCTCAGCGACACTCACGACCATCATGAAGTATTCCATCGCCGGCTTGGCTGGCCTGGCCGCCTTCGCGACCGCCCAAGGGACCTGGCCAAGCGACCTCGTGGGGACGTGGAGCACCAAGTCCAACAAGACTCTCACGGGCCCTGTATGATCAATGCGCCGCGCCATACTAATGCCTACACCCTGCTGACGAGCCTCGCAGGGCTTCTTCGACCCTCTGAACGACGAACTCATCGAGCCCTCCCGCACCGGCATCTCCTACTCCTTCACTGACGACGGCTACTATGAGTCCGCCTACTACCGCGCCATTGCCAACCCGACTAGCCCCGACTGCCCCGGCGGCATCATGCAGTGGCAGCACGGAAAATTTGTGAAAAACGCTGATGGCTCCCTGACACTCGAGCCCTTCAAAGTCGACGGCAGGCAGCTGCTCAGTAAGCCTTGCGACGGCAAGAACGCCATATACACGCGCTACAACCAGACCGAGACCTTTCAGGTAAGATTCGAGGATACCGGAGCCTATACTGTGCCTCTACGGTCAGCGGGACATGTAGGCTGACCCTCTCACGCAGAAATACGAGGTTCTCACCGACCCCTACCACAACATCCCGCGTCTCAACCTTTATCAATTCGACGGCTCGCCCGTGAACCCGATGTATCTTGCCTTTAGCCCACCCCAGATGCTGCCCACCAGCACTCTCAACCCGATGCAGGCGACCGCCTCCGCCTCCGCGACCGGCAAGAGCAATTCAAAGCGCGGTCTTGACCCAGAGGTCCCGCTGGGCTGGAAGGTCGAGCTCGAGAAGGGGAGCACGCAACAAGTCGTCCAGCACATCAATGCCGACAGGCTATGGTGGCTTGGACTGGGCATGACTGGCTTTGGTGGACTGCTGTACATGGGCCCAAGAAGGCTCGGGATCCGCCTGTGAGAGGACTAATTTTTGAGACTACATGGGTAATTGTGGAGTTGTAAAACAAGTACAGATGGGCATTTCTGTGCGAGCGTTCGAGGGCGTTTCAAGGACGAAGCTCTGGTTATATCAAATCTACCTTACGCTTTTATGGGTTTTTTGAGGGTTTAAGCGCACTACAGATGTTTAGGTACGAGACCACTTATTACTCAAAGCTGATATGTTCAGATATATCCCATCAGTGTGTCAAGTTGGAACTCTCCTTCGCAAAACTCGTTTACAGATCCAGAAAAAAAAATTGCCTTCGGGCAACTCGTCATCAATTCCGCAGCTATTCAAAGTTACCGAAACTAACAAGTCCGGCTGAGCTCTTCAACAAAATATCCTCCAGCTTCACGTCCTCACCAACGAGCTTTTGCACCGGTTATTCACTGCCTGCCACGCATGTGCGGCGGCAAAATCTTGCCCTGCCGCTTCTTCTCGCCTGCCTTGGTCGCGCTGTCGCGCAGCTCACGAACAGCCTTCATGTCCGCTCCATTGTAATCAGCAACCCGGATTGCCGCCGGACGTCTGGGGCGGACAACGCCAACTGGGGTCATTGGTAGATTGTCGGGAGCTGCTGGGAGTGAGCTCGCGGCCTGTTGGCCGCCATTGACAACCTTGGCCTTCTCTTTCGACTTGACCTGAGACACGACAACTCTTTTCTCGCCAGATGAGGCCTTTGCGCTCTCGCCGCCACCGCCCTGCTGCAGCTCGACAAGCTCTCCATACAGCCCCTCGTCGAACCCCACACACTCCAGGTACTCCCACCACAGCCGCAGCCCTTTCTCCAAATCCAGATCGCTCTTTCCCCACATCTCCATCAACGCGCCCTCGCTCAGCAGACTCACCTTCAGCCGGGAGTCCTTTTCCCAGTCACAAAAATCCTTCAGCCAAACATCCACCGCCTTGTCCATGCCGTCACACTCCTCAGCCAGCGGCGTCGTCGCCGCAGAACCTCTCGGGATGGGGCCTGCGTACGTCGGTTTCGGCCAGAAGTGCTCGCGCAGCTGTTCGGTCACCCACTCCGGGCGCTGCGGGTCGGCGAGCTGCGCCGCCCAGTACTCCCTCACATGCAACGGGACGCGCTCGTACACCTCCGAGTGCGAGAGGACATCGCTGTAGCGGGGCTGGCTGTATTGGCCTAGGTACTGGTATCCTTGCCCTTCACCGAGGGAGATGAAGAGCGGCACGTCGGAGTAGTCGTCTGCGTCGAGCGGCTCGCCGGATGTGGGCGGCGTGTCGTTGAAGAAGGCGGTCAATTTGGCGCCGTGCGCGCCTGGCTGCCTCGGAGCATAGGGCTCGAAGTGCGATTCGAGAAGCCAGTAGGTCCTCTTGCCGGAGCGCAAGAGAGGCGTCAGTGAGGTGAGATAGAGGCCGGGAGAGTACTGCGCCCCGCCCAGCTGCAAGTGTAAGAACTCCCATGTGAAGGTTGTTGGGTTGGTGAGAGGTTTGATGGAGAGAGGTCTGAGCGAGGTGAGGGCATGCGGCAGCCATTCGGCGACGATAGCCCGATTGTGATCGATTGAGGCCTCGTTGTTGTCGAAATGATCAGGCTCAGTGATCTCTGTCTTGCCTTTGACAGGCGCTGAAGTCGATTCCAGAGTCTCAGGCTTGGATGCAGCGTCGATGGCAATAACAGAGACGTCGTTTCCACCCTCCGCATGTGCCAGATGCTGTCCATCAGTCAACTCCAGCATCTTCGCAGGCTCCGCACCAAAACACGCAACGCTCTCTCTCAGACGCCGAGCATACAGCTCCTGCGCCTCCGCATCAGCCAAAGCCCTAGCCTTCAGGAAGCTCATCATGTGGTGTCTCTCTTGGAACAACACGGCATTCTGCGCCTTGAGCTCTTTCAAGTCCGCATCGAACGCTTCAAGCCCGCAACCAACGGTCTGAAAGTCGTTGCGGAGCACAGCTTGCATGTCGGCAACATCTTTTGCGTTCTTGTCGGCTTGCTGCTGGACGGCGGCGACAGTACGGTCGTGCGCGAGGTTGGCGGCTGCGAGACTGTTGGCTAAGTCGGTGAGGGACGTCGCATCGGTCTCGACCTGGGTAGTGTAGTTGTTGTTCGATTGGCTCGGTTGGAAGCTGGGGAGGGACGGGTTCAAGTAGGAGGTTCGCGGAACTGAGGATTTAGGGCTGGGGAATGATGGTAGGGTGTTAGTGCTCGGAGCGTTCGTTGGGGCCGGCGTGGCCGTGAGTAAGGGTTTGTTAGGCGGCATCTTCTTTCCGCCGTAGTAGTAACCAAATAGGAGGTACTGAGTCCGCAGCACGAAGATTGTGGTATAACAAAACACGAAGATAGGTCGTTGTGGAAGGTGGTGATGTTGTTGTTCGGGACAGAGAGGAGCTCAAGAGAACAAATATTATAAACGCTCGCTTGAACAAGTATCATGTGAATATCAAACAACTACCACAATGACGCTGGTATTGTGACAAACGTGGCGGCGAGTAGCGCCGGCTCAGCATGTGAATGTGTTGCAGGATCATGTGAACATTAACAACACATGCGACGTTAACAGCCGAACACAATAGATATATCACCGTTATGATTATGATGGCTTTTGAAATACCGCTGCCAACCGAACCGCTCAATCTTAGTACAAGCGAAGGCAAACATGGATCTGATATAGGACTAGCATCGCACACTAGTATCTAGAGCTGTGTATGGACGTTTATGTACAAAAAGCAGCTTGAGCAAGATCGTGATAAACCAAGCCTAGATCCGCTTTGACGAGCACTTCATCGTCACAAGGCCAGTTGGACCGATACTAGTCAGCAATGTTCCCTCAGGTCCTCTTCTTGAAGAAGCGGCTTGTGTCTCCCATGGGAAAGCTGAAACCCAAGGCTTCCTGGCACATCAGATTGGCGACGGTATAGTATCCTAACATGCCGGAGGCGAAAGCAAAAGCTCCTGCCGCCGTATTCACAGCTTTGGCCGTTTCCATCAACCCGTCGGCGGTGAGGAAGTAAGCCGCCGAGACCAGAGTGAAGGCAAGTTGTACAGTGAAGAAGATCCCGAAATAGACAAGGTTGAGTGGCGCTGATCCGATTAGGAAGAAGAGGTTGAATACAGACCACACTGTGAAGATGATTAGCAACAGCCAATGGGAAGAATCACGGAAACAGCGTTTCTTACTTAGTACGAAGAATCCAAGCGCATTATTGTACTCGACCGAATCAGTCCCGCCGTAAGATTCCGCTACGCCAAACAATGGCGTTACGATAACTCCAAATCCAAAGTAGAAAAGACCGAAGGCGCTAAGCACCGTGTAGGCGTAGGTGTTACCCAGAACGATTTCCCATTGAGCCGAAACCACCATGCCGATACCTGCAACGCCGAAGAAATTGCCGATGAAAGCATTCGTTACGGACATACCTCGCCAGCCCATCAGAGCGAAAGACAAGGTCGTCAACGTCGTCGCGAAAGCGCCAATGGCGAGCGCTGTGGGCGATCCGAGCTGTGCCTTGATGGTGATGGGCACGGGTATGTATTGGACATTGGAAGTGCTGGTAGTCGATCCTTGGGGCGAGATGCTAGCGCGCGCTGCATGGCCCCCTGCGAGCTTTTCGTAAAAGTCGTGCTCTGTCGGGATGTTGCGCAGGCCCTCGAGCTGCTGGACGCGGTTGGGGTCGGACATCGTAGTAGGGTTCTGCAGGCACTGATGGAATGCCGACAATCACTTGTAGCGAAGGACGAGGGTATGGAGCGATTGGAGGTAATGGATCCACGCTGAATTATGGCATTTTGTTGGCAAATACAGGAAGCCACGGCACGTTGGGCATGATGGGTGCAGCAGCCTTATATCGACTGGCAAAGAGCGTTTGAGCTACCGCCAACGGACGATGTCGTGCCTGTCGATATTCCGTCCCATCACGCTGGCTGGACAGATGGGTTGACGGCTAGTGGACGTGGTCCAGGGCTGCTTCGAGGCTGGTGGGCGATCGCAGCATTGGCAATCCTCGCGCTGAAGCACGCCATCTGCATCTGCCTCGCGGAGAGAAGCTGTATGCCGCGGGTAGCGCGTGTGGCCATTGGCCGGATGTCGCATCATTCCTGATACCGTGCGGGTGAAAGAAGAGTACGAGGCAGTATTGCTACCGCTATTCTCCATCCCAGTGTGATGGCGTCAAAGGTGTTCGGCCCAATGCAGCTTCACAGTCGATGGCGTGAGAGGCAGCCCCTTCTGCTGCACTCCCTGCCGCGGTCCGGACTGCATTCCATCCCGGCGTCCATCAAACCTCCTTCGACGTCGACTCATTGAAACAACCTCTTGAGGACGGTTCCGCGGGCACGCATTCGCCTTGGCTACTTATCCTGTAAGAAGACTTCCTTACACAGCTGGTAAGATGTTGACTGGATGAAGCGTCGTTGTCGCCTCGAACCTCGGCTCCGCGCCCGCTGAGCTCCCCGCAGCTCCTGCGTGGCCTCGGGGCAACAACGTAAGATGAGCTGCTGTTATTGTTGAGCTCAGGTGGTGTTCAGATATTGCATTGCGACTTTCTCATCTTGTTACAAACCGTTGGGCCACCATCAATATGTCCAAACCCAACTTCCAGCTGCCAGAGCCTTCGGGCAAGTACTGCGTGCTGTCGTATCCCGCGCCCGGAGTCTTGCTCGTGCGGCTCAACAGGCCTAAAGACCTGAACTGCATCAATCAGGAGGGGCACACTGAACTCGACCAGATCTGGTCGTGGCTGGACGCTGAACCTACGCTCAATGCCGGAATCATCACAGGCACCGGGCGGGCGTTCTGCGCTGGAGCTGATCTCAAAGGTATGGAGACGTGCGCGTTCACTATTGCACAAACAAAAAGCAGGTATGCAGACCACATTCTGACACTGGCTGACCATTTCACAGAATGGAATTCAATGAACTCTGAGAATCGCAGCCGCCCAATGCCGCCATCTGGCTTCGGAGCCCTATCTCGACGAAATGGCCGCAAGCCGATCATAGCGGCAGTCAACGGTTTGGCCTATGGCGGTGGCACTGAGATCATCGTCAATTGCGACATGGTCGTGGCCGCGAAGAAAGCCACCTTTGCTCTGCCCGAAGTTAAGCGCGGCGTCGTCGCCGTCGCAGGCGCTCTGCCCAGGATAGTCCGCACGATCGGTCGCCCCCGGGCAATGGAGATGGCGCTTACTGGCCGCACGGTTCCTGCGCAGGAGGCTTTCGAATGGGGTCTAATCAATAAGGTCGTCGGTGATGGGGACGGCGAGGTTGTGGCGGCGGCGGTGGAGTATGCGAAGATGATCGCGGAGAACAGCCCAGATGCTGTCATTGTGAGCAGGGAGGGCATCAAGATGGGCTGGGAAGGGGTCGGTGCTGAGGAGGGTAGCAGGCTATTGATTGAGAACTGGTATCCCAGGCTGGTTGCTGGTGACAATATCAAGGAGGGTTTGCGGGCGTTTGTAGAGAAGAGGAAGCCGCAGTGGAAAGCGGCGAAGTTGTAGCTTCAGCAGTTCTCCCTTCAATATTTGATTGGCGTGCAAAAAATTCTGGATTTCCCTCAAGCCTTTAGTTTCATGCCTAATGTGGAGAAGTCAAATGCAATGTTTCGGCTCAAGGATGGATTTTTGCAAGACCGCCTCTGCTTTCAAGCGGGGTGAAACTGGTTGGCTTCAGCACAACAAGACGTCACATCATCTATTGGTTGCTTTCAGCCCCGAGAACTTGACTTTTGTGTCGTGCTCATTTCCTTTAAATAAGAAGCCACTCAATGATAAGAGGACCTTGCAAGCTTTCTACGGCAACGACTCTCACCCCGCGTAGGGTACACCATCGCCAGCACATTACACACGCCCCCGCAAAAAGAACCCTCATCAAAATGTCCGCCTATAACATCGCCAACCTTCCACGGATGTCGCGCGAGAAACTCGCCGAGCTCGTCCGCGCAAAACATCCTGGCCTCACTGTCATCGACGTGCGCGACAGCGACTACATCGGCGGTCACATTCTCAACGGCATCAATGTCCCCGTCGCCTCACACGACTACCGCATGCCTGAGCTCGTCCGCACCCTCAAGGACAAGGATACGGTCGTTTTCCACTGTGCACTTAGCCAGCAGAGGGGCCCGAGCTCAGCTTTGAGATATCTGAGGGAGAAGGAGAGGTTGGAGGGTGGGAAGGCAGAGGGCAGCGGGGATGGCCAGGGGGTCGTGGAAGGTGGGCAGACGGTTTATGTGCTCGAGGGAGGGTTTGTGAAGTGGCAGGAAGTGTAAGTTCTTGTCCCTTTTTCTTTTTGCCTGGTTTTCCTTCATTGGAAACAGGTGGCGATGCTGACAGTTTATGATAGATATGGTGAAGACAAAGAGCTCACGGAAGGGTACGCAAAGGATATTTGGGAGTTTGGCTACTAGACAAATTCCACTTCTGCTGAAGCCTTGGCCTGGAGCTCGGCCTTGCAAATGAAATCTTCAGTCAAATGTACCAAATACAGACCACAATACACGCGTCATTACGTGCTGCAACTTTTCCTTCCTCCTCTCGAAAGACCACCATACGTGCCTCCTCACCTCGTGTCCATTAACCGCTCCAGCAGTGCATCAAGAGCGCGCTCGCCCTCACGATCAAGCATCGACCAATGACCGCATAAAGGAAGAGTCGTAACGCTGCCTTGGCCGACCGACGTATGCTGCACCTCCCGATCGAATTTGACACCAAGCTGGCGATCACCGTTCGTTCCATTCGGCATAAACAGCTCGACCCCATCCAGAGCTATCCTCCTGTCCAATGCGATATCTCCGAGCCCGAAAATGGTATGCATAGGACAGCTGAACTGTCCCTTCCGCATCTCTGGGTCAGATTTCCACAGAGGCTCGTGGTGCCCGGCGTATATGGGTTTCCACTCGCCGAGCGCAAGTCCTTCGCTGTAGATCCTGACGCGTTCATCCCAATCGCCTTGGGGATGCTTCGTTGCGCGGAGGCGCACAGACTGCCCGTAAGAACAGCCTTCTGGGGTTCGCGATGTGCATTCTGATAAGCCGGGACCGTAAGAGGCCGCGAGGTTTTTGTCCAGGCTTGGCGACGATGTGACAGAAGGGCTAGTACACGTTCAGTAATGGGTTCCATTGCATGAATTGGGTAACTGACTTTCGCAGAGCGTTTTCGTTGCACACTCTGACCAGTGCGGCGGCGAGCCAGGGAAACAATTTGGCAAGGGGCAGGCGCAGGTTCAGCATGAATATCTGCAAGGATAGATTGTCAGGCAAGCCGTAGTCCTGGTCTCCAGACGGGAACTCACGTAGTTGGACTTGAGTAGCTGCGAAAATATCGGCTGCAATTGTGAGAGGGCGTCTTTGAATCGGCCGGCGCGCCATGCGATTCGGCCACTCAGCAGCAACGACGCTGTCCGCTCTTGAGCTGCCAAACGCTGCGCATGGGTTAGTCCTGAACTAATAGAAGGCGGTGTGCATCATACATATGTCGAATTCAAAACGACAACTTCATCGAACAGGCCAGATGTTTCGCCGGCAAGACGATAGGCGATGACTCCACCCCTGTAATCGCAAGACTTCACGTCAGCAAAAACAGTAGAGAGCAAGAATTAAAGAGCCGCTTACCAATCGTGTGAGACGAGGATACATCTTTTCTCTGCACCTTGAGCCGAAACCCCACTGATGTAACGATGCTTCAGTTTCACGATCATCTCAGCCACAGCGTTCAGCATCTCATCCGGACCATAACGCGAAAGGCTGTCGCTGCCACCGCACCCGGGCAGATCCAAAGCAACCAATTGCGCGGTGGGAGAATAGCTGGACCGAAGCTGATGCTCCCAAAGGTGACAAGTGTCGGGAAATCCATGCAGAAAGATCACAAGCGTGTCACACGATTTTGACGCGAGATAAGCAGCGATGTAATGGAGCTGCAGCCCGTTCTCTAGCTTGACGAAGTTGTGAGACAGGCCATCATGGGCGGCTTCCAGCGACCAAAGGTCGTGACATGCTACCACAGTCAGGACTACGACAGATTAGGCGCTCGGCGAGGTTTTGCAAGATATCTACCTTGCTGGAATTCCTGCTTCTCCTTCGCGGATGGTTGATACCAAGTCTCTCTCCGTGTAAGACCGTATGCCACCGAAGCTACGAGCGCAAGACCACCGTATGCCTTGGCGATGGTCTTGACGAGCAAGACCGTCAGGAAATGAGGCATGGCGTGGCGTCTGCAACAGCAAGTTATTGACGCTTAGGATACCTGGTGCAATCAGCTCACACTGTTCGCCTCAGGTAATTATCTACAGACAAGGTTTGCGGGATGGCGGCTCCTTCCCCGGCTGTGCGGTAGGCGCCGTGCCGCACATGAAGCCAATAACTGCGCGAGCGCGAGCCCTGGCACTGGCACCCTGGGAACGACGTCACAGAAATTTGAGGGCGCGCGCGGTGGCAGCCAAACTGCGCGCGTGCCGTGCTTAATCTCAACCTGTGCCGCGGCTCAGACCGCTCGCTACTACACATCTGCATTGATCGGCAATTGCATGCCCTCGACCACTCCTCGCACTCTCCCGACATGCTTCTAGGACGATTCTTTGTTTGAGCGAAGCCAATCAGAAGCCACCAGTGTCCAATCGACACACCCTCCTCCACTTCCGCCATGCCTCCAGCGAAGAAGACCGTCGCAGAGGACTCGCGGTCTGACGCATCTACCGTGCGAGAACGACAGATAGCCGCGGCGGCGCATGCCCGGAAAAGCAAACAGAATGCCGCAGCAGCGGCAGCACAAGCTAAAGAGAATGGGAGCGCATTGAAAGAGTTGGCAGCCATTAGCGCTGAAACCGCGGACTCGGCGCAAGCACCTGGCGTGAGTCAAAAGATGCTTTCAGTCGTGGCCGCATGAGGTGCAAGGGCTGATGAAAAGGCACAGGTCTCGTGGAATACTGCACCGCTGTCGCTACTCAACACATACCGAGTCTCTCACCACCTCTCCACACCCGCAGCTTTCACGTCACCTCTGCGGCAAGCGCTGCTAACAAACCCGGGCATTGGGCGGCAATCACCGACGATGGCTCGACGCAAAGAGAAGAGGCGAGTGTCGAAGGAGCAGCTGGCGACCAACGTTCGCAAGCACTTCAATGGCGCTGCAGTGAACGAGATCGACGTGGTAGTGCAGTTGGTGTACAAAAGCAGGAACAAAGGTGAGCCAGACGTGGTCATACGTGCAAATCCGATTCATTGCTGACATCTTCCCAGATAAAGCCTTCCGCATGCGATCAGCGCCCAACGTCACCAAGAAGACATGAGGTTGCTGCGTCACGGGTACTTCTGCTGCCTTGCATAATCTGGATACGACACGAGACAACGAAGATCTGCTGCATACCTTACGATAAAGTACAGCATTTTGGACATACAGCAAAAAATCGACAAAGACGTTGGGCACCAGGCGTTGGAATCTGGCGAGCCCACTCACCAGGGCAGGAAATTTGGCGTTAGTGGTTACGGCGTTTGGGCATTTTTGACAGACGACATTTCCGGACATTCTAGATACCCTTTGAATGTGGATTTTTTCTCTCTCTTGTCTTAATGAAGAGCAACTCGGACTCTCCCGGTGATCAAGTTTGTGGTGTGAGTTGTGTTTCATGTTACGAGAGAGGTAAGCAGTAGGTGGCCGTTCGTCCGTGTCTTTGAGGATTCCAGGTTCTCTTGCGCTTGGAATGGGGCTTCGCTAAACGATAGCGACAAAGTCAATCCCCTGAGACACATCGACAAGACAAGTAATGTTGTAGAACCTGGTCATAAGCTTCCTAACAGATGCAGAGTCGGACTATGATTTCCAGCTATAAGGAATAGTGTCACCGTCGGCAGAGCGCAATCTAGGTAACGTGAAAGTGCTCATTGGCTCTGGAAGCTTCCGCGGCGGTCGGCAAAGCGCAACCCCGACGAATCCCGCGGTAGAGCCAAAATGTTCGAAGCCGACTTTCGAAAGGGAGCGCCGCAATCGGATTGACTGCATTTCCCATCTCGCAGCCCGTTCAGCATCCCAGCGCTACTCGTCCTTCCATTTCTCATTTCCTAATACACTCACACACAAACGGCCGCGACGATGAGCCTGGCCTCTCCCGCGCTGCTCCCGCGAGCAGCGCAGCCGCTGCGCATCCTCGCCGCCAGCCGCACGACCAACCCGCAGAGGCACCACGATCGCACCGCAGAGCACCGTCATTTCACAACTCAGGCTCGCCCTCAGCCTTCACAATGCCACCATTCCCTGTGCAGGAGTCGGTCGAACCCTGAGCAGCCGCAACGGCGGGCATTCCACACTTCTCCTCGGTCTCTAGCAATGAAAGACCCTTACGCTACGCTGGGCGTCGGGAAGAACGCTTCGGCGGGCGAGATCAAGAAGGCATACTATGGTCTTGCGAAGAAGTACCACCCGGATACAAACAGCGACCCCAAGGCGAAGGAGAAGTTCGGCGAGGCGCAGAGTGCGTACGAGCTGCTGTCGGACTCTTCGAAGAAAGCGCAATACGACCAATATGGCTCCGCGGCCTTTGATCAGAGTGGTAACTCGGGCGGTGGAGGACCTGGTGGTTTTGGTGGCGGAAATCCGTTCGGAGGTGGGAGTCCGTTCGGCGGAGGATTTGGAGGCGCGAGAGGAGGTGGCTTTGGGGCGGATTTCAATTTCGAGGACCTCTTCAATGCGTTTGGCGGAGGTGGTGCACGGAGGGGAAGGCCCGGAGGCAACCCGTTCCAGGAGGAGGTCATGGTTGGCGAGAACATTGAGGTGCAGACGAACATTTCGTTCATGGATGCCGCGAAAGGCGTGCAGAAAGATATCACGATCACGCCTTTGACGCAATGCAAAACATGCACGGGCAGCGGATTGAAGAAGGGACAAACCAAGACGAAGTGTAAGGTTTGCGATGGCACGGGCGCCAGGGTACACATGATGCAGGGCGGCTTCCAGATGGCCAGCACGTGCAGTGCTTGTGGCGGACAGGGCGTGGCCACGCCCAGAGGTGCTGAGTGCGGCACATGTCACGGCGAGGGAGCGACAAGAGACCGACGTACAGTCACAGTCGACATTCCAGGCGGTGTGGAAGACGGTATGCGCCTCCGCGTGATGGGCGAGGGAGACTTCCCACCTACGGGACAGGCGTCCAACCCCGGCGCGAGCACACAGAAGGGCGATCTCTACGTCTTCATCCGCGTTGCACCAGACAGCAAATTCTCCCGCAACGGCTCGGATGTCCTCTACACCGCCTCGATCCCGCTCACCACCGCCGTTCTTGGAGGCGAGATCCCGATCCCCACGCTCGATGGTGAAGTCAAAGTCAAGGTCGCCACAGGCACAGGCACAGGCGACAAGATTACCCTCTCCGGAATGGGCATGAAGAAGCTAGGCAACAGACGAGGCAACAACGGCGACTTGCGCGTCGAGTTCAAGGTGCAGATGCCCAAGTATCTCAGTGTCAACCAGCGGACAATCATCGAAATGCTAGCGGATGAGATGGGCGACAAGAGCGCAAAGCGCGTCATGAACCTCGGCCAGTACAACAAGGAAACCACATCAGACGAGGACTCTGCCAGTAAGACCAACCACCAGGACGAAGGCTTCTTGAAAAATCTCTGGCACAACGTTTCTGGCCAGCACAAGGACCAGGAAAAGAGCAAGAACGACCAATCTTCGAAGAAGGACGATGAGAAGTCATCTGGCTCTGGCTCCGGCTCCAACTGAGGCATCCATTTTTCAAGAGGGGAATCGGACATCAAGAGGTAGGAAAAGGATGATGAATTGTGTACGATGAAGCAAGGAAGGAGAAATGTCATGTATTAGTTGCCTACGAGCGCGCGATTTGCATTCACACTGGCGTTTCCACCAACGGAGGAACAACTCGGCCAGGAAAAACAGAGGGGCGGCTCAATCTTGTGTACATACGTAGACCGGCAGCCGTGTGCGGCACTCCTGTATAGTAGAACAGTTAGCGCTGACAGCTGTTAATCTCGACTCAGTCGATTTCGTCCATTGGTCTGGCGTCTTCGCCTCGATCCACGCGCGAAGAGCAACTTTGGGTGGTGTCCAGGCGCCAACGCTACTGTGACAGAGCAGCGATGATGCCGGTAGTGCGTCGGAGCGGAGCGCGGGATATATGTCGTGGGCGGGGCTGAACCAGGCCCGTGGAGGAGAGTGACAACGTAGACGCCGGCGCTTAGGAAGGTTGGGCTGATGTTTGGGTGTCGCCTACCGATTGGCCGCGCCTCGGTGGGCATGAACGTCCTCACCAGAAGTCAATGGGCAAGGAAGCGCCAGCCGCAGCGCGACGTGGTGCTGGCGATATGGGCGTGGTCGCGTGCAGCTACTGTGGGATCGTACAGTATAGAGCAAAGTACGTTGTGGTTTCTTGAAGTGGCGGCAGGTCGGGTGGCCCCACTCCCACGTCGTCACAGCGAGCCGCATCGTCACCAAACCCTCGCCTGCACCCACGCCCAGCTGTCCGCCGATCCTGTATCGTTTCCCGTCTGCCAGTGCACCGCCCATCGCCTCTCTGCCCGTCGCTGCAAGGCTGCCACGGAAGAACAGATACACATTGCTTCCGCCTCGCGAACCCACGTCCACGCTCAACTCTTTCGCCGGCCTCCCCACCTTTCCCCCGTTCCCAGCGTCCTGTCCGACTGCCTGATATGGCTTGGCAATAAGCAGGCCGCGGTTAAACAGTACCACACCATCGCTGCAGTGAATACTGCTACTCAGCAATACATTTCTCGCCGAGCCCGCGTCCACATCCATGCTACCTGTCCGCCCAACGCTGTCACGGCAGCTGTCAGCCGCCGACATGCAGATTCCGATGATATCGAGTCCGCTCAAGCAAACAAACGAGATCGACTGGATTGGCCCCCTGAAGCACCACATCCGCACCTCCTACGGTGATGACCCGGAAAGATACACGGAAGAATGTGCGCAGCTCAATCGCCTGCGGCAGGATATGCGAGGAGCCGGCAAGGACAGCGCGGCCGGGAGGGACCTGTTGTACCGATACTACGGACAGCTGGAGCTGCTGGACCTAAGGTTTCCGGTTGACGAAAACCACATCAAGATCAGCTTCACGTGGTTTGACGCCTTCACACACAAGCCTACGAGCCAGTATAGTCTCGCGTACGAGAAGGCAAGCATCATCTTCAACATTTCGGCCGTACTATCATGTCACGCTGCGAATCAGAACCGGCATGAGGATGTCGGCCTAAAGACCGCGTACCACTCCTTCCAAGCCTCGGCGGGGATGTTCACATACATCAATGAGAACTTCCTGCACGCTCCCAGCACGGACCTGAGCCGCGAGACTGTCCAGACTCTCATTCGGATCATGCTAGCGCAGGGCCAGGAAGTGTTCATCGAGAAGCAAATCGCCGACGGGAAGAAGCCGGGTCTACTCGCTAAGCTGGCTTCGCAGGCCGCTTATGTCTACGCGCAGGCCGTGGAGGGAACGCAGGATAATGTCTCGCGAGCCGTGTTTGAGCGGGTCTGGCTTCTCACCGTTCAGATTAAGCAGCATCACATGGCAAGCCTGGCACAGTACTATCAGGCTGTCGCGGATTACGAAGCAAACAATTACGGTCAAGCAATTTGCAGATTGCAGGCTGGACTCAACGCCAGTAAAGAGGCACAGAAGCTTGCCAACAGTTTCCCAAGCAGTGTTCCATCAAGTAGCAATCTGAGCTCGGAGACTGGGACCGTGTTGGTTGAAGTTGTCAAGAAACACATGGCGACTATACAGGAACGAATCGCTGAGTACAACAGAGACAACGACATGATCTACCACCAGCCGGTGCCTGTGGAAGCCAATCTCCCCAGCATACCTAAACTCCCCGCAGCGAAAGCGATCCCTGTCAGTGAGCTCTATCAAGGCCAGGATATTCAGAAGATCATCGGTCCGGATATTTTCCAGCGCATCGTCCCGATGAGCGTCACGGAAAGCGCGAGTCTGTATGATGAGGAGAAGGCGAAGCTAGTGCGAGCAGAGACCGAGCGCGTTGAGGGCGCAGACGACGAGCTGGCTGCCTCGCTGGACTATCTGAAACTCCCTGGAAGCCTCAACATTCTGAAGGGAGGCACCGATCAAGAGAGTATGGGCGTAGACGAGGAGTTCCGGAGCTGGTGCTCGGAGCTGGCCGGACATAGCTCGTTCGACCCTACTTTCGAGAGGTTGCGAGAGGACAAGCAAGGCATACTGTCGACGCTGGAAAATTCGTTGAAGCAACTTGACATGGAGGAATCAGTTTGCGAAAAGATGCGAAGCAAGTACGGTGGCGAGTGGACGCAGCAGCCGTCTAGCCGACTGACGACAACCCTCCGCACAGATGCCCGATCGTACAGATCTGCTGTCGAAGAAGCGTCAACTAGCGATGCTCAGCTCTACAACACATTCAGACAATTTGATTCCGATTTCGATGAGATGAGATCCGCTGGGGAGACTGATGAGGCTGATGTCTTGTACCAACGAGCTATGATCAAAGCGGGCGCCGGGAAGAAAGATATGTCGAGTCCGGCAACGGAAGGCAATCTCCTGGATGACGACTTTGTTGATGATTCGCAGCAGACGGTTTCTGATCAGATCGAGCGAGTGGAGGAACTTCTTCGAAAATTGCAGCTTGTCAAAAGGGAGAGGCAGCAGGTGTTGAAAGATCTCAAGGACAAGGTACTTTCTCCAACGGCAATACTTTTAGGTAACCACTGACCACGAACAGATTCACTCCGACGACATTAGCCAAGTCCTCATCCTCAATAAAAAGGCGACAACCAGCCAAGAAACACAGCTGTTCAAGTCTGAACTTGAGAAATTCCGGCCCCATCAGACGCGCATTCTGCAGGCCATGCACAAGCAGTCCGCGGTGATGAAGGAATTGACCCGCACATACGGCGACCTTCTGCAAGATAAGCGCGTGCGAGGCGAACAGAACAAGTACGAAGCATTCTCGCGCCAACGAAATACCGTCCTCGGTCGCTACCGTAAGATCTATCAAGCTTACATCGACCTTAATGCTGGCCTGGAGCGAGCTCGGCAATTCTACACGGAGATGAAAGAGACGGCGGAAAGCCTGGAGAAGAACGTCCAGTCCTTTGTCGAGAACCGACGCAGCGAAGGCAGCCAGCTGCTTAATACCATCGAAGCCGCGAAAGGAAGCGGCGCAGATCGAGAGCAGGCCCGTCTCAAAGAGCTGATGGAACGCATGAGCGTGAACCCTTCACCAAACCCGTCGTCAAACTCCCCAAGTCACGCCGCGCCTGCCCACCGACCACCACCTATTCAATCGCAAGGTGTGCAAGCAATGTATAACCCTGTCGCCAGCCCACCCGCGACACCGCAGTACCAGAATGGGCTCCGATCTCCCAATAACTTCACAGGCTATCAACCTCCAGGCTCAGCTTCCCTCGCTGGAACTTTCCGCCAGTCTACCCACACGCCCCAAAACCCTAACTACAACCCATCGACCTACGGTCCCGTCTCTCCGCCCGCCCACCAGCAATATTTCTCGCCACCACCCAACCAACAGCCCTACGGCTCGCAACCCATTACGACACAGCACGGCCAGGGCCAGCAGTATGGTGCGGGCGTTCCACCAGGCTGGCAACCCCCTCCTCCACCACCTGGGCCGCCGCCAACTCAGGACTACAGCGCCATGCAGGCCGCGAACTATCCCAGTGGCCCTGGCGGCTATGCGAACGATCCGCGACGAGGACAGCAGCAACAAAGTGGCGCTGCAGCGGATCCTTGGGCGGGGTTGAGTGGATGGAAATAAGGAAGCTTGAGGCAATATTGCAAGGGTTGAGAAACAAAGCATCCTGTCGGAAAAGGCGAAGCGGCTTGACGGTTGTGGAAAGTAGATTGATGAAGTGTATCAAGTGCCTGGTGTAGCCTACGTACGTATGTAAGACGCAGTTGCGCGACAGGCGTCGCCAGTCCTATCTTCACGCCTGACCAGTCCTGTGAACTGCTTGTGCCACAGTGAAAATGATCGAATGTTACACGCTTACGTCAGCTAGCTTGGTATTGCACGGGCATGGATTGCGTGCATGAATCGATCAGCTGAGGCTGAGCATCTCACCTCCCCTGCTGACAAACCGGGATGAAACGTTCGCACTCTTGCTCGGCACATACCTGTCTCCCTGCATTGCAGAGAGTGTTATATAAGCTCGCAAACCCATTAAATGCTTCGAACACAAAATTAAAACGCCATACCAATCTCAAGCCCATTCGTAACCTTCAAAGCCCAGAAAAATGACAGACTCTCCTGCGCATTTGAAACAAATTCGCCCTCTGGCCTTCATCCTCAATGTCCGCATGACTATCCTTGCCATTGATCTATCAGCTTTTCTCGCCGCCATCAAACCACCCTACGACGCTGTTATCCGCGAGTCTGAATGCGTCTTCTTCAACCTCGGCGTCGTCGAGCCTTTCGATCCACTGACGGGCGGCAAGCCTGCAGATGATGGGAAAGGAGAGGTCGTTGTGTCCTTCAGCGAGGGCTGGAATTGCTCGCTGGAGTGGTTCTCGAACGTGCAGTTGAAGAAGGAGTATTACGACGAGTACAGAAGCATTACTGTGCCGATGTACAGGAAGCCCCGTGAGTCCTCATTTCGTGCTCTCGACCTTGCATCTTCGTCTCCTTTGAGGCTGGCTGCTCGCATTCCACATTGTGGCTTATGGTGATTCTGAGCTGAACTAATTTGTGGTTGGGTGGGTCTAGCTGCGTTCGAGATCGTCAGGCCTGACGAAGAGTTCTGTCATTACAAGGTTGGTATGTGATCAATCTGGGGGGGCCGGATTATATCATGGTGAGGTGCTTCTTAACGATGTGGATCATGACACTTGATTCGAAGCATTGCTATGCTCGTGACACTCGAAAGTAGGACATGCAACCCAAGCACACCGGAATTGTCCGAATGTGCTTCGTTCTATGAAACACTATCTTGCACTTAGTCAATAGGGTATCGAAAGCAAAACAGAATTAGCTTTATAATCGTCTCGATGAAACGATCCTTCGCCATATCTCGACTCTATCCCTTCCTGCCTCCACTTATCTCTGTCATATTCCCATCCCATCCTCAAATGCCGAACTTCTCTCGCGCCCTCTTCCTAATTAACTCTATCTCCACAGACCAATACTAGCACCAAGCTACATAAGCCACACTCAGCAAAATCATCATCAAGCAAACCCTCTCCATGAATTTGCGCTTCTTGGCTTCGGCCTGAGCGCCCGCCAGGGCAGTCGCTACTCTTCGCTCTGCCAGCGCGAGCTGTGACGCGGAGGCCTGATACTGCAGTGCACCAATACGCGAGCGCAGGATGAGGCGGTGGAGACGGGCCTCTACGGACGAGGAGATTGAGGGCGTAGGAGCGTGGGCTACGCAGTCTGACACTGATGAGACGTTGGCGCGATTGAGAGCTGACAAGTTGCTTTCTGTAAGCCGGAAGAGGGGAATGAGGGTAGATTGTGGGAGAGGTGTTTCGGAAATCCAAGAAGGGCTCTGGGACCACTTGATCTGATGATCTGGTGTTATTGCCGGTTCTTCGGATAGAGGGCACTCCTGAACGGTGGCGAAAGAAGCTGATGTCTTGCTGGTAGGGGCATTAAAGGCCGGCTCAATTACGGACAGAGGTGACGGAGAGGTAAACGGCAATTGCGTGCGTACTTTGCGGTCATCTAGTATAGAGGGCAGAAACCTCTCGAGGATAGACTCGCCTTGCGGGTTGGCTTGAGGCCTAGACGGAGTTGGCTCTGTCGACATCGGACTACTCGGCATGGAGCCACCAGTGCCTTCGACATTGAGTCGTCTGCGCGTTGCTGGAGAACCGATAATGAGAGAGGTAAGTGGCGTTTCAGTACAGTTGTCCCGGTCGCGATGTAGACGGTCTCTCTTTGGGCATCTCCAAGTCGAAGTGCTGTTTGTACTCGAGCTGCGGGCTTGGGTTGCCATAACATGTTGTTTCGGAGAACTCGGTGGATGTTGTGCTTGGCTGGAACATGTTGTCGACAAGTTGTCGTGTGAGTCTTATATGGTATCACGGAGGCAGACAGGCGCGTTGTCTTAGACACACTGCTGCGTAGTGAATGAGGTGGGCAGTGAATTTCCCTTGTTGCAAAATTGGGGCGTCGAGATCGTGGCGTCGACTTTGTTTCGAAGTGAGTAGATTTTCAAGTCGAGATAACATAACGAGACTCGCATGCCACCATAGAGTCGCAACTCTGAGCTCGGTAAATGCAGATTGAGCCGGACAAGCGAGAGCGGGAGGAAAAAGAAATGAAGGCATTCATATGCATGGAAAAAACCATCGCATTTTATGATTTCCATCTATCCTCAAAAGCATAGTCACAGTGATCATACATACTACAAGGAGATGACTCGACATCAAAGCGTCTTCTGGGTCTTCAGATCCGCCTTGGGCTGACTGGGCTTGCTGTACAGCCACAAGGCCACAAAAGACAACCACCCAACGATTGTCACCCAGATACCACTGATCCAGGGGTAGGCGCCGGTGATGACGTAGCTGCGAGGGTACTCGTCATGCGCAAAGTGGCGTACAGTGACAGTGCGCTTCTCCTCGATGTTGGTAAGGAATGGGCGGCGGTATTCAACGAAGAAGTTGAAGATGCCATGCTGATCGGGGAGCTTGAAGGTCTGTGTGTAGACCGTGGAGTTTGATGTGGTGCTTGATGGGATGAGATTGAGGCGGTGGAAGGGGGACAGCATGCTGAACTCGAGTTGCACATTGTCACCGGCAGCCGGGGTGAAAGGCTTCCAGTGATCGCCGGCCCATTCGGAGAGTTCGATGGCGTAGTAGACATCGTTCTTGATGCGGTAGATGCCGGGGTTGACTTCAATGCCGGCGAGGGCGACATCGGAGGTACCGTTGGCGGCGTTCTTCTGAGCGCCTTCATTGAGGAAGTGCGTCACCGGACCAGCCTTCAGCACGCCCGCTTCCTTGAAAGTCCAGGCAGAGAGCTTTTGGGCGAAAGCGCGGTTGCTGGTCTTGGAGGCTGGCTTGTCAGAGCTAGCAAGCTTGACCGAAGCGTCGAACCAGGCGTCCTCGAGAGCTTCGCTGCTGCCAAGTACAGAGAAGCGGGCGCTGTTCACGGCCTGAAACGCGCTCACAAGACTGATCTGATTGCCCGTGGCAAAAGGGTCCTCGGCGCCTTCGGCGTCATCTTTAGGGTTGTAAGTGTATGCGTTTTTTGAAGCGCGCAGGACGGGCGCGAGTAGCGGGCTGGCATTTCCAAGTAGTTGTCCAACCGCCCGAGGCAAAGCCACCAAACCCTCGACGCCAAAATAGTTCTTGACGTCCTTGCGCACAAAATTCGGTGACGGCAGAAGAAGCACGTCATGATTTTCGCTCGCGCTGTTGGTGTCATAGTTGAAGTGATCTACCACCAAGCTTGTCCTGTCTTGCGGAAGCATGATGTCCAACTGGGAGAGCAGGCTGCTGATTGCGCTGGGGACGGCGCTCTCGCCCGACAAGGCAAGGAGGACATTCGATCCGGCATTGACAAAGTCGACGATCAGATTGGGAGTCAGCGCCGGCCCAAGGCCCTTGGATTTCGTGGGAAGGAGGAGGAGGTGTGAGTAGGCGGGTTCGCCATGTTGGAAGAGGGCGAGCGACGAGTCTTTGGCGGCGCGGAAGGTGAGCTGGAAGCCTCTCGCTATGAATCTGGATCAGTCCGTCGTCCAGAGGTTGTCCGAATGGCTAGAACCCTTACATTGAAGATCGCCCCAGAAAGTGGAATACTTCCCTCTGTCGGCCTCGTCGTCGACGACAACGAGCAAGTTGCTGCCCTCAGCCGACAGCGCTGAGACAAAGCCAATGAGGCCGAGGAGAAAGCCCAGGAAGATCGATCGCATGGCGGTTGGTAAGATGTAGTGCGACGACCTCTCGTGAAGCAGTCGTCGGAGAGAGGCTCAATGCTGCCCGCTACGTAAGTTGGAGCTACGTGGAGGCTGCCTCCAGTGCTCGCTGGCCGCCGGCTAACCTGCCGTTGCTCTACGCAGCCATTGGAACGCCATTCAGCCCTGCGATGCGGGAGCAGCTCGCGGCTTGAACGGCGCTACCAACACCACATCGCCGGCCTGCGCGCCAACACACATCGCGACCTCGCCACCTCTCATCTCCTCTTCGCATCGACACGCAGCGATACCGCACATTCGAGTCAACATGGCGCCCGTCACTTTCTGGGCCGCGCCGCGCCAGTACATCACCTGGGCCGCACGTAACAAGCCTGCCATCCTCTGGAGTCTGGCCATCGGCAGCTGCGGTCCTCTGATTGTGGTATGAGAAATCCTGGAAAGCAACAGAGCTATGCGAACATGGTGGATGTGTTACTGAGGATGTCGTCCACAGGCTGTCGTCCCTGCCCTCCGCGAACGCTTCGGCGACCCCAACAGGCAGCAGATTCCTCTCACATACCCGGGTAAGCATGCCTCCACATCGGAAGACCGAATCACAAAACGGCGGCAAGGTTATTGCTTTCTGAAGCGAGGAGTCAACGGACTGGTAAGAGAACAGTGGACACTGGCTGATGCGCGACAGTCCCCAAGGGCCCTCGCCAGATACCCCAAGGCTACGACGATTAAGAGCAGGACAGCGAGGAGAAGAATAGGGCGCGAGACGAGAGAGCATTCAAGACGGCAAGGATGTGGATGTTTGCGGCACAGGAGAAGCGCAAATGTCCGATGGCCACCGAAGCCATGTTATGTAAAACACACGCCAAAGCCATACGAATGCCAAGACATCAGTCGCCTTGAACAAACATACCATGTACCGTGGCCCACAGAAACCAACGAGCGGTCTACAGGTCCTCATGCTGAAAGAAGCAGTTCAGAGAGCTCTTGTAGCTCAACATTACAAGGGCCACGGGAACCCTAGCATACCGCGCGTAAATTCACTGACCAGAACGAGGCGCTTTGCGCACCTCAATACTAAGAACGATCAGATCCTGATAATTGAGTCTGTCTGCCTGGTTCTTACCAGCCTGCCAAACACCGGATCCTACATGTCAGTATTGGCTTTTCTGAACACCAAGCGGTTGTGGCTTGAGTTACGTGTCCCTCTCTGACAACCTCAGGTCAATGACGCTCGCTGCCGACTACATCCCGCCTTCAAGTGGCGTAAAGGACGAACGCTCAAACGCAAAACATATTTTTTGGCTTTCATACATCACCCGCTGGAATTTTTGAGCTCGGTTCTTACGGAGGTGCCCATAATCTCCCAGGGCATCATGATGGTGGGCCTCACTGTCACCAAGCATGCATGGTGATTGCCTGACTGGAACCGGGCGTGAACAAATCCCCTTAAGGCCATCACATAAAACAGTAATGTGTGCGATTAGTGACTGCGAAATCGCTTGCCTTGTTAGCAAACGTAGTTGTTATGGGTGGCCGACCATTCCCGCAACCCAAATGTGTATCAGAGCGGACGTTGGTGTGAACTAGGGGCGCCGCCAGGCGTTAACATTTGTTCTAAAGGATATTAAAAGATATTGGAGACGACGGAATGCTGATAGTATGCCAGAGATGCTTGCGGCACTAATCCGGTAATCCGACAATCTGCTCGGCTCATCGAAAGAGATTATGGTCTTGAAAGTACACTACCAAAATGGTAACATAAGGTTTGGTCCATTTCGCGGGGCGCAAGAACAAGTAAGGTACGCGGTAGCCGGTGTCTGTCCGCACTCAAACCTTGAGCCATGCCAGCTTTCTTACCCCATCAGACTGACAGGCCGCGCAGGCATCCCACGTCATCAGAAGGTGAAGGATCCCGGGGCCAGCTCCGAGGACTCCCGCACTACGCCATGGCGGGAAGTGTGTGCATCACCGCGACATAATAATCGCAACCACATGCCTGTGCACGCCGCGTGCTATTTTCTCAGAAATGCATGTGGCGCGACTTTCACCTCGCGAGCACGAGGTCCACGCCGTACTCGAGTCTTTATCGCCCACCCAGCGGAGCCCTAGGACAGACGAACAGACAGCTGCCTCTGCAGACAAGAGCCTGCTCGTCATCGCTAATCTTGTCAGATTGCGATGGAATGCCCAGCAAGTAACCATATCCCTCGTCGATAACTCGCACCGATACATCCTTGCCGAAGCCACCGAGGACCTCGTCGCCAAGGATGCCCCGCCCAACAAGTCCCGTATCCCACGAGGGGATGCATTGTGCGAAAACTCATTAGGTGAAAGAACACCTTGTCCTGGGCTGGCGGTGAAGGACTGTAGCCGAGATCATCGGTTTGAGAAAGATGTGGCTGTCGCAAGAGAGGGCGGGGTACACTTCTATGCTGCCGTGCCCGTGGTTACAAATGCTGGCTATCAAATTGGCATGCTAGCCGTTATAGATCCAGTGCCACGAGAGCAGCCGGCAGATGGAGAGGTGGAAGAGTTGAAAGAATATGCAGCGTGCGCAGCGGGACATCTGGAGTTACTCAAGACCAAGGCCGACTGCGAACGGAAATCTAAGCTTCTGCGCACCATCTCTGCGAGCATCGAGCACCAGTACCCCTCGCTACGAAGGCAGAAGCCCAGTGAAGATCACCAAAATGCCGAGGACGTATTGAATGGTAGCTTGCAGGACAGTGAAAATAGTCTGGACGCCGTCGACAAATCTCCGCCAACAGCGCGGTCACACGCGACGCAACAAGCTCTCACGAAAGCTTTCAGTGACACCGCCAAAGCGCTGCGATATCCATTGCTCGCTGACAACGTAGCTATGTTTGGGCCCGTCGGTATTGACAGACTTGCCGACAGCGAAATCGACCGTGTCGATATCAGTAATTTCGATGACCTGAATCCCGACGGAGAAGCTCCAAGTGCTTTGCTCACCAGCGTATCACGCGAGAAAATCAACCTTCCAAACAAGCTCCAACGTTGCCCGCCCATTGCTGTGTTGAGCCGCCTGGCGTCCAAGCACCCAGGTGGTGCGGCTTTCCGTTTGCTAGCTGGTACCTCAAGAGAGGAATCAGCCGCTTCAGCAATACGAGAATCACCTGCTGCATCGCATGCGGCTTTAAGGCATGAAACGTCCTGCGATGCTATCGATGAAGAGCTTCTCAACTATCTTCACCTGCCAGGCTTGGATCCTAACGAACACGATGCGCGTAGTAGAGACATTGTCTTTTTGCCGGTCTACCACCCTCAAACTGGCAGCATCTTGGCTGCAAGTTTCCTCTGGAATGCCAATACGGAGAGGTCGCTTCTCAACATCGATCTCGCTGATTTACATGCCATCAGCAGCTCTCTGAGCCAAGATGTCGCTCGAATATTGTCACAAAAGAAGGAATCGGATTTTCTTTCCAATTTCTCACATGAATTAAGAAGCCCCATTCACGGCGTGATGGGGGCCGCGCAGTTCATGCAGGACACTAGGCTGAGCTCCTACCAAAGTGGACTGGTGGACATAGATCTTGAATCTTGATTTTCTCAATCAGATAATCAATCAGGTAATCAATCAATCAGGTCCCTGATTGAGCTCGGACCTGAATAATCAGATTCAGT